>NC_052628.1:111575634-112183134 GCF_016161935.1 Mauremys reevesii
TACAATGCCCCTGTCTACAACCTGATCACTAAGCCTCAAGGCTGGTGGAATGAATTCCATCCACTGTATTTCCTGAAACATAACAAAAGTTAGGCATATAGCTACCGTTTGAAAATCTTAGGCACCTAAATGCCTTTAAAAAAATCTGCCTTAGTCCTTTCACTCAAGCAGTAGAGGCTCAAGATTTTAGTGAGAGAGGTTTCAGATTCAGTCATTCACTAGGATGTCATTTCATACTTGTATATTTTTCCTATTTTCAAGACTAAGACATCACCCTTCCACCTTACAGTCTCTGGTAATACAAGTAGCCATCACAACGACCATGCATAAATCTAAATGATCACCAATATCTCCATCTCTACAGCTACATATTTCATAACATTGCAGAATGAGGCCAATAGTATCTAGGTAGAAGCCTGTATTGGAAATTTATCAATGTTTTTTTTTTCCAAACACTGAGCTCAATTTTTTATTTATTTATCTTCTCCATTCTCTTTATATGCTGCTAAGTGACACTTAATAATGTATGAAGCAGTAGGAGTTTCACTTTCGGACCTGTTAGGATTCAGACCTTTAACTGTGATGAATCAAAAGAATGCAAATGTAACCACAGAAAAAGCATTGCCACTCAAAATCCCTTTCTAAAAGTCAAACCCCAAGATTACAATGAAAAACAAGAAGTAATCCATGGAAAACTGAGCCTGTGTTTAGCTGTGGCATAGATGGATAGGGTTTATTAATGCTTTAAAATATATGATTTCAAAAGATTCCTCTGAGGCAGTTATAGGACATGCAGTAACTGAAGGGTAACTGACATTTTAGAGAAGCAATGCACTTTACTGGTTTAAGCAGGATAGCTGGACGCTACAGACCGGGAGTCTAGTCCCAACACTGCCACCCACTTGATCTTTGTCCTTCAGGACGTCATTTGATCGGTGTTTGTGCAGCACCGTGCACAACAGAGCCCAATCCTGGTGTAGTAACAACTGAAACATATGGGATAGGGCGCAGTATTTAACAACAAAACAGCATCGTAGGGAGGCATTGTTTTTCCAAAACCTGAAGTCAGAACCCTGGCACTAGTGCTGTTAAATGAATTAGCGTCCTTCGAAGCTAGGACCAGACAAACCCCTTTGGCAGAGCCCTGGCATAGAAGCGATTTAATAGGCCAGAGAAGGATCAGTCTGCTATAATACATGTGTGTACCACATGCAATCACTTTGTGTGAATGGGACAAGAGGGAAATATAAAAATTTGACTTCAGCCTATAATACCACCCCCAGCATTGCTATCTCAGACAAGACCTGATAAATGACCTAGAAAAGAAGAACCTTAAAACTCATTCTAAAAATCCCCTAATCCTACTAGTATAGCAGCTCCTACCTCCCCAAACATCTCACCCTCTCCCTGAAAGAATCAGATACTCAGTAACTAGTTCATACCCGTCCCCTTACTACAGTTACTCGTCCAATCAGGGAAGAGAAATAATATCATGTGACTAATATTATTAATGAATAACAAATCTACACACAATGAATCTATGGCTTGCAATTTGCTCACACTGTGGCTAGATTTTTAGAAGAACTCAGCATTCGCTTAGGCACTTAAATAAGGGCCACGTTTTCACAGCTTCTCAGTCTCCAGCAATTCCTATTAGGGTATTATGGCCAGATTCTAGGATACATATTTATGGCCAGAGAACTTTATTGGAAAATAGGACCTATTTTAATGCTTAAATGGGAGCGAAGGTTTTTTTGAAAATTTGGCCGATAAAGTGTTTGTCAAACAGAGAAATTCAAAGTTTCTTTGCAAATAATTCCAATAAAGCCTAAAATTCATCAAATAAAATGTTAGAATTAAGTGTTATGTTAATTATAATCATTACTGGTCATTTAACTGTGATACTTTGCAAAAAATCTTGTTAGCTACTTCAGCTTCTTCATTATTATTATTGGGGTTGTCAGTTACTCTATTTTCTAGGCCATCTCTCAGTAGCCTACACTTCGTTAGTATGACTAATATCCAGGTTTAAGCAACTTCCTTTCAGTGGTCCTCCACAAGCAGTACTAACTCAACATTAGTATTACCACCCAATAGGCCGTTTCAATGCTTTTCACTCATTTTGATCATTCTTGTTTAAAAACCACAGTCGTCTTCCCTGTGTTGATCCAATCAAACGGGTCTTCTGTATGAGTTCTCACCCTCCAAAGGGCTCTGTTTAACACCATATCCTCTATCGCACCACATGCTTACATGTCTTCCTTTTTGACATCCCCGCTACTTCTTCTTGGGTCAGCCTATGTTTTTTTGCTTCAGTCATGGTCTGTTGGACTCTGATGCCCACATAGCAGTCAGGACTGTGCTTTACATGACCAAACTATCTGAGCCTGTAGGCCCTTAATTTTTCTTCATTTATGGGTGGTACTTTGAGTATATCTCTAACATACTGTTATAGGCGGGTCATGTGCGGCCAGACCTAGTAGTCAGAGCCAGAGTCTGCGGTCAACAGACAGGAGTCAAGAGTTGGTGAGGTTAGGATACCAGGAGGTCAGAGGCAGAGGACAAACTGGAGATTAGAACCATGAGTAGGGAACCAACGTCAGGCCAGGTCAGAGGCAGAAGACAAACTGGAGGTCAGGAACCACAAGTCAAATGCCAGGAGCCAAGTGGGTCAGAATGCCAGAAGGGCAAAGTGGGGAAGCTGGAGCAGGCAGTTGGGAGCAGGAAGCACAAGAGACACAGTCCAGAGCAAGACAGAGCCCAGGTGTTCAGACAGCTTCCTATTGCTGCTGCTGACTTAAGTAGGGCCAGTGGGCCAATCAGCCACTCCAGGACTCCACTGATTGGATCTTAGCAGTGGAGTTTTACACTGGGGCTGGACTTCATAGGTTTCAGACTGCCAGGCAGAGAGTTGGAGCATGGATGCTCCCATGAACCTTGCAGATCTGGATTTAATAACTATGGGTCAACACACTCTCTCTCCTCACTTGGTTTTTCTTGCTCATACCACTCATCCATCTCAATGTTCGCATTTCTGTGGAACAAATCATTTGTTCATGTTTCTTCTTTGTTGCCCAACACTCAGCATCATACATAAAAATGGATGGACAACCATTTTTTGGACTTTCCCTTTTCATCCTCCTGGTATCTTCTGTCACGTGCTACATTATTTATCTCCACTCATTTGAGCCAGGCATTTAGTATCCTAGCTCTAATATTCTCCTCTTTCCCCATTTTTCTGGATTCTGGAATCCTGATACTTATTTAAAAATACAGCACCATGTATAACTTATCCCTCCACATATTTGTATAATAAACCTAAGGTAAGTGAGTGTCTTATGAATTGATCGTTTGGCTTAGTTTAGTGAAGAAATTGCCCCTATGCAATTCAATAAATAGGAAACTGCAATGCATCTTTTTAGATTTTAGTCCCGTACACAGGCTAGAAATACAGACTGTATCTATTAGCTTCCTGTCTCCAGATTCCTCTTTACTAAACCAAAAAATTCTAAAGCGTCTAAGAAGGCAATTTTATCAGCATAAATTTAGCCTCTGAAACATTTTTTTTTTAAAAAAAAGAGTAGTTTCTTGTCTGGTTGTTCTCATTCTACAGTTGAATGTTGATAGCTGAGACACTACACTGTGCATTAACGTACTAGTGATACATCTAAATCAAAGAGCTAATTATTCATTCCTGATGTATAATTAATATCCCCTCATTGCTAGAGCTTTATGGCACTGAAGCACAATAGTCTTACAGAGGAACAGCTATTTACTGTAAACAGTGTCAAATAGCAAGAAAGTTCAGTATCTTCTCCTCACTTACTGTTCTAAATTTGACTATGTTATTTCAATACTATATATTAATGGCCTTTCCCAAATAGCACTGTAACAGCTTTGGGGCACATTGTTCATACAGAGGGGGTGATGTTGCACACACACCACATCTACACATACAAAATGTATTTTGCATTTGTAAGATGGATAATTGTGTCAAAAAAGTGGGCACTTATGTATCTGAGGGCCAGTATGCACACACAACTGCATGATTTGCACATGTGTGGCTTGCATGTACAGTATAACTGCCTGTTTGAACATGAATACTTTGGAACAGCAGACCTCTACATGGGGATAACTACAGGATCACGGCCTTAGGTGACAAGTTAAGCACTTGTGTTTGACAACACTGCCTACTAGGTGTATGTGGGCCACCTAGTGCATTGGGAACCTCTATATTTTAGGTTACATTTCCCCAATGGAGTATCATTTATAATTGCATATGACAGGTGGCAAAGAAAAGGGAAAAAGCATTAGACTGGCCAAGTGACTCCAATTCTATTATAACTTACAAGCTACCAGGGCCGACTCCAGGCACCAGCTTATCAAGCAGGTGCTTGGGGCGGCAACTCCGGAGTGGACGGCACGTTCAGGTATTCGGCGGCAATTCGGTGGAGGGTCCCTCACTCCCGCTCGGAACGAAGGACCTCCCCCTGAATTGCCACAGATCGCGATCGCTGCTTTTTTTTGGGGAGGGGGGCTGCTTGGGGCAGCAAAACCCCTGGAGCCAGCCCTGCAAGCTACAAAGCAATAATCCTGCATCTTGGCAGGGGGTTACACTAGATGACCCTTGCAGTCACATCTAATCCTGTGATTCTAATACAACACCAAAAAGCAACCTCTATTGGCTGTAGTGAACGCCGAGGGGCAACTGACACTCCAAGCAGTATGGTCTCTGTCCACACGGCTCCAAACGGGGATAAAACATTCACTGAAGTAAATTTTCAACACTTGTCAACTGCCACAGCCAGACTGCGCCAAACAATTGATTCAATGCATTGCTAATAAGAATATTACTTTACTGTCGTCCTTGTTCAGTGTGCCACAGACAATTCAAAGCTCAGATTGTCCTGATTGCCCACTCACCTGGTCAAAGAAACCAAGCCAACCAGTGATGTCAAGGTCATCTTTGAACCTAAAGGACAAACAACATTACTTTAATGTCACAGTTTGTGGATTGGAAATTTAGATGCCAATGTAAGCTGTCTAACATTACAAAAAGAGAGCTTCTTTGATTGTCAGTATAGGTAATTCAGATACTTTCTTAAGACAAAAATGTTCAGGAAACTACATTTAGTAGTCCTGTAAAAGAAATGGAAATTATTATTCTTGAGAGACTAAAATAGACAGATTGGATGGCCCAAATTTACAGTCTCATTAGTCTCTATACTAAATTAAGTCAGAAACAGATTCAGTCATGGAGAAGGAATCTACAGTTTGAATTAAATGAAAAAGTGTGGCAGTATTTTAGGTGTTTAAATACTTCTACCGCCCTCATCACTGTAGTATCTGAGCACTTCACAATCATGAAATGGATTTTATCCTTAAATACTCCTGCAGGACAGGGAAATATTATCCTCATTTTACAGACATGGAACTGAAAAACAGGGTTGGATTAAGTGATTGATCCAGTGTCACACAAAAATATGTGGCTGAGCTAGGAATTGAACAGGTCTCCCTAGCCCAGTGGCTGAGTGGTTAAGGTACTCAACTACAATCTTGAAGGTTTGGGTTTGCATCTCACTTGATCTTACATTGAAAGGTCACCTCTAGTTCAGCCAGTTACAAAACTGGGTACCTGATCCATTGGGTCAGAGCACTCAAAGACAGTCGGACATGATGCCGGCCACATCACTCCCTCGTGTGCTGTTGGATGGGAAACTGACATCCTTAAACAGGAGACAAGGTGGGTGATGTAATATCTTTTATTGGCCCAACTTCTGTTGGAGAGAGAGATGAGCTTTAGAGCCCCACAGAGCAATTCTTACAGAAGTTGGTCCAATCATATCCAATATATATCCTCTAATATCCTGGGACCAACATGCCTATAACGACACTGCATGCCTTAACCAGGTCAGCCCAATGAGCCATTAGCTCACAGAAACTTTAACGTCTGACTCCTTAGTCCCAGTCCAATGCCTTAACCACTAAATCATCCTTCCTCACCTATTTAGGAAGCTGCACACTGCTCTGAGTTTCATCCCAGGAAACTCAAATGAAACTCATGTATTAGATGCGCAAGATACCTGACAAATGACATGATATAAATGCTAACATATGGAGCTGATGATAAAAACCTTGTGAGTTTTTTTTAAAATCTATGCTAGACATGTCCTCTTATCAAGCAATTCAGAGCTGTGATAGAAGAGGAAATACATGTCTTATGGATCCGGACTTGATTTGATCTCCAAAAATAGTTCTGTACCTGGGATGAGATTTTTTTTTAAAGATTTGGATAATCTTCAGATATTAACTGCCAAATATGCCAAATCTTGAAGAAAATAATCCAACTCCAATAGGTCCAGATCCTCCCCGGTATAAACCAGCATAGCTCCATTGACCATTATTTAAATACCCGCTGTTTTCATACAAGTATGAGATTTTCCAAAGTTCTCTCTGTAAGGTATTTATATGCCCCCCCGCCCCAACCATCAGAACAGCTCACAATATTTCATGGATGTATCCACAGCACCTCTGTGAGGTAGGGAAGTGCTTATGCCCATTTTACAGATGGAGACCAGAAACACAAAAAGATTAAGTGACTTGGCTAAGGTCACACACAGAGTGTGGGGTAGAGCAGGGAACTGGACCCAGATCTCTCAAGTCCCAGTCAAGCACCCTAACCACTGGACCACACTTCCCAGCTGTTTAGCTGCCCTATTCTGTTATTCATGGAAATACATGAGAGTGAAAACAGCAGAGTGCTATGCATGGTCCAAAGTGCTCAGAAATCAACAGGACTTTTCACTCTGACATCAGTGGGCTTTTCCTCTGATTTTTTAACTCCCTATGACAAGAAAAAGCAGGTCATTTCAAGGTAAGCTATACTGACAACTGTATTAATAGTTGCCACCTTAACAAGGGCTTTGAGGAAGACACAGATGATGCTTTTAATTGATTGTTGCTTTTTAGAAAGGGGGGAAAATGATATAAATATTAAAGTGATCATTCAATCACTTTTATAGATCCATAAATAGCATGAGATTGTGTCTCTGCGTTTCCCACGTGATGAGTGCCCACACACTTAAAGAAGCTTGTTTCATATTTGCTTGCTTCTTTATCATCTAGAATTAGGCTTCCTTTTGTTTTATACTCTCAGCTGCCTCTTCTCTGACAGTAGATGTACTAAACATTGGATTTTCCCTGAAAGCAAAGTAACTATTTTTTTTAGAAAGTACTTTTATTTAGCACAGTGGGTGGCATTCTCTTAGATGCTCTTCCGTGAGATGAATGAACTCCAAAATAAATAGCTACACTTCCACAATAGCAATTAAAGCCAGAGTCAGGCCTGGTCTACACTTGTGGGGGGTTCGAACTAAGGGTTCGAATAGCGTAGCTGAACTCGAAGTACCTTAGTTCGAAGTACTTACCCATCCTCACGGCGTGGGATTGAAGTCCGCGGCTCCCCCGTCGACTCCGCCACTGCCGTTCGCGGTGGTGGAGTTCCGGAGTCGATGGGAGCGCGTTCGGAGTTCGTTATATTGCGTCTAGAAGAGACGCGATATATCGAACTCTGAGAAGTCGATCGCTACTCACCAACCCGGGCGGGTAGTATGGACGTACCCTTAGTCTGAAACGACTGTATGAAGTTAATTTTGCTAAGATGTAACAATCAAGTTGTTCTCCCTCCACAAAGTACCAGGAACAAGACATGAGTATTTTAAATATAAATCATTGCTGCTTCATGCTTGTCTCATGGTTCGTTTGGCTACATTAATCATTCTTACGAGGAAAAATTTTTAGAGTAGCATAAAATGAAAATCAATTTAGGATAAATATCACTACAGATTTATTCCCTTAGGGCCTGATCCAAAGTCCGCTGAAGTCAATGACTGGTATTTGGATCACTCCCTTAAAATGCCAGTGTTTTCTGCATGAGGGATTAAGAAACGTTAGGACAAATTTAGTGTTTTTGTAAGTGCGACTCCACTAATTTCAGTGGAGTTACACCTGCTTACATCATTGCTGAATTTGACCCATCAAACTTAACACTTCATAGGTGGTGACTGAATAGGTCATCTTAGCTATTTTCACCCCTAGTCCAGCTAGATTCAAGAGACATATTTGCAATTCCTAAAGATTTGCACCACTTTTTACATATGATATTATGAAATTCAAACTCACCAATCCTAAACTGGATGTCAATAAGGTAAGTAGAAGAGAGGTCATTGCAATGAGATATTCAAATTTAAAGGGAAACAAATGTTATTTATGGTTTGGTTGAGTTCATTAAATGTGCTAATATGATTCTTTTCCCTATTATTTTACATTTTTATATATATATGGTTTTAATATCACTGCCACACTTTCTACCTTGTCCTCCGTTATTTTTATCTCAGAGGACTGTCAGGGTTATAAAATTTTCTGGTAATAATTATGGTAGTTCTGATCACAATTCCACAGTTTAAGTGAAAAACTCAAGTCATCATTAGGAGACTGAATCTCTACTTTATATATGAAAGATACAGAGTAACTACCCCAAATTGACAGGATTTACTCTGAGTACTGTATAAATATGCTGAGAATGTACAAGTAAATCTGTTAATTAGTTTATGAATTAAGATCAGTTTTAAATGGTCACTTTCAGAAACTCAGCACTCCTTTTCAGACTTTCTTTCCCTTGAAAAACCTTAACAGAACACTGATTCTTCGTACAGTTACACTTAATTCAAGTCTCATGTGTAGGCAACACTTGGATAAGCTGCTATTAAAATAAATTATGAATAATCCTTGTAATTAATTTTTACTATTATAGATTAACAGTATTGTCATCTGTTTGTGCTGAGTGTTTTATTATAATTATTTGTACTGTGGTAGTGTCACAGATCCCCAGACATGTGCTAGGTCCTGTATGAACACAGAACAAAAAAAAAAAAGTTGCTGCTTACCATGGCACTCTGATCATCACTTGGACCTTGGGTTTCTGCCATAACACATATTTACTACTACAGATCAATAGCTGTGCTTACTCTTAAACAGAGCCATTGTGAGATAACTCAGCCAGCCATCTTTCTTCCCCACTATCTAATCTGCATACTGCAATTTTATTGGCTGAAAAGAATCAGTGGTGTGAGGACGACTACACCCATCTTTTATATTATTTATTAAAGAAAATAATATTGCATTTTGAGCAAAAAATAGCAATGTTCCTTTAAATTTGGATATGACCATTTAGCCACAAAGCAGAATGAAGGTTCGATTCCAACCAGTCCAATCCCACCTTCTGATAAATGTAGACCGAGTTACACACTGGCCACAATTTTGGGCTATATTGCAGTCACTTTTGTGCCGCCTTAACAGCAACAACAACAAGGCAGCTACAAGATGATGATCCCTGCATAGGACACCTCCAGTGGTGTAAAGCAGACATAGCACCTCCTCTGCCCCCCACTTGCTTCATCAAAGCAGATGCGGGCATAGCTAGGGCATGATATGAGGCACCTCTACATGTCCCAGCAGCCATAAATGGACACTTCAGGCGGTTAGGGTGAGGTTGAGGGGGGCAGATGAGCTGCCTATATTTTTAACTACCTAGACAACAGTATAGTGTTCCCCTCTTCATTTTGTGCTGTGTGATGTTTTTACGACACACAGTGTTTTTTTGCTATTGGGACTGTTAGCTATTTAGCAATACACAGCCTGCAGCCCAGCCGGTCTTGAGATTGCACACGACACAGTAAATAGATGTACGCTGGAAAAGCGCCAGATCACACATTGCACATCTGGCTGTTAGAGGTTTATAGCCAAAGATAAAGAGGAACCTGTCACAAAGACATCAGTCCAGCCTGTCACAACTCTACGAGCGGGCATGGAGCTAGCCCCTTTGAACGCTCAGCTCTCACATCCTGAATTACAAACACTCTCTCCTGATCAGTGCAGAAGTGGAGTCAGTATCTAAGCCCTGATGCCCATGACTTTTTCCAAGAGAAAGACTCCTTTTGGAGATGGAACACAGCCAGGTCTTTTAATTGGGATCAACAAATCAAACCAGAGAGTAACACAAATAATTAAACAAATTGAATGCCCCAAATTTCAGGGTTGTTTCCATCAGGTCTCTAAGTTCAGACACATCTCTATTTGTAATTTATAGGTGTTCTCAGGTGCATTCACTGCTTATAACTGCTGGTCTCCAGAGTACAATATAAAGCATGCCCATTTTATCAGGTTTTTGCCTAGGGTAGTACTGAGTGCAGGGTGGAGAAAAAACTCCTTTTGCTGATAGAGGTAAACAGATCACGCTTGTGCCCTGATGCACTGTGTGTGTGCATTTTCTTCATTATAAAACAAATGATAAAACACATATGGGGGAAAATCCTATACGGCCTTGTGTTGCCTCCCAAGATTCAGTACACAGCAGAGGTTATAAATGTCCATTGCATTGGGGCCAGGGCAATAACGAGGACCTGTGAGAAGACACCACGCTCTGTGTGCTACGGAGTGACACACCACACTAGCTCTCTAAACTGGAACAGTGGGAGGGGGTGGGCGGGACTGTTGGGACAATAATGAGTGGGTCTGTGTGTAGTACAAAAACCCCACGTGTAGCATGGGAACAATGGACTGCATCCTGTACTCCCTCTACATCATGCAGTAACCAACCACCATGGTCAGCTAATGCATGCTGGGAATAGAGAGTCTGTCCCTCAGCACCAGGTCTTTATATGCAGTTTCCTGATGCACAGCCTGTTTGCCTCAAGAAATAAGAGTTAAATTGAAAAGCTATTTAGGTTTGCCCAGCAAATCCAAAATGAACATAAAGCTACTAATAACGTACTTAGGTTTCCCTGAGTATGGGAGAGACGTTGCACAGCCTCTGCATAGCCACAACCCTATTTGGATCTGTCTTTCCCACTGTCCTCCACCAGTTCAGTTGATAACTACAGTAATTTTAAGCCCTGATTCAGCACTGACTAAAGGTTATCTATATGGGAACACTCAGTAAATGTTCATCTGGATCAGGTAAAGGTATGAATTTACAGTGGATTAGTTAAACTACATTAAACCCCATGTGTGGACACACTTATTCAGAATTCAAGTGGCCTTAATTCAGTTTAGTTTAATTCAAAGTGAATTAATGTTAGTTTAGATACTCCACAAAGGTTTGTTTCAAGATACAAAGGTCATGTCTGCCTTAGGAAAAGAGATGTGTTCTTCACATGTTAAATCCAAGTGTAAAGAAGGCAATTGTAGTTAATGTGTGTTAGATGGTGGAGGCAAACCCTAGAGTTTATCTTCAAAGTGAATTAAACTACATCAAATTGAGGTCACTTGAATTTTGAATAAACATGTCCTCACAGGTGTTTAATGCAGTTTAACTAATCTGCATTAAAATTAATTTGGATTAAAACTTTCCTGAGCACCCCTACGTAGACAAGCCCCATGCGTGTTGTAGTCTTGCTCATGCCATTGGGACCGCTTAGATGCTTAATATTAGGAACCTGCTAAATGCTTTCATTGAACAAGGGTCATCATGGTCAAGTAGAATTAACAGCAGGAACCAAACACATCATGACTGAAACCGTTTGACAAATTTGCCTTCACCAAGCTACAAACTTTTTTAACATTTTAACTTTTTAAATGTGAAATCTTCTACTATTTGCCACGTCACCTCTAATGGATGTCTTGAGCTCATCATATGACCCCCAAGAGACAACCAAGCAAAACAAACGGAAAGTGTCAAATTACCTCTCACCACTTCAGTGTCTCCATCTAATAAATTCATTTTAACAACAAAAATCAACCATAGGCTTAAATCATGCCACCTTTGTCCAGAGTGATTAGTACTAATCTCTTCAAATAGTCCTGTTGAAATAAATGGAAGCACTTGTGTAGGTATTATTCAATGGCCCTCATAAAATAAATTCAGACGAAGTTGGACCATTTTCACCCACTCTCTTGTAGTTATAAACTGAAACAACAACAACAACAACAACAAATAATGTTTTCTTACCAAAGGGGAGACTCTGTTAAATTTTGCAGGTGCCAAATGGTTATTTTATGACTCTGTACATTTGTAGGTTTCTTTACCCTTTTTCCTCCAGATTTTACAAACAATCTAATTACAATTAATGAACCATACAGTAGCAAAACAGGTTAAGAGAACAATCTCCTAGAAGAGAAATTTTAGCTGTCACCATAGACTGGGGCAATTTTGGTTCATCCCATTTTTTACTTCTGTTTTGGAAACAAGTTTCAAATTTCAGCAACATCAAAGCAGCTCAGCCCAGGAGCTGAGTTGAGGGAGACTCAGGAATTAAGAAATAATGATATTCCCTAAAACTATGTCAAACTGTTGGATTAAAGGGTATCGACAGTAGAACCTTCACTTGAAGAATGAGAAGGCTTGGTTATGCACCAATTGATGCCATTTCTGCAATCCGACCACGTCTACTGATACCTTTGCAGCAGGAAAGAGTGTTATATTCTATGGCACTGTCAATCATTCTCTCTCAGACATGCACATAAGCGTTCACACTGCCAGATCTAGCAGAAATGTCAGAGCAGGACCAAAAAGGAGACAATCTAGTGACAACTGGAGTGACTTAGCTCCTGTGCCCCCTCAAAGGCCATGTCTACCCTAGGAAAACAGGTATATTCTTTACACATTAAATCCTAGTGTAGAGAAGGCAGCTGTAGGTAATGCGTTAGATGGTGGAGGTAAACCCTACAGTTTACCATCATCAGCCAACACGTTAAAACTACAGCTTGCTTTGTCTACTAGGGGCCAGGTGCTCAGCTGGTGTAACTTGTTATAGTTCCATTGACTTCAAAGTATCCATGACAACCTACACAAGCTGAGAATCTGGTTTTAAGATGAGTTAACAGGTGGTTAGTAATACACCTTTCATGTCTACAGAATACAAGCAAAAGTGTGCCTGTAATTTAGCATTGCCAAATTACCTAGATTAGCAGGTAGAGAGCAGTTATTTCATTGACATTAATAGACAATACATAAACTCACGTTAAACGAGCACCGCAAACTCTGTTCTAGACACACCTTATTGATGCTATTCACCGTAGGTCAGGGGTATTCCCTACGCCAACTGCACAAGCTTTTCTTACAGGGTTTGAATGGTGCATATGGACCTTGGGCTTATTTACAATCAAATTTGCAGCAAATCAGTTTTAATTAAATAATTTAAATAACACTTTTAGTTATTTCTCTGTAAATCTGTGTGTGGACATTCTTGTTTCAGATTAAGACTACTCCTTTTTTCATTTAGTTTAATGACATCATTGAACTAGATCAAAAAAGGGCATTCTTGGTATACGTCTATACTAGGAGTGCTTTATGAGCATGGGAATGCTTGTAGAGTATACTGGCAAACCGTTCCTAGTGTGGATACAGCTATGCCAGGCAACCTGTGTTTAGTACCAATATAATAAAGCCACCCACCACAGATGAAACTAGCTATACTGGTAAATGCACAACTTTGCAGTTATATCTGTATCGACACTAGTGGCTTTTGTCAACAAAGCCATATCAGTCAGGGACCACATCATTGACTGACGTAGCTATCCCAGAAGAAGTCTATAGAGGCCAGGTCTACATGATCTGAAATGGAAGAGTGTCCACATAAAAACTTGCAGGGAAATAAAAGACGTGAACTACAAACTAATTTAGACCTCATCTACACAAGAGAGTTGCATTAAAAACTAAAGGCATGATTCTAAAGGCATGATTTTAAAACCGTTTAGTTAAGCCAGTGCAAACCTTGGAATGAACTAAACTGAGTTTAAAATCAGTTTAAACTAAATCAAACTAACACAAACTAGGACACTTTTAAAGCAAAAGAAGAGTCTTTAGTCAATGTATTGCACTGGCTTAACTAAATAGTTCTGAAAAACAAATTTAAGGTAAACCCACACACCTCTCTCATTGACATAGGCCTTAGTTATTTCAGTTCAAATGTGTCTGTATGAAACCCCCTTGTGGGAGCCTTCTACACTGAGGTGAATTTTACCCTATGGCCCTTTCTGGACTAAGAAAATGAGGTGTGTTTATAGCAAACAGCGCTTAGCATACAGTGCCTATTCTACAATAGGAGCTAAGTGGCATTTCATAGTGTGTTAATTAACGTTATCTAACATTTTTGCTAAGCGCTTTCATTTTTCTAGCCTAGACAGTTCCTTTATGGATAAACACTCACTTTCATTTGTAGAATCCCGAAGTGTTCATCATCCATATACAAGCTGTATAGCAGTAACTGTACTGGACTAGCTAAAGTGATACAATCCCACCAAGATGGATGCATTCATACTAGTATAAAAGAGATTATGCTTTACATAAAGGCAGAGGAATAAATTATACTAGCATAAAGCACCTTTATACATGTGTCCACACCAGGGTTTGCACTGGTATACTGGTAAAAATCAGCCCCATAACCAACATAGTTATGCTAATACAAAAATACTGTGCTTATGCCAGGCCTCGGTGTCTGACTATCCCTGCCAAAATTCCTTCAACTCTGGACACACAATTACATGTTGTTTTTAGTACAGAAACCCTCCTAAGCCCTAGCCTCCAGCAGGGTTCCTTTCCTGTATAA
This sequence comes from Mauremys reevesii, assembly GCF_016161935.1. Taxonomy (NCBI): domain Eukaryota; kingdom Metazoa; phylum Chordata; order Testudines; family Geoemydidae; genus Mauremys; species Mauremys reevesii. The sequence goes on from NC_052628.1 coordinate 111,590,241, forward strand.
TATAGGCACCATTTCTGCCCCAGATTATTATTTATATTATGATAGCACTTAACAGCCCAATTAAGATGGGACCTCACTCTGTTAGGTGCTGTACATACTTATTAAGAAATAATACCTACCCCGAGAGTTTATAATTTAAATACATAAGACAGACAAAGATAAAGTGACTTTTTCAAGGTCAGCATCAGGAACAGAACCACGGGTTGGCAAGGTGTCCATACCCAGACACAACTGTGCATGGTAAAAATGTTGAGGTCCGTGTGGGGTGCTCACGGGCAGCTCCCCGGAAGAGGCGCCCCATCCCTGCTGTTGCTGCTCTGCGTGCTGCTTCCGCCCCCCTGAGCGCTGACCCCGTCCCTGCTAATTGCTAGCTGGTGGAGGCGTGGCCAGGCAGCTTTGCACACTGTCTCCATCCCCCCTCCCCGAGCGCAGACTCCGTGGCTCCCAGCCCATTGGCTGGCAACCGTGGCCAATGGGAGCTGTGGGGGCGGTACCTGAGCACAGGGCAGCGTGCAGAGCCACCTGGCCCCACTTCCATGTAGGAGCCGGAATGGGGACATGCCGCTGCTTCCTGGAGCTGCTTGAGGTAAGCGCTGCATGGAGCCTGCACACACACATCCCTGCACCCCACCCCCTGCCCCAGCCCTGATTCCCCTCCCGCCCTCTGAACCCTTTGGTCCCAGCCCAGAGCACCCTCCTACACCCCAAACCCCTCATCCTCAACCCCCACCCCAGAGCCTGCACCCCCAGCTGCAGCCCTCACACCGCCCCCACACTCCAACCCCTTGCCCCAGCCCCGAGCCCTCTCCTGCACTCTGAACCCTTCATCCTCAGCCTGGAGCCCCTCCTGCAGCCAAAATCCCCAGCCCTACAACAGAGCCTGCACCTGCATCTGGAGCCCTCCCCCATCCCAACCCCCTTCTCCAGCCTGGACCCCCCTCCCACACCCCTAATTTCTGGTCCCACCCCAGAACCCGCACCCCCAGCCCAGAGCCTGTAACATCTCCCACACACCAACCCCCTGACTCAGCCCAGAGCCCCCTCCTATCCCCCGCCAATGTCTGCCACTAAGTCTGGTAATTTTGTCAAGTGTTTGTAACACAACATGGTGGTGCTGACTCCTAAATAGAACTCAGGTCTCCTGACCCCCCATCCAGTATCCTGTTCACTAGACAACACTTCCTTATAATCAGATTGAGGAATATAATAAATAAGAGCCTGATTATGCAAACTACCAAGCATCTCCTATAAGATACCAAGTTCCTTCTGCCTCTTTTCAAGTCAACTTGCATCGCTACTGACTTTGACACATCTATGAGGTGATGCTTAGCATCCTGCATCATTGTAGCAACCTGCATGGAATTTGGGAGGTAGGAGCGCAGTATGCAGGAGGGAAGAATTTACAGGACACACCAGAAAGTCAGTCTCTGTGCTCACAGCTAGAATGCTAGCTGCAGTTCTCTGTACACAGTTCTCCTAAATTAAAAGAGCCAGCTTAGTTTACAAGCATAAAGTCATTTTGTGTTTTTCCTAGCACATAGCGCATTATACAAGCTGCAGGGCCCCAAAATGTCAGGCATCAGGTCCTGCCAGACACAGCATGTAAGATAAGAAGCAATTTAAAAAAAAGACTCTGGGAAACAAATGGCATTGTACTTCCCTCAAAGCCATAAAGATCTGACTCAGTTCAAATATCTTCTCCTTACAGTATTAGAGGAGGCTCAAAACTTTCTCCCAAACAGATTGCTCAGCCTTAACTCAAAGCGAGTCTAAATCAGTTTGTCTCTCCTCCGGCTTTTCCTCCAATATACTTTGGAGACATTTTTGCTCTTAATTTTATTATATTTCTGACTCAGAGGCAGAATTTGTCAAATAGCAAAATTTCCTGCCCTATGGGTCTAGAAGGAGTTCCATTTTTCTAGATTTAGTGCAGGTGAGTCATATCAGGCACCACAGATTAAATTCTCTTAGGTCAGAATTTCTGTGGATTAAACCTAATGAAGATTGTTACATCTTGTTTAAACTTCAAGCCATTTTAGTGGAAAGGAAACATTTATTTTCTTTATTGATGATGCAGACACAAAACAATTGCTTTAAAGCAGCCACAAAGGAAGATCAACACAGAAGTCAGACATAGGATAGAAAGACCATCTTTAAAATCCTGTGGGTCTAAATATGATAATAGAATTGAAGGATTAAAATAATGAGAAAAAGGATTAGATAAGAGGTGTTTTTTTTCTTGCTTGCTTATTATAGTCTTTGGAAAATGTGTACAGAAACCATATTTCTCTCTAGAAGGGTCTCTCATTCTACAGTCCTGCAGAGTAAGTTTTTAATGTGATTCAAAGCATCTATGTATTTTTCTCTGCATCAACTCATCGAAGGCAAATTTTGAAGCAACATCCAGGAACATCCTCTCTGACACCGAAACCACTGAGTGCCACACGATGGGAAAGTCGAGTGGAGGCGATAAAGCCTATCAAACACCAAATTGGGAAGATAGATGATGCCATAGTTGCCATTATGGAGGATAATGCTATGACAGGAACTGTTCATGGGAGAACAGTGGCAGAGGGAAATGGAATCACCAGAAACATACATAACTTCAAAGTTCTGTGTGGCTTAGTGTTGTGGCATGACATACTGTTTGAAATAAATGTTGTAAGCAAGAGACTCCAATGTGTTAACCTTGATATATCTGGAGCAATGGAACAACTGGACAAAGCAAAGTCATACCTACAGTCTTACTGGTGAGATGAGGGATTTCAAAATGTTCTGAAGAGTGCACAGAAGTTGGCAGAGGAACTTCACACTGAAGTGATTTTCCCATCCATTCAAGAATACAAGAGTCACTGAAGAAGATGACATTTTGATTACGAGGCACAGGATAATCCCATAAATTAAATTCTTTAACCGGGTGCTAGACTGTGCAATACAGACAGTTGAAGAACGTTTCATGCAACTCAAGGAACACAGCAGTATATTTGGGATGTTGTATGATATTCCAAAACTCCTCACTATACCTGAAGATGACCTACACCAGCAATGCAGGGCACTAGAGACAGTGATGACACATGATGACATGCGTGATATTGATGCGAGTGATTTAGGTGATAAACTGAAGCCCTTTCAAAATACATTTCACCAGGATCAACTCCAAAGGCTGTTCTGGAATATATGTGCACAAATAAGATGATCACCCTCTTTCCAAATGCTTTTGTTGCTCTGCGCATACTTCTAACACTTCCTGTAACAGTTGCCAGTGGAGAAGGCAACTTCTCCAAGCTGAGGTTAATAAAAACACATCTACGCTCCTCAATGACACAGGAGAGGCTGGTCGGCCTTGCAACCATCTCAGTAGAGCATGAGCTGGCCCAGACTGTGGACCTGCAGGAAGCAGTTCAAATCTTTTCAACCAAGAAGGCACAGAAAGCACCACTTTGATTATTCAAACAGATAAAAATGCCAGTGTTTACTATGCAGACAAGAAAAGTTACATTTGCTGTTCAGGCGTTTGAAAGTTAAGTGTTACTTACAATTTTTGAACAAGGCATTTTAAGTTGTTAGTTCTCCTTTATTGGGGGTAGGTAGCAGAGCAGTACCATGAGAGGAGTAGAACAGGAAGAAGGCAGAATTGAGACCTTTCAAAGTTTTGGCCCAAGCGAGGGGGCATAGGAGTGTCATTTGAGCTCCCCACCTCAGGTGCCAAAATGTTGTGGGCCAGCCCTGAATAACTGTTATTATGGTAGTGCATAGGGACTCCAAACAGGGATCTCTAATAGCCTGTTATGCTCGATGCTGTACAAAAAGAAAGCTTCTGCCCCAAAGAACTCCCAGTCTAGGAGTTAGACAATAAGCAGTAGATGAATAAATAGGCAAATGAGATGACTGACAGGAAGTCAAGATACCTGTAGAGACAGTTGTGATTGAATATATTAGTCATGACAACAGTTGCAGTAGTCACAAATGGTGGCCACCCAAACTAATGCTAAAGAAGATCAGGCCCTCACTGTCACACTACAGACAGGACCTTGGTGACATTTCTATTGTTCTGAGCCCCTCTCCTTTGCCCACTATGCATGTCACAAGTTGTCATTTTTCCTCTATATAACTTTTTGGAAACTCTCCTCTACCAACTGGATACTTCATGAAAGGCAGATCTGTAAATATATTCTATTAGTATGATGTGGTATGATTTACAACAGTCATTTTGTCACAGCTATCGCCAGGAGAGCAGAATCCATCTACAGCAAGAAGCTTTTAAGTGTGTTAATAATTTATGCTGCCGCTATCCACTCTTCCTGTTTGTTGCTGTTCTGGCAGAATGGCTACTCCCTGATCTCTGTTATAGTTGAAATGTACCATGGTTTTGAGGACAGATCAGATTTGTTCTTCTTTATGTATTCTCTTTTACTGTAAGTAATAGTTCAGAAGGGTCAGCTGAAGGAAAAGAATTTGTTGATAAGCAAAGTCTGAAGAACAAATTAAACTTATTGGAAATTCAGGAACACTGCATGTACACCTGAAAACAAAGAACCACAAACAGAGAGCACAATTTAAGTATTAGCTGGAAGAAAATACTCAAACACAATCCAAGTAATAGTGTGAAGCAATATAATCACTCCTCACTTCTTCCATGTTTAGGACAAGAGTGTCACCCACCCAACACGTCCTTGCAAAGAAATAAGGGCCCATAAGACGTTCAACTACTTCCCTATGTGGGCAATCTGTATTGTGATTATAGTGCAGGAGAGTAAGAGAGACTAGCTCTATCTATAGGCTATTATAGAGGCAGTGTTGCCTAGTGGACAGATGACCAGACTGGCAATTGGCAGACCTGAGTTCTATTTCTGACTCTGCCACTAGCCTGCCGAGTGACCTTGGGCAGATCACTTAGCCTCTCTGTGCCTCAGTTTCCACACCTATAAAATGGGGATAATGGACTCCTTTGGGAAAAAAAGGTGTGGATGAAAAGCACTATGTAAGAGTGAGGTGTTATTAATATAGGGCTGTTATTCACCAATCCATGCAGGGAATGGTTCTAGCCTTGATTCTGCCCCCTCAATGCACCAGCCAGTGCAGCTGAGCCCAGGAGGAGGGTAAGTAAATTACAATCAGACCAGCACGCGAGTCATGCCAGAATACTGTTTCAGCTCTTTTTAGAAGCCAGAATGGCATTCCAGCACTTCTGCTGTCCCAGGCCTTTTCCTTCCCAGCTGCTAACGCATCCTGAGCCACAGATGCCAGTTCCGGGCTAGTACGGGGGACGCTCCGTGGTAGGTCCATGTAGAAGGAGCCTGAGATGCAACTGCCAGGACTGAGCAAGGGAATGGTCAGCCCATTAGGGATTACTTTGCGATATGCTTTGTTTTGAGTTACCTATTAAAAGATTAGTTAAAAAGCGTACTTTGGAGAAGTTTGGATTTTCTAGGAGTAAGAAGACACTGATATTCATCTCCCCCAGCAGCTAGGACGACGGCTGGCCACTGGAGACCTGCTACTGACACTTGACACCACCTCAGACTTTGGGTAACTATATTCTGGGGTGCGCTAGACTATTGCTGTTTTACATGTGTACTTTGTACTAAAAAATATAAAGGAATTTTGAGTGGAAGCACTCTTCGGTGTGCTAATAATTTATCAGATGATTTATTTCCTGACACTGCCTGGAAAACAGATTAGTTACCATAGTGCTGGGTTCAGATAACCCCAGGTAACACCTGATCTGCTTCTGCGGCAGCACATTCAGCATTTATTAGCGCTCATGGTAAATCCACAGTCCAGTCATGAATCAATAATTCATAGATGCAAAGTGCTGGATGCCCATTAAGGAGGTTGGTGGGATTTCAGAAAGAGCTTTGACGTTACAGGAATCTCTTCCAAGGGCAAGAGGGTTGTAGGCTTCCTGTAGGATGCTGGAAGGAACATGGTGCCAGGAACCTGTTAGAACTGTTTGTGGGTAAGAGTGTAGGCCATATAGGGCTAGATTCACAAACGTTTATATGGGACATTGAGCTGCACCACACCTAACTTTTGGGTGCTTAGAAAAATCACTGCAATTCACAAAGCCTGAGTTAAGTGTTTAGTCTCCCTACATGATGAATGGGGAGAGACAGGCACCTTAGAAATGTGTCACAAAAGCCAGCATGCTAGGCAACTCCCCACCTAAGCTGGCCAGTGGGATTGGCTAGGGAGAAGAGCATGTCCTAAACCTCACCCCCCTCATAGAGATAGGTACCTGGGCTGCAGGGAGGCACCTCCCTCTGCTTGGGATTCTCAGATCCTCTCTGCAATCCCTCTTTTGTTGTTAAGTGCTGATGGTTATTTTCCCCCAATGGGGGTGAAAGAGGGTATTCTCTAATAACTTGTAGCCCAGTGGATAGGATACTCACTCAGGATGTAGGAGAACCCCTCATAAAAGTATTCTATAGCTCTGTTGTTACAGCACTCACCTGAGAGGTGGCAGATCCCTGTTCAAACCCCTTCTGCCCCAGGGGTCTCCCACATCCCAGGTGAGTACTCTAACCATTAGTCCGAAAGTAGTGAGTTTACTGCAACACCATGTGTTTTGACACAGACACGCACTTAAAATTAGATTTTTTTTTTTTTAAACTGAAATGAACACCAGCCCAAAAGGTAAAATAATTATAATAAACAAAGCCCCTCTTTTCCATGGTAGGTTGGACCTGTTCAGCAAATTCTTCTCCCTTTGTTTGCTGCTCCAATTTCCTCCCGATTCTGTGTAATCAGGATCAATTATATTCCTTTTTCTGAAACCTCACAATATCACTTTAGGAGAACCGAAATAGAATGCCCAAGCAAATTTAATTGTTCATTATGATGTCACTTTGAGCAACATATATACAGACCAATGCCTACGCAACGCCCATAGCACAAGCTTAAACTATTAAAACACCAGGATAGTATAAAATGAACAATTATGGTGGCATAAATCATGGTCTTATTATGTTTGGCTGAGTCTCCTGAATTCAAAGCAACTTTGATCTTATACATCAAAGTGTGTTCATCCCTAACATCCATTCTGCTCCAAAAATTCCTGACTCAAAATAAGGTTGTGCATCCATTAGTAAAGAAATCAATTTTCTATATTGTGCTGAACTCCCCTCCCAAACAATCAGAATAGTCCAAAAGGATACATAAGAATATAAAAATAAAAGAGCTCAGGTGTTTAACTATTGAATGGTCAAGGAAATTGTATATTGTAAGAGGGCTTTCCTTCACCCCCTCCCCTGTTTCTTGTTATGCAGACAGAAAGCAGAAGACCAGAAGTCTGAAGTGCAGGTAACACGATGTTTATTGGGGTTAGTTCCAAGCAAACATATCCATAGCTCTACACGCCGGCAGAATCTGTTTCCCAGTATTCCATTCCCAGCTCCTACACTGCAGAGCGTTTACCCCGTGTCCCCCTTCCCAGCTCTGACACCACAGAGCCTTGCCTGTGTCCCTGTTCCCCATTCCCCCTCCGCTATTCCTACCTCCTTCTCCTCAGCAAGCCCAAATATACCTACAGTGCACATCCCCTACAACTTACGATCATGTTCCATTTTGGAGGGTCTCAAGTTTAGGGTCTTTGTCCTACCTCGTTTGTATCCCACAGGAGGGGTAAGGAGTGAGGTTGTGTTCTGGCCAAGGCCAGGCTTTTTTTTGGCTTTTAGAGTTTCTTAAAAGCCCCTCCACACACACACATACGCACACACATCCCCTTTGGCTCTCCTAACTGGTTGCTTGACCTTGGCTTGAGAAAGGAGCCAGGCAGCCTTTCAATATCTGCTCATATATTACACTCCCACCATGCTCTGTAACACTAATGCTCTATCCTTCATCTCTTCCCATTGTACTAAAAGCCCCGTCTGGTTGTGAGAAATGCAACACACAGTGCCTTTGACTTTTTGATTCTCTTATATCTTATACTAATATGCATGAAGAACAAACCCAAAATTTTATCTCAGGCTGACAAACAAGCCTATATACTAACATAACTTATTGACAGTTCAATATTCATTGTGGATAAAAAAGATTAACTTTTAAAACAACAACAATGATCAGATGTAAAAAAACAAAGAAGAGTTTTTCACACTTTCCCCTCCTTCAAATACAGCGGCAAGAGTATCCACGAGACTTCTTTAGGGCTGGCGACATATCTACATTATAATTTTAAATCAACCTATGTTAGGTCCACATTACCCTCCTTTTGTTCTTGGTGCACATCCTCACCAGGAGCGCTTCCACCGACTAGAGAGAGGCAGTGTAGGGGGCTGAAAGCCAGGGCTCTCAGCTCCCCGCCGAGAGCCCAGCTGACCCCTGGGGCTTCTTGCCTCCCCGCTCCTAGCCAGGGAGATCTGCTCTTGGAGTCCAGTGGGCTGCGAAGCTCCCAGCGGAGAGTGGGGAGCCAGGACCCCAAAGGACAGCAGGGCTCCCAGTGGGGAGCCCAGGCAGCAGCCCAAGCTGGGAGCCTGGGTGGCAGCCCGGCTTGGAGTGGAGATCTGTAGCAGCCTGGCTGGAGATCCAGGAGCTGGCTTTCTTCCAAGACAGCCAATGGCTGATGTAAGTAAGACAGTGTCTACACAGACACTGTGTCACCCTAAGTACAGCGATATGAGCTCTACACCTCTCATGTCAGTGTAGTAGGGCACTTATATCGGCAGGAGCAAGCCTGTAGTGTAGACACTGACATAGTTAGGTTGACATAAGCTTCCTGGGAAAATAATTTCTGCACAATGACAACTTTGCCTGCAGTAGTTATAGTCAAGCATGTTAAACCAAGCATTAGAAGTTTGGTTCAGCATACAATGAGTTACCATTTCGATGTTTGACTTGCATAGTCATAATGCTGTGGGCCTGTGGTACCATGTCATATAGCAAAGAAAAGAAGGATTGTTTATTGATGGCCTACCAATAATCCAAAACCCATTGAACTCAATGGAAAGACTTCTATTGACTACAATGGACTTTGAGTCAGGTCCTAAATACTTACCACTGGATCATGGAGTGCCACGGGACGAGACACACAGAGAATTTATTGGTTAAGAAATCCAGGTTAATTTTGTAGATTAAGTTTGTCCCAGGAGTCCCTCCTGGAATCAGGGGTGCACTCCACCAGTTCTTCCCACCAAATACTTATGTGACTGCACCTCTGAGTAGAAGGCGGGGTTCAGATTTGAGTTTAACCATTCTTTTAATTAGCACTAGAAGCTGCAGGTCAAGCTTTACAATCCCCCTAGATCTCCCTTACTCCACCAACCCCTTATTGGGGTAAATGGAATTGTACTTTCAATAAGCCACCATGTCAGGAGATAGTTGTTGGGTGACAAGAGTGTGACCTTTTCTCACCAACATGGACTTTGGCAGAATTACCCAGGACTTTCCAAGATGTAATTATTGGAATGCTGTAGGAGCTACAGATTGAGACAATTCAGTAACAAGCCAGTAGAGAATGTGGTGGCCTAGACACAGGTGGAGTTTCACACCAAGAGGAAATAACACCAGTGCTCAGAGAAAAGCACAGGCTATCACTTTCTAGGTGTAATTCTACATATTGGTTTCAATCTATACAGCCTGAAATAGTCTCAGACCTTGTTACCAGAGTGAGCACCTCTTTGCTCAAGCCATACTGTTGCAGTTACGGTGCAGCAGTCCCCCTGAGTATTACAGATAGCCCTTTCATGCCTCGATTCAGCACACCATTCTTGTTCAGCAAATTACTTATGCATATACTTAACTTTAAGCATGTGCTTAAATTACATTTACTTTAATAGGACCTAAGCACCTGCATGTGTCTTTTGCAGAACCAGGGCCTCAGGGTTGAAAAGAGAAAGCCACTCTGGAAATACACTTCTGTATGATTTCTTCTATTGCCAAGTAATATCACCACTTTATTGTTTTATTTACAGTCTTGGTACCTTAAGGTTCTTCTTGGGATGTGGGGCGTATCTATGTACGTATATATGTGTGTGTATGTGTATGGAGACAGAGAGATAGATATAGATATAAAAACAAGAACTCATTGCTAATTCAATGAAATTCACCCCGCAGGATCAAAGGAATTTTAATACTTCAGTATTGAAGTAGCAGCAGCCTCTGAGGTGCATTGCCAAGAATATCTCCAAGAATAGAACACCACTAGCTTCCCTTTAAACTATAACCCTCCAAATTTTTCTACAATTTTATTTTCAACTGTTAACTTCCCTATCTGTAGAAAGTCTAGAGGATATCAAGTCAAAGGATTTACTGAAAGTTACTCTTGCTGCTTATGGCAACGGTGAAAAATCATCATTAGAGATAATTTACACTTTTTAAAAATTGTAAAGGTTATGTGGCTATTACATACAAAAGCTCAGAAATATAACAGATAATCATAAACATGTGCTCTTCAAATATTAGCTGCACAAAAGGGCAACTTCAGCTCCAAGGCCAATCTCATTAGCAAGAAAGAGAATCAGTAGTAAGATGAAGATTTTTTCCTAGTGTTGTAACAAGAGGTCAATGAGGGGTCAGCTTCAACATTTTCCTCATCTACAATGTAAAGGCAGCGCTAAGTGAAATCAGACCTTGTCTCAGTTTAAATTCTATTATCTCTAACATTAACATGTTTATTTGACGTTAGAGACACCAGACCCGTGGGAGACCATGCAAAGTGTTTTATTTCCACTTGACTATTTCAGTAATACATTTATATGGCCCCTATTACCATAGTATTTGAGCGCCTCGCAAGCTTAAATGTATTTATCTTCCACAATAACCTTGTGAGGTAGGGAAGAATTATCCCCATGGAGACCCGAGACACAGAGAGAAGTAAGTGAATTGCCAAAAGGTCAAACAGAATATATGCAGTAAGATAGGAAATTGAACCTGGGTCTCCAGAGTCTCAGAGTAGCATCCTAACCAAAGGAACATCCTGCCTCTTCGGCTAAGCCTTGTCTGTCCTCTTGGGCTACCTGCAGAAAGGGTCAGGTTAGACTAACAGGATGGAACTCTTCATCGACCCCACTGTGTGTGTGTTTACCTGAGTAGGAATTGGAGGAAGTACAGATTAATCTGAAACAGAGAAGGAAAAGTGGTCCGTTACAGCAGCACTGGTATTGGTATTATCAGAGTTACGGTTTGGTAGATTTTTCCATGACAAACGTCTCTCCTTCAGACCTTGTAATATTGTTGCTCTCCAATTCTGGCTGAAAATTTGGTCTATACATTACCACATCAACCCCAGATTTCTCTTTAAAAGAAACACTGTAAACCTTCAGACCATTTTTTTGAAAAAAAGAAGGTGGCAAGGGATTTGTTTAGAAACAGTTTAAGGTGGGGGTGGGCAAACTTTTTGGCCCAAGGGCCAAATCTGGAAATAGAAATTGTATGGCAGGCCATGAATGCTCACAAAACTGGGGTTGCGGTGTAGGAAAGGGTGAGGGCTCTGGAAGGGGGTGCGGGCTATGGGATGGGGCTGGGGATGAGGAGTTTGGGATGTAGGAGGGTGCTCTGGGCTGGGACCGAGGGGATCAGGGCTGGGGCAGGGGCAGGCTCAGAGATGCAGGCCTTGGGCAGTGCTTACCTCAAGTGGCTCCCAGAAGCAGTGGCATGTCCCTTCTCTGGCTCCTACACAGAGGTGCGGACAGGCAGCTCTGCACACTGCCCCATCTGCAGGCACCACCCCTGCAGCTACCATTGGCTGCGGTTCCCAGCCAATGGGAGCTGCGGGGACGGTGCTTGGGGTTGGGGCAGCATGCAGAATGGAGCCCCCTGGCTGCCCCTATGCGTAGGAGCTGGAAGGGGGCCTGCTGCTGCTTCCCAGAGCTGTGCAGAGTAGCCCCCAACTCTGCTCCCTGGCTGGAGCGCCAGAGCAGGACAAGCCCCAGAACCCACTTCCCAGAGGGAGCTCAAGGGCCAGATTAAAATGGCTGGCGGGCCGGATGCAACCTACAGGCTGTAGTTTGCCCACCCCTGGTTTAAGGGACAAAATGTAAAGATCACTGAATACAAACAAAAATGAAACACTATTCAATGTCTAAATCATCTACATCAAATTCCTCCACTTTTTTCCAACTGTAATACACCATTTACTTCCCTCAAGTGGGGGAGTGAGAAACTGTGTTGCTGAAAATCTGAGGTTGAGAATTCCAAAGCAGTGCAGGGGATTCAGACATGCAATTTTAAATGGAAGTTTTGTTTGTAAATCTGCAAGACTACTTGGAAAAAACCATCTTACCTGCTTCTATGCTAGTTGGAATGCATGCTTTAGTTCTGTAGTATGTTACAGGGTAGCCAGCCAAAATGAACATCAGTGAGGGAGCATAAAGGGGGAAGCAGAGAGGAAAGCTTTTGAAGGACAGGGAAGAGCTGTAAAGAATTAAACCAAGATAACGGAGATAACAAAATGAGAAGAGAGAAAAAAAATACAAAGATAAGGAGTGAGAAGTATAAAGGAGAGGGTAAGACTAGAAAGAGGATAACACAGATAGCCAGAGAAATATCATAAAAAAGACAGAGCAGTGGGCATTAAGCATAATCAAGGTCTATAGAACCAAATATGATGGCTTGTCTTCACTACCAGTGTAAATGACCTAAGTTACGCTACTCTAGCCACGTTATTCATGTAGCTTAGTCAATGGAGCTTTGGGCGACTTATCACTGTGTCTTCTCTGCACTGCATTGACGGGAGATGCTCTCCAGTCGACTTCCCCTACTCTTCTTGGGGAGCTGGAATACCGGGGTTGAACAGAGAGCACTCTGCCATCAATTTAGTGGGTCTTCACTGACCCGCTAAATCGACCCCTGCTGCATCAATGACAGCAGTGTCAATCTCCCCATAGTGAACATAAGCCCTGAGTAACAAAAGTTTGAGAAAGGAAGGCAAAAGAACTGGATGAACCATAGCAATGAGGATCTCCACTAAACTCAAGCATCACCAAACAAACGAGTCATTGTGATCCAAGTTCATGCCAGGATTTCTGCTAGCTGCACCCTCCTCTTCAAAATGACTTTTCCACCATAAATATGGCACTCCCAACACTTACACCTCCCTCAAAGCACACCAACCAAGGAGTTTTTACCCCCCGAATAGAAAAGTGCCATAGAGAAATCATTATTGTTATGATTTTACATGACAGGAACACAGATACTACGACAATGGGCAGCAGCAGTATAACACCCTAAGGCCTGGTCTACACTAGGACTTTAATTCGAATTTAGCAGCGTTAATTCGAATTAACCGTGCACCCCTCCACACCAGGAAGCCATTTAATTCGACATAGAGGGCTCTTTAGTTCGAATTCTGTACTCCTCCCCGACGAGGGGAGTAGCGCTAAATTCGACATGGCTATGTCGAATTAGGCTAGGTGTGGATGCAAATCGAACTTAGTAGCTCCGGGAGCTATCCCACAGTGCACCACTCTGTTGACGCTCTGGACAGCAGTCCGAGCTTCGATGTTCTGACCAGCCACACAGGAAAAGCCCCAGGAAAATTTGAATTCCTTTTCCTGTCAGGACAGTTTGAATCTCATTTCGTGGTTGGACATCGGGGCGAGCTCAGCAGCACCGGCAGCAATGCAGAGCTCTCCAGCAGAGGAGTTCATGTAATCTCTGAATAGAAAGAGGGACCCAGCATAGACTGACCGGGAAGTCTTGGATCTGATCGGTGTGTGGGGCGAGGAGTCTGTGCTTTCGGAGCTGCGCTCCAAAAAACGGAATGCAAAGACCTACGAGAAGGTCTCCAAAGCCATGAGAGACAGAGGATACAGGCGGGATGCAACGCAGCGCCGCGTGAAAATCAAGGACCCCAGACAAGGCTACCAAAAAATCAAAGCGGCAAACGGATGCTACGGAGCCTGCCACCACTGCCCCACCAGTGACCATGGACTCTGACGATGGGACAGTGTCGACGGACAGTTCCTCAGCGATGTTCACGGACGGGGAAGATGAGGAAGGGTTTGTGGAGGATGAGGCAGGCGACAGCGCTTACAACGCTGGTTTCCCCGACAGCCAGGATCTCTTCATAACCCTCACGGAGATCCCCTACCAACCCTCCCCGGCCGTTAACCCGGACCCTGAATCAGGGGAAGGAGCAGTCGGTAAGTGCTTTAAACATGTAAACTTTTATTCTTAATATAACAGGAATCTGAAGTATGTGAAAAGGAGGTCTCTATATATATGGGGATAGAACAGAAATCCTCCTGGGAGATCTCCACGAAGCTCTCCTGGAGGTAATCGAAAAGCCTCCGCAGGAAGTTCCTGGGGAGAGCTGCCTTATTGGGTGCTCCGTGGTAGCACACTTTTCCGCGCCAGGCTTTCATGAGGTACTCAGGAAGCATTGCTTCCCCGAGCACGGCTGCATAGGCCCCTGGTTTGTGCTGGCTTTCACGCAGCATGCGCTCTCTATCTCCTTCAGTGACCCTCCTCAGGGCGATCTCGCTCGGCGACTACTGCATCTAATTAGGAAAATTACCGTAATGTTACGCCTGGTCCAAAGTATTTTTAAAAAATCTCCGGACAGACGGCGTAGCAGAGAGTCAGCACACTGCTGCGTGACAAGCGTAACGGAAAGCCAAAGAATCAAATGGACGCTCATGGAGGGAGGGGGGGGGACTGAGGACGCAAGCTATCCCACAGTTCCCGCTGTGTCCGAAAATCATTTGCATTCTTGGCTGAGCTCCAAATGCTTCTAGGGTCAAACACAGGGTCCGCGGTGGTTCAGGGCATAGCTCATCAATGTACAGCCACCCCCCACCCCCAGAAGGAAAAGGGAAAGAAATAGTCTCTTGACTCTTGTAATTGTCACCCTATGTGTACTGAATGCTGCTGGTAGACGCGATGCTGCGGCACGCTACGGTAGCATCCTTGCCCCCCCCCTCCTCCGCCTCATGGGTGACTGATGGTGCAAAATGACTGGTACCCGTCCTCATCATCAGCCTTGCGGTAGATGGTGTAGTGCAATAGGACTGCTACCTGTCCTCGTCATCAGCCCATAAGTAGACGGCCTGCTAACCGTCTTCATCATAGCAACAGGGGGCTGAGCTCCATCAGCCCCCGCCCTTCATGTGTAAAGAAAAAATTCTGTACTGCCTAGACTATCATAGCAGCTGGAGGCTGCCTTACCCTCATTTCATTTCCCTAACAAGTCACTGTTTCTTATTCCTGCATTCCTTATTACTTCAGCATACAAATGGGGGGACACTACAACGGTAGCCCAGGAAGGCTGGAGGAGGAGGGAAGCAAGAGGTAGGGTTGTTGCAGGGGCACCCCCTGTGAATGGCACGCAGCTCATCATTCCTGTGGGATCTGACACAGAGCGGCTGTGCTCTGTAGTTCTCTGATACACTAAAACCCTAGTACAGTTGCCCCATATTCTAGGCGGGACTGTTTCTATTTTTAGATACCATAAAGGAGGGATTGACTCGGGGAGTCATTCCCAGTTTTGTCTTTTGCGCCCCCGGCTGATCTCGGCCAGGGGCACCTATGACAGAAGCAGAAGGTGTAGTGCAATAGGACAGCTACCCGTCATCACCTTGCCAATTTACATTGGCGTGGTTGATGGTGCAATATGGCTGATAACCATCTCTGCTGTCATGCAAAAGCAAATGAATGCTGCTGTTTAGCGCTGCTGAATCGCCTCTGTCCGCGGCATCTAGTACACATACGGTGACAGTGACAAAAGGCAAAACAGGCTCCATGGTTGCCATGCTATGGCGTATGCCAGGGCAATCCAGGGAAAACGGGCTCAAAGTGATTATCTGGCGTTGCTTTCCCGGAGGAAGGAATGTCTGACTACATTTACCCAGAACCACCCACGACAATGAAATTTGCACCATCAGGCACTGGGATCTCAACCAGAAGTTCAAGGTTCAGGGGACACTGTGATGGGGTAGAACAGGGGCAGAGTTTATGCTTTCAGGATTGCCTGCTGCAGGAGTGCGGACGAGATAGGTGCCGTGCATGGTGTTGTTCACAGACACAGACTAGACTGTGTTCATTGTTCGCAAAAATGTATCTTTGCAAGGAATTCACTCCCTTTTTCCCATCACACAGCTTCGACTGTCTCCAGACCTGCCACAGCATCCCCCTCACAGAGGCTGGCAAAGATTAGGCGGCGAAAGAGAAAGACACGGGACGAGATTATCGCTGAAGTTATGGGGTGCTCCCGAGCCGAGGCGGACCAGCAGAGCAAGTGGAGGGAGACCCTCTCTCTGTACCAGCGCTCACACAGCGAACGGGAGGAGAGGTGGCGTGAGGAAGACAAGCAGGCGACTCAAATGCTGCTTGGACTAATGAGGGAGCAAACGGACACGCTCCGGCACCTTGTGGATGTTCTGCAGGACCGCAGCCAGGAGGACAGAGCCCCCCTGCAGTGTATCTGCAACCGCCCTCCCCCGCCACAAAGTCCCATACCTCCCGTCACCCAAAGTAACCAGAAGGAGTGGCGCCAGGGGCCGTGAAAACTGTCACTGCACCCCAGCAGAGTGCTCAAGTACACAAAAGCTCTCATACCCTAATTTTTGAGAATTCCTTCCCTTCCTGACTCACCCTAGCCCCAATCCCAGTTTCATCCCCTGACTGTCTGGTTAATTATTAAAAATACTTTGCTGTTAATTACTGTTTCCGTCATGCTTTTTTACAGAACGCTGCGTTTGAAGGGGTGGGTGGGTGGGGAAGGGGGTAGGGTATTGCATAGGACAGTCACCTTTAGCAGGGTACAGAGATGGGGGCAGGATCAGCAGCAGGTCACACACACAGTGCAGTCAGTAGGCACCCTGGTTGGTATGGGAGGTGGTTTGCAGGTTCTGTGTGGGTGGGGGGGTACGTGACTTTGTAGCGGGGGAGGGGGGTTACAGATCTCATGCAACGGTCCCTGTCCTGGACCACAGAGCCACGCAGCAGAGGAATCTGTATCCGTCCTCCCCCGCCACAAGGCCACATAGCCCCCGCACACAGAGTCCCAAAAAGGAGGGATGGCAGGCTCCGTTGAAACAACCAGTCCGGCACTGCAGACCACTCTGGGAGCAGGAGCCTGTCATTCCTCGAGTTTAGAGGTGGTCTTTACATCACCGCACACCCTACCCAGCACAGTCTGAGTCCCAGTTTCAACCCTTTAATGCAAAGTCATCAATAAAGAAACCTTTGTAAAGTTACAGTGGAACATGTATTTTATTTTTAAACGTGTGTTGGAAGTGGGGGAAGCGGGGTGGACGGGGTATGTAACTGCAGAAGCTAGTCAACAGTAACTTGGTAAAGAAACAGGGGCAGGTTCAGCTTCTCTGTAAAGAAACTGAACAGTCACAGGTCACGCTGCTCGCTGCTCGCTGGTACTTAAAGAGTTCCTTGTCGCTGTGCAAGGCGCCTGCATAGGGCTTCACGAGGCAGGGCATTAGCAGGTAGGCTGGGTCCCCGAGGATAACTATAGGCATCTGCACATCCCCAACAGTTATTTTGTGGTCCGGGAAGAAACTACCTTCCTGCAGGCGTCTAAACAGAGCAGAGTTCCTGAAAACACGCGCGTCATGAACTTTGCCTGGCCACCCGACGTTGATAAAACGTCCCCCATGGTCCACCAGTGCTCGCAGCACCATTGAAAAGTAGCCCGATTTCTCAGCAGCTGACTGTGGAAGAGGTGGACGATAAGGTGCGAGGAGTTGACAACGGCCATAACTGCAGCGGGGCTCCGTGCTCGCAGTGCTGTGGCGCCCACGCTGTCACTGAGCAGAAAAGTGCACGAACAGATTGCCCGCAGGCGCTTTCGGGGAGGGAGGGAGGGCGTGATTGACGGTTCAATGATGACAGTTACCCAAAACCACCCTCGACACATTTTTCCCCCCAGCATGCATTGGGGGAAATCCCAGAATTCCAATGGGCAGCGGGGAGTGCGGGAACTGTGGGATAGCTTCCCACAGTGCACCGCTTCCAAAGTCGACGCTGGCCCCGTTACTGTGGACTCACACAGTCGAATTAGTGTTTTTAGTGTGGATACACAAATTCGACTTCATAAGGTCGATTCCACAAATTCGACTTAAGTTGACTCGAAATAGTCTTGTAGTGTAGACATACCCTAAGACTAGTAGGTAGTGAAGACTGTGGCAGAGGCCTTCTGTGTTGGAAGGTCTACCCAGGAGGAAGGTTGCAATGGTAGTGGAAAGCAGACATCGCCTTCCCTTCACCAGTAGTCTTTCAGAAGAAAGTGTGCTGGCTATGAGGAGCGTGTGGACAAGATCTAGTGATTTAGCTAGACTTCACAGCATCTTCTGCCATCAGGGCTCCTAATAAAGTTGGCTTTCCCCAGAATAAACCTGCATTTTTTTAGGATTATGGAGACAGGATGTTTTTTAGATTAAAGCACTGGAGTGGAATTCAGGGGCGGTGAATTCAGTTTCCACTGTGATGCCCTGGCACCCAAATATTCACCACTGTCATGTAATTAGGATATGTTTTGCACAATGTATGTCTTGTGAGGTATCATTCTAAAAGTCTTGGTCTTCTAGACATTAATATCTCATTGGATTGTATGTGGCACCATTGTATGTGAAGTTAAGAAGTTTGGCTATGTATGTGTTACTGAGACATGTGAGGTTAAAAACACCCACAGGCAGCCTTTTAGGTACAACAATAAAAAGGCCAAACAATGGTGATGGCTTACTGAGGAAATGCACAAGGATTATCCCAGGAACTGTGTACAATAAAACCTCTCAGAGATAGCACTATACAATGGGAAACGTTTGACCCAGGTCACAACAAAAGACCTTTCCAACAAGTGGGAAGAAGATATAAAAGGGGGAAATGACATCATGATGGTACCTCACCCTCCTTACAACAACACACCTGAAAACCCCTGAGGAACAAAGACTGAACTGTGGGAAGTGACAGTCCCAGGCTAGAGGGATTTCTAGTCTGTCTATGAAAACCTGGGAAACCCAAGCTGCAAAGCAGAGAATCTGCCAGGCTGTTGTTTATCCCTCAGGGTAAGAATTTGTGAATTCATATCCTACCTATCTATTATGTTAAGCTTAGTTTGCATTTTGTTTATTTACTAGGTAATCTGCTTTGATCTGTTTGCTATCACTTAAAATCTATCCTCTTATAGTTAAACTTATTTTATGTTTTAATCCAAATCAGTGTGTGTTTGACTAAGGTGTCTGGGGAAAAACTCAGCTTGGTTACCACAAGTGTGCATGGTCCTCTTCACATTGAGGGAGAGGTGGACTGGGTGTTAAACCCGTATACTGGCCAGATTTGACCAGGGCAGGACAGTACTGCTCTGGGGTCCGAGGCTGGTGGTTAGGGAGCTTGCATGTAACTGCAGCTGGGTGTGTCCCTACCTGTGTGAATGCTGCTGAAAGTGCAAGCTTGGAGGGCTTTGCAGCCTGTCACAGCAGCACAGTGAGGGAGCGAGCCCAGGCTGATAGGTCAGAGGGCTCAGTGGTACCCCAGTTCCAGGTGTCAACCAGGGGAAACCCGTCACACTGGCTTTGACATAGACTCCTTGTGTCACCTTAGCACAGTCACAAACTCTGTGCCTCAGTTCCTAATGTGTACAGTGAGATAATAGTGTGCCTTATTATGTCTGTAATACAAACATAAATAACGTTATACCACAGCAGTCACTGTAGTATCCAAGAACGAATGGTGGCAGCACCACCATTTGTCTTCCCTGATGGTGATTCTTCTCTGGAGCTGTACCAGTTTGGGCGCCTCTAGCCCACAACAACTGATCAATACGATACTCACTAAAACAAGGACGTTCTGAATGATGCGTCACCATCTTTTTAATATAGCAGAGTTAGTTTTCAAAGATACAAACTTTTCCATCCAAAGCCCTCCAAACTTTCCATTGGTTTTCCCTAATACACCCACATGGTATCATCAACCTTAAAAAGGTACCTTGTCCCAGTTAGATCTAAAAGAGGAACAACTGAGGAGAAAAATCACCACCCTATCATATTCCTTAGCTTGCAGAAATTATGAAGTGCTCCAAGTCAAGAAACAACTGAGATGCTCAAGGCATAGGTCAAATGCGTGAGGGAAGAATATTGCAATGTCCTTTTGAAAGTGTTGGTTTCTTTTAAGAAGAAGGGTGAAGAGGATTATGAGGAAATGGAGGTGAGGCAGGAAGATAAAGAAGAATAATGATGTACTGAAGCATACACTCCCCTTCTGCTAGTCAGGGCTTCCCTGTCCCTTCTTGAACTCCACTCGAAGGACAGCACTTGGTCCTTGCTACCTTAAGGGTAGACTGTAACTTTAGGTACAGGTCTTAGGGGAATAACAGCAATGGCTGAGGTGTATTCTGTGCCAAGCCATGAGACACTGTGGCTCAGAGACACCTCTCTGAGCTGCAATTCGCTCACACACACACACACAGAGTCCAGCAGCAAATTAAGATACCCTCTACAAGCGGAGCTGAGCTGGCTATCAAAAAAGGGGATGGAATGAAGACCGCTCTTCACCTTCTTTGTAGAGCGTTGGGAGTATGAGTAAGAGCATGCGTACGGCTAGATCCAAAATGGGATTTAGGTGTTCTAACACTTTAGACTCTTAAATCCAACATTTAGATCCTGAACACCCCTGCTCAGCTACCGCTTAACCCTGAAGTCCCTAGCCACCTAAGTCTCCACTGGTAAAATCTCCTAGGTGCCTAAATTTCTGCTGATGGACATGCACAAAGCCACCAAAGTCCTGAAGCCCCAACAAAATCCTCAGATACGGCATTCCCCCACCTATCTCACCTGCAGGGGCTTGATTTGAAAGGTGTTCTCAGAGGCTCTTTACCAAATTGGGCCTCACAGAAAAAAACAGGAGGAATGGGGTGATACTGCCTCCTAATTCCCAAAAATCATGTGGTAAGAACTCTCACCCAGGATGTGGAAGACCCCAGGTTCAAATCCCCACTCTGCCCAATGTGCAATAGGGACATGAAACAAGGTCTCCCCACTCTGAGGAGTGCCCTAATCACTGGGCTATAGGGTGTTCTGGTGTGGATCTCTGTCAGCCTCTCCTGTTGAAGCTGTTCTACTCTATATAAAATACCTAAACATTCATTTGAACGGGGACCAGAACCTGGGTGCCCTAACCACTTGGCTACATAGTCATCTTTACTCTTTCTCTGGCACAACAGCTATTTAAGTACTTTATGCAATGGGAATGGCTTTAACAGGAGAGACCCACCCTGGAATACTTTATAGCCCAAATATTAGTGTACTTGTCAGGGAGGGAGGGAACTTGGGTTCAAGCAAGCCACTGCTCCACATCAGACAGAGTAGGATTTGAACCTGGGTCTACCCACATCCTGGGGGAGTGCCCTAACCACTGGGCTATTAGGCATTGACCCACTTCTTTTTGCAAGAAAGGCATGTTAGGCTTAGCCACCTAATTCCAGCAGAAGGGTTTTGGCTGTAAATCCTGGGCAAAGGGAGGCACCTACTAACTCCATTGAAGGGATGTGGCTTAGGCACCACCTCTCTCCTCAGTATTCCTGACTGGGTAGTTTGAACTGTTCCCTGCCCAGCTTGTATGCTTTTGTGATCCCTTTGTTGTGCACCGAAGCATCCCCATGCATTGTATAGGAAGCCTGGGTGCCTAAATCAGGATGGTGAATTCCACAGGCAGCAGGCCCCTAGAAGTTAGTCATTGCAATGCTGAGCCTAAATCCCCTTTGCAGATCTAGCCCATAGAACCTGCTTATTCTTACCTGAACCCAAGTTCTGAGTAGCCCACACCCAGTATAAGGAGTATTCTTACCCCTCTGCATAAACCTATTGCTAAACCTATCACACAGCCCCTAGTTTGCTGTTGCTTTTAGTTATTCTGCTTGCTTTGTAGCTACACTAAATGTATTTTGATGATGTTTTCCAAAAGAAAGAGGTGAGCTGGTGTTCCTGATGCAGCCACAGCTCCAGTTTAATAGTGCTTTGACATTCTGCTTTGTGCATATTTCCAGCAACGTACAACAATAGTTCTAAGGATTTCTAAGGAATCAGAGTCCTACTTAAAACAGGGCTGATTCACAAACTAAACAAACAACAACAAAAACAGGCGAAAAAATAAGCCACTCCATCCCTTCAATGACACCTTCCGACTCAGAACGTTCAGCTGTGGCTCAGAGATTCAGGGGCTGAGAGCCAGCTCAGAAACACAGCCGCCAGGTCCACTTATGCATGTTAATTTCCAGATATGCCCAAACCAGTTCAAGAGCTGGCATTGACCTTGCCCAGATTCTCGCAGCCCTACAATGATAGGTGAGAGATGGGTAAAGCACAGTTTTGCAGAGCTGTGCAAATTATGGCATTGCTATTAAGGGCATGTGATAAGATAACAGGGAGGCTACTGTGTGAACTTGAGGGTTCCAGCTTGAGTTTATCTTGATTAAATAGCTATATGGCAACTACGTGAGCAGAATCAGGACTTACCTATCATCCTCCTTTCTTGTTGTTTCCCAGGTTCATAGTGCCATCTTTCTCACTTTGAAGAACATTTGTAGATCAGTGTAGTGCATTTGAATGTAATTGAAAAAGATACTCTCTAGTCACATGTACCTTAAGGCACTAGGGAAATGCCAATAGGTCTCTTCTTTCCCTAATTGTGTGCATGCAAGTCCTATTATTCCTGTTGGGAGAGGCCACTAAGTATTGACAGCTGTTTCTCCTTTTTCATTGCCCACCCACAGAGCATGGGGACATGTTCAGCCCACCCTTTTGCACACAGTGGGTGTTTTTAGTTTATTTAATTTTACAAGCACTGATGATTTTCAGAAAACAGACATTTAAAAGACACAGGGCCAGTTGCTCAACCCTGCTTTGCTCCCTTTGTGCCATTCTAGTGGTGCAAAAGAGATGGAAAAACTGGCTTAAACAGCCAATTGTTATAGGACAATCTGTAGGTAGTGCCAAGCTGGGGTGTCCAGCTGCAAGAAACCCATCATGCCCCCCGTCTTTCCCCCGCATAGAAGCCCATGACTGGAATCATTGCATAGGTTTCATTAGCCTTGAAGCAGATTTCCCAACATAGGGTAAATTTAATCTCAATCTCTGGGAGTGCAAAACAGCATAATGGTTCAGCATTACCCTCCTCTTTATCGTGCATAGCAGGACTTTGTAGGGGCATGGCCAGGCTCTCTCTATGCCCTGACAATCCCAGGCTGACAGAACAACCCCTTGGAGCCATAAGTACCCAAGCACCATTTAAACACACCCTGAAACTGCTCTACATTGTAGGCAAGGAGTAAAGCTGGCATTAGGTGGCCTTGGTACCAGTGAGCGGCATACATCCACCTTTTAGCTGGAAGGAGTGTAGCTTGGCAGGACCAGAGGATGAAGCCTTTAATATTTAGTCAGTTACTAAGGTATGTCCCTTTCATGCTTATATTTTTTTCCATGCAGTTGGATGTGTGCGCGTTACAGAGTTTTCACATCTGCTCACCTACATCTATCCAACATCCTTAATTCAGCAAAAGCTTTGCTTGATGAAGGGTTTAAGTTCTGTAAGGTTTGGCCCTTTTGTCGTTCTCCCTGTTTCACTTCCTAATAAAAAGAGGAATTACCGGGCATGTCTTGTGATAAAAGGGAACAACTCCACAGGTTATAATTCTAATTCTAATTAAGAGGGAATATCAATGGGATGGGAGCTTGTCACAGCATAATAGTCTCCAGCAGTTACATAAAAAAAAAATGGTAAATGACTTTGCATTTAAAAACTGTGTGTCAATTAAGTATTCAAGAAAGTTACTCATGAAAGGAAAGGAGCAATGGCCTGGGAGAGACTGAAATAAGTATATTTTTACTGCCACACCAAAACCAGAGCTTGCTAATTCAATATCTGTTTATATTCCATACATAGATGCTGTTCCCTTGCAGCATCAGGTGGTCTTCCCCTCACAACAAAGTCATCCTCATGCCACTAAGACACATTGCAAAGGACCACTTAGTAAAAGCTGCTTCTCAGTCCTCAGAGAAATAAGAAGCTTCCTCAAGTCCAACCATCTAAGGTGTGTGTGTGGTGGGGGTGATGCTCAAAGGCATCACAGTGGAAACTAAGGACCATGCTGTGGCTGGTCCCAGCATGGATACAAAAGCGGTTGGTGGGGGGTGCAGAAGAATGGAAGGAGCCTTTCCTCATTGGTACCTTGATCTCCAGAAGGTAGCCAAGCCATAGCCACAACCTTTCCACACACTGGTGATCAGATAATGCTCAGACCCCTCCTCTTAAGTAGTACCACATCCATTGCATTTTGTCCCAGTTTCAGGGCAACTGCACCTGTATTGCCCCCTCAGGGGCATGCACTTAAGTCTCCCAGCTGTTCTCTCTCTTGCGTGAAGCATCAAACTTCCTCCTGACCAGTGTTAAGGCTGCACAGCTCCCTGGATTATGCTGTCATATTGCCAGCAAGCCAAATTGCCTAATCAGGCCAGTGCCTGCACTTTGCTTTCTCTGGAAAGGCTATGTATGAGCACTGTATTACCCACCATTAAAAGGAGCCATGCGGTAACTGATAAGCAAGAACCTTTATTCTTAAGGTAAAAGCACTACAGAGAAAACATTAAAAGAATTATCCTCCTATAATCATGGTAACAGCTTATCAGAGTTAACCCATCGGTCTTATGTTTAAATCCTTCCAACTCTTCAGAGCTGGACTCTCAAGGCAGCAGCTGCGGCACTTTCTGCAGCCAGGGGAGGTTCCTGGAGGTGGGTCTGATCTCCCCAAGAGCAGCCATGCAGGGGAAGAGGAAGTCCTATCCCTCCCCAGCCCAGCGACTAGCAGCTTGAGCCTGGTAAATGGTAGGAGCCCCTGGTTGGGGTGACCCCCAGGGCCACCCGGGGGGGCAAGTGGGGCAATTTGACCCAGGCCCTGGGCTCCCCAGGGGCCCCCACGAGAATGGCTCCCTGGCCCCAGCCTGACCCCGCCTCTGCCCCTCTCCCGGAGCCCCAGCCCATCCAGGAGCATCCCTGAACAGCGCTGCAGCCGCGTGCCTCAGGCGGGGCGCCTGAGCTCCGCCCCGCTCAGAGCCGTGTGGTAAGGGGGCAAGGCTGCGAGCTCCAGGCTGGGTGAAGGGAGCTGAGCTCCTGGAGCTCGCAGCCCCGCCCCCTTACCATGCAGCTCTGAGCAGGGAGGGGCTCAGGCCCCACCGGAGCCACACTGCCACTGTTGAGGGTCGCTCCTGGACGGGCTGAGGCTCCGGGTGAGGGGGGAGCCAGGGGTAAGGGGCCGGGGGGGGGTTGGATAAGGGGCAGGAAGTCCCAGGGACAATCAGGGCACAGGGAGGGGGCAGAGGTTGGAGGGGCGGTCAGGGGACAGGGAACGGGGCGGGGTTGAATCATGGGCATTCCGGGGGTCTGTCAGGACTCAGCTGGGGGGGGGGATAGGGGTTGGGGCAATCAGGGGACAGGGAGCAGGGGTGGGGTCCCGGGGTGGTGGTTGGGGGTGGGGTCTCTGGGGGACGGTGAGGGGACAAGGAGCAGGATGGGTTGGCAATTCTGAGGGGGGGCAGGTAGTCGGGGCAGGAAGTGGGTGGGGGGTCAGATGGGGGTGCAGGGCCAGGGCCAGGCTGTTTGGGAGGCACAGCCTTCCCTATCCTAAAGCTCATTCAGCAGTTTGAGGCTTGCAGAAGAGCCAAGCTGTTAGCTTTTCCATTAGGGCTCCCATCCCTTTCACTTCTCAAATGCCAAGTTATAGTCTATATTTAATTTCAGTGCCATAGGGAGAAGATTCATGTCAGAGGAGGGTAGCTTCGTTTAAAATTAGCCACTGGGGGAGGGATCACATGACAAGAGCAATATCCTTCCCAACCCTGCCACGGGAGACCCCCCCCCCCTACATTCCCTGAGGCTCCAGAGGGATTTATTCAATGGTTCTCAAACTTTTGTACTGGTGACCCCTTTCACATAGCAAACCTCTGAGTGCGACCCCCCCACCTTATACATTAAAAACACTTTTTAATATGTTTAACACTATTATAAATGCTGGAGGCAAAGCGGGGTTTGAGGTGGAGGCTGACAGCTCGCGACCCCCAGTAATAACCTCATGACCCCCTGAGGGGTCCCGACACCCAGTTTGAGAACCCCTGGGTTAATTTAATTTTAGCACCCTGTATCCATTCACATGCATGTGCTATTTTGAGCATTTCAGTTTTCACAATATAGGCTCATCCCAGATTCTGGAACAAGCTCAAATGCTCAGTTTGTGGACTATGTACATAAGCTATACTAAAGAAACCCACAGGAACCGTCTCCAGTTTGTGAGGGACCCCATAGAGCCAGTCTCTAGGAAACAGATAAATTCATGGAGGTTAAGTCCATTAATGGCTTTTAGCCAGGATGGGTAAGGAATGGTGTCCCTAGCCTCTGTTTGTCAGAGGGTGGAGATGGATGGCAGGAGAGAGATCACTTGATCATTACCTGTTAGGTTTACTCCCTCTGGGGCACTTGGCATTGGCCATTGTCGGTAGACAGGATATTGGACCTTTGGTTTGACCCAGTATGGCTGTTCTTATGTTCTAACCTAAATGAACCCAAAGTTATGGAGACAGATATGAGTCAAGGAAGCCAGCTGAGTATCAGAAACCTTGAAAAATCTCTGACTGGATGGGCTCAGGCGTTTGGTCACAAGCTGAGGTGGTTCAAAAGTTTTTGATTTTTTTTTAAAGCAGAATTTTTTTATTGTTTCTTTAAACAATCAAACACAGCAAGCAGCAAATATTTGGCCACACACTTCTGAAACCCCAAACCATATTCAGGTTTTGCAGACTAATTTCAGCTTTTCAATTAAAAAAAAAACACAACAAATTTTGGAGGAAAGCAGACATTGTCTGTGATTTTTTT
The DNA here is from genome assembly GCF_016161935.1 of Mauremys reevesii. Classification (NCBI taxonomy): domain Eukaryota; kingdom Metazoa; phylum Chordata; order Testudines; family Geoemydidae; genus Mauremys; species Mauremys reevesii. The sequence continues at coordinate 111,617,046 of NC_052628.1, forward strand.
CTGCTTTTTAAAAACCCCTAGTTTTCGATCCAGAAAAAGTTTTGACGGAAAATATTTGTCCAACCCTTTTAATGAGCTTTAATGCCTTTTAGCACTAGCTGATGCTGAGAACCTTGTAAAGAAGTTTTCTCAAAACTGAGTTTGTGCCGAGATGCAGAAGGCTTATTTTTGCCAGAGCCGCCCGTGGGCAGGGGAGCAATTTGCACCGGGCCCCGCAGGGCCCCCACAAGAATATAGTATTGTATAGTATTGCAATTTTTTTATGGAAGGGCCCCCTGAATCCTCTGGGCAGCCCTGGAGACCCCAACTCTGCCCCCTTCCCTCCAATAGCTAGATTTCACGGGGGAGGGTCTGATTTTATGGTCCGTGCTGTGATTTTCACAGCCATAGATTTGGTATGGTCCTATACATAACCATTCATTAAAAATAATGGAACCCAAAGATACTGCATGGTGTTGCAATATCTGTGACATCTCCCCCACTAGAGAGGTTACATATAGTCCTGGCCCACAATACATACACACACACTTAACATCGGGTCTTTCAAGAATATTGCAGGAAATTGCTGTATATGTAACACACTTATCAGAAACTCTGGAAGGAAGCCTCATTGTGTTTTCTCTAGGGCAATGAAACTCTGTATCAACCTCTACTTAGGATGGGCTATACCTTAATGGTACAATTTCACTTCAATTATTGAGATAAGTACTGATCCTTTGACAATGACCTATAATGCAGATTTTATTTCTGTGGTATCAAATGATAGAGTAGATGTAATCTGTTTATCTGATGGATATTTTATATGTTATAGTGACATTTGCTCACCCTACCATTACTGATTTTGCTACTGTTTGAAATAATAAATGTATTTTGATTGATACCTAGATTTTATGTTTAAATGATAAAGACTGCTTGGAATCCGATATAGGCAAATAACTTGGAATTAATCATTTATATTACAAAATTTCATCTCTCTTTTAAAGAATTGTCTGCCAGCAGATTGAATAACATGTAAATTTCAGAAAGCTGCAAAGTTATTTTCCAAATAATTTCTGCTACTAATTCTGGATCTGTAGGTTACTTTCTATTAGTTCATTGTGAGCATTTGCTAACTGACATTTGAGTTTATCAGGTAGTTCCGATTGGACAACTAGATCACATGGAACTGTCTCAATGTACTATTAATCCATTTTAAGCAAATGTTGAATTAATATTCAAGTATTTGCACTAAAATTTAATGGTTTCCATGGAGATCTTCAGAAAGCCTCCAACTCAACAAATGCTTAAGTGCCTTGGCAAATTAGCAGCTAAAGTGAACACAAAATGACCCTTTTAAAATAAACAAACAAACAAACAGTTTTCCACAAATTTTATCGCCACTTGCCCAATTCTAGTTCAAAACCAATCTAATTCATTGGTGGGGATTTGTTTTCTGTAAATAGAAATAACCCTTGAGAATATTTGTGATATGATTATGGTGTTTATAATTGATGGGCCTGCCACCACACCACTAGTTTAGGATAAGTATTGTGGCTGCTCAATGTTGTGGTACACCAAGTCTCTGAAGGTATTCCGTGCAGACCCAGGCGGAGTACGCCTCGGTGTTAAAACACTGAATATGCTTCATTTGCCAAGCCCTATAGGTTCTAGGATGGAGGAGTCCTGATATTCCTTCAGTTTAGCCATGTCTCTGAATGGTTTTTTTGTTTGTTTGTTTTTTGTGTTTTGTTTTGTTTTTAATTTAGGACGGTCAGGAAAGCTGCCTGTTGCAAATACAGTAGGTTAACCAGTAACAAGTCTAGCTAAGACATTGTCCCTGCCTGCAGGTATATGGGATCTTGGGGAGCAATTACCACACGGGTGGGGTGCCAATTAATTTCTTTATTAAAGGAAAAAAGGAGGTGGTGGGAATTTAACAATGAAATACGATGGGATGGGGTGTATTGGGTGTTTACAATAGACGATGGTGGGGAGGGTTTCTTATTGAACAGTGTAGGGAGTTCTAACAGTGGGGTACAGTAAGTGGGGTTTAGCACAATGGGATACAGTACAGTTAATAAGCAACTCAACTTTATATAGGAACAGCTCTAGATACAGTGTGGAATGTAAAACATACCAAAAAGAGATGCAGAATAAAATGGTAGCTTCTGTATAGAATGGTCAACAATCTTAGATAGAATGTATTAAGTGGTTGGTGGCCTTATACACAATGTAACACAATTGGCAATGAGAATAGTTCAGAGGGTGATGCAGACGCAGGGGAAAAAAGCAGCAGGGGGTTTGGAAAGTTCAGAGGTGGATGCAGACACAGGGGAAAAAAGCAGCAGGGGGTTTGGGAAGCTCAGAGGGGGAGATTGGAGCAGCAAGAACCTTATCTATCCTCTAACTTAATCAAACTTACATAAAATGACAAGCAGCTTCTACAAAGTAACAAAACAGGTACAGAATACAACCAGGCAATGACTTTTTAAATGTATCTTAACCAACGACTAGGCAAACCAACAAATATCACAATTCTAAGCAAACTACAACAAGCAGTTATATGGAGTAACAAAACAATGAGCTATAGCAAGGCAGGTGAGACTTACAAGCTTTACAATCTTAACAAACTATGACTTATTAAACTAAAGAAACAAAACCTATGGTGCACCTTATGCTATGGGGAAGTTACAGAGGGCAGAGTGGTATGTGCCCAGAATACAGCTCCCAAGGCAGCCCCCAAGGAAGCCAAGGGAGGTGGCTGCAGCAGTGGATACAGCTGAAAACAGTGAGTCCAAGGCAAAGCCCACAGGAGCAGAGCTTAGCAGCAGCACAAACTTACTTTTAGTGGCAGAGTGCCACGGAGTTTAAGAGAGATTTTAAAACACAGACCAAGGTTTAGCTTGAGTCTGTGTGCTGGGGAGACAGAGCCAGCAGCTAAAATAATAAAATAAAAGTACAGAAAGTTTCACAGAGGGATTCTTACCAGCCCCCAAGGCAGCAGCAAAGGCAGAAGCAGCAAGAACATCAGAAGGCTTGGTACAGTCTAGATAATCAGGAGATCTCTCAGGCAGCAATTCGTTCTTCGTGGGGTTTTTTTTTTTTCAAAAAATGGGGGTACGCTTAAAAATAAAACGAGAGCGGAGAAAGGACCCCCAGAACCCCCTGGCTGATCAGACCAGGCAGCAATGCAGGAACCTTTCTAAAGTCTGTTCAGAAAATGTCTGTTTATAAAGGCAAACCTGGGCAGCTTCCCGCCAGTAACTCTGATTGGCTCCCCCTCTTACAGGGAGGAGAGAAGGCAGGGAGAAGACTGCAGGCAGCCACAGGCATGTCTGGGCAAGTCCTGTGCAATAGGTGACTCAAAAGCACACGAGGTCTATGACTCATGCCCAGGATCTTAAAAACACAATAGGTCTTGCAGCTCTGGACATTGCCTACCCTACACCAAGCCCAGGTTTTAACAAGGTGATAACAGGACTAACCCTTTGAACAGGGCAGTGCTCCCACTTAGCATAAGTGGCCATCCCTTTGAGAAGGGCAATGGCTCTTGTTAAACAACTTAAGGGGCCCTTCCTTTGAGAAGGGCAGAGGCCCTGGTAAACAACTTAACAGCCAGGGAGGGGCGGCCACAGAGGAGAACAAGAACAAAATGGAGTAAAGGGACAGCTTTAAGAAACAAAATGGAGCTGTAACAGACAGGCATAATGATTCCTAGCTTGACCTCAGGGTCCAGTCTCCTTTAGCTATTGCCTGGGTTTCCCAGGCATGGCGTGTCTCAGTGAGGGTCCCTCTGCATTGTTCCCCTGTTCCATCCCATTTCCCAGCTTAGTCCGCAAAGGTCTAGAAACATAGAATATCAGGGTTGGAAGGGACCTCAGGAGGTCATCTAATCCCACCCCCTGCTCAAAGCAGGACCAATCCCCAACTTTGTCTGCTACAGCCTTCTTCTGGTGCCTGTAGGGTGCCAACTTTGTCATATTTAAAAACCGGACATGACAGCAAGAGTGCCAGAACCTCTCCCTGAGGAACCACCCCTGCCCTGGCCCTTGGCCCCAGGCCTCACCCCTGGCCTTTCCCTCAAGATGGCACTCCTGCCCTGCCCCTTCCCCCGAGTCCCCCCCATTTGCTCCTCTTTCCCCCCTCTCCCCGCCTCCCTGCATGGGTCAGGAGGGACTTGCCTTCAGAGCTGGGGCTGGGACCTGCAGCTGCCTGATGCAGGTAAGAGATGGCCCTGGCTGAGTAGAGGCTGGCACAGGTAGGGGCTCTCTGCCTCCCCTGCCCGCAGTTGCTTTAAGAACTTGAGTTATCCACTGGTTCTGTGTTCTGAGTGTTTTTCACGCCCTTTTTTGTTCAGCCCTCTGGGTGCAGGCCCTAGTCTCTAGTGCTTCCCCACAAGTTTGGCACACACCTGAATCTGGTCGCAATGCCTGTTCCCCTGTGTGGCTTGCCCCAGGGTTTCTCAGGTTTCCCCTGCAATCAGCTTCCCTGTGCTGCTCCCAGGGTCTTCCCCCAGAGAGGGTTACCTTCCTGGACCAGGATCTTTCACAGAGGTTCCATCCCACTCTCCTCCCCCTTAGGGCAGAACGATACCCACTCATGTCCCCCCATAAGTCCATAGGTCAGTGGGGAGAGGGTTAATGGAAAGGGTGGCTTTCCTCTGATCAGATTCACCACTCTAGGCCCCAGTTCAGTGAAGCACTTTGGCACATAATTTTAAAACCTGTGAGTAGTTCTTCTGAAGTCCTTGAGCTTCAAGTTGGGCAGGCACTTAAGTGCTTTGCTAAACCAAAGCCTTGGCTCTGGAAGCATGGAACTACTCACATGAGTAAGAGCTCATCAGAACGAGCAAAGGTTGTACAATCTAGTCCCTAGTGTCATTTTATAAGAGCACCGTCTTCTTAAAATACATTAACTCCCCTCCAAGGGCTAGAACGGATTAGAATCACAGAATATCAGGGTTGGAAGGGACCTCAGGAGGTCATTTAGTCCAACCCCCTGCTCAAAGCAGGACCAATCCCCAGACAGAGTTTTACCCCAGTTCCCTAAATGGCCCCCTCAAGGATTGAACTCACAACCCTGAGTTTAGCAGGCTAATGCTCAAACCACTGAGTTCTCCCTCACAGGCTCTTACCCATGAATAATGGAAAGCCATCCAGACTCCCGATTCTTTCTGGCACACATTCCATACGGTATGCTAGGCAATGCTATTACAACACATCCTGCTTTGTGCTGTGAGTTATTACTACCGTTCACTTGTAATTTAGACTCTGGTCATCAGTCGTAGGTGGCTCACAATTATCCATTGTCACTCTCAGATCTGAGAGAGTTTCTCTAAAGCAACTTTTGCTTATTTTGAACACACCAGTCCCAGCCCTCAGAGTGGATGAGCTTTGTTATTTTGTATTAATTAATCAGTGTCACAGGAGGACTAACGTGGTACATCCTTAAATGTTAATACGTATTACATTCATCAATCACTATGGATACTGTGCTCCCCTCTGTGTATACAAAGGAGTTCTACTTGTTATGTGCTTTCTCCACAGCATCTCCTGTATCCTTGGGGAAGTCCCTTCACAGTGATGCCATAGGTTCCAGCTTTGTGCAAATTAAAGGCAGAGCTGGGGACAGGAGAGTGGGAGATGGGGCACCAGCTTATTTCCTCTGGGTCCGTCTTTCTTCACCTTCAGGAAAACACAGCAGAAGTTATTGCAGCTTCAGACAGTTTTTATTATGTGTCACCTTCCCCATGCTACAGAATTCTCCCTTGAGCGTCTTTTTTTAGCAGTCAGTTGAGGTTGAAGTATGGTTGTTGCAGGAGCTATGCTTGGAAGGGCTGTCAAGAAGTGGCAGAGCATGGCAGCAGAGCAGAACTAAGAGCCATCTCCATGGAAGTCCCTTGCATGCTGCAGATTTTAGGAGCTGCAAGTATTAAAAGGGGAAGAACACCTGGCTTCTGTAAGAAGCAAACCACTCCCGTTCCCCTGTCTCCCAGCTCCCATGGTAAATTTAGATAAAACTCCATGAGTTAAACTGGTGGAGTTTCTCTCTCCTACACAGAAATAGGACAATAGTGCTACATGGGTCCCAACATTACAAAAAATGAGCCCGTAACTTACAATGCAGCATACAGAAAATATTCTGGATCATTAGAGCCTTTTCTTATAGCCCTTAGTTTCCATTAACTCTCAGTTGTTTCATTATCTCACTGTCATTTTTTAAAACCACTAAACAGTATAATATTCAAGCTGCTTTTCTGGCCCTCATTTTCAATGTTTATTTGTGCAGAATGTACTGGAATTTCAGCTTAAAAATATCGCAAAGCTCCCCCAACAGAGGGCTTTTAAAGGGAGACAGAAAATTGACCAGTCCCCACTAACCACACCTATAAAGGCAGACTGGCCAGTGAAGTATATCACTCTGTTCTTTTACAGAGAAGGAGAGAATTTGATGATGTACAGGACACTCCAAAATATAACATTTCAGATAAATTTATGGGAAAACATAATAGGGTTTAGTTTCTTTATACACTTGTCGTGCCTTTTTGGACTACTGTTTAATTTCTAGTCCAAGGTGATCATGATATACAGCTGAGTGTCACCTGTGTCCTGCTGACATTTCAGACCATGCTGGTCTAACAGGTCCCTCTAGTGGTTTCATAGACATGTTGAACAGGATAGGGGAGACAATGGGGCTCCGCACTTAAGTCCTCACTTGAGGTCTGCTAGAAATGAGAATCACATCAATACGACCATCATACACTTATGCTCTTCCATCTCTGGACCTCTCCATGACCCTTTGGATAGTCCCCAATGAATGGTTGAAGCCATCCTAGAGAGATCCCACTGATCACCCCCTCCCCACCCGAATATGAGACAAATTGCATATGTTCCATATACTAGATCACACAGAATTAAGACATTTATCCTCAGGGTAATTCCACTGCATTAGTTCTTGAATTTTGGACCCTTATCTATATTGTTGCTGAGGTTGTTTCAAACAATTAGTGATGAGGGAGACTTATTGGTCATCTCGTCCATTCCCTTGCTCATAGGGGTCTGCTGGAGAGAATTCCAAAAGTTCCTAAGTGATGTATGAGCACAACTCCCTTGAAAGTCAATGGAAGAGTTGTGCTCCTAAGTCATCTAGTTGCATTTGAAAATTCCTGTTATGTATATTGTCTTAAAGCACTGGTTCCCATGCCATGGTCTAGGGACCACCAGTAGACCAGAGAGTGCTTGCTGATGATCCATGGAGAGCTGGCTGGTCTGATTATGCTAACTGTCCTCACAGTTTCCAGCACCTACATCATGTCAGAAAAAGGTAAAGCTACATAATACTTCCCTAACATTAGTTTCCAGGAAAGCATGTCATCATCACAGGATTATCCAACCACAAGTGTGAGTGAAAGTGTCTATAATACAATCTTTATATTAAGATGTGGTCCAGGCCATTGTTTTTTTTTTCAGAACTTATATTTTGCTGAAGCTACCTCATGTTATCCTTTCTTTCAAATATATGTAAAAAATGAAATATTTTCAAGATTGCAGAGATACAAGTCCCCAAATCCATGCTACTTCTGAGAACCTGACTTTCCACCAGTTCAGGTAAATGTCCTCTCATGAGGGCCAGACATATGGGGCTGCTAGAAATGAGAATCACATCATATGTTCAAAAGCCTTGTGTTACTTATAACTCCAGTTCAACATGCTAAAGTAGCTTTGACTTCAATGTGACATACATATACAGTATGTTTAAATACTTGCTGAGCAGATACTACCTATAATACACTTAAATAGAAACATTTTAAAAATGTATATTACAATGTGTTTGCCATAGAAATAAAATATAGAGAGTATCTCCTTATTATATGGAAAAATCCCGATAAAGAAGCAAAATATAACTAGGTGCTTAGTGTTTTGCTGATATTTTATGTAAGCAACAAAGAGTTGGCTGTGAAACAGCACTGGGAAAAATTAGGTTTAAAAATGCCAATACTTTCACATTTCTCAGAGATGACATATTTCAGAAGGATGATCCCTTTTTAAACTGTACAAAATTTTTCTGACTGTGTCTCCTCCATATGTTATTTTACTGACCTGAGATATTAGAAATAAGAGGCTGAATTTATTGTACAGTTAAGAATTTACAGGCCTAATTTGAAATTGTGTACGCTCTTTAGACAAATAGCGATGAATATATATTTATTCAGCTTTTAACATATAAACACCACCTATGCTGGATTTTAGGTACCCATCACATATAATTAAGAATACTAGGCAATCCAATTAAGACAAAAAGACCAGTAGCAAGCCAATAACTTTCCTCCACACAAAAGAAGCCAGTTCACAAACCTAAAAACTTGTCCACTTCATCGCCTGCAAAACCTGGATCCACTTAAACAAAGTGGAAGAACATGTCCACCCAAACCCCACAAATGTCAACCCTCCCCAAATGACGACTGCACAAATACAATAGGCTTTTCAGTGTCTTATAGATGAGGCTGCAATTTAGTCATGGAGGTCAGGGAAGTCACAGATTCCATGACTTTCAAAGACCTCCATGACTTCAGCTAGCCCTGGCTGGGAGCTGTAGGGTCCCCTGCTGCTGGTGGCGGCAGACAGACTCCCGCTGCTTTCTGCCACTGCGGGTGGTTGTGGTGGGACCTCTGGAGCTCTCAGCCTCCACAGGTGGCAGGGGGTGCCCCCAGCATTTGGAGACCGCAGTGGTTGGGGACCCTGGAGCTTCCAGCCCACCTGTAGCTGCCCAGGCTCCTTATTTTATCATGGATATTTTTAGTCAAAGTCAGGGACAGGTCCCGGCTTCTGTGAATTTTTCATTATTTCCCTGAACTGTCCATGACTCTGACTAAAAATATCTGTGACAACAATCTTAGCCTTACTTATAGGTCAATCTGGGGTCCGATCCTGCAAACATTCAGGCATTTGTGTATCTTTACTCGTGACTAGACTGCAATTGTACTACTGATGTAAGTAAAGTTATACGCATGGCAATTATTTGCAGGACTGAGAACTAGGCCGATTGTAGACCCAAGGAAGGAGCAAGTGCCAAAGGAAGGGGCCTTCATGAACAACATTCTGCCAACAGCTCATTCCCTACAGGATTCCAATTTGAGTGCCTCCTCCACTGATTGCAACAGTGCCACAGATGCACATCTCATGAAGCACACATTAAACATAGACACACACAAAAAACCCCACTATAGAATACTGTAGTTGCAATTACTCTTGTGAAGGTTGTGGTTGACATACAATAGATATGCTCACCTACAGGTAGGACAAGGGTTCTGCTACTAGTCATCGCAACATATATACCTACAGGAACAATACCATGTTCTTCACTGCAATACCTTTTTAGAAGTAGTGTCTCCATTCAGCATGGATTGATTTTTGTTTTGGATAGTGGCTGTTGTTTTGTGGATTGGTGAAGAGAAATTAGTATTTTCTTTCTGGGTCAGATAGATTCTACTACCACTATACATCGCATTGAGCAAGAGGAAGTCTATAGGAGAAATCTGTGTCCTGCCTGCTGACCTCTTGCTATTTGTCATAATGACAGTGGTAAAGTTTTTATTTTGAAGATGCCTATTGGAACTGACATTCTAAGGGCATTACAATAACCCTAACTGTAATACACACTCACTTTTTTTAAAGTTATATCTTAAAAAAAATAAAAAAAAAATCAATCAAATGCAATTCAGCCAGGCCTGTACATTTGATTTGGCTCATTTTGTGGGATCTTGATTGTAAAGCAGAAGCTGGAGTACTTCAAAGTGATAAAAGGAAAAAGAATAATGTTATGAAGTTGCAGGCAGGCAAGAGCATGTGTGTTTGCTTTAAATGTATTTGTCAATTAAATTCTGAGACAGCCATCCCTTATGCTAGGCTTTGCACATTTATTAGAATCATTCTTAGGCTGTCAGTGTGGCAATCACCTTTCATACATAACAAAACAATTCAAGTACATAGGAGTTTTTTTTCCATTGACTACAATGGGAGTTAGATTGGGCCACAGGCATGTAATAATCAAACTGCATTAAGATTTCTTTTGCTCATGTTATGAAGGTGATTAAGCCAGATATCAGCAAGAACAATTAAGGGAAAAAATATAAAATAGGGATTGAACTTCTGTTCAGAAGGGCCATGAAAGAGTTGTAATAACTCCGTAACAACAGCTTGGAATATAGTTTTGTTCTTTTCAGACTCTTTCAGTTATTTTCTAAGTCTAGATTCAACGGTCATTTTTTTTCCCCATTGAAAGGTGGTATTTTTCTTAGCTTGGCTTCCTGGGACAGAACATAAGTGCCTTCTTATTGAATTCCTTTTTTTTAATTTGACTTTATTTGTCTGCCAGTTGACAATCAGAGATTATAGATGTACGTTATTTTTCCCTACATTATTGCTATACAAACAAAAGTTTTTTTGACACTTGTTCAAATGAATACAGGATGAGAATTGATTAGGTTTTCTTTGCTCCTTTTGAAGCAGTTAATTTTCAGTCTGGAATTTTCCCCCCTGACCTTGGGTAGGGGTGCCAATGTTGGTTGAACGTATTCCTGGAGGTTTCATCACATGACGATCTTTAATTTACAATGAATCTTTAATTCCAGGACAATCCATGAGGGTTGGAAACCCTGACTTTGGGAGACAAGTTTTTTCATTATGCCAAAACGCTATAATTTTCAACAAATTAAAGCAATCCAATGGCGTGGTCACATCACCACATACGCGGACAAACAAACTAATAGCAGGTCAAGCCCAGGTTTTCAATAATGACTTAATAGTATGGCTCCATGTCTGTCATGGAATCTTAGGAGATTCCACTACATGCAAAATAGAACCAGAAAGTAAGTGGAATATGTGGAATAGTAAGCCTTCAAGTGTGGAATATGACTCAGAACAAAATGTGTAGAATCCAAATTATTTGGATGAACTTTCCAATTGTTTATTTTAAGTGGATCCTTATCTATAGATTTCCAGGCTCTCCAAAATTGATTTAAAAAACAAAAAACCCCTCTCCATTGCTTTTCTGATGCATTTCTCAAAAATGTTACTGTTATGTGTGGTTATGTCTTCACTCCAGGTTAACGAAGTTCCCCCAGCCTCATCTCCTGGGAATGAAATGCTAATGCTAATATAAAAGCTGATGCAAGGAAGCTATTACTGTCATTTTCTGTTGGCCGCTAAACTAATTATGATTCTGAAGACCTAATACAATGTAATTGGCACCATAGATTTTTTTGTTTTGTTTCCAGAATGTTTTGCCAGTCTTATGTGAGCACATTCACCTAATGATACCATATAGGGAAACAAATGTTTCATGTTGAGATGAATCAGATTGGTTTGACCCAAAGTGCATATTGCTAACATAAAACCACTGATCATTTGAGCTTTCTTAGAGAACTTGCTGAGAATGGAAGAGAGCTAGTAAAATGTGTTAGCTATTTGCACGTACCAAATGGGATCTATAAATATTGCTCCATTTTAAGAATATCTGTTCAGCTTTCATTGCAAATTCTGCTTCGGAAAGTTAATGAACTAATCTAGTTCAACTCTTACTTTTGCCTCTTGTGTGCCGTATAAGCTATAGCATGCTTTTCACAAAAAATTGCCGCATAGAGAGATTTGCTAGACAAAAAGCAAGATACACAGTGCTTCCAATCTCCATTCCGTTTATTGAATGAAATCTGTTATATTTAGAACAAGGATTTTTTAAAAAAAATATAAAAACAACAAAACTAAAGAGAGGCTTCCCTCTCCCCCCATTTAGATTATTTCTTGGATGCTGTCATATTGTACAGTGCCATCTACCTCTGAGAATACCCTGAACAACTGTAGCTACAAGCTTACATTTCCCCAAATCACATTTACTGCAATATTTAAGAAGTTTTCATCTAACTGAACACATGCTGGAGCAAATTTAATAAAACCGTTCTTGTAAATGCCTCAGTGAGTAGATGGGAAACAAATCAGGCATCCAGGGATAACATCATCATTCTGGAAGGGTTCTCGAGGCTAGGAAAATCTTTGCAAGATGTTTTGACTGCCACGGAGTACAGCCATAATCATTTTAAGGAAAGCTATGGTTAAAGCAACACCATTCACAAAGGCTCAATGGTGACCAGAATCAAGTGATATTGATAAGTCTGCTCCATAAGAATATTCTATATGTTTCCTTATATTACCAACCCTACATACTACCTAGTTCCTTGTAATAACAACGGGGTGGATCCTCAGCTGGTGTAAATCAGCATTGCTCTGGATTCAGGAGAGCTACTCTGATTTACACCAGCTGAATCGCTGGCCCAATATTTTTACTTGCAGTGATGCTCTTGCATGCTTTGGTACCTGATCTATTGATTGTGTACTAATTATGTTGATCACTTCAGAATTTCCAGTCAACACATTGAGGTTTGGTAGGTTCTTATCCCAAGATTAGGCCCAGTAATACTACAACTACTGTTCAGTTAGGAACGCTGACGTGCACAATTGCTACACTCGTGCTTAGGGGGGAAACATCCAGATTAATAATAGTTTTATCAACACAGTTAGCAAAGTTGCAAACGCTCCGACCCAGCAAGGTGTTAGAGAACACAGACCTGAGCATCCATATAATCACACCATCCCTTGCAGAATAACTTCAAGTGTAGTCATCTTCCTCCTCCTCCTCCTCATTGCCCGTGGTCATCATCCTAGCTTCTCCCAAGGCATACTGGCTGGGATATAGCTTTTATAATGTGTCATGCTGATGCCACTATCACTAATGCATATTCAGGAGGGGTTTCATCCTCTTTTCCTTAGTGTTTCCTCACCCTACTAATGTTATTCACAACTAGCTTCTAAGGACAGCAGGCCAAATCCATCCTCACACCGCACTGACTTCTTGTCTACCTTGGCAGTAATGTAATTTAAAACTATCTCACTGAGGCTCAGTCAAACATACCAAAGCCTACATTACCAAGCATGAACTGTAGCATGACTGAGACACGATTAAGGTAGTTGTGTTTAGATGCATGACATTTTAGTCATGCTAGAGTGAACAACTCAAGGTGTACATGATGGCTTGACTGCCAAGAGCAGAGAGAGGCAGAGGAGAGATACCCACCAAAAATGGCCATGGAATGGGATGGCACTGCTTATGATGCACCTCCCACCCCCATCCTCCCTGTCTGATGCCTCTCTGTGACAATGCCGTGTTCTTGAAGCTTTAAGGGTTTTGGAGGGTGAGTGACCAAAGAGCTGGAACATGGGAATGAGGGTTCAAGTACTAAATGTAACCTCATCCCCTGCAGATTTTCCTGTAAAAATTAAAGTTGATGCTGCTCTTTTCACCATTAAACTCCTGCTCTGTACCTTTTAGTTTCCTTCTGACAAGGAAGTAGAGCACTCATGCAGGCAGCCAATCAGCGGCAGATTATCACGTGAAAAGCTGCTTTTCCCAGGTAGGGTGTGGTTGGGAGAAGAGAGAAGTCTTCAGAGAGATAAGACCTCTGCATAGGGAAACTCAGGATCCTTTCCCAACAGATCAAGATTGGAGCCTGACTCCCCTATGCAAGCCCCTCAAACATGTCTTTTCCAATGAGATGTCACCTCAGGAATTCCATTCACTGAATCACATGGCTTTCCCAAGCAGGTTTTTGCCTGACTGGGTTTTTGCACGAGGGTTTGAAATGCAATGTAGACTAAATTTTAAGTGCTAGAACGTAGCCACAAAATTATTCATTTTAATCATCATTTATAAAATATTATAGCCAGCGTACCTCTGAAGTTATCCTTTGACGGGTCTTGTATTGCTCCTTTGAAGCTTGATACAGCTCTCAGTGTCCTGTTGTAAAGAAGCAGCTTTGATTTTGCTATAAAACATGTTTTACTTTCTCATCCGAAAACAATTCAGGGGCAAAATCTTCACCCACATTCCCACCACCCCCTCCTTTCCCTTCTGTCACTCTGACACCTGTAAGATTCAGGCTCATCACAATGAGATATGTCATAAAGATTTGGAGCAGTACTTGATCACGTGCCTTCATGCACTTGCAGCAGTTCCACAGCTTTCAGATATCAGCGAGAAGACCGATTAGGCTGTGGTTGGTAGGGTTTTTGTTTGTTTGTGTGTTTGTTTTTAAACATGAGCCTTTAAAGCTGTTTTACTAGACTTTGGTTCTCTCCGAGAATGCACACTTCATCTTTACAACTGTGAAATGCAGCTGGAACTGTAGAAACCTTCCACACCTCCTGCTTCATTTCTGAACTCTCCTGCCCCCACCCACGTCCCCCCATGTCAATGTGTCTTGGAGACTCCCTTGCCATCTTTGTCATCGAGTGGTAGCTTGCTGATAGGAGCAGAGCTGCACTGGGAGCCCTTACATCTCAAGAAGTCTGTTTCTGAACTTGTCAGGTGCTGTCAGGAGTGCTAAGACCCATCTCTTTTTTGCAAAATCCCAGTTAATTCTTGTCTTTATTTTGGGAAAAATCCTGCCCTTCCCAGCTACTGCTTAGGGCTCTGCCAACAGCATAACTGGTATGATTCTACTGCCCAAGATGTTAGGATTCCATTGAAAAGTTGCCGCTGGGATGGAGGGCAGAGCCCATCACACTGAATGACAAGGGAAAGGAAATAACTGGCTAAAGATGCCAGATCAAACCCTCTCTCTTACAAAAAGTGGAACGGAATTTTCAGTGTCTACATGGCGCATACAGGGCCTTGTATCATGTGGTCTCATCCAAAGGGGAGACACAGAGAGAGTAAATGGGACAGAAAACTACGCAACTACCTTGGAAGACTGAAGGATGAAGCCAGTGCTTCTGGGTTTTAAATTCTGAGTTTAGTACAGTTCTCATCTAGCTCCAATTACCAAAATATCTTAGCATCTCACAATCTTTAATGCATTTATCCCCGTGCCATCCCTGCGAGGTAGGGGTAGTGTCATTATCCCCATTTTACAGAGGAGGAACTGGGGGAGGGGGTAAGTGAGTTGCCCAAGATCATCCAGGATGTCTATAACAAAACAAGGAATTTCATCTAGGTTTTCTGAGTCCTAGACAACAGCCCTAACCACTGGACATTAAGTTCCAGGATGCTTCCGTGTTTTAAAGCAGAGACTTGAACCATGAAGCCATTCTTCCAGCATTTATGGAGGAACAAACTGTTCTGGATAAAATAAGAACCTCTACAAACTGAACCAATTTTTAGGTTCTGAAATATTCATAAAAATATTGTTTATTTTAGAAATGGCATGAGGGAGTCTGTTCTATTGAAATGTGAAGCTTCATTCAGTAGACTCCAGGGATTAGATGCCAGTCCTAATATCCATTGTAGTCCATGGAAAGACTCCCTTTGATTTCAGTGGGAGTTGCATCAGAGTCCTGGTGAGATGGAATAAGTTCTGGGTAGGCAGCTGAATGGTTAAGCTGCTTCTTTGCAAGGAACCTGAACTGCAAACCTTTTGAGGTTTGCTCATCGTTGCTATAATTAAGCTACAATGAACATTTTTTTTAAAATGCAAAGGAAAGCACTAAGTAGAAGGAGCTTTTAAATCTAACTTTCATCAGTACAAATTATTTTAGATATGGCCTCAGCACAATTATTTTACATACTTTTTATAATTCCTCCTTCTATAAGGTAAAATAAAATAGCATTGCAAGTAAGTTTAAGATGTGCAGCAAGTGATCAAGACACTGTTATAATTATAAGGTGAAATTGTATAGTTTAAATTCTGGAATTAATGTAATTGCTTCATACAGTATGCACCCAAGGACTCTCAATTTGGTGTCTATTCCCACTGCCAGTTTATCCGAAGCAAGATCCATCTAAGTGGGAGCCATGGGGCACCTGCAGCCCAAGAGAGGGCCCTGTAGTGCACCTCAAAAATCAAGGTGCATTGCTGAGGATGGTTGAGATCTTCCTGGGGTCAGAACTGCAGCAGAGTCATGGGCTTGGAATCTGGAAGCCCTGCCTGGAGCTCCACCTTTAGCAGGTTGTGGCATAACAGGCAGGCCTGCCTCAAATTCACCTTTCAGAGTCCTCAGTAAATCTAGTTCAGGCTCTTTTGCTGAAATACCACCCCTCCTTGAGGCCAGTTTATTACCAAGTCATGGTTCATTGAATCTCCAACAAAAGTTGAAAACAGTCCATTTCCCACATCCAGTGCAAGTAGTCATTAAAACTTAAGACATTGTCCCTCAATGCCCCATGTACCACACACGGGTGCCTTCAGCCATGACCGGACACTGTCAGTCCTCCCATGTGCCAGAACAGCTATCCCAGCACTTCTGCCAGTGCAAACCCCAACAGCCCCTCTGACTGGAGCATCCCTCACTCCCTACCGCCTTCTCATGGTTCCTCTGGGTCCAGCTTTCCAGCCCTAGGGATGTTATTGGGCAGACTCCTTCACTGCTCCCCAGCCTTCAGCCACCGGCTCTGGTTTAGAGCCGGCAGACAACTCCCTCTGCTGCTCCCTAGCATGGGATGTCAGCTAACAAACGCCTCCTGTTATTCTGCTGCCTTCTTCTAGGAGCTACCTTCTGCTTCCTTCCAGGACTCCTCCAAGTCCCCTGCCCTCTGGCAAATCTCACCTGCCCTTCCTAACTGAACACATCTGCTCTGAGTCACTGGGTGTCCATCTCACTGGAAGTCTGTTCCTCTAAAGGCCCAGGTGCCCTCTTCTAAGCCCAATTAACTAGCCAAATTGGAGTTTACTGATAAGGCACAGATCACTGGCCCTGCTCCCACATAAAGGGCTAGTGTCACCCTCTGCTAGGGCTTTTATGCGGAAAGCCTTAGCATCTCATAATTACTGGGTATTCTGCAGGGTATATGCCCTGCCACCTATTTTGCAGGAGGAAAAACTCCACTCAAATAACAGTGGCAGAAACATCTGTGCTAAAGGAACTCATGCTCATGATATGCAGCGGTATATTTCTTGACCCTAGGACCTCATGAGTAGATCAGTACTCGGGAGGAATGCTTCCATTATATTATTGGGTGTAGACATTGGCTCCACCTAGTTTTCAAATTTGAGAGGACAATTTGCTGCTGGGTTTGTGTCACTGATATGAGGACGCACACCCCCTCTTTTATACTGCCACCTGCTGGTGGGCCTTGCTTGGAAAAGGCTGACATCACTTCCAGCCAGACTTTCCATGGGCAGCCACCACTCAGAGGTGGTACAAAAAGTGCTCTATCAATTGTGCAGTTTCATCAAGCTGTGCTCTTATTTACCACACAACAGCAACCCGCTCCGTGTCCTTGTTACCATAAGGCTCCACGGTAGCCCCACTTCCATAGGGTTCGCACAGCAGGGCTTTTCCATTTCTCGCAGCTTGTTCAGAAGTGATCATATTACACATGCCTGACATTCTTTATACTGGGCTGCGTACAAAATGGCAAGCGGATTGATTTTAAATTATCATTTCTTTTTAAAGCCTTAAATAGCTTTAGGCCCTGGCACTTTCTGAAACTTCCTGCTTAAACCTCATCCGGATGGGCAGCTCCAATTGTACCCCACACACCTTTTAAGAGAGATCCCACTATTGTATCTTGGATCAGGTTTTATGGTAGGCAGAGTCATCCCCTCTCTAGACATTCAACTCGACAACATATTTGTCAGCTTTCCCACCTCATTTTATATGTCAAGCCCTCTCAATTTGCCTAATTCATTTTGACCAGAATTTTAAAAAAATATTGTACTCTGTTATGTCATGTCATATACACTCTGAGATGCTTTAACAATAAAATGAGCATTAAGAGTTGTTAAGGCCACATCTATGATAGAAGCTCTAGTCAATGCACATAATGTTGGCGCAAAGCTGCCACCGTTAGTATAGCGCTTGTGTACGTGCATGCTTGGCTGCTTGCGTTGGCACCACACATATTCACCAGGAGTGAATATGTAGATGCAAAGTGCAGTGGAATGTTAGTGTCAGGTATTCTGCAGACAACACCAGCAGCTACAGCTAAAACAGATAATGTATCATATTTATAGTCACAACAGACAGCAAGAGAAATTTCAGAACTTCCTCCGCTTACTCCCATTTCGGCTTCTGTATAAAATATCAATGCTATTCCATTATGTTCAATTATAACATTTTATCATCAAAACAAGACATTTTGATGTTTGCAAAATCTAAGTTTTTTCCAAATTTCTGCTAAAAAAAAAAATCAATGGTTTGTTCCAATTTGGAACAGACACTTCGGAATTTCTAGCAGAAAAGAAAGTCCATTCTCCCACCGCGGCTTGCTGGGAACCAGTGCTCTACAGCACAGCCAATCCTCTCTGTGTAGCCATGAGCTAGAAAGCAAGTTGCATTCTCAGGGCGTGTTATGTCTAATGCATATGTTCATATTATTACATAACATTTCATCTGCAGTACAGTAGAAACTCAGAGTTACAAACACCAGAGTTACAAACTGACTGATCAACCACACATCTCACTTGGAGCTGGAAGTATGCAACCAGGCAGCAGCGGAGACAAAAAAAACAAATACAGTACAGTACTGCATTAAATGTGAACTACAAAAAAAAAAAAGGGAAAGCAGCATTTTTCTTCTGCATAGTAAAGTTTCAAAGCTGTATTAATTCAATGTGCAGTTGTAAACTTTTGAAAGAACAACCATAACATTTTGTTCAGAGTTATGAACATTTCAGAATTACGAACAATGTCCATTCCCTAGGTGTTCATAATTCTGAGGTTCTGCTGCATGTTTGTCTACATCACTGATTCAACGTTCAACAGTCAGTAGTTTTGCCTGAAATCAAAGGACTTGTTAAGAAGGGCTGAGCATCACTTTGGACTTCTGGGCTTGTCCCAAATGCATAAACAGAGAGTCTGCACACGTGGATGAACCAAAACCTACATTCAATAATTCACAAAAACCCTCTGAACCAAACTGCCAAGTTTCAAACAGCTCTATTTGCTTGTACTGAACAGGAATAGGCTGTATTCTAAGGTCCACTCTAAATCGTTCCAAGAAATGAACAAAAAAACCCATCTATTTTAGGAGTTGAGCCTTCAAGATAAATCAGGATTTTGCAGCTATTAATTCTCTAGGGCGGGGTAGTCTACATGATGCTTTAGTACTAAATCAGAAAAATGTGTTCAAATCTGAGGTTTGCAGTGTGATACTAAATGAAGAGTGTGAACACTTGCACCTCTTGGAAGGTTGCATCTTTTTTTTAATGTCCCCCAGATCGGAGAGTAACTGAATAACTTATTTGAATGTTTTTACTAAGCTTTTTTAAAATTGATGCATGAAGATAGACAAGCATGTGTCCAGTGTCACTCATCACATTATAAAGTTTCAGATATAGTAAGTGTTAGCTTAAGTCTCACAGGCAGATGGAAGAGAGTTGGGGGAATTCTGCCTCTTCAGGACACCCAGCAAGGATGGAGTTAGTTTTCCCTGGTTTCTGGATGCAGCAAAAATGGGTTTAATTATTAATAAGAGGCACCCAGCCTGTAACACTGCAATTAGCCACCTGGCAGAAGGATTACAGAACATCACAAGCACTCCAGCCTAGGGCAGGAAGTCCTGGTAGGGTACTTAAGTACATGTCTAACAAAGGATCTGTGTAGTCCCACTGACATCAAGTCCATAAAATCAATCAAACATTGGACTCATAATTGCAGTTTTATTGCCCAACCCTTTGTCCATGCACACATCAACCTCCTAGAGTCTGCCTGGACTTGGAGAAAAGATATTCTTTGAAACGGTGCTGTTAAAATGTGTTAGCTAATAGGTGGTGGTGGGGAGGGTTGTTTGTTTGTTTTTAAACACCTTCTATCCTAGTCTAACCAAATGCCCTTTGAGTTCAACAGGAATTTTGGATGCAAGACTGATCACTTCAAGAGAGAAATTTATGTTGGATCCAGTGAGAATATACACAAAGTAAAATGGATTTGGCCAGTATTTCTCTTATCTTTGGACCAAATTCTGCCACAAGAAGTCTCACTGAAATTTTGTGATGGAGGATAAAGTTCATCATCATTCAGGGTAACAGAATGTGGCAGTTTGATATTAAAGTCATATCCTAATGCTACTGACTTCCATGGGACCAGAATGGGGCCCCATCCTGCTATGTTTGAAACCAATGACCAAACTCCCATTAATTTCAGTCGTGAAGGAGCAGGTTCTTAACACGTTTCTGTTTCAGTCCCATTCCTTAGCTTTTTCTTCTTGATCCTGAAACAAAATCTAATCTAGTGTTTATCTAACAACAGCATCTGACATCTGAGACATCACAGTTTGGTCCTGTGGCAATGCACATATGGAAATAGCACATTTCCTGAATGTTGAAATATGGTAAGAGAGGATAGTGGTGAGGGGAACTTATTTAATCAGGAATAAGTCTGTAGTTTGCTAATAAAAGTAAAAATCATAAACACAACTTAAATGTAAATGAATTCACGTTTAAACCTTGTGTGCGGGGAAACTTGTGTTAAACAACCACACAGACAAAATGTGCTGTTTAACAGAAGCGATTTCCTAGTAATGGAGAGAATATTGTACCTGATACCATTGATAAGATGCTGTAGCAGCCTCTTAAGACAGAATGTTTCTTATTAAAGATGATCTCTTGTACAACTTGCATTGTATTTGATTTTTTCCCTCAGTTTGAAGTACCTCTTTATGAGACAGAGTGGTTTGTTTTCAGAATATGAGCTATTTTAGCATGAGGGACACAAGGCAGAGAACATAAGATATATATTCTTTAATAAATTACAGATCCAGTAGGCCAATTTTTCCATTTACAGACCACTTATTTTGAGCAAGCTGCAACCACCAACCATCTCCCCTCCCAACTTCTCGTTCCCTTCTACTTAATTGTCCAAATGTTTCATTCTGCAGACCTTTAGGAACACTTTACGGGCCACTGGTGATGCACGTGACATAGTTTGAGAGCCATGGCAGTAAACTGCAAGCTTTCCCAAGAGCTTTGATTTCCTTTTATTTTTAAAGCTGGAATATTGTACTGCTTCAAAAAGCTCACCGTATTCTGCCTAGAGGCAAGCAGCAGCAACAGAAAATGAAAGTAAACTTTTGACCTTCCCAAGCTGTTTCCCACAGCCAATATACAGCAAAAGCCACAACATTTATACATTATTTCTCAGTGTCACATGTGTCACATTTTTAACCCTCAGGTTCTGGGGTGAATGGTGCTATGCATAAACATCCGATGAAAGATTGTGCTATGTAAATTGTGGTCTTTGTATTCAGATAGCTGCATTTCACTGAGGCAAAGATGTATTTTACAAGACACAGATATGCTCAGAAAAGGTGCATAGGCCGAAGTGGGGTTTCAGAAGGCATCATGCCTTCATATGGCATTATCAGGGCCCTATGGATTGTGTGATTTCAGCACCTGCAACAGAAATATGCCCCATTTAACCCTCCCCCCCCAAAAAAATAAATAAAACCCAAACCAAACATTTCTAGCCATTATGCTTATGCAGATAACACAGTGAATGTGGGGGAAAAAAATCAACCAATGCACTACGATGTCCCTGAGTCTGCATATAGCTTGAAATCATAGCTCTGAGAAATGTGAATTGCTCCATCCATCTCAATGGGATATTAAGTATGGCTCTTTAAATATCAGCATTGTTAACTACTCCAATGATGATGATTTTAGCATTAAAAACTGGCTAATGGTCTTGTGCTAGAATCCCAAACTACCTCCATAGCAACGAAGAACCCTAACTTCCCCCCACCTAGCTGTCAAAGCCCACAGGTTTTACTAGTATGAATGCTGAAGGCCATTATAAATTTGATTTCAACTTGCTTAATTAATACTGGAGACAGTCAAGCCAGTTTTAAGTCTCACACTTTAAGCCAAGGACCCTGCTTCATCAGCCTGTTTATATTATTTAAATTGCCTTTCCTTTTCTATTTTAATTTTTAGAGAAAGATCTGCCAAAATTAGTCCCTAGGGGCAGTTAAATAAGTTGGTAGGTAAATATCTGACTTGACTCTCCTTTGTAAATAATAAATGAATGCAAAGTCTGTGGGCAAAAGAGTCCTCCTGTATATTTGTTCTTATATTCCTCCCCTGAGCTGTCCTGCATTGCTACATTCTATCTATTTACATCAGCGGCTCAAACATTCAGGTTTTTTGTATACACCTAGTAAAGTTTCAGCACCACTGTCTCATGATGAAGTTTGTCCTCATTGTTCCCTAATTACCAACTCCTTCCCATACATTTATCTTTGGAATATAAATGTTTACCCACAGGACACATCCCCTTTCCATCTTGACCAAGTGCCTTTTCACTTTGCACTCCACTTCAAAGCTCTCTGTGGCAATTTTTGCTTTCATTTGCTCCATGTTTCTACCATGCAGAATTTAACTCTGGCACCTAGACACTTATTTATGCCACCGCAATTGCCATTAAACCAATTGATTGCGCAAGCGGCACCATATACGCACCCTCCCTTGACCTGCAGAGCTGTACCATTGTACAGCTCTGCAAAATGGAGTCCGTACAGTAGTACGGGTGTGATTTGCAGAGCTGCTGAACAACTGAAAGCAGCAAAGAGTCCTGTGGCACCTTATAGACTAACAGACGTTTTGGAGCATGAGCTTTCATGGTTGAATACCCACTTCGTGCAATTGAAGCCACTATCTTTGCTTTCTACTGGAGTAGTGAGTGCACAGCACTTCTGGAGCAGGAGTGGGGGGTGGGCAACAGAAATCAGACCCTAGGTATCGAATTCTTTGCACAGTTGTCTGTGGATACATATGGGCAGTCATTTCCTTCTGTCTGCATGCAGGTGTTGTAAGTAGCACTTTGACAGGTTAGCTCTGAATACTTTAATTTTGCAGAAGGAGCTGTTGGCAACATATCGCTTGAGATTCAGCTGAAGATTTTACAGTTTTGGAAGAATACATTTTCACAGGAAAACAAAAATCTCGTTGTAATACCTAAATGAGTAAATGGTATGATTCATTAGGGAACCAGAAATAGGTATACTTGAGATACCTGTTATTTAATACATAATGTCAATTAAATTGAGATCATTATGATTATTAAAAAGAACAAGGCGGGAGCAGTTAGAGTTCCTTTGGTGCTGCACTGTAGCTAGATAGAGGAACATTCTCACAGCATTTCCACTAGAGCTGGGCAAACTGTTTGTAGCGACCAATTAATTAGTTGGATTCTACCTTATTTCTGTGCATGAATTGTTTTTAAACAGATGTGCTATGATTGTCAATGGAACCAAAAGGAGTTAGGTGGCCAGTTTCTACTGACTTTCAATGAGAGAGGGGAACCTCACCCCCTTAAGTTCCTTTGAAATTCAGAGTGTAATCTAGATCAATGAATTATTTTAATTATTTTCATTAATATTACATCCAAATGAATTTCATTCTATGGCTTGTTTGCATCATATATAGTCATAGGCCTGATCTCTATGTGATCCTTAGTCACGTAGTATTACTTGTGTTCTCTGACTGGGTGTTGAAGCTGTCCGAGGTGATGGTCTGATCAAATAAGTGGGCCTTTGATTCTTTCAGGGGGAAGTTATTTAAGAGTTAAGAAATACCACCTGCTAACTTTACAAACTACTCCTTCTCCCTTGCACAATTAAGGAATTTCTGGACTACTTCTATAGTTGCTCTTGCCCAAAACACCACTACTACAAGAATTGTTATTGTATTATTAAAGGTTGTCAGCACATAAAATTAGCTTTCTCTGATCACATTGACACAAAATAATTGTGCATGCTCCACTTGTGCATGATGCCAGCTGCAAAGGTCACAGAGAAATACTTCTCTGGATTATTTAATTGTCTTTGTGACAGAGCTCTGGCAAGAGGAGTTCTGAGGTCTTAGATCAAAATGATATAGTCAGAGTATTGTCCATCTCATTTCAATGGTTAATGCGAGGACTGGAGCCTGGTGTTCATGGACGCAGACCAACCTCGTTAATATTGTTTTTAGCATTATGTCTCAGCCTACATTCAGCAATAAGTTACTGTATTGAAATTAATGATCTCCAATTTTTAGAGCCCTGTGCAGATACAAAATTTTATCTGCATCCCATCCGCAAACATGGTCTGTGGATATCAAGTGGATGGGCTCTACCAATTTTTATTCACCAATGTCCATTCAACCAGTCAACAGAACTTCTCTAGTTGAGAAGTATGTGGTCAGATCCCCATAAACAGCCTCTTTGCTCACCACAGCTTTGGCCAGAAGAAGGCTGCATGTTGTCTTCTCATTAAGACATCTCCCATGCCCCAAAACATTTCCTATAAAAAGACATGTTATTAATTTACTAGGATGCAGTTTTTGGTCAATAAATAATTATAGTACGCATATATGTACATAGTCTTACATGAGAAGGGTGGGTTTGTATTCTTGATGTCAGGACTCTGGGGAACTGTTTATGAGGTGCTGATGATTGTTTTATACGTCATTGCTTTTTTATTAGTCATCTCACACAAAGAACAAGAGATGCTCGTGGTGGTAGAGGGAGAACGTTTCATTGTCTCAACTTGACACTTCTGCTTGTGAAAGACCATGTTGATCTGCAATGCGGGAGTTTTGTTTTGGGACAAATTGATAGGAAATGAAGAATGTTAGCTCTAGTATTGTTCTTTCCTTTTTTACAATAGACAAATATTTGTATGAAGCTAGAAAAAGGCATGTGAAACTGGCAAATCAACCTGTAGTTTCTCTCTATGGTATTTATATAGCCCCTATTACCATAGTATCTGAGCATTTTGGGTTTTTTCATGCTTTATCCTCCCAACACCCCTGTGTGGTAGGGATTATCCCCATTTTACACAAGGAACTGAGGTACAGAGCAGATAAGTGACATGGCCAAGGTAACATAGAAAATCTGTGGTGGAGATGGAATTTGAAACCAGCTATCCCATGTCCTAGGCTAGTGTCCTAACCTTGAAAATTTATAATTCAGTCAAACATTTGCAAGTAACTTTTCCAACTGTTTACCAGTTCTAATTCATAGCTTGTGCCTATACCATATACCCCTTCCTTACCTGTTAAGCAGCCTCACTTTTCTTACCTGCCTGCTACAGAAAGGCCTGAAATGCTGCTAAGGCATGGTGAGCCATCTGTCTGTGTGAGTAGTGCACAAAAAAACAGACAGTTCTAAGAGTTCAGTGTTTCTGTGCGATGCAGAGACACATTTCTATTGCTATAGGATTAAGTAGTATTCCGGCTGCTGTGGGACACAAAAGAGCATTTTGGTGACTGAGCTGCGTGATGAGTCATGCATGAGTGGATACCATCAAGATAATAAAAGGAGCCAAGTGAGAAAAGGATTGAATATAATGACCTTGTATTCAGCTTTATTGTTTCCTTTCATCAGTTTAAAGCACATTAGCTTACAAAGGTGCAGCAACAGATATTGTAGCAATAAAGTACAAGCAAAGCAGCTCTTTTGCATTTAAGAAGAGATTATGCATAGCAGACGCCAATAAGGACAGATAGAGGATTTGAAATTTCAGACTTTATATTTTAAAGCAAAGACGTCGACTCCTATAGACAACCAGTTATGGCAGCTGTGAAAGAGGAAGATGACAGCTTCCCTGTATTGTCTCCAGCCTCCCATCTGTTGATACTTCCAGCCAGAGCATCCTTGTAATTGAAGGTTTAACCAGCCCTACTTAAACCAAAGGTCTTGGTAGGCTTGTATTATTCGGAGGGCAAGCCAAGGCTTGCTCCCCTGCAGACTTTTCTATGGAGCCCTTTACCTTCATATCAGAGTGCCTTGTACTATGATCCCCATTTGACAGAGGAGGCACTAAGGCACAAAGATAAAGGAGAAGTTCTGAATAGTACCTGACTCCACAAACAGGCCCATGAAAGTCAACAGGACTGATCGTAAGGTGCGGTGGTAGTGAACCAGTGTAAAAATATCAGACTCTAGCCCACTGTTACATACAAAGTCTGGGGCTGAGGCAAGCATAGAACCATGGTCTCCTGAGTCCTAGTGAGTGCCGTAGCTGCAAAATCGTGTTAACTCTTGACCAGGAAAGAAGAAAAAGCTTTCAGTATTTAGGACAGTCCTTATTACTCCTCCCATGTTTGCTTTGCTACTTAATACTGTCAACACCTATTTGGAATATCATCCATGAAGTGGATGATTAAGGAGACAGAGACTCCACCTCCCGCTAAGTATTTCCCCTATGTCTCCCTTTCCTTTCTTCTTCTGAGGGGCGTGATTTTACATCATCTTCCCATAATTAGAAAGAAAGAGTTCCTATTTGCTTTGTTCTCCATCTCAAGTTCATGCACAAAGCCACCCCTTTGAACTAAATTCCTGTAATGTAATCCCAAAACAACCACAATCTCTCACACTTATGTTTATATATTGAAGCCTTCCAGAGTGTGTGTTTTGGTTTCTTTTGAAAGTATGACAACAAATTTTAAAGCCAACAGTCACACAAATTGAAAGTCTGTGTGGCAAAGGGTGACTCTGGCCCTTTAAGAGAGAGCAGGGCCAGTGCACCTGTGTTGCATCAGCTGGCCCAAATTAGTCTTTAAAAGTAGGCACCTGGGCCTTGGTGAGTTAGAGCTAGGAAGGCAGGATTGTTGGCATCCCCTGGGAGGGGAGGCAGGGAGATCCTGAAAGGCAAAGGACGGGGGGACCCTTGGGAGTAATAGCCCAGGGTGAAGTGAAGAATTCTTTTGTTTTTCATAAGTTTGGGGCAGTAAAATAGCCTGAGAGAGACTGTGCATGTAGCAGTGTGTTTGGGAGCTGGGGGAAAGCTGCCTGGTTACAGCACCCAGAGCGCTATCACACAGTGTATATGTAATTTCAGAACCAATTTTACAATACCAGAATTGTGTGAATATATGTTTTGCACCTGTGCTCTTCCCTGCACTCAAAGCAGCAATCCTGGTCATCAGGGCATGAGAAGCCCCTAGGGGAACTACATATCTGGGTCTGCCTGTGTGTTGTTTTCTTTTACAGCAGGTGCAGTTTGTCTTGGCTGTGATTTGTTCCTTTACTGGGCATCTTTTCAGAATGTGTGGCTGGCTCCTCACTAACTCATCTTAGAAGCTGATAATCTGGCCAGAAGTTTCCCAAACTCACTAGGGTTTTTTTGTCTCTCTCGATGAGTTTGAAAGCTCTCCACAGGTCTCTCCTAGAGTCAATAGAAAGATTCAGATGGATTTAAATGGACTTTGGATCATGCCCTACATGAGCTATGCTCAGCACTAGACCCGGATTCATACTAAAAATATTGTCTTTGAACATCATTTGAATTTACAAGTGAACTTGCTTCATCTGTCCTTGTTTATTTAACTCACTGTTCAGTGCATCTTAGGATATGTCTATACTGCAATAGAAATCCATGGTATGCCATGTCTGGCCTGGGTCAATTGACTCTTAGGGCTTGGGCTGCAGGGGTACAAAATAACAGTGTAGACACTTTTAGGCTCAGGCTGCATCTTGGGCTATGAAACACGGCAAGGGATTGGTCTCGGAGCCTGAGTCCCAGGCCTAGCCTGAACCTGAACATCTACCCAGCTATCTTTAGCTCAGGAGCCAGAGCTAACTGACCCAGGCTCTAAGGCGCAGTGGCTGTAGGGTTTGTTTATGTTTTTTGTAATGTTGATGTACCCTTATGTTTCCCCTGCCCCCCATCTCCCATCCGGGTCTGATCTATAAAGATTGAGTCTGCTTCAGCTACCAGTGATGCAAGGTCAATATTTATCCCAAGCTGTAGATGCACCTGCTTTTGACAACGGTGTTTGAGTTTAATCCCTGTTGACCACCAAGAGATCAGTAGTTACATTTTGCTTTCCACAAACCTTTGAGCAAGTGCGCTTCATTGGCACTAATGTGCATAGAAATTGGATGTCTTATTTCTGCATGTACAAGGCTTTGAGCCAGAGGTGTTTTCGCATGCATGCTGCTAGAAATCACTTTGTAGGTTTATGGAGAGAGAGGGGGAAATGTAGAAAATTGTTCTGGGATAAAATGTAAATAAAGCATTATGTATAAGCAATTGCTGATGCCGGGCAGAGCTGGGTGAAAACTCTGGCGCTAAACTTCTTTGGTGAAAGATGCAGATCCACTGACATTGAAACATTTTTCAAAATTTGTTTCAATTGCAGTTTTTTCTAGTCAAAAAACTAAAAAAAAAAGTCAAACTCTTTCATTTTGATATTTTCAGACTAAACAGTTTTTTTTTCAGTTCAAAATAAATAAAATTAAAAGCAAATTGACTTAAAACAAAAACATTTTACAATGGCTGAAACTGAAACAGAATGATTTGGGTCAATCCAAAACACAACTTCACTGTTTGAGTCACAATTTTTTAAATAATCTTTTTCAGTTTGACATACAATGCCTCCCCCACACCCACCCATAATAACCAGTGAACTGAAAAATCCTTTATTCACATAGGTCTATGTCTGGTAGAACTGTCAGTCTGGAAATGCCAGAAAGAGGCCAAGCACTTTCCTAGATCGTGGTCAGATCAGATCTATGAGAGAGATGCAAGATCTGCTCCTGACAAAAGCCAGGGTGAAGAGGGAATATCATCCCTGGAACTGAAGACATTGCCAGGAAAAGGGAAACAATAAAAAGCAGGTGGAAGGGGTAGAGAAGAACCTTAATGCTCTATTTGAATTATCTGTTGCTGAAGCTAGCCACTGAGTTGCATCCAATTAATATTACGGACTACTGAAGAGCAGAGAGCTGGCAGCGGGGTCTGTCTTAGCAGCAGGGGGAGATCAAGCCTCATGACCTCATTGCTTTCCGGAGGCAGATCCTGCTTCTACGCCTGCTGCAAAAACACCACAACCTAATGTGGCACATCAGGGCAGACACAGCCCCTTGGCAAGTTTAACTTTCAAAAGACTGCCATGTATGCAGCTTAGTTCACGTTTGTGAAATTGACTAATTTTAAACTGACACTGTCTCTTGAAATACATCTAGTATTTGAGTCATGATTAGGCATTTTTGCTTGTTTTTAAATGTATTGTCAAATTATTGGCACAGGAACCAATTTTGTTTTCATCAATAATACAGAAACTGCTGTATTAATGTTACTTCATAGGGTAAACAACACTTCATTTTCAGATGCAGCGGGTCCTTTACTTAAGGAGAATCCAACTGCACAAGCAACTATTTAAAAAGCTGATTGGTCAGCAGATTGACTAAAGAAATTATGAAGGTGCTGCCAAGCTCACTCTTTCAGGATCCTCTGCAGCAAAACATCCAGAGT
This sequence comes from Mauremys reevesii, assembly GCF_016161935.1. Classification (NCBI taxonomy): domain Eukaryota; kingdom Metazoa; phylum Chordata; order Testudines; family Geoemydidae; genus Mauremys; species Mauremys reevesii. The sequence continues at coordinate 111,646,251 of NC_052628.1, forward strand.
AATACTAGGAAGGCAGTTCCACAAAATGTATTTTCAGTTTTCCATCTTTAATAAGTGGGGTGTGCGCATGCTGCATCTACCACAGGAAAAACAGATTTGCTTTGCATGCAGTTTGAGAGACAAGATTGTATTACCACCCACATAATATTCTACGTGTTCTCCAAATAAAGACAGTACAATTCCAGGCTCTGTGGAATTCAAATACGTATACAAAAAACTACCTGCTCCACAGCTTGCTAAAGTAACTGAAGAGACTGCCATTAGTGGCAGTGGGATTTGGATCAGGCCCTTACCCCCACCAATAGAAGAGCGCTACTATCATAAATAGCACAGGTCCAGCTTAGAGCTGCATGCAGATGGAATCCTTCATATGTAATCATCTACAACTCCACATAAAGTGAGGTCAGCGTCCTCCATGACATCATCCACCCACCCCTTTCCCTGGAGCTCAGGGCCATTTCTCCAGAAGTCTGGGGATCTACAAGAGGGGAAGTGGCAGCAAAGGTTGGGCTGAGACAACATGCATTATCCCATGCTGCAACCAGCCCCACAACTGAGTAAAGTTAATTTTGCAGAGCCTTTTCTACACTGGGGATCCCTCTTAAGAGGGCCAGGACTGGCAGAGAAATGTCTGCCGTGGCAGATCCAACTGCCAGAGAGCAAGGACAGAGCTGACGGGATCTGAGAATGACTGCACAGGCCCAGGGCCTCTCCACAGATGGATTTCCCTTATGGAAAAACTCTATGGACATCAATAGAGTAATATTTTCTATTTTTATTATTATTCCCCTCAAGTCATCCTATAGAATTTAACTGCATCACTACTATGGGATTCTATAAGATGGTTCTAAGATCTTGTGTTCAATTGAATCCTACAGATGTTTAGAATGATTTCTATAGAAACCTTTTATTTTCTGTATAATCTTATTAAAACGTCTATAGGATTTCTTTTCCATAATGACTTCCGCCAGTGTATTCAAGGATTGGAGTATGTCGACTTCAAAGAAACTGGGGCTACAGGCCACAGAAAGGAAAAAAGAACCATCCTTCCCCTCCTGGGAGAATTGAGAGGAAGATCAGACAAGAACCCCAGTTTCCAGGCCCCTTGCTGGTAGGATATGGCTTGTTCAGAAGAAGTATAAGGTCCCTGTTTAATTCGCAGCAAAATCCTTAGGACCAAACTGATGTCCGTGTATGTAGCACTACTATTGATGGATGAATAGCAAGAAAATGCTTCTTACAGTGCCTCTTAAACTGACCTCCTGGTGAACATTTCTGACAGATACTCATGCAAATATAGAGATTCACAACAACACTTCCCCACCCCTCCCCTATGATCTCCCTTCAGAACAAAGTTTTAATCCCATGAATAGTCCTGGCAAATGAGAACATTTGTGGCTTTTATTGGAACCAATGTTCACAAACCCTGCCTTGTATTACTCTGTGACAAACACACCTCCGTAGAGACCCCTTTAACAGGAGTCCAAGTGCACAGAACTTATTTCAGTATCACCTAAGAACTGCTGCCACATGGTTTTCCTACTTGGTAAAGTACGTAGATTTAACAGACATGGAACGATGCAATATGGCATGATCAAAATGGGCTCCTTCTTTCTACGTTAGCATGAACATTGTACTGATTAGTGTAATTGCATTTAATAAAAAAAAGCCCTACATCTTTGCAGCATATTCACTAATCAGATCTCAACCTACAATGAAATAATTACATGCTTGATGTAACATAAATAAAGATGAGTCCTGACCTACTGCATTTAATATGCTAAAAATTAGAAAGGCTCATAATAGTCATTATTTAAATGCAACTATGTCATAGCAAATTAACATTTGCTACATACCAGGGTCTTAATTCATGTGGATTTTCTAGGCATTCAACTTTTTTTTCGTCTCTGCTACTGCTTTTATTGCTGGAGAAGAATTGGAAGATCTAGGGAAGAAAGCAACTTGTAAGGTCTGGATGGACAAGTCTGAGCCCTCCAGAAGCAATAATGAGAACTAAGCCTTCTCATTTTATTGAGCACATCTCTGCATTTATTTAACATTTGTACTGAGTTCGGGTATAGAGCCAGCCAAGTCAAAGCCTGATTATACATATCTACAGTAAATGACACTCCCCATCCCACAGAATGCACCAGTATGCCTACCAGGCAATCATCTTACTACTTGCTTATGTTTGCATCAATAAAGGATAAATCAAAGAACAAAGCACACTTTAGGAAGCACCTGGGTCCTGAGGAGAGAAACAAAAAGGATACAAGTTTTAGAAAACCTGACACATGAGGGAAGGTTTAAACACACACACACCCAGCCCCCACTGGGCATATTTATTCTTGAGAAAATAGGACAGAGGAGACCTGATAATTTTCAAATATGTTAAGGACTGCTGTAAAGAGGACTGGGACCAATTGTCTTTCAGTGTCCCCTTAAGGTAGCACACGCAGTAATGGGGTTATTCTGCAGCAAGGAAGATTTAGGTTAGATATTGAAGAAAACCTTTCTAACTCTAAGGATAGTTAAGCACTGGACTAGGTTTCCATAGGAGGTTGTGGAATCCCCATCACTGGATATTTTTAAGAACAGATCAGACAAACCTGTCTGGGATGGCCTTGGTACACCTGGACCTGCCTCAGCACACCGGGCTGGAACTGATGACCTCTTGAGTTCCCTTCCAGCTCTCCATTTCACGAATTCCATATTAGTCTCTTGAGAAATTACAGGCTTGATTCTGCAAAACCTTATTCCCATGAGTAGTCCTAGCTCACATGAGTAGGATTATTCCGATTGTTCACAGGAATAAGAACTGCCTACATAATAGAGCCTCACATATAGTGTAACGTCTATACCACTACCAGCTAACGGAGAGAATCAGAACTGCTTTGCTATGCATCACAGGGCCTATATTTCTTACAGTTAATGGAGATTCTCCATTAACTCAAGTGGTAAGGATACATACTTTTTAGATCAAGAGGATATCAATGCTCTCTCTCTACTGTCAGCATTAAGTTACAAATGGACAGAATGTGTATGCAGCATAGGAGTAACCATATTGTCCTTGGTGGCCACAGATATTACAATGTTTCGTTTGGAAAAAAAAAAAAGAATTCAACTTTAATTCATAATTGACTAAAACATAGAGCACTGTCTGGAAGGTTGTCTATGCCAAAGGGTGCCAAAATAAATAAATATGTTTTGCAGTGGAAAGCTATTGTTTGGCCAACAGTACACAGCATTCTGAACCCTACACACAGATTTGCCATGCACTTTTGTTTTAAGAAAATGCTCATTTTGTTTATTCATAGACTTTTTTGTAAAGGACTCATGATGTAAATTCTAAATACTATAAACCCTCTAAATGAAGCATGGATCTAATTCATTCTTAGAGGAAAAAAAGACCCTCTACATATATAATGGACTCAAGCACTCTCCATCAACCCTAAAGTCACACTTATTTTTTGATTTTATAAAAGCTCATGACTAAATACTAACTCTTTACCTTAAGTTATCCACTAAAAATCTAGTTGTTTCCCCAACATCTCTCAACCAGCTTCAAAAAGTCTTTTTTAAGGAGCCAGGAACAATTAAATCAGTCAATAACAACAAACATGTCAGTGACCCCTGGAGACAGAAGGGTAAAATTAAACAAAAGCTCCACATTTGCTTCCACACAGACTCTACTGCAGACATACTCCATAATATAAGTTAAGGGAATCAGCAGACACACATCATGGCCTATATTTTAAGGAGTGAAAAGTGACTCTGAGGGGCTCAATTTAGGGATTACTCAGTTGGGGGAGGGATTGCTCAGTGGTTTGAGCATTGGCCTGCTAAACTCAGGGTTGTGAGTTCAATCCTTGAAGGGGCCATTTAGGGATCTGGGCAAAAATCTGTCTGGGGATTGGTCCTGCTTTGAGCAGGGGGTTGGACTAGATGACCTCATGAGGTCCCTTCCAACCCTGATATTCTATGGCATACCCAACTGCAGACACCTTTAAAGAAGCCTGATTTTTAAAAGGTCAGCATTCAACTCTTTCAGAAAGTCGTGTCTCCTTACGAGGTCTCAGGTCGAGCACTCTGATTAATAATTTTGGATGTCTCAATTACTTCTGAAAATGTAGTTTTATGGAATATACACTGCATGTTCTTCAGTTACAATCACCTCATTTGAAAAAGGTCAATAGTCAAATGACAGGCTTGGCCATCTTCAGGTGAAGGCTGACACTGCAGGGGTCAATCCAAAATTGGTTTGAAGATAGTTTTCTTGCTGTTTTGTGCATTATCCAATGCCACCTTCTTGGATTTCTAACACTGAAATAGTTAAAGGAGATACTTCTTCACTCCCCACCCCTTCCTCCCTCCCATTATTTCTTTTAACTGTTATTGGGATGCCTCAGAACAAACAATTCTGGGTGTTTTTCCCCAATAATGAAATGTGATTGTTTTGTTGTTGGTAAGTTACAGCTGCAGCCAATCAACATGCAACACATTCTCCTTTTCTGAAGCGAATCACATTAATATTCTTTATCTCATTGCTCAGAGCCTCCTAAGGACAAACATACCATAAAATGTTCTCATAAATCAAATTTAAGTGTACTGCAGAAGTAATGGGGATAGTAAAAATGTCATGCTTTGGCAGTGGTTTAGTGGAGAATGACCCATTTTCATATTAAAGTGATAAAATCTGTATGATAAAACATAAAAATTGTAACATTTTTGCTGCCGAGAAACCAGGGAGTATTAGATCAAAGTTGCAGCACCAAATTCAGTCTGGGTAATTTGGAAATGAATTGGATCCACGAAGACACAGGTAAAATTAGTATTTACTTTTTCACCCTAGGGATTATAATGGGGTTCACTCACCACTATGGTATCCCCTCAGGGCTGGGGATTAGATCCTATCCAAAGGATAGCATCCCCTTCCATCAGTCACTCACCCCACAGCCCTTCTTGCTCTCCAGGACTTAGAGTGCTCTCTTCATGACTCAGCCCTCCAGCTAGGTTACTTTATAGTCTTCCCCTTCCAGGGTATCAAAGTCCCCCTCCACAAGCTGTTTACATGTCATGTCAGGCAGTCTTCCGGTCCACTTCATTGCCACTTTCCCAGTGCCTGGTAGAGGTACCTAGGCTTCCCCACCTAATATTCTGAGTGCCCACTCAAGGGCCCTATCATCAGCATCCAAGGCCGACACACTTTTAATCCCTGTTACTCTTTCCCTGGGCTTCTTCCTACTCTGTCTTCCACAACCTTCCTTCCCTGCTGCTACTCTGGGTAAAACCTTCCTGCAGGGCTAGGCTCCCAGGACCCGGACTCTTACCCCTCCCCTGGGTTTCCTCCTACCCACTTCTCTGTGCTCTCCATTTCCTGGCTTTATACAAGCCCAACCTGCTCCTGTGCAGCTGGGCTTCATCTTCAATTAGGCTCTTCAATCAAGCCTGACTATCCCTCCACTTGTGGCCTATAAGTTTAATTGGCCCCTTCTGTGCCACCTTAACCCCTGCAGGACTGAACACCCCATCACATACAGACTTTATATTCAAAGCAGATTGAGGATAATTCAAATGTGGCAACTGCAATAGGTCATATGTGAATCTGAATCCTGCTTCATAATGGAAAGCGCTCAGGGAAAAAGCATCTCATTAAATAGTCTCTGAAGTCTACCAAAAACTGACAGATGACAAACATGATTGTCATATCTCTTTTTAATAGTAGGTGTCTCTCAGGCAATTTGGATGGGCCAGTTAACACTGTCACAATGGAAGATGAGAGTGGGAAAAAAAACTAGCAGCTAACCTCAAAGAATCTTCTATCCTTCATATTGTGCTGTGATAGCCATCATTGTCCAATTATATGGATCTTTGGGTCACCAAAATGACAGCAGTTACATTGTTGACCAAAATCAGGCTTCAGACAGTAACAACACTTTTGAGAGCATCTAATTAGATGGTATGCATACTCTCCATTACCAAATCAATAGTAAATTACCATATGCACACAGACAAGAAAACTAGTAGCTTTCTCAAATATTTAATTGGATACAAATTGTAGCTGATTGCTAACAGACAGAATGAGAACTGTAACGAGAACATTACAGTGTACAACTGCAACTCTGTACCCACAGACAGCAGTTCCATTTAAAAATCTCTAAAGTTACTTATTATTTTAGCAAAACACTGTCTTGCAAGTTAAAACTTTTTTAAAGTTCCTGACAAATTGACGTAGCTCCTTTGGCGCTGTCAGTTCACAGAAGCTGAGGATCTGGCCCAATTTATCCATTTTCCATGCTCGGAGATAGTTTGGGGGTTTTAGTTAGTTTGTTGGAGCATGAATTAATTGTTTTCAGCCGTTAAAATATTATTCAAGTACTTTTTCCTCCCCTTAGAGAACTAAAAATATATTGACGCAGCAGCATGACTTTGGAGTTCATTAAAAGGAATCTGGTTTGAAACAACAAACCAGTAACCATTTTAAAATGATGTGCTGAGCAGGCTTTCCTTATCACTTTCCGTACTAATTTAAGCATATACCAAAATACTAGGTTCAAAGAAGTGGTTTTCCATGACATACTTTTTAAAGCTGCCACTGGTTTGAGGAAGGGTAAAAAGGGAGATTAAATCTGGAGACATTTCGAAGTATTTTACATCAAATCACTTGTAATGTTTAAAATGGAAGGCCTAAAAAGATACAAATAAACAAGACTTCCTATATATTAGGCTTCATTTCCTGCACTGTTTTCTGCTTGTGAATGATTCTACTCCAAGATGAATCCAAATCTCCTGTTTGGCATCCTCATCCTATGACAGATTTTTGGAATGATTTTAGTAATCTTAATTAAATATGAAGCAAGCTCTTAAAAATCAGTGTCAGCTTTGAAAAAAAAATCAACTTTGAAGATTCCCACCCACTGAAAAGCAGTTCAAATGAGGTAATTACATGAAAAATAACTAGTCCCAATGTAATAATGTGTAAAGGGCATTGATCAAGACGGTCACATGAACAATATCTTTGATTTGCCATCATCAACCACAAACTTTAAATTCTCATCCTTTGCTCTATTTACAAAATGTTTAGGGCTAGTTCAGAGAGTGCTGCCAGATCTCCACACTGTCAGGCCCCCACATCCTGGGGAGCCCTATCAATGCTACTGTCACCTTTACTGCTCAAGCTCTTGCACCTTATGTAATACACAAGCTGCTTCATGGAGGAAGAGCAGTAAGGTAGTATTGAGCTGAGCCCCGTAGGGTAAAGCTACACTTCAAGAAAACACTCATGGCTGGCCCATGTCTGCTGACTTGATCTTGTGGGGCTATAGAATTGCAGTGAAGCTGTTCAGGCTAGGGTTGGAGCCCAAGGTCTGGGAGTCTGAGAGGAGAGGGTCTTAGAGCCCAGGCTCCAGCCCAAGCTGGAATATCTACACTGCAATTTTGTACTCCCGCAGTCGGAATCTACGTCAGCTGACGTGGGCCAGCTGCAGGTGTTTTGCTGCAGTATAGCATTACCCTTAGGGAACCAAGATCTCTCCCCTCTATCCTGGCTCTGCCTGAGGTATATTGCAAGTTCTCTTCCTCTTGTTAAACACCAAACATTCTTCCTCTAATTCCATTGGCAGAAACCACTTTTATACATGTCATCAGGAATGAGTCCGTTTCAACATACCTCTAATTACTACCATGTTCTTCTCCATGCCCTGGCATTGGCTTCCCTTTGACTGAAGCAATTCCATAGCAAATGCAAAGGAGGCAGATTATGTAATAAAAGAAAATGTGACTCCTCTATTATAGCTAAATATCTGACCAGATTCCTCCCACCAACTTACCTCCTCAGTGAACCTATGTCTAAAGCAAAACTACTGCAATTTGGTGGAATGCATTTAATGGAGGTATGCCAATTTACACTTTTTGAGAATCTGGCCCATAATTTTAAAGTAAACCATAAAATTCCCTGTCATAGTGATTGTAGTTTAAATGTGTAGAGTAATGGAGCATTCAAATCTTAAACTTCACAGATAATCATTCTGGCTTTGAGGAGTGCAGCCTGACAAATCTGCCCCAAAATCTTGCTCAAATGACACAGACAATGTCTTCACTGCAGATTTACCCACCCACCTGTGCTGGAACATGTATTTCTTGACTATGCAACCTACTGTGGTTTTTGTAGAACCTAGTGTTTCCCAACAGATCAAGACCACCTTGAGATCTCCAATGACTCAAGGTACCCTCAGGGCTTGTGATGATGTCAGAACAACATGAACTGTCAAAAAGTCTCAAGTACAAGTGCATGATAGGTGATTTTGTATTTAAAAAAATGAAAGTTGGTTTCTGAATATATTTACAGAAGTCTTTAATGTAGCAGTCTGAGAAAATGCTTATTTAAACAAAAATAATCGATGTATAAAAATTGCATTTGTGTTCTTTATGTATATTAATGTACGGTACTATGAGAATGTGGTAGAAAAGACTCAGTTTGGGGTACATGGGAGGAAACAAATTTGTATGCATGTATGACTGTATATACTTGGCAGGGGTGAAAGGATGGTGGATTGGTGTCACAGGCTTGACAAAAAAAATATTAAAGCTGCCCCTAAAACCAAATGGACTACAAAACAAAAACACACGCACACCCCTCTCCCACCCCTGGATGAGTATACAACTGCTTTCCTTCAGCAGTTTCCTCTGACAGGATGAGAGAGAGAGAGAGAGAATGAAGGTGCTCATATACAATACAACCACTTCCTATGAGAAAAGGACTACATCCAATGGCTGCTGCCCTGTGGGATAGATTCTGCATAGTTTCCAACTTTCACAGTAAGTATGGTAAATAAGCACACCTACTTTCACAGTAAGCCAAAAGCCAAGCTAATCCCATTTCAAAACAAGGCCAAACCAAGCCGATCCTTAAGAACCCCAACAGTCTGTGTGTCTAGATTTCCCTGACGTGCAGCATGGGACTGTGATGGGCCCGCTGTGCACCCCAACTCTCTTCCCCACCCCTTACCTCCCCCTTGCCCCTGCTTGCCAGCAGCTGATCAAAAAGAAGTAGCAACAAGCCAAAAACTAGCCAACAAGCCAATTAAGCCAAAAACAAGCCCAATTTCTGCATTGTGTATGTGTGTGTGTGTGGGGGGGGGGGGTGTGATATGTCTGAACCTAGACCTGTGGCTTATGTGACCAATCAAAACGGAAAAAAAAACCAACCATTTTACTAGAAATAGAAATTTAATTGCAATAACATTTCATTCAAAATGTTATTTCTTGTTCCATTTTTATATTGTATGTGAAAATAGGCATATTCGGTCACAAAAATCCTTCCATCGTAAATATTCCTCCCACGTGCAATAATGTTTACATAACCCACATTTATAGCAAAAAGAACAGGAGCACTTGTGGCACCTTAAAGACTAACAAATTTATTTTAGCATGAGCTTTCGTGAGCTACAGCTCACTTCTTCGGATGCATAGAACGGAACATACAGACAGGAGATATTTATACATACAGAGAACATGAAAAGGTGGAAGTATGCATACCAACAGGAAAAGTCTAATCAATTGAGATGAGCTATCATTAGCAGGAGGAAAAAAAACTTTTTGAACTGATAATTAAGATGGCCCATAGAAGGTGTGAGGAGAACTTAACATAGGGAAATAGATTCAATTAGTGTAATGACCCAACCATTCCCAGTCTCTGTTTAGGCCAGTGTTAATTGTATCTAATTTGCATATTAATTCGAGTTCGGCTGCTACTCTGAAACCACATTTATAGCGTGGATCTTTATCCATTGCCCACTCCCTAAAGTGGCTAGACCACCTAGAGTTTTGAGTCTCCAAGTGGTTTTGAGCTACACAGAGGTAGGTCTTCTACCTCAAGCAATAGAGATTCCAAAGGTCTGAAGTTAGATCGCTGCTGCTGAACACCCACCCGGGGGTACGGCATTCCATTTGTTGGAGAAGAGCTAAGAGGGAAGTGGAGTTTTGTGCTCTCTCTCATGTAAATGGGCAAGTGTGGTTTCTCATTCTAGCTCGTTCACAGAAATTGCCAGGCTCATTGGCACTTTTTGGAAGTCTTAGCAGAAAGACCCTGGATTGCCTCAGCATTCACACCTAAGTACCCCCTTAGAGCTATAAGATTTACTGACAAAGCTGAGTCATAGTATATAGAAGCTTGTCTTCTGCTGCATGTGGCAATATTTATTCTGTGGATAATGGCCATCAGTCTCTAGAGTCTAGCACTTATCATACACTAAATTCACTTATAGTTCTTTGGCTCCAAAGTGAGTGGGAGTTTTATCATTGCCTTTAATGGGAGCAGAAGTAGCATCTTAAAACCCCCCAAACTAATCAGTTTTAGCACATATATAGTGAATTTAACTCACTTTATGTCTTCACATTACTAATCAGGCTAGTAAAGAGTATTTGTTGACCTTCATTAGTCAAGATCATGAGAGATTAAGGAAGGCTATGAGAAACAGAATTAATGTTTCTGGTGATTGAAAATTGTAATTATATTTAGCACCTACATTTCTATTTGCCATGTTTCCTATTTTATAACATTTTAATGAGAATTCTTGCACACCACAGATGTGGCACAAGCTGAATGAAATGAATATCATAGTACATTGGTAATATTTCAATCTGCATAGAAAAAATACTCTTTTGAAGAAAGACAACCAGATCCTATCCTTCACCAATTCAAAAGTTGCTCCTTCCCAAGCAATTATCCTTCAGATCACTGTCATCCTATGAGAGCTGAGAACTTGCCAGGTTCAGGCATGCTTGAGGGGTGTGGGCAGATATTCTTCCTTGATTGATGTGACACCTGTTGCTAGCAAATGCTATGAGCAGTCAGAGTTTGTTTTTCTGCCAGGGAAACAGAAAGGTAAAATGTTCATAGTCAAAAGCAGACAGAGAAGGTTACACAAGCATGCTTTTAAAAACAGGAAAATCTTTGCTACTGGGTTTGTGCATAGCAGGCATTGTAGCAAGCTGACTGTTGCAAACTGTGGCGCTCAACACAAAAACAAATCCACACACTGAACATTCATTCTCTTCTCCCCAGATCAAGCTCTCATCACAGAGCACTGTTTCTCAGTACCATGCACATCCTTTCCATCATACCTCTCTTTACTTAGCTATCTTAAGTGGAATAATTCTTGTTTTTTCCTCCAGAAGAAATGTTGTTTGGTCATCTTGGGGCTACCACTAATGACCGACAGCCGGAGCAAGCCAATGAGCATCACATTATCCCTAAAAGTTGGTTTATATTGATCTGCAGCAAGAATCCCACAGGCCAGGTTCTTCTCAGAATGCCCTGGCTCTGGGTATTCATTAAGTGGAATGCAACATTGCTGGTAGGGTCTCCAAAAAAGTGACAGCCTTTGAGTTAACTAGGCACCAGCCCGCTGGAAGCTGTAAGTATTAGAGTTAGGACCTTGATCTAGATCCACAATGGGATAGGCAGCTAGTATAGAGCCCACAACCCATATGTACTGTGCTCACTCAGTCTGCCTTGCCTAGGAGGTATTCAAATTGCCAGTTGAACCGGCTATACCTTTGGTGTGTTCTTCACAGTTAACCTCAAGTAGAACACATCATTGATCTATTCTGGAGGTGACAAGAGCACAGATCACTTTGTCTAGGCCTACATTCAAAAGGGAAGTTCAGTCTCTCCTTGATGGAAAATAGCTTTTATGACTAGTATTGCTATTTGGGTATCTAGAGGTACTCCAGAAAAACTCCAAGGTCAGGCAAAACCTTGAGCATCAGAAGAAAGATCTCCTCAATGGAGGGTGAGATTATCGTTCCTGCCAGTTCCACAATGATTCATCAGGGTTTCCACTGACACCAGTGGGATTGATTTTCCATTCTTGTACACCAGTATGCAGCAATGAGCCTTTCTATTTAAGTCAATAGCAGTAGAGCTGGGGTACATTTCAGCCACAATTTTTTCTTGTGGAAAAAAATGAAGGTTTGGCTACACTGAAATGTTTAGTTAATTCACATTGGTTTTGCCAAAAAGTGTTTTGGTTAAAAAAAAAATTCTAAAATATTTTGACATTCTCAAAATGACATGCAGATATTTTGGTTCAAAATGACTTGGATAATTTTTTAGTATTACTGAAAAAAACCGCAAATGTTTTAAAATGGTGAAAAATCAAGATGAAGTATTTTGTTTTTGTCAGTCAGTTGTTTCTTTCAACTTGACTGTGAATGTCTTAACTCATGGGAAGCATGGCCTAGTGCTCAGGGGCTGAGATCCTTCAACAGACAGAGGGAGTGTTTTGGTAGGCCCAGGGAAAGAGAGAAAAAAAATGGGTCTGACACGGAGCAGCTCCTTAAGTTCCTACCACCCTGCTATTTTCCAAAATATGCAGTCTGTAACAGGAGATCATGAAGTGGGTCAGCTCACCGCTTGGCACCTCTTCACAGCCAGGCATGGCGTGGTAGCTTTCTCCCTTTTAGGGCACCAAGGTGCCTCCTCTCATGCCTTGACCCTCCATCCAGTTCAGTTCCAAGACTCTCCCCATAAAGGCTAGTCCATAAAACAAACAAAAAACACCACCACAGGGAATCACACACACGGTTAGTATATGAGAGAAGGAAATGCCTCCCTCTCAGGGTCTATCAGAAGAAGGGCCTCCCTTCTCTCAGGGAGGGACTTTCAGACAGTTAATAGGAGAGATCCTGCCTTTCTTCAGAAGATGCAACATAAAAGTCCTCTCTCTCTTCCCTGGTTTGCCCACAAGTGAGCTGTTCTGCTCCCTTTTAACTCCTCTGCCAGTTTGAGCATCTCTTGCGGGTGAGGCACGGATGGGCTGGGTGAGCCCAGAGTAGCTCCTGAAGCCCTTGTTGCCTATTATGGAGTTTGGATGCCCCATCACACCAATGCACTTAACTTTTTGATTCACCAACATTTTTGAAACATTTTGTTTTCAGTTTGACACAAAATAGTTTCTGATCATTCAGAATTCCCAGCAAACCAAAGAGTCTGTTATTCACACTGCTCTATATAGAATTACTATGGAGTAAAATTGGTGAAAGTGAGAGTAGAATGAGATCTGATGTTCTTAACTTAATTTCAGACTTCGTCAATATTTGATATTTTGCTATCAATATATAAATGTAATATATCCAGGTAATGATTTAAGAATAATATAGGACATGCTGCTGGAAAAGGATTTATTTTATACCAAAATGTGTTACATGTTGTACTCTAACGTTAAAAGTGTACCAGATCCAAATTTTGCTGACCCTGGCTGTTTTCCAGAAACAGCTGGCTAATTTTGTTTTTTAAGTGGTGTACTCCTATGCCTATATTTTATATTTAATGAGATGCCATGCTAGAAATCTGAGCCGACTACAGACGTCTTTACGAGATCAAGATGCTTCTCTTGGGACAATTTCTTTTTAAGTATTATTTGTAAACTACTGTATGAAGCAGCTGATGCCCCATTCAAGTGTAACTTCATACCTTTACAGATTTTTTTTAAAGTGTTGAGCTCATCATGAAAGAGTACCTGCGGAGTTATTTAAATAAATTAAACAGTGAGTACAGGTTTTTAAGTGCTTAAATTAAATGTAGCTTTTCTAGTTGAAATGGTTACTCCAGGCTTTATGAAATGAAACAGCTATCTTGGAAGGCATTTCAGCACATGCATAACTTTTAAATAGGAGGCCCAGTTAGTAATTACTTGTGTACAAAATGTTTATTGGTAAAATGGGTTGCAGAGGCCCTAGTTCAGAAAAACTGAGAAGAGGTGCACTGGATTAAGGACGAGATTCTGATATTTTTATTCATCTTAATAATGGTATTGCTCCATTACTAGAATCAACAATACAAGAGCTCCACAAATATTCATGTATTTGGGAAAGACAGGATGTAATAATACAGTATAACAACACTTTCTATTCCACGAGTATCTCAGGAGACTAGTGAACAGCTGCTGTTAGATACAAGATGGCTGATGTAATCTTTTATTGGACCAATTTCTGTTGGTGAGAGACAGACACTTTCAAGCTTCTGCAGAGCTTTTCAAGGTAGATATTTTAAAATCAGCAGGTCCAGAAAATTTGCACCCAAGAATTTTAAAAGAGCTGGCTCACTTGCTGAGTAATTATCCAATAATTTTTATTTTAAGTCTTGGGACACCATGGATGTTCCAGGAGACTGAAAGAAAACTAATGTTGTGCCAATATTTTAAAAAAGCATAAATGGAACGACTGAGGTGATTATAGGCCTGTCAGTCTTATATCAATCCTGGGCAAGATATTGGGGCAGCTGATTCAGGACTTGATCAATAAATAGTTAAAGGAGGATAACCATTAATGCCAGTCAATATGGGTTTACGGAAAATAGATTCTGACAAACTAACAATATATATATTTTTTTATGAGATTACAAGTTTGGTTGATAAAGCTAATTTCTGTATGTTACATCAACATTAAGGTAAGACGTTTGAGTTTGTACAGCATGACATTTTGATTAAAAAGCTAGAATATAAAATTGACGTAGCACAGATTAAATGGATTCAAAGCACTGACAGGTCTCAAAGTGCTACTGTAAACAGGGAATCATCATCAAGAAGATGTGTTATTAGTGGGGTCCTGCAGGGATTGGTTTGTGGCCCTATGCTGTTTAACATTCTCATCAATTACTTGACAATAAAACAAATAATGGATAAAGTCTGCAAATGACAAAAATTGAGGCAGTGATAAATAAATGAAGAGGACAGGTCATGCATAGAAGGATATAGCTCATTTGGTAAGCTGGGTGCAACCAAATAATGTGTTTTAACATGGTTAAATGTAAATGTATTTATCTCGGCACAAAGAATGTAGGCCATACTTAGAGGGTGGGGAACTCTATCTTGGGAAGCAGTGAATCTGATTTGGGGGTCATGGCGGATAATCAGCTGAATGTGAGCTCTCAGTGTGATGCAGTGGCCAATAGAACAAATGTGATCCTGGGATGCAGAAACAGGTGAAACTCAAGTAGGAGTAGAGGGGTTATTTTACCTCTCTATTGGGTGCTGATGCGACCACTGCTGGAATAGTGTGTCCAGTTCTGCTATCCACAATTCAAGAAGGATGTTAATAAATGGAAGGGGCTCCAGAGAAAATCCAGGAGAATGATTAAAGGATTAGAAAATCTGCCTCATGATGATAGATTAAGCTCCCGGAGTCTATTTAGCTTAACAACGAGAAGATTAAGGGAGACTTGATTACAGTCTCTAAGTACCTACACGGGGAACAAATATTTGATAATGGACTTTTCAGTCTAGCAGAAAAAGGTTTAACACAATCCAATGGCTAGAAGTTGAAGCTAGACAAATTCAGACTGGAACTAAGGACCACAGTTTTAACAGAGAGGATAAATTAACCACTGGAATAATTTACCAAGGGCAGTGGTGGATTCTCCATCACTGATGAGTTTTAAATCAAGACTCGATGTTCTTCTAAGAGATCTGCTCTAGGATTTTTTTGGGGAAGGATTTGAACAGGGATCTCTCATCCTTTCAGGAGATTGTTCTGTAAATATAAAAAATGAACAAGTGGTTGGAGCAGGGGGGACTGGACCGGACCCTGGGTCTTCCACCTCCCAGGTTGGTGCCATAACCACTAGGCCTACAGAATCACTCTCGTTCTCTCTGGTCCAGCAACTGCTCCACTGTGGATAATTACATAAATATGCCCATTAGACCAGTGAGAATGACTCTGTGGGAGACCCAGGTTGAATTCCCCACCCTGCCAGAGAGGGAGAAAGGATTTGATCAGGGCTCTACCACCTCTCAGGATCATACTCTAACCAATGAGCTATGGGACATTCTGAGGTGGGGGCTCCTTCACTCATTCCAGTTGAAGCTCTTCCACTGTGAAATAAATAATTCAAGAATGATTGGAGCAGGATTCGACTGCTCTAACCACTGAGCTAAAAGTTTTAATATAGATACCTCCACTTCCTCCCCGTGTCTTGAGTGGGCACCTAACTTATTCCTGCACAAAACACCTTAGGTGCCTAAGTCACCTGCCTCTACATGGTGGGATCGCTAAGCAGAGATAAGTGTCTAAATCTGAGCTGCAGGGAGGCATCTATCTCTGTGAATGGTGAGGGACTAGCAAACACCTCTATAGTTGGCAACTCCCAGCCTAGTATGCAAGTTTTTGTGGATTGTATTCTAAGGCACTCTCTCCCCCGATTCATTGTACAGATTGTTTAGAAACCTATGTCAGGCTTTGTGGACTGCAATGTTGTTTCTATGATTTTCTAATTACCTAAAGCCATGTCTACAGTAGGGCCTATATGGCAGCAAAACGTATGTTGCTCCGGGGTATAACTATTCCACCCTCCTGTGTGACACTTACACCAACATAAGTGTCCGTGCACACAGTGTTATGTCAGTGGGAGAGCATCTCCTGCTTATGTAGTTTATGCTGCTCGCAGAGATAGTATTTTTATGCTGATGGGAGAGCTTTCTCCTCTCGGCATGGAGCATCTTCACCAGATGCACTGCAGCGGTACAGCGGCAGCATGGCACTTATAGACATACCCCAGAAGTTAGGCATTGCAGCACCCAAGTTCCTTTGTGGATCTGGGCCATGTGGATTAGCACCGTACTCTGAGAAGGCCTGATGGGTTCAGTGAGCCTGACCCAAAGCCCACTCTTTTTACTGGGGCTTCAATTCAGGAACCAAGTCCTTTCTGTATGGGCATTTGTTCTGTATTTATTGTCCTTCAGTTTCATCGAGTTTCCCCTTATTCATGTCCTCTCTTGGTGTGAGAAAAGGAGAAACTGATGCGTTTTCACAGTCCTCTTCGTCATCTTGAAAAACCTTAAATCAAAATACGATTAAGGGCCAAGCAGTTTTTAAAATCTCAGTTGCTATAAGTATATAAAGAGTTTAGTTGTAAGGGTATAAATCCTAAACTTCCTTGCAAGCTGTAAGGCTATAAAATAGAATTTCACTCCATTTCAAAAGTCTGTTTAAAGCTTTATTTTACAGAGAGGGATCATGGAATTTCAACTTAGTCCTGAACAGCTACAAAGTAGGAAGAGTTGATGATAATAAAGGAATTGTTCGTGCTGCTAAGCAAAGTCTTTCAGTAGATACAGTGTTCTCTGGGGGAATATGTGTTTGCTAATGAAGACCCCTGGCATCCCCAGTAAGTAGGCATGAGTTTATCAGGCTCTTGATCAAATATTTTCAACTGTGTGGTTTATTATTAATACACGTCTAAGTTATCAGTCAAGACAGAACCTAGTGCACATAACAATTCAGCAATACACTGATATCCCCTACTTAAGAGATCACATTCTCCCCCATGACTTTCCTGAAGAAACATTTACACAAGCATAAAGGACTGGCATAAAGCCCTCTGTAACCCTACAGCCTCACTCCCAGCTCACGTGTGGAGTACTGCAGGGGGAATGGCTATATATATATTGCTTATGTGCCATGGAGAGGCCATGAAGAGGTGAACCAAAGGGAAACAGAGGATCCACATTTAAACAGGGTCAGTCTCTCTCACACCTACTAAACTGGAATGCCCCATATGTTGGGCCAACAGCCATAACAAATGGGCTTTCCAAAAGTCCTGGACATTGACCCTGCTATACGGGGGTATAGTGCACAGAGGGGGAAAGGGTATTTCACTTCCCCAACCCTTTCTCATTCCATTTACACAGCACTTGATTTGAGCATTCTCATCTTGACAAGACCAAGACTTTGATGGATGTCTAAGAAGAAAGCGGTCATTCCTGAATGGAACTACTGCTGATTCAGGGCCAGATTATCAATGCTCAGCACCCACAAAGGGGGCCAAATTTCTAGAAGAGTTCATCACTGAGCAGCTCCTATTCTTCCTCACTGGGTGCTGCTGAACTCTTTTGAAAAAAAAAAAATCTGTAAGTGAGGTGAGATGCAGGCTCTTAGTCTTCTGATGTTATACTTCTGTGCAATAGCACAACATTAGGACCCTAGAACGATTAATATTACTGTAATTCTAAGTGCACTATGTCACAAAAGCATTTCCCTTCAGTGCCTCTAAGTATCATGTTAATAAATCATCAACTTGATAGTGTAATGCCATTAATAATACAGACGGATGTAATATAATGTAAAAGTATTTGCCTTTTGTAGCCTAGTCTCCCGCACTGCATTAGTCTGTTGTTTGAAAAGGACAACTAGAAGAAGTGCTAAAGATTAGCTATTAACACTAATGGACATCTAAACAGTTCAATATTTTATTAGTCATTTAAGAGTTCCTTTATGTGTTATTGCAATTACTGCTATAACCAAAATATGCTGACTGTTAGCTCTGAAAGGTGAAAGAGTAGAATATAATCTAGCTGTCAGTGTGGGTCACTTAGTACAACTCTTAGCCAGAAGAACACTATGAATTCAACACCCACAGGGAGGCTTGGGGTCCAGATCTCTGCTGCTTAACTCCATTGATGTAGTGAATTTTCATCAGCAGTGATCACTTGCGGTTTAACTATACTCTGACAAATGATGCAGTACCAACAGTGCTATTAAAAAAGTGGTTAAGAGAGGGTTCTCAAGGAACAAGTGAAAAGATCCATCTGTAACGGACTGTCTATATGTGAGTGCACAAATGTCAAGAAGTGAGGGATTTTCAATAGTGCCTAAGTGACCAAGGAACACAAGTCTCACTGACCCATATGACTAAATAGCCATTTCTTTATACAAGTACTCAAATTGCATGCACAAGCCTGTGTAAATATATTTTCCCCATATACTGTCTAATTTCATGACACACCCTCGTGATACACCACCAGGGGTGGCTCCAGGCACCAGCACACCAAGCGCGTGCCTGGGGCAGCAAGCCATGGGGGGCACTCTGCTGGTCGCCGCGAGGGCGGCAGGCAGGTTGCCTTTGGCGGCACGCCTGCGGAGGATCTGCTGGTCCCGTGGCTTCAGTGGACCTCCGAAAGGCAAGCCGCCGAATCCGCGGGACCGGGGACCTCCTGAAGGCAAGCCGCCGAAGGCAGCCTGCCTGCCGTGCTTGGGGCAGCAAAATACCTAGAGCCGCCCCTGTCCACCACTGACTTCAGCAGGGCTTCATGCGAATGCAGGGGTCCATCTGCATGGAACTCATTGAGAGGTTGGGACCTTGAAGGCCAGTAGCAGTCTTCCTGCAATGCTAGAAACACCGGGGCTGAGTCTACACTGTGTTGCACCAGGAAGTTATTTATCATTGTGCAAAAAGGAGTGTTAAATGCTACCATGTTGACATGGTGCTATTTTACACCCGCAGTTCACAGGATGAACTGTGCTTACGGAATGAAACCAATTGTGTAGTGAAAGGAGGCTGTTTTCTGTACAACTGTCTCCTTTGTTACAGAAGTTGGAACGGGGTGTGATGAGCAAGGATGGTCTCATGGTTAAGGCAGTTAAATGCTGCTCTGCAGACTTGGATTCTAACCCTGCCTCTGCCACCAATTTCCTGTGTGATGCTGAACAAGTCACCAAAATCAAACATTTCACAGGGGGCCTCTGCTTATGTATTTTTCCTTTTTTGAGAGCCCAACTTCCGACACCTGCCATCTGATTTACAGAAGTACAAAGCACTCACAGCTGCAACTGCTGGGAGCTGTGTGTTGAACGTATCAAGTGCCCTATAATGCTAAGTATTCTGAAAAAGTAGGCCCTAAGGCCCAGATCCTCAAAGGTATTTAGATGCCTAATTCCTACTGAAGATCTGGGTATGTGTGTATGTCAAAACTGAACACCCAAAATAAGTGGGTACTTGAATTTTTAAACTCTCTGTGCCTCTCTTCCACATACGTAAAATGGAGATAATACCACCATCTTGACTCACAAGGGTGTTGTGAAAATAATTCATTAATATTTGTAAAGAACTAAGATACTTCAACAGCACTGCAGAAAAGCCTGTAAGATAATGAATAGTTATGTATTCAGTGCAGTCTTGGATTCATGCTGCTACACAATGAATGCTGAGGGTGAAAAATACTGAGTAGCAAACCGTTTGGTGAGCACCATCCATTCTGTGCACTGAACGAGGCAAGGATCATGTGAAAAAAACAGTATGGGGTGATGTAATTAAGGACTGTCTCATAAGACTTGAGGCAACCATAATTGTGGCATTTCCTAACTTCTGAATGCTACACTTCACAGTCTTCCTGTTCTTTAACGGAGACTTTTGGATGCAGTACATAAGACAATATTTGCTGTATACAATGATATAACATTTGTTTCCATTACTTCTGGTTCATGGAGTAATCTTGGTTTTTGTTGGTTTAAACCAACCTTATTTACTGCTTTCTTTTTTCTTTTTTTTAGATTGAAACATAATAACTAGGCAAGTTAAATAGCTCCTCTAGATTACATTAAGAACTATATGAATGCTGATTTTAAAATAGCTCTCTCTCAATAACTTTAAATGGCACACATAATAAAGCTATGTTTGTGCATGTGGTGAGGGAAGGAAGCATTGTCAGACACCCATTATTATCTACACTGGAGTGACTAACCTCGGTGCCTAGGCAAGTGCAGAGTTGATTAGATTTTTGAACAAAGATGCTTGATTTAAAAGGCAACAAAATGCATCACAGGATTGTCCAGCATTTTGCAAGGCTAAAGCTGAAGGAAACATCATTACACAGGTAGATGCAGTATAGTCTTGGAAATAAATAAAAGTAACTCAGACTCACTAACACTTTGGAGTTATAGTGCAAGTACAACACTTGCTCCTGGGCTCACTGATTGATTGTTCACATAGAAGACGTTCTTTTAGGAAACCTTTTCTTTTTGAATGAGCCATATCTGCATCACATCTAGACCCACACATAGGGTTGCCAATTTTCTGATTGCAGAAAACTGAACACACCTGCCCCACCCCTTCGTTGCGGCCCCATCCCCGCTCACTCCGTGCCTTGTCCTTCTATCGCTCACTCTGCCCTCTCACACATTTTCATGGGGCTGGGCAGGGATTCGGAGTGTGGGAGGGGGCTCTGGGCTGGGGCAGGAGAATAGGGTGTGGGTGGAGGTGTGGGCTCTGTGGTGGGGCCAGAAATCATAGAATCATAGAATTCAAGATCAGAAGGGACCATTATGATCATCTAGTCTGACCTCCTGCAAGATGCAGGCCACATAAGCCGATCCACCCACTCCTGAAATAATTCTCTCCCTTGACTCTGCTGTTGAATGTGCTTGTGTGACAACAGAAGAAGGGACTGTCTTCCTTACAGAAAGAACTGATACATCAGGAAATGCCCACACAGCAGAAGACTTACAAGAAGTAGCAGTAAAAGCTACAACAAACTGTGAAAAAAAATTCAAATGTCTAATACGCAGCTTGGTCACAGACAATGCTGCAAATGTATCCAAGATGAGAAGAAATTATTTAGAAGAAAGTCCCAAGCTAATAACGTACAGTTGCAGTGCTTATTTTATGCACCTCCGATAGCCAAAGACTTCAGTGTTCCAGAAATAAAGGCTAATGTTGTTGAAATTGCAAAATACTTCCGTAACAACCACTTTGCAGCAGCTGCTCTGAAAAAAGTGGGAGGAACCAAACGAACTCTCCCACAAGACATGCGATGGAACTCTGTAGTGGACTATTTTGAGCACTATATCAAGAACTGGCCTAATCTGATGACAGTTTGTGAACAAAATTGTGAAAAAATATATGGCACTGTCACAGCCAAAGTTTTCAACATTGGGCTTAAGAGAAACGTCGAACACATGCTGAGTACCCTGAAGCCTATTTCTGTGGCCTTGAACAAAATGCAGGGAAATAGCTGTTTTATTGTTGACGCTGTTGAAATTTGGAAGAAACTAAGTGAGATCTTAAAAAGAGAAATATGCAATGACAGAGTTAAATTACAAGCATTAAAAAACAAATGAGAGAAGCACTATCTCCAGCTCATTTTCTTGCAGATATTCTCAATACTCGGTACCAGGGTCAAACCTTAACCGCTGAAGGAGGAAGAGTTTGCTGGATGTCCATGTCATAGCCATCATCCCTCCATAAATGCCAACTATAATAAACTTCAGAGCTAAGCGTGAACCATTCAAGAAATATATGTTTGCCGATGATGTTTTAAAGAAAGTCACACCAGTGAACTGGTGGAAGTCACTTAAGCACTTGGATTCAGAGACTGCTGAAGTCATAATCTCACTTTTAACAGCAGTAGAAGCGGGGCAGGTTCCAGAATGGGGTACGGGGGTGGGGTGTAGGTCTTGGCAGTGCTTACCTAAGGCAGCTCCCAGAAGCAGCTGGCATGTTTGGCTCCTAGGTGGAGGTGCTCCCAGGCAGCTCGGTGTACTGCCCCTGTCCACAGGTGCCACCTCTGCTGCTCTTATTGGCCATGGTTCCTGGCCAATAGGAGCTGCAGAGCTGGTGCTTGGGGTGGGAGCAGTGTGTGGAGCCCCTATGGCCACGCCTCCAACTAAGAGCCAGAGGGAAATGCCCACCTCTTCCGAGAGCCACAGGGAGCCTGCCTTAGTCCCACTGTGCCGCTGACTGGACTTTTAATGGCCCACTCAGCAGTGCTGACAGGATCCGCCAGGATCCTTTTTCGAGCGGGTGTTCCAGTTGAAAACCGGACACCTGGAAACCCTACCCACGCGTATGTGACAATTACAATGTACTCCCTCCACTGCAAGCACCACATGCTTCTATAGCATCTTTCATCAGATTATTTCAAACTGAGCTCTGATTGGGGAGGGACGAGGTGGTGGCATTCTTCACAGCTCCCCTGTGAGGAAGAGAAGTGTTAAACTTTCTGACAAGTAGGGAACATGAGGCACAGAGGTGTTTTGTTTTTCTTTTTTTTTAAGCCTTTCTTTTTCCAAACTTGAGCCCCTGAAATTAGCCCATTGCAGGAACCAGCCATAAAGTTGTGACTTTTCATTTATAAGGTAGCCAATAGTGGTACAGGACTGATTCCCTTCCCTGGGCCTCAGGCAAGTATAGTTTTGTGGCATGATTCATTTGACAGAAAAAGGAAATGTTTGTCTGGCAAGTTTTTTTTTTTTTAATTGGAGATATACTAATCTCCTAGAACTGGAAGGGACCTTGAAAGGTCATTGAGTCCAGCTCCCTGCCTTCACTAGCAGGACCAATTTTTGCCCCAGATCCCTAAGTGGCCTCCTCAAGGATTTAACTCACAACCCTGGGTTTAGCAGGCCAATGCTCAAACCACTGAGCTATCCCTCCCACCTCCCTTTGATTTAGAAGCACCTGTTAGAATTGTTCAGAGGTTTGGAATGTTTATCTATTGCCTTTGCTGGCATTAATTTTAAGGACAGATGAGAGGGTCACATGTGCAGGATAAATAAATATCCAGGTAATAAAATGC
The DNA here is from genome assembly GCF_016161935.1 of Mauremys reevesii. Taxonomy (NCBI): domain Eukaryota; kingdom Metazoa; phylum Chordata; order Testudines; family Geoemydidae; genus Mauremys; species Mauremys reevesii. Next base: position 111,669,602 of record NC_052628.1, read on the forward strand.
AGAGCATCACTTCCACATTGCACTAATGTCTCTCATACACATTTCCAGAGCACTTTCCACCTTCAAAATTCTGAAGGAGCATTATCGAATTAAAATGACTACTTCTACTAACTCTTCATACTTGCATAGTGTCTGTCATCTGACAAAGTGATCATTAGAACATCTATTATAGCTTCCCGCGTAACGCAGAATTTCACCAGTTACCTCCACAGAGCCCAATAATTTGTATTTGACTAACACATCTTCCACGAAGGCATCTGGTCTTGAAGACATCAAGACATGGGGAAAAATGCCGCTTTTCCTTTGCTGTTTGTTTTAATGATTAAGTACCCTGTTAAAAAATGGTGCCTTATTTCTAATTTGAATTGGTCTGGCTTTAAATTCCAACCATTGTTTTTTTGTTCTGCCTTTCTCCACTAGATTAAAGAGCCCATTTGCACTTAGTATTTTCCTCAGAAAAGGTACTTATACATGGCAATCAAGTCACTTCTCAGTCTTCTTTTTGATAAAAAGCTCAGTCTGCTTATCTTAAGTCTCTCACTGTAAGGCATTTTCTCCACACACACCACTCCTACCCCTCTCCCCCCCAAAAAACAAAGAGCAATGATGAGTGACAAAGTACTACTGAGTTGGGAAAGAATTTCTAGTTCCTTACAAGACGGATCTGTGTTAGATTTGTTCTTATTTAATGACATAGGGAAATTACACTAGAAGATGATAATGCCTAGCCTAGTTACTGTATCTCTAACTACAGGACAGATCTGGAAGGGGAACTATCTGTATAGTAAGATTTCAAATGAGATTTGTGGCAAGTTTTTATAGCCATTACATCCAGAAATAATTCCATGGATTTGGTGTATTACAGAGATAAATTTGGCCCGGTCAGTCTAGTATTATTTATAAGGAGTCAAATGGAGTAGCACACAATGTAAAGGAAAGAGAAATCACTATATTAACACACAAAAACAAAAACACATAGGGACCACTTAGGAAGCAAGGATTGGAAATTTATAGGTGCAAGCAATAGGTACTGGGTCTGGTTATTTTTCTATTCACACGAGTGCAACTCCCACTGACTTCCAAGAGGAGAAGAAGTGACCCTACTCCATACAAAATAATGAATTAAGAGTGCATTTATAATATTGAGCCATCATATATGGCTATGTAGCTTTGTCATAAGAAATCAGTACAAAAAACATAATTTTATTTCAACCGTCAGCAGCATCTCTGAAGAGAACAGTGAAGGTTATTCCTGATCTTAAAATACTGATCTGAATATGCCCAGTATGGCACCATAAATAGCAGCAGCCTTTGTGTTTGCTTACAGATTCATATCTCCTGCATAAATTCAATTATATATTTGTTCTGGGAGCATCAGCTTCAGGAGAAAATGGAAGAGGAGTTCCTTTCTCAGTTCTCCATCTGACCTGGGAATGCTGTGACATGTTTGAAAAGAGTAACATTATTTTATACTTGTTACACTAGTATCATGTAAACAGGGCCCAATCCAGTGCTCTCTAAAAGGCAGCTTGACTGGGCATGGGATTAGATTTAAAATTTCTGAATTGATGCCTTCCACCATCAAGTTATGTGTATACTGAAGTAGAACCCATCACTTAGCTAATGTCAATTCTGGAGTAAGCTGTGCAACTGTTTAGCAGCTTTCCACTTGAAAAACTGCACAACAGTTTAGGACAGGAAGCCAAAAAACACCAAAGCCAAATGAAACCACAAAAAGAGTTTACGTAAGGGGAAAATATTCAAATTTCCAAGACCTTGAGGCTAGACTCCTCATTCTTATGAAAAAGGCCATAAAACACAAATGGTCAAGAACTTAGGTTATATGTCTCACCTGAATGATAGCATCTTGAGGAGTCCAGGGCTTCCCAATTTTATGCAGGGGCATTGATTCAGTACTGACTCAGAGGAAAAGGGAACATTGTCTCAGAGCAAAGAGTTATGTTTGCTGAAACAATACTAGCCTCTCAGCACCTGGCTTCTTCTGGGAGAGTCTCCCCCCCAATATTAAGCCATTCCACCCCAAATTAACAAATTCTACTCATTAGCTTGATAGGTCTAAAATAGGAAGATAATCTAGTTTATTTTTCTTCCTCTATTAATGAAAAAAAGAATGGCGATTTACTGAAAGAAGATTCCAGAGTGGGGAGGTGACAGAGTGTGGTTTAGAACTGATCTAAGGAAGGGGGAAAAAAAAAAAAAAGGAAAGTGAGCAGAACCTGGGAGGGAATAGAAAACACCTCAAGTTCTCTACTGGCATAAGGAAACTCAGGGCTAGAAAAGGCTAGAAGGGAAAAGAGTTGTAGAGAGAGATGGAGTCAGAGAGAAACTTGTGAAGAGAGACAAAAATAAAGAGAAGTGATGGACGGAGATTGGGTGGGGGCCAACAGGAAAATAAGGTGTTTCTCAGCATGACTAATGTTGGTAGGAAATGGGCATCGTTAGTCTACTTTGACGTACATTCCACTCAACCGACTTCACTGGATGTTGCACCTGCATAACTGAATGAAGAAAGGGGGTTTTAGGAGTTAATCCTCAGCTGGTGTATCTCCATTAAAGCAAATGGCACTCCACTGGAATCAATGGAGCTCTGCTCATTGGCATTGGTTGAAAATCTGGCCTCTAGTGTACCATGACACTGATTGTTCCTGTTGATTTGTTAGAGTCCTCAATACCATTTTCGAGAGCTGCATGTAGTGACGTGGGACTTATCCTTTCAGAGTTTCTTTTAAAAGTTTATTTTTGCACTGTGCTCAGATGCTTTCTGATTAAAATGCTTTAAACTAAACTTAAAGTTACTAATAAGTAAGTGCTCATTTAAACCCTGGATAGAGATTCATAATCAACAAGCTCAAGTGTACTTTTATTTTTAAAACTTTCTTAATGAACTGGCCTTTGTTTAGCTACATACTATTTTTTTCCATATAAAGAAAGTTTAGCACACAATAATGTAGCTATCAAATCTATTTAGCTTTCAGTATATTCAGTCAGTATTACTGATTAATCAAAAGGATACATCAATCACAATTCAAATCTTTCCTTCAAGAGCAAGAATGTACAATTCAGTTAGGATAGGAGAACCCAAATGCACTCTCAGTTGCACCAGTGTAAATCTATTTAATTTATTAAAGTTACTGTGGACTGATACCTGTAAAGCTGCTCCTTCCCTGAATAGAGGTCCTAGTACAAGAGTCGAGATGAAAAAGCTTGATATATGAATCTTGAATAGGGGGGAGAGAGACACACACACACAAACATACACACACCAGGAAATGAGAAAGGAAAGCATCTAAACACACACAAAAATGATACTTTTTTTTTAAAACAGAAAAAAGCAAAGTTATCCATGGGACATGGGGATGGTGGTGGAGGGGGGTCAGACAACAGAGGAAAACTCCTTGGGAATGTGTTATACCGATGGGGAAAGACTTTTCTTCTTGAAAAGTAAGATCATTAAACTAATGTCTATCTCCCACAGACATCTTTGTGCCTTCTTCAACTTTCCCCATCTGGAACCCCTGCCCTGAATTTGTCTGTAAGGTTACCACCCTATCCTCCTTCATATTTAAATGTATCCCCACTGCTTAGTGAGTCGGCTGAAAGGCAATTGGAGAAAGTTAATGCTTATGAAATTACAAAAGTATATTAAAGTAAGAACATAAGAATGGCCCTAGTGGGTCAGACTGATGGTCCCTTTAGCCCAATATGCTGTCTTCCAATGGTGGCCATTGCCAAATGTTTCAGAGGGAGTGAACAGAACAGGGCAATTTATTGAGTAATCCATCCAGTCATCCAGACCTACCTTCTAGCAGTCAGAGGTTTAGGGACACCCAGCACATGGGGTTACATCCTTGAATATCTTGGCTAATAGCCATTGATGGATCTATCCTCTATGAACTTATCTAATTCTTTTTTAAACCCAGTTATACTTTTGGCCTTGACATATCCTGGCAATAAGTACCATGGGTTGAATGTGCATTGTGTGAAAAAGTACTTCCTTTTGTTTTAAACCTGCTGCCTATTAATTTCATTGGGTGACTCCCACTTCTTTTTGTGTGAAGGGGTAAATAACACTTCTCTAGTCACTTTGTCCATAACTTTCATGTTTTTATAGACCTCTACCATATCCACGAAATGGTCTGTGTTCCAAGCTGAACAGTCCCAATCTTTTAAATCTCTCCTCTATTGAAGCTGTTCCATACCCTTGTCATTTGTGTTGCCCTTCTCTGAACTTTTTTCAATTCTAATACTTTTTTTGAGACGGGACAACCAGAACCACATGCAGCATTCAAGGTATAGGTGTATTGTGGATTTATGCAGTGGCATTCTGATATTTTCTGTCTTATTATCTCTCTCTTTCATAATTTCTAACATTGTTACCTTGTTACTGCTGCTGAACATAGAGCAAATGTTTTCAGAGAACTATCTATGATGATGCCATAAATCTCTTTTAGTGGTATCAACTAATTAAGACCTCTTCATTTTGTATGCATAGTTGGCATTATGTTTTCCAAGGTGCACACATTACTTCAACACTGAATTTCATCTGCCATTTTGTTGCCCAGTCACCCAGTTTTGTGAGATCCCATTGTAACTCTTCCCAGTCTGCTTTGGACTTTACTTTTTTTAAATAAGATTTGTATTAATGATCTTGAGTAAATGTGATAGTCTGACTCTCATATACTGCTCATCATCCTAGGACTGAGATTGTTGGATCAAGGACAGACAGTACAGCACCTAGCACAAAGAAGCCTGATCAGACACTCCAGTGAAACCATAATCAATAGTCCTATAATAGAGAGAATGTGGTGCTTGTGAAAAGAGCTAGATTCACTGTGGCTAGGCAGAGTCAATGTACAGTAGGAGCTTCAGTAGCTTCAGCTGCCCTGCCCTACCCTCCCTCACAAACATGGGTCTTCAGAGACTGTTTCTAGGGCAAAGGGAAAACGTGCTTCATGAAAGGATCTTGAATATATGAGGGGCTTTAGAGACCAGTCCTTCAAAGAGAAGCATATGAGTAGAATGATGTTTCACTTTTCAAGATCAGGGCCCAACTCATGTGAGTAGTTCCATTGAATTTAATAGGACTACTCACCTTTTAACATTTGCAGAATTGGGCCCTCGTTTGCCTATAAATGCAGGCGCTCTAACAGTAAGACATTCAGATATTTAGATTCATACATTCCCAAAGGATATCCCCTTGGATGATCCAGAAAAGAACAGGATACTTTTCATTAACAAGATTAATAGCCTCAAGTCAGCCCAGGAAAGCTCTTCCAGTAGAAACGCTTTTCATTTTAGTTACCTCATGTAACCATAAACACATTAGGGAAATGAAAGAAGTCATTTGACTCCATTGCCACTAAATAAAAGTGTTTCCACCCATGTGACTGAGTTAAAGGAAAATTTCCTTGAAAGTAACAAAACACAGATTGTAGCAGTTATGCTTGCATAACGTTAGCTGATTCATTGGGTAACAAAGATGGTACACATTTACTGAATATGTTCAATTTGTTATGTCTACCAAAGAAGCCACACTCCTTGAAAAAGTGAAAACAGCAGCATGTCTGCTTAGCAAGACAGGCTTGCCATGAATACATCACTCCAGTGGTGCACTTTTCTCCACATTACCCCCCAGTTCAATTAAAAGGTGTGTCCTCATATTCAAAGCCCTCCAGGGAAGGGATCCTAGCTATTGGAGTGACCACCTCTTCCTTCACAACTTTGGCTTCCCAGGACAGCTACATTCCACTAGCACGATGAAATTATAGGAGAACCTATAGGGGTGGGAGACATAGATCCACCTCCTGAGAAATGTCTAATCATTCATTGAAGAGAATGATGACCAGAGTTCACTGCTTTCAGAATTAAATTGAAAAAGTCATTTCTTTGGCTTTCCTTCAATTAGATCTTCACCCGCATACCCCAAGCTTGCCCACAAACATAAAAATTAATGTAAAAACCACCCAAGTTACTCAGACTGTAGGAGAAGAAATAAGTGATTGTTATTTCTACTTTTAAATACTTGTGACAAGTACCCAGAAGGATAACTGGCAAAGTCAGCAACGTGTAGTAACGGGTGAACTGCTATAGGTTTGGAATTCTACTCTCTGGTAAGGTTGTTTCACTATGAGACATACACAGGTCATTAGAAAGCTGTCTGTATAGTATTTTTAGTAGACGTTTCCTAGCAAGAATTAATTTACTGAACTATTGATAACTGATTAACAAGGAGCCCATTCTAATTAGCTTAACAAAGAGAAAGGAATATTCGATAATGGTTTCCTCAATCTAGCAGACAAAAGTTACAGGATCCAATGGCTGGACATTCAAGCGAGATTAAGGGCCAGTCTACACTAAATGTTCCACAGTTGTGCCACTGTAGCATATCTGGTGAAGACTTTATGATGACAGGAGACAGCTCTCATATCAACACAATAAAACCACCTCTGTGAGAGGCAGTAGCAATGCACAGAATTTCTAGCATCACCATCACACTCCTTTTCAGTTTAGGACACCTTATAAGATGTAATGGCTTCCAATTTGGATATTCCAAATACAGCTTAAGATATTAAACACTCATGTAACTTGCCTGCTTCTCACTCTATCAATAGAGATCACAATGTTCTGTAATAATGCTTACAAGCGCTGCAGTAATGCTTCTAACCTTGTAGACTATTACAGCAGAACACTCAAGAACATTTATTACAGGTGCCATTCACTCTTCTTTCTATTTTCCCCTCAGTATCCTTTTCATCATGCTGATCGAAATTAGGTGACTAAACATGTATGCCCAAGGCAGAAGATCCCAAACAGCCACAACTTCACAGAAGTCAGTGGTAGTTCTGGGTACTGAGCAATTAAACAGAGCTAAGCCACTTGCTTAGATGCCTAAATCTGGACAATCCAGTTTGAAGATTTGGGCTGATGTATATTCTTATGAGAGAGACAAAATACAACCATCCCCTCACTCTACTCATTGAAGTCACTGGGACTGTGAGTAAAGTGAGCACTGGAGTTATGCAGAGGGTGGAAATTCTGTTTTATGAAGGATCGAGATTCTAAAATTTGGATTTGTTCCAAATCAGGAGAAACCAAATATTCTTGATAGGATAATGAGTCTTGTGGATAAGGGAGAAGCGGTGGATGTGGTATACCTAGACTTTAGTAAGGCATTTGATACTGTCTCGCATGATATTCTTATCAATAAACTAGGCAAATACAATTTAGATGGGGCTACTATAAGGTGGGTGCATAACAGGCTGGATAACCGTACTCAGAGAGTAGTTATTAATGGTTCCCAATCCTGCTGGAAAGGTATAACAAGTGGGGCTCCGCAGGGGTCTGTTTTGGGACCGGCTCTGTTCAATATCTTCATCAACGACTTAGATGTTGGCATAGAAAGTACGCTTATTAAGTTTGCAGATGATATCGAACTGGGAGGGACTGCAACTGCTTTGGAGGACAGGGTCATAATTCAAAATGATCTGGGACAAATTGGAGAAATGGTCTGAAATAACCAGGATGAAGTTTAAGAAAGACAAATGCAAAGTGCTCCACTTAGGAAGGAACAATCAGTTTCACGCATACAGAATGGGAAGAGACTGTCTAGGAAGGAGTACGGGGGAAAGGGATCTAGGGGTTATAGTGGACCACAAGCTAAATATGAGTCAACAGTGTGATGCTGTTGCAAAAAAAAGCAAACGTGATTCTGGGATGCATTAACAGGTGTGTTGTGAGCAAGACACGAGAAGACATTCTTCCGCTCTACTCTGCGCTGGTTAGGCCTCAACTGGAGTATTGTGTCCAGTTCTGGGCACCGCATTTCAAGAAAGATGGAGAAATTGGAGAGGGTCCAGAGAAGAGCAACAAGAATGATTAAAGGTCTTGAGAACATGACCTATGAAGGAAGGCTGAAAGAACTGGGGTTGTTTAGTTTGGAAAAGAGAAGACTGAGAGGGGACATGATAGCAGTTTTCAGGTATCTAAAAGGGTGTCATAAGGAGGAGGGAGAAAACTTGTTCGTCTTAGCTTCTAAGGATAGAACAAGAAGCAATGGGCTTAAACTGCAGCAAGGGAGGTTTAGGTTGGACATTAGGAAAAAGTTCCTAACTGTCACGGTGGTTAAACACTGGAATAAATTGCCTACGGAGGTTGTGGAATCTCCATCTCTGGAGATATTTAAGAGTAGGTTAGATAAATGTCTATCAGGGATGGGCTAGACAGTATTTGATCCTGCCATGAGGGCAGGGGACTGGACTTGATGACCTCTCAAGGTCTCTTCCAGTCCTAGAATCTATGAATCTATTAAAACTTCTCCACAAAGGAATTTTTCATCTTTAGTTTTGGGTCAAAATGTTTTGTTTTTATTTTGAATTTTCCCCTCTGTATTATAATTAACAAAATCCATAAAAAGACATTTCAAAAATGAAAAATCAAAATGTTTTGTTCTGTGTCAAAAATAGGATATTTCGACATTGTCATAATCTTGCCTGGTTTTCTTCCAAAACAAGTTTCACAAAGCATTTTGATGGAACCATATATTCCAGTGTAGTACAGGTCTGCCAGAGTTTCTCTGACCAGCTCCAGCGATCAGGTGTTAGCCCTTCTTTTGAAAGAGATTAATATGTGTAAACTAATATAAGCATGTCTGATGTTTGGGGTCCATCCAGATCAGTAAGAGGTTCTGTCACAGCCTGCCCTGTAATGTTGGTGGACTTTAAACCATAACTACAGAAAATAATTTCCTGACACCTGTAGCCCACAAGGACAAAGTTTAACTTTGGCTCCCACCAGCCTCTTTACTGAGTGACACCAACAGCCCTTTCTGTCCCAAGTCTCCCCAAACCACATCTCCGAGTTCTCAGCTACTAGATATTTGAACTTTTCCCTTCTACTTTTTCAGCCCTGCAGGTGTGAAACCTGCCCCCTCCCAAGATACCAGCTTACTTGCACACATTGCACAACAAATACTTGCTTGAGATAAAAATGTAAAAAACCCTATATTTAATAGAAAAGCTACATATTCAAAGATCAATTGTAAGTAAAACCAAACATACACCAGGTGCACAGAAAATAAATACGCAACCTCAGGCTTTACACTTCCATATTAGCTAAAAATTCCTTTTCTAGTAGGAGTTATTCCTTGCCTTTGAGCCATTTCCCAGCAAACCCCCCCACTCTAGGAGGGATACAGCATTCACAAACAGCCTCCTGCCTTAAGGCTTGCCCTCAAGTTCTGGATAAAAACCTAATTACCAAGCCTGGTTTTAATTTTTTTTTAAACCATCTCCCAGTCCATGGTGATTCATGATCAATCAGAGGCCTGGTCTACACTACGCGTTTAAACCGGTTTAAGGAGCGTAAAACCGATTTAACGCCACACCCGTCCACACTAAGAGGCCCTTTATATAGATATAAAGGGGTCTTTAAACTGGTTTCTGTACTCCTCCCTAACGAGAGGAGTAGCGCTAGTATCGGAATTACCATATCGGATTAGGGTTAGTGTGGCCGCAGATCGACGGTATTGGCCTCCGGCTGGTATCCCACAGTGCACCACTGACCGCTCTGGACAGCAATCTGAACTCGGATGCAGTGGCCAGGTAGACAGGAAAAGCCCCGTGAACTGAATATTTCCTGTTTGCCCAGCGTTGAGCTCCGATCAGCACGGGTGGCAATGCAGTCCAAAATCAAAATAAAAAAAGAGCTCCAGCATGGACCGTACAGATGTGATCGCAGTAAGGGCAGGCAAATCTGTTCTATCAGCGCTCCGTTACAGAAGACGAAATTCAAAATCATTTAAAAAAAATCTCCACACAGACGCCATAGCAGGGACTCAGCGCACTGCTGCGTGACAAGCGTAACGGAAAGCCAAAGAATCAAATGGACGCTCATGGAGGGGGGACTGGAGCGGGGACTGGAGGACTCAAGCAATCCCACAGTGCCTGCAGTCTCCGAAAACAATTTGCATTCTTGGCTGAGCTCCAAATGCTTCTAGGGTCAAACACAGTGTCCGCGGTGGTTCAGGGCATAGCTCGGCAATTTACGCACACCCCCCACCCACCTCCAGAAGTGAAAGGGAAAACAATCCTGTCTTGACTCTTTTACATGTCACCCTATCTTTACTGAATGCTGCAGATAGACGCGATGCTGCAGCAGTCAATACCAACATCCTCACTCCCCCCCCCCCGCCATGGGTGGCTGATGGTACAATATGGCTGATATCCATCGTCATCATCAGCCTATTGGCACATGGGGCAGTGCAAAAGAACTGGTAACCATGCCGACTAGGATTCAGTGAGGTCAATCATGGGCGCCTGTGTAAAAAGCTCCTGATTTTTCCTGGTAGATGGTGCAGTATGGCTGGTAACCGTCTTCATCATAGCAACAGGGGGCTGAGCTCCATCAGCCCCCACCCTTCATGTGTAAAGAAAAGATTCAATTGTCCCTGGACTAGCAGCGGGATGCTGGGCTCCTCTCCTCCACACTGCTTAATGTCCTGTCTGGACTATCATAGCAGCTGGAGGCTGCCTTCCACTCATTTCTCACTAACAAGTCACTGTGTCTTATTCCTGCATTCTTTATTACTTCATCACACAAGTGGGGGGACACTGCTACGGTAGCCCAGGAAGGCTGGGGGAAGAACGGAATCAACAGGTGGGGTTGTTGCAGGAGCACCCCCTGTGAATAGCATACAGCTCATAATTTCTGCTGGATCTGACACAGAGCAGCTGTGCTCTCTGGTTCTATGATACAGTGGTTCTCTAGTACACTTGCCCATATTCTAGGCAGGACTGATTCTATTTTTAGATACCAAAAAGGAGGGATTGACTCAGGGAGTCATTCCCAATTTTGGCTTTTGTGCCCCTGGCTGATCTCAGCCAGGGGCACTTATAACAGCAGCAAATGGTGCAGTGCAAAAGGACTGGTAACCATGATCATCTTATTACCAATTTATGGTATGGTAGATGGTACAGTATGGCTGGTAACCATCTCTGCTGTCATGCAAAAGCAAAAGCATGCTGCTGTGTGGCGCTGCTGAATCGCCTCTGTCAGCGGCATCTAGTACACATACGGTGACAGTCACAAAAGGCAAAACAGGCTCCATGATTGCCATGCTATGGCATCTGCCAGGGCAATCCAGGGAAAAAAGGCGCGAAATGCTTGTCTGCCGTTGCTTTCCCAGAGGAAGGAGTGACTGACGACATTTACCCAGAACCACCCGCGACAATGATTTTTGCCCCATCAGGCACTGGGATCTCAACCCGGAAATTCCAAGGGGCGAAGGAGGCTGCGGGAACTATGGGATAGCTACCCAATAGCTACCCACAGTGCAACGCTCCAGAAGTCGACGCTAGCCTCGGACCGTGGACGCACACCACCGATTTAATGTGTTTAGGGTGGCCACGCGCACTCGATTTTATACAATCTGTTTTGCTAAACCGGTTTATGTAAAATTGGAATAATCCCGTAGTGTAGACGTACCGAGAGTAGGAAAATTCCCTCCTGATTTGATGTGTGGGAGCGAGGATATTCTTCTCGGTTTCCAGTTGTCTCAATATCTTCCCATTAACTCTAATGGTCCACTATTGTATTACAATTAACAAAATCCATAAAAAGACATTTCAAAAATGAAATGGGCTGGTGGGGTGTTTAGATGTGCTTGTAATTATTAGAACTGGGAGCACTGGCTGTTGGGAGTCTGAAAGGACAGGAAACAGGAAGGAGGTGGGGAGGAGTTGAGGAGGCTGAGTGAGAGTTACAGAGGGTGCAGCAGCAGTTTGGTACAAAGGATTCCACTGTAAAAATAAAGTCTTGTTGAAGTTGTTAGTACCTTGCCTGGATGATACAACAGCTGGACAATGAATAGCTACTTGAAGCCGGTTTAATGTGAACAACTATAGGTGCTGGAACTAGGGGTGCTGCAGCACCCCCTGGCTTGAAGTGAATTCCATTATATACAGGGTTTTATAGCTTGGTTCAATGGCTCTCAGCACCCCTCCCCCCCACACACCAACACTATAAAAATTGTTCCAGCACCCCTGTGAATAACACCCTGATTGCTCACCACCCTGCTGTGAAGTGGGACTGAAGTTTATGAGCACATAGTTTTCTATATGCACAAATACATAAATTCATAAAACATAGCCTGTCGTCATATCTCAGACATAGAGCATTACAAGCTTTCATAATAAGACTTCACTCAACAGATTTTTATAGCACAATGACACAGTACGCAATCAGTTGGCTTAACTGCTTATTTTGGGAGGAGTTAAACCATATTTTCTCCATGTGGGGTGTTTGAACCCTGATGATCCCATCATATTCCAGTAATCATCACCTTGATGAAATGATTGTTCAGGTGCCTTCATCTCATATCTTCACCCCTTTACAGTGAAAGAGAGAGTGGGTGGGTGGGTTTCTTAGACTGAGAAAGGAACTGATCAGCTGTTCACCAGAACTAGCCTTCTCCTTCCCACTCCTTCTGTCCCTGCTTATATTTAGCTCATGCTTTGTGAAGTGTTTTGATTCATTTTTTTTAATTTGCTTGTTAAAACATTCACTTAAGTCTATATCTATATTTTTTACACAATAAAATCATTGCTCCTTTTCAAACTAAATTCAGATAGCAAATTACTTTACCATTTTTCTTCTATTTCATTTGTAATTTACATATGCAATTAGAATATTTCTTTTGAGAACTCCAGGATACTGCAGTATATAATTAGATTTTAAAAACAAACATGGCTATTATCTAAGGGCTGTTTTGTGGCCTTCAATATTTTAAGGGCTCAACTGAGAATCACCTAACATGTTTGTAGAGGGAAATAAAGGTGCATAAGGCACTCCATTATTTGAGTTCATGGACTAAACCTATATTGGTGCTCCATGTGCAAGTATGAAGAGCAGCCACTAGTTGATTAGAAGACTCTGTCCCATGACCTGATCTCATATACTCCATCACCTCTTATCTGTACTACAGCAATGCAATAGATCTGGGCATGAAGCCATCAGCCCTTGGGAAGCTCCAGCTAACACAGAACACTGCAGCATATGTGGTTGAGGAGCCAGGCCACAGTGAGTTACCAAACCTGTCTTCTGCTCTGTACACTGCCTTCCCATAGACAACTGAGTCAGTTCAAGGTCTTACTCCTTATCTTCAAAGCACTCCATGTCCCGGGTCCAGCAATCACCTAAAGCGCTCAGAAGAGGATCATGATCAACAACTCTGCTCCCCAGGCATAATGGAACTTTCAACCCTTTGGTTGAGAAGATAGATTTCTTGGGGGCCCAGAGCGTGGAATGAACTGTCATAGGCACCAAGCACCAACACAAATCACATCACCTTCCTTATCAAGTGCAGAGTACTCTTTCAACCTGCCATTTCTAACACATAATAGCATGTACCTAAACAAACAACAAACCACCTCCACCACAATGCCCTACCAACCTGAAATGCTGCTTCATACACAACACTTCTCCTGGGAGATTTACTTAGACAAAGTACATACAATAAAATACCACCAAGAGCTTGTGCTGGATGCTGAAATCAGTGGGACTATTTGAGGTAAATTAATTTTCAAAGCGAGTAAAGGGAGCAGAACCTGGTTGTGAGATAACCAGAGGTGGTTCACCACAGGTGGCTGACCAGAATCTAAAAATCAATACAACAGCTAGTAGGGCTCAGATTTATTTTTTTTAAAGACTTTCCATGCAAAATTTCAAAAGACATTGTTTCAACCAGAACCCCCAAGATCCCTTCCTTGCTTTTTCTGCTCCTCCCCACCTTTTTTTGGTGGGGAAAAAGATGGAGGGGAAGGAAAAAGGGAAGAAAAGCCAAAATTAAAAAAAACAAAAAAAAAACCCCAAGTGAATGTCTTTATTTTTCCAATGAAAATTTGAGGAATACAAACATTTACTGTTAGTGTTACAGCATGATTAGAAAAGCCACTTTTATTGAAAAAATTGTAATGGGAAAAAAAATGGAACCGGCTCTAGTGGCTAGGTAAATTAAACAAAATTACAACAGTTGCCTATAAAACCTCACTGCACAATTGAATGCAGTGTGATTAGGTGTTTGTTTAATTGTGTCATATTTTCTTGGTGGGAAGATTATCCTTGTGTAGCTCTGTAATAAGTAATAATAGGACTTAGCCTATTGAGAGTCTGAGCTGTTTCCATGTCCAGGAGGATATGCATATTGTGTGACTTTACGCTGAATGGGGCAGTGCGATGGGCTGTACGAATCCCACACTGGTGACAAAGGGGTTAAGTGCTACCGTGGTCTAAAATGATTGTCCCCTCTCACTCCCTGTCAATCATAGCAGAGGCGGACTAGAGGGTTTAAAAAGCAAGAAATTCCCATCGGTGGGTGAGCAGCTCTGAGAGACAGCAGTTCTACTGCTCCCATATGAGCCCCCGGAGAGCTTCAGGGAAAGTGGCCTCAAGGAGGAGGCTCACTAATCCCACATCTCTACAAAGAGGCAATAGACTCTGATATACTGGCTGGGCAGGTTAGGCCCAGCAAGCCTCACAGCAAACTTCTCCACCCATCCTGAGGGTAGCGAGTCTGCTGCTACATTGAAAGGGCTTGGGGAAGGGGACTCAGGAACTCCCATGCCTTCCAAATGCAGACAGACGGCTTATTGTAATTGAGTATTGCTAAGACACCTGTTTATGAAGACCAAAGTGCCCCTTGGGGTTTGCAACACTTAGACAGAAGGAGGCACCCAGGCCCAACCCCAGGATTATCACAGGCAGGAAAAAGACAGACACTACATACCTCCTTGCTGCTCTAGAGAACAGTCTCACCCATTAAGGGAAATGGTTAGATTATCTGATCTGCAAGTTCAGAGAAAGCCAGTGGGTGCAGATGGAGTACTGGAAGTGAAAACATTTTATGGCTGTTGTCATTTGACAAGCTGACTAAGGATAAGTGTGCAGTGGGGAGAGAATGCAGAGCATGGATCTAAAGGTTTTATTTATTACAAAAGCTCCTCTGAACTTTGCTAGGATTGTGTCAGACTCCCGGTTACAAATGTACCACTTTAAATCTTTTGAGGGCCCACTTTAAATTGCTTATTTCTTCTTAAACAGATCTAGGATATAAACCAACTCCCTCTGAGCATCTTTACCCTAACTTTTCTTCACTTTATCTCCTTAATCTTGTCACACATACAAGCTCTCTCCCTTTTTCTGCCTTGATAGCTCTTGGGCTCTTTTTGCCTGATGTCCTGTAATATATCTTTTGTATACGTGCGTTGTCTGAGGACACACCACAAGGGAGTATTTAGCAATAGGCTCTTGAATACAGTCTTTACTACATCGACTTCGTTTCTGCAAAGCCCTTAATCTGATCAGTATCACTCACCAAGCCTGTCATGTGGACATAGCCAAGTTTCAGAAAACGCAGTATGTTTAAAATAAAATGGAATTGTACCTTGCACTTACATAGGTATAGACTGTAACTTTACAGTTTGTCTAGCCTGTGTAAATGGGGAGTATGTAGCCACACTGCCGTAGGGGCACACCAGAGAACAAGTTGTGACTCAGAGTCTCAGCTCACCCACTGCTCCGGGGAGAGGAAAATTCCCCTTTTTCATAGAGCAGCTCACCCCGCCCCCCCCCCACCCCACACACACACACTATGAGGCCAGCCAATTAGCTGCTATGGCTGGTAAGTAAAGGGGCAGAGTCAGAACTTTACCCACTCCTCCCTGTGGGTCTCAAGCTAGAACTCTGTTCTCAGGTCAGTTTAGCCTGGGGAACAGCAAGTACTTTGCTGCAGGGGTTTGGGCTCTCTGTAATGCTTTCATAGTGTGCTTGCTTGTTTGAATGTGCTGATGTACCAGTAAAAGTGCATGTGATTAGACAACATTCTCGGAGTGGAAAACCTCAGGTTTTATTAACTTTCCAGTGCAATCCTGCTGCTTTGGAGGCAGTCAGGGAACAAGGAGTTCCTAATGCTTGCGCCCCTGCCTCTTTGTGTCTGTGTTTTCAGACACAGAGGGTATGTCTACACTACCAAAAAACAAAACAAACAAAAAACCAAGAAACCTATGGGAGAACATCTCCGAACTGGAGTCAATCTGGTGAGAGGGAGGGTCTCAGAGGCCAGGCTCCAGCCCAATCTCAAACATCTATACTAATGCTTTTAGCCCCGTAGCGTGAGCCAGAGTCTATTGATCCGGCGTCTGAGACTCACTGCCACAGGGGAAGGGAGGGATTGCATTATAGACATACCCAGAGAGGGTCCTAGGACCTAAGGCAGACTGACTAGGAGGGGACAACATCATTTATGCCTGCAGTGTTGTAATGTATCCTTTTAGTAGTAGTCTGTCACTTAGATTCACTCTTTAGCTGCACCTCTTCTTACAGGTTTTATTAGAAGAATTTAATGAAGGACAAAGAAAAATCCCAGTTTATATTAACATTTATTCTAATCCCGTAATGATGGGCAAAGAGCATTAAAGTATAATTATATGGAAGAGGCCTTTAGTGGAAGCAAATATTAATGATATGGTACTTATGTAAGGAAGTGGAAAGTTGCTAATATAATAAGACCTTCATACTCTCTTAGCATTTAAGTGCTTTCCTCATCACTCTGGCTTATTTTTATGTTGTCTTTACACTTCAGGGAGAGAATGAGGAAGCTAAATAGTATACTGGGTCCTGGTTTATGAAAAAATGTGGAAGGGGTGGAATGCCCCAAGTGTATCCTGTGCTGCTACGGAATAGAGATTTTGGAAGGTATGGAATGCCAATGCTTACAAAAGGGTCACAGGAAACTACCGATAGGACTCAACATTTTAACTCTACTGTCAGATAGCTATAATCATACACTATTTATCATAGGGCCTGATTCAAAGCCCATGGAAGTCAATGGGAGACTTTCCATTTGCTCCAGTGGGATTTGAATCAAGCCTATTCTGTAACATTTAGGTTGAATAGTTACTTGAGTTGTCTCATTTATGTCTGTGGCTCTAATCGTATTTGAGTAAGCACTAACCAACACGACGAAAGGTTGCAAAATAGGGCCCATATTCTGAAATGAGTTTTGTTCCTATCACCGATCCTGTTTAGCGCCTCCTAGTGGGCACTGCTTTGAGGGGCTCCAATCACTGAATCTCACATGCTTTTAGGTTGCTGGGTTCTGAGCAGAGTTTATGCACTGTTCCTGGCTTTGGGCCTCTAGGCACACACTTCAGGTGTGACCCTTGCCTCTGATCTCTCTCTTGACACTGAGAAGGTCACCTCAATCCTACTGATGGAGTTCTGAAGCTAGTGCAGGCTTCCTCAGCCCTCCACAACAGCTTATACAAACCCCTTCCCAGAATCCCATCCTTCTGGGCTTCGTAGGTTAGCTCTTCAGGGGCCCATCATAAGCGTAGTACACAACAGAGGGACTTTGCGTAGAGTTTTAACACACCATTGCTCTTTACTTACAACAGTAAAGCATAAGAGAGCACTGGCCATTTAGAAGACAAACACCCAGTACAATGGTCTTCAACCTAACTCACTCTTCCTTGGGAGTCCATTTGGGTTTTGGTAGCCAAAGTTTCCCCTATCTCAGCAGGATCCAACAGCAGCTTTCCTCATCTTGAGGCAGTGAAAATGGCCAGAGACCCAAAGTAGAACAGCTCCTGCCATCTTCTAGCTTTCCAATCTACTCTTGTCAAGTTAGTCCCTGATCAACCTCCTCAGGTTATCAAGTGACTTCATTACTAGGCAACCTCCCCCTTGACAAACAGTTCTCCTGGCTATTGTCCAGGATGTTTATATTTGAAGAGAGCACTTAATGACCTACTATGGTTAGTCTTGTCTCATTACTTTGTTGGAATTTCAGTCCAACATAGAAGTAGGAGGACAAAGAAGGCAAAGGACTACATGTTCAAATTGAAGTTTGCAGTTTGATAAAGATACATACAGGCAGTTCATATGAACACCCAATTCATAGGTTGGGTAGGTTCCCCCAAATGGTCACCAGTTATACCAGCCTTATTCACGTTACTCCACATTTGCACCATTTTCTGAAACCTATAGTACCTCATGTTTTCGCCATGCAGTTTCTGTGTGCACATGTGTGCGCATTTAATACTTTGGGGAAATTGCATGCTTCATTATTTAAAAAAAAACAACTCTTTCCTCTTTTGGGTCACATCTTTAGCTGATGTAAACAACTTTATTGAAACTAATGGAGCTACAGCAGTGGAGAATCTGACCCCAAATGCCTAAAAGCTAGGGTCCTAAATCCACATCCAGGCTTCTAACTATGGCCCCAATTCAGGAAAGCACTTCAGCAGGTAATTAAGTGAATTCCTGAAGCAGGTCCTAAGTTACTTGGTTTTTCAGAGGCATTGAGCACCTGCAGCTCCCATTTATTTCAATGGGAATTCAGAGGTGCTCTAAATTTCTGAAAGTGAGACTGTTTTATCTGAATGTTGGAAATTCTCGCTTATTAGTTTCTTGTATATTTAGTTAAGGAGGCAGAAATAATTCTCTCACCACAACATTGCAGAAGAAGAATGAAAACAGTCACCCGAAACCTATCCTCCTGTCTGTTTTTGGATATACTTAATTACTGCAACTAGCTGTTTGCAGCAAATATACCTCTTTTCAAAGTGTCTCTGGGCATGCAATGAAATGACAAGCCATGCTGAGAATTCTGGGACCTGTGTAAAACATCCCCCTTCAGAATATAGTTAATTGCTGAAATCAAAGTTCAGTGAACCAGTAAACAGTATTCACCAGGCATATTAATGAAAGGAAAATTTTAATAGGCTGATAAAATATTAAAATTACACAAAAGCAAAGTAAGGTTGGGTCATTGAAATTCACTGGTAATCCTTTGGAAATACAGCTTACAACATGTTGTGTTTGATCATTGTTTTAATTTTTTGTTTTGGTTTAATTAGATCCTACGTTAGTTACCAGCCTCAATAGTTTGTTTCTAGGATGATTTTCCCTCCTTCTCAACTTAAATTCCAATAGCGGAAGGGGGAAAACTCCTAATGGTGGGGAGGGGGAAGAAAACACAACGCTCACTTCCTCTTGGTCACATAATTCTTATTCTTGCTGCGGGGAACACACACCCCAGCTGGTGTGGCGCTAACTTGTTTTTTTTGATGCACCTCACTTACACGGAGTATGTTCTACTAGTACACATCACATACACTACATATGTTTACACCCTAAATACAAATCTACAAATATGTAAACTTTACCCTTTTGGCTGTGCCAACAGTAATCCTCAAATGGCTCACGTTAACAGATTCCTCTTCAGACGCAAGTGAGCTATGCTATAAGCCATTTCCTAGTGTAACAAACACACTTGATTGCATGTTTTGTATAGCAAATAGAGCTATATTTGCTGGAAGGGATAATTGCTAAAACATACAGCAAACGATCCAAACCTATGGTAGATTTTCAGATTCAGGGACACAGTTAGCTTGCTGCAGCATGAGGCATGGGTCTCAAAGAAAAGCAGCATGGTATTATGGGATACTGCCCTGTGATTTTCAAATCTTCTTGACTGATTTCCTTTCTAAGGCACAGCAAGTTTAAAGCTTTGATTTTACTCTCAGCTCTAGCCTTGGCTGCTGGCACCTACTGATTGAGCCTCTTGAAATCTGAGATTGGTTTGAAGAAGCACTCTAATGTGTGGATATTCACCCAACTTTGTTTTCCTGCTCTCCAAAGCCTCTTGAATTTTGCACAGTTAGGCTGGAAACCTACTAAGATTTCTGGTGCTACTTGCACCCAGCCATACTGGAAATGAGCCAAGGACAGTTCCATTCCCATTTGGGTACGAAAAGGACTAAACTTGAGAAGTCATGTGATCTATTGGGCAGGGCACCAGATTCGGAATCAGGAAAGTTGGGTTCTATTCTCAGCTCGGCCACTTGCCTGCTGTGTGACCTTGGGCAGTCACTTCACCTTGCCATTCTTATACATCTTGTCTATGTAGATTGTAAGCTCCTTGGGGAAGGGATGATCGCTTCTGTTTGTACAGCACAATGATACTTGATCTTAGTTGGGGTTTAGAGTCTCTAATGTACTACAAATAAATACTACCACATGTTGTACTTATATAGGGGGTATGCTCTCTAATACATGTAACCACCACTAATTCATGTAACTGAAAAGATCACTACAAATAACTAAGAACAAGTGTGAATACAGCTAGATAACAGTATGTGTGTTAAAAATAAACAGTGAAGGAATAAATATAAGTAGTTTAGTCCTGTAGTTAGCCTTCCAGTTACATGCATTCATAATGATTACATATTGGAAGACAAAGCAAAAGTTGAACAATTCACAATGTTTAAATGTTTTTTCCTTGGGCTCTGTTCAGTTCTTTTTGGATTCAGAGCAAAGATTAGGCATACTTATGGGAGTGTTTTGGTTTAGTATGGACAGGAATTTTAAAAATACCACAAATGTGGTTCCATACAGCCGCAATCAGGCAATACTAATTGACTTAGTCAATCAGTAGGTATGTTGGAGTTCTCTAGAAAGCTCCATACATCAGGCAACAGGAGAAAGTTCTCTTTAGTTGGTCTCTTAAAAAAAAATGAGTAAGCTTTACAAAACAACAGGAGTCTTTGATTAAGTGTGCTTCTCCTGATCACACCCATCCATTTGATAGACGGGATACTGAGGCACAGAGAGACTAAGGGACTTTTCCACTGTCATACAAGCAGCCTTTAGCAGAGCTGGGAACTGAACATGGGTCTCCCAAGTCTCAAGCTAGCCTCCTAAAAATTGAACTGTGCTTCCTCTGTCAACTACATTAACTTTCTGCTGCTATAAGGTGCATGAAAAAAGCACTGGCCACATCTCCAATCTCCAGAGGGAGGTCAACAGCCTATTAGTGCTTCTACATAGTGGAGTGGCTCTAAGGCCTGGTCTACGCTGGTGGGGGCGGGGACAAATCGACCTAAGATACACAACTTCATCTACGAGAATAGCATAGCTGAAGTCGATGTATCTTAGGTCGACTGCCGCCACTCCCCCATCGACTCTGCTTCCGCCTCTCACCGTGGTGATACAGGAGTTGACGGCAGAGCGATCGGGGATTGATTTTATCACGTCTACACTAGACATGATAAATCAATCCACGATAGATCGATCACTACCCGCCGATCCGGCAGGTACTGTAGATGTACCCTAAGCTTAAGTAGTAGCCACGTATGCTTTGGTGCTGACAGTCACAAGTTTTAAGCCTCCTGACAATTTGTGGGGGGCTATTACATTGGGTGGACAGTAGGGTTGCCAGGTGTCCAGTTTTTGACTACAATGCTTGGTCAAAAAGGGACCCTGGCGGCTCTGGTCATCACTGCTGACCAGGCTGCTGAAAATCTGGTTGGTGGCACAGCAGGGCTAAGGCCGGCTCCCTGCTGGCCATGGATCTGTGTGGTTCCCAGACGCAGCAGCATGTCCCCGGTCTGGCTCCTATGTGTAGGGGCAGCCAGGGGGCTCTGCACACTGACCCAGCCAATGGGAGCTGCAGGGGCACACAGAGCCCCCTGATCACATCTCTGTGTAGGAGCCAGAGAGGGGACATGCCACTGCTTCTGGGAGCTGCTTGAAGTAATCACTGCCTGGAGCCTGCACCCCTGACCCCCTCCCACCCTCCACATAGGGACATAAGAGGGAGTAAGGGAGGCAGTATGGTCTGGTGGTAAGTGCACTGACTGGGACTCAGGGGACCTAGGTTCTAGTTCTGCCATTGGCCTTCTAGGTGATGTTGGGCAAATCATTCCACCTCCCTACACATCAGTTTCCCCATCTGTAAGGTGGAAATGATGCTGACCTCCTTTGTGAAGGGTTTTTAAATCAACACCATAGACACACACACACACCTTACAGTCCTGCACAGTCTATCCAGACCGGGCGTGTCAGAGTTAGCTGAGCAGGTGGGTGGGGAAGGGGCAAAGTTTTGCCTCCATCTCTCTAATGGAATGGCCAGTACAGCCAGTCTCCCATGAGAGTGTCATAATATGCTTCTCTGTGTGCTGGTATAGGCCAGGAGCAAATTGCTGTCCACGGCAGAGCAAGAGGGACGCAGGGAGGTTTCTGGTGCCTTTGACATGTAGTGCTTTCCTAAGCTACTTATGCATCACCCCTGCTACTCCTGGCTAAAGACACAATCTAGACTACTTACTCAGTGCAAAAGTTCCTTCGTCAAAGAGTGAAGTTCACTCCTTAGTTTCTGCCGCTCTTACAATGACTAGTCCCTCACCCTGTGTATAGTCCCATCAAAAGTTTACTGAAAGACTACACTGGCTATCTGGGAGAATGGGTAGTCACATCTCCTGGGCATTTCGTCTGCCACCAGCCCTACCACCAGGACACCGAGAAGCAGCAAAAGCAAAGGCTGCAGTTGTTTGGAGGTCTGGAAATAGAGGGCCAGATTCTGACACACTTAGCAAGCCTGAGCTGCCCCTAACCCTGCAAAGAAACGTATTTGATCCTATGGGGCTTCTCACAGAGTAAAGGACTGATCAATATGAGTAAAAGTAGTAGAATCTGGCCACAAGCAAATATTCTATCCCCAGGCATCTGTGAACACATATTCCTAAATTACAGTCAAGCAATCAAAACTTTGAATGGAGCAAGTTATTTTTAGTGTGTAAATTCCTTCCCCCCCCGCCCCGCAACTCATCATTAAGCCTTTATCACTAAATCCCATGCATTCCATTATGAATGCAAATTTATCATTACTTTTGAAATATTATTTGGCCTTTCATTCTATTTTATCACCGTTGTCTCCTTTCATTCCAAAGTTAATAAAATTCACTTCTCATTTCTGATTTTTCTGCTGGGCTTCTGCCTCATGGTGGACTGACACATTCCAACCCAAAAATATGTCCTTGCACTTGTGATGTATTGACAATCGTATTTTAAGCTGTCACTTCAATTTTGTAAGGCGTTTCCTGATCCTGCTTCCAGCTGAGGGGCTCTGTAGAGAAGCAGGCAGTCAGTCAGATTCTGCAGAGAACCAGCCTAAAGTAAGATGAGATGAGTTGTGCTTTTGTTTTAGGGTTCTGAATTTTAAGAAATAAAGTTGTGTCACATAAAAAACAAGATTGCTGCTGGAAGATTGCAATGTAACCTTCATTTGAATGCTATAAATATTACAGTTTTCTGAACTACAGATCTACATCCAGTTTCTTTCCGCCCCTAAAATTAAGGAAAATGTTGACTACAGATCTCAGTTTTGCCTTTTGCCCCAGTCTTGACAGTGAGCCAATCACACATGCAGTTTCTAAACACTGCTGAACTTTGGAAGAGTCTGCACTCTGATCTCATTGATATATCCGATCTCTACCTCCACAAGAGTAGAAATTACCCATGAGCGCGGGAATGCTCATTGTTTGATGATAACCTTACAGCTTAGACCCATTGCACTTGCTGTGTTGTCCTTGACTCCCCCCAGAGTGCACATAAGACCTTTCAAGTTAACTACAGAGCATTTAGCAGCAATAAATGCTGCACTGATTCATACAGATGTAGGACAGGAAGGGACTTCGACATCTCATCTAGTCCAATCCCCATGAACACACAAATGGGAATAATGTTCTGCTAGTGCTGGTGAATGATGGAAAACTCCTGTTCATAATACTTCCCTTTCCTGCCTATATTTTTGCATATCCCTTTGCCACACACTGATCCCACTCACTGTAAAATGCATGCAGAGCATCCTATTTTAGGACATTTTGCTGTCACATACTGTAAGGCTCCATATGAAATTCTCAGGCAAAACACATAGCAAAAACACTGCAAATTGCTGATGAAGTGTGGACAAACGACCACAGGGTTTTATAGACAACATGCTGGAGGTAGGATTCAAGTTGTTTTCAGGAAACTGGATGCCTAACGTAGATGTTATGTATTATACCCAAGTCTTTTTATTTTTTAAGACTGGCTTGTGTATTACTATCTGCTTTATATCCTTCTTTGACAGAAATGCAAACACATACACACCCCATACAGTAAAAAGAGTGTAGGAAAGGAGGGAAGAGTTAAGCACTGCTTTCTGTGCAGAGTGGCTTTGTGCTGAAGCTGACAGTTTCAGCAAAAGTGAAGTTTTAAAATATTCTACTGCTCCCAAGCAAGCGTATAACATTAACGTGAAATGAATTTAAAGATGGAAGAAAAACTGAAGAGGGTCTGATTCCCTACTGTATTACTGCATGTGCACATCATTGGAACTCCACTGATTGCAATTGAGTTGTACTGGGATGCACCTGGAACAACCATGGTGAATCAGGCCTGAGGAGTAGCCTGGACAAGAATTGGATTTCAATTCCTAATATTTTCTTTTCAACAATGATCTAGTTGACTTTTTCCTTGTATTTCCATTTGATACGTGGGTATACAGTCACTCATAACTCATTTCTTCATTGCCAAAAGTTCTTTGCCTAAGAAAATATTATGCATTTCAGTGTTCTTATGTATGGGCCACTTGCTGACGTTCTTACTCAGCCAAAAACTTCCCCATTGACTTAAGTATGACTTGATTATATACCCCAAGAAAACACTGGAGGATTGGCTTCACCTTTCTCTCATATTAACACCAATATATCTGCATTCTTTTATAAAATACTGAGACCCCGATATATGGTGTTTGAAAGCCTGAAAGTAGGGAAAGCAGAGTATGGTAGCAAACAACTTTTCTGAACAATATAATCCACAGTAAGTTTGACTTGACTTTGCTGTAGTCATGTTGCCTTGGACCGAGGAGCAACTGCAACAACAGACATTCTGATTCTGAGGCCTTGTGAGTGATCTCTCTCTTTCTCTCTCTGGAGGGCAATGTGTTCAGTGGTAAAGAGGAATCAGTCTCTCAGTTCAACATTGATGGTTTGCACTTCTCTGAGCCAAACAATTTGGGAGAGAACTCAAAAGGCTGTTTCAGCTAAAACTATTGGAGCAGTTGCAGTTGACATTGTGACAAAGAGCACACCTACATGTAGGCTTCACAGCAACAAGGTCAGGAGACAAGAGTTGCTTGAGTCCTTCACCCAAATGCTGAAGCATGTAAAAGAAAGCAATCACTATGGAATGTACTTACAGGTCATAGTAAGTAACCAATTGAACAGTAGCTCCCATTATGAAGCTGTTGCAATTCATTCTCCTGCTCCCAAAAAAGTATTACCATACAGAAGAATATCAACTGGGAGCAGAGAGGAGCAACTCCCTCTCTGAGTTAGTATAGTACCTCTGAGACCATGAGTGGAATACTGTGTCCATTTGTAGCTCTCTTACTTTAAAAGAGGGATCTGGAAATTGGAGAGGGTTCAGAGAATGATTTGAAGCCTTGAAAACCCGTCTGCTGAAGATCTTTAGTCTGCCAAGTAGCAATAAAGAGACAATGGGCTAGGTTCTTAAGTGTGAGCTGGCTAGAACCAGCCAGTGGAGCATTCCCCCATTCATGGAGTTCTATGCTGGAAGAAAGCAGATGGAAGAACCTGTGCAACCTACCCCTTCCATCTTGATGTAAAAGGAGGAAGGGGGCATGTCAGCTCCTATACAGTCACTCTCTCACTAGCATAAGATCCCTCAGTGAGCTTAAGTTAAAGCTCCACAGCTCAAACTTATCATAGGATAGAGTGGCACAAGACCAGGGAGCTGCAATCAACTCCCTATAGTTCCCTGGCAGCTACATCCTTTACATCTAAAAGCTTTTGATACGGTCTCCCACAGTATTCTTGCCAGCAAGTTAAAGTAGTATGGGCTGGATGAATGGACTATAAAGGTGGATAGAAAGCTGGCTAGATCGTCGGGCTCAATGGGTATTGATCAATGGCTCCATGTCTATTTGGCAGCCGGTATCAAGCGGAGTGCCCCAAGGGTTGGTCCTGGGGCCGGTTTTGTTCGATATCTTCATTAATGATCTGGAGGATGGCGTGGATCGCACCCTCAGCAAGTTTGCAGATGACACTAAACTGGGATGAGTGGTAGATACGCTGGAGGGTAGGGGTAGGATACAGAGGGACCTAGACAAATTAGAGGATTGGGCCAAAAGAAATCTGTACTTGTCCTTGTTGAACCTCATCAGAGTCCTGCACTTAGGACGGAAGAATGCCATGCACTGCTACAAACTAGGGACCGAATGGCTAGGCCGCAGTTCTGCAGAAAAGAACCTAAGGGTTACAGTGGACGAGAAGCTGGATATGAGTCAACAATGTGCCCTTGTTGCCAAGAAGGCTAATGGCATTTTGGGCTGTATAAGTAGGGGCATTGCCAGCAGATCGAGGGCATTGGTCAGGCCTCATCTGGAATAATGTGTCCAGTTTTTGGTCCCAACCTACAGGAAAGATGTGGAGAAATTGGAAAGAGTCCAGCGGAGGGCAACTAAAATGATTGGGGGGCTGGAGCACATGACTTATGAGGAGAGGATGAGGGAACTTGGATTGTTCAGTCTACAGAAGAGAAGAATGAGGGGGGATTTGATAGCTGCTTTCAACTACCTGAAAAGGGGTTCGAAAGAGGATGGATCTAGACTGTTCTCAGTGATACCAGATGACAGAACAAGGAATAATGGTCTCAAGTTGCAGTGGGGGAGGTTTAGTTTGGATATTAGGAAAAACTGTTTCACTAGGAGGGTGATGAAGCACTGGAATAGATTACCTACAGAGGTGGTGGAATCTCCTTCCTTAGAGGTTTTTAAGGTCATGCTTGACAAAGCCCTGGCTGGGATGATTTAGTTGGGGATTGGTCTTGCTTTAAGCAGGGGGTTGGACTAGATGACTCCCTTAGGTCCCTTCCAACCCTGATATTCTATTTATCTAAGAGCTTGGGTACACTGGAGAATCCAGCCCTATGTTTTTATGTTAGTGTTCACAAGTATTAATGCTTTGTGCTACTTTACTTTGCAGCTACATTTATTTCAGAGATGCAGGAGACAAAAATGTTAGAACACTTGAGCAACAATTTTCCACCCTAGGTTGCTGCCTGGCTGGTACAGTCAGCCCTTTTCCAGCTATATGATGGGGGCCCTGTTTGTCAAGCTGGGCTGCCCCCATTGGCATGGTGCAGGGTTGGTACACTATCACCCAGTCATCGGGATTCCCTGTTAGATGAGGTAAAAGCAGCAAGGTGGGCTCCAGACCCCTGTTGAGGCATGCAAACAAACAGCCAGTAGCCCAAGCCTCTGGACTGGGACGGCCAACAAGAAATTGGAGTTCTGACCCTCTGGGTGTGGGAGAACAAACCCTCTATAGCCCTAAGCCTCCTGGGTGGGGCAGGCAGTAGCAATTGGGGAATCAGCCCCTTGGGCAGAGCACAAGAGCAGTCTGTAGCCCCTAGGTGGGGCACTCAATCTATGGTCCCCGATCCTCCCGGCTGGGACGGAGAACAAACAGCAGCCATGCCTAGTGGTGTGTGGGATGTGGTAGGGGAACCTGGGACTTCCCTGCTAAGGATTTAGGCATTGGCTTCTACTACCTCCTTTGGGTCACTTCCTACCACAAATTGCATCCTAGGCTTCTCCTCTGCTGGCAGTGGCTTGGCATCTCCATCCGTCTCTGCAGTCAGCGAGTCACTCGTAGTGCAGCCTGGGTCCAGGGGTTCTGACTCTTGGAGCCTCAAAGGTACCTCTGGAGGATCCTGCAGTACACATCCTTCCCCCTCTGCAGCTTGGCTGGGCTGCCTCCTTTTTCAGGTTCTTCCACCTGGAGCATGAGCACCAGGGAAAGGGCGTGTGATCTCCTGGTCCACAGTGATCGTTCCATCCCTGTTGGCCCAGGCAGGGTTGGTACACTCTGTCACACCACCATACACATTGGGTTGCTATTTTGTCAAGAGCACTGAAAGGTAATGATCTAGAGTTCCCATCCGTTTGGAACATTCCAAAATTTGAGTCAGGGGCTCATGTAGCCCAAATTAGGGGGATTTGTAGAGAAATGGAGTAGACACATGGTATTACATTTGGAACTTAATCACCACTGTGATTATAGTCTTTTTCCCCCCCAAAAAAAAGTGAAAATCAGAGTTTCTGCAAAAGCTAGAGCTCTGGGCACCAATGGACAATTGTGACCCTTATCTGGAATCTCAGCTTTGGGGCTAGAGATAAGACAACGAAATATTTCTGGGGCTTTGGAGGCACAGTTCCAGGAAAAACAAAATCCAATTTCACATATTTGAGACTAAAGCCAGAAGGAACCATTATGATCTGACCTCCAGTACCCACAGACCACAGATTTTATCCTAAAAAATTGGATTACAGTATGTGTTTTAGTTACCCTGACTATGGGTACGTCTACACTACGAAATTAGGTTGATTTTATAGAAGTTAATCTTTAGAAAGTGATTTTATACAGTTGATTGTGTATTAACCCACTAAATGCATTAAGTTGGTGGCGTGCATCCTCAATACCATGGCTAGCATCGACTCATGGAGCAGTGCACTGAAAAGCTATCCCAGTCTCTGCTGCCCATTGGCATTCTGGGTGAAGCTCCCACTGCCTGATGGGGCAAAAATATTGTCACAATTGGTTTTGAGTACATGCCATCAGTCTCCCATCCCTCCATGACAGCAATGGCAGACAATCATTTTGTGACTTTTTTCCTGGGTTACCTGTGCATATGCCCTAGCATGGAGCCTGCTCAGCTCAGCACTGCTATTGTGAGCATTGTAAACACCTCGTGCATTATCCTGCAGTATGTGCAGAGTCTAGCTAGGAGCCACCAGCACAGGGATGATTGGGAGGAGGACATGGACACATGCTCTTGAAAGCACAGGATGTGGCAATTGGGAGATCATGGCAGCAGTGGGGCAGGTTGATATAGTGGAATGCTGATTCTGGGCACAGCAGACAAGCAGAGTGGTGGGAGTATGGGATGATTCCCAGTGGCTGAGAAACTTTTGCATGTGTAAGGCCACTTTCCTGGACCTTTGTGAGTTGCTTTCCCCTGCCCTGAAGCACAGGAATACCAAGATGAGAGCAGCCCTCATGATTGAGAAGTGAGTAGTGATAGCCCTGTGGAAGCTTGCAACACCTGACTGCTACAGATCAGTTAGGAATCAATTTGGAGTGGGCAAGTCTATGGTGGGGGCTGCTGTGCTCCAAGTAGCCAAGGCAATCAGTGACCTTCTGCTAACAAGGGTAGTGACTCTGGGAAATGTGCAGGTCAGAGTGGATGGCTTTGCTGCAATGGGGTTCCCTAATTGTGGTGGGGCGATAGATGGAACCCATATCCCTGTCTTGGTACTGGACCACCTTGCTAACCAGTATATAAACTGCAAGGGGTATTGATCAATGGTGCTACAAGCACTGGTAGATCACAAGGGAAGTTTCACCAACATCAATGTGGGATGGCCAGGAAAGGTGCATGACACTTGCATCTTTTAGAAACTCCAAGCTGTTCAAGTAGCTGCAAGTAGGACTTAATTCCCAGGCCAGAAAATTGCTGGGTTTTTTGTTTTGCGGGGGGGGGGGGGGGGGGGAAGAGGAAAAGAGGCCAGTAGTTATCCTTGGGAACCTAGCCTACCCCTTGCTCCCATGGCTCATGAAGCCATACACACACAGCCTGGACAGTAGTAAGGAGCAGTTCAACTATAAGCTGAGCAAGTACAGAATGGTGGTAGAATGTGCCTTGGGACATTTAAAAGCACTCTGGTGCTGTTTGCTGACTTGGTTAGACCTCGGCACAACCAATATTCCCATTGTTATTGCTGCTTGCCCCCTAATATCTGACAGAGTAAGAGGGAAGATGTTTATGGATGGGTGGGAGTTTGAGGCAAATTGCCTGGCAGCTAATTTTGAGCTGCCAGACACCAGGGCGATTGGAAGAGCACAGCTAGGCATGCTGTGCATCAGAGAAGCTTTGAAAGCCAGTTTCATGACTGGCCAGGCTACAATGTGACAGTTGTGTGTGTGGGTATTTTTCTCCTTGATGCAAACCCACCCCCTTTGTTGATTTTAATTCCCTGTAAGCCAACCCCACTCCCCCCTTCAATCACAGCTGGCAAAGGAAATTAACTCACTATTTTGAAACCATGCATTCTTTATTAAAAAGAAAGTCAGATAACTGTCCAGGTAGCCCAGGTGGGGTCAGGGAGGAGGGAAGCACAAGGCCACATTGCATATTGTAGCCACACTACAACTCAAAAAACTGTTTCAATGACAGCCTTCTGTTGCTTGGGCCATGCCGTGGAGTGGAGTGGCTGGGTGCCTAGAGCCTCCCCCTACATTCTTGGGCAAGGAGGATATGGAACTTGGAGGAGGGAAGGTGGTTATACAGTGGATGCAGTGGTGGTTTGTGCTCGTTGCCTTTCCTGCAGCTCCTCCATTAGCCTCAGCATTGCCTCCTATGTCTTCTGATTGTGCTCACTTAATGCATTCAGCTGTGCCATATCAGTGTGGGAGGACTGCATGAGCTCAGAAAACATATCACAAGCATGGTTTTTTTGCCTTGTAATCTGTGATAACCTCAGGGACGGAGAGGATGAGGGAGCATAGAAACATTTGCACCTGCTGGGGGATAAAAAGGGAGAGTAAAAATTTTTGAGAATGAAAAGGAGACTTTCACAGTAAATCAGCAATTCACAGCAGACAGCAGGAGGTGCTTTAGATACAAGGTTGCATTTTGCCTTTTATATTGAGCACCTGCTGGTATGGTGACACCACACATGGATGGGCAACATAATTCAGTTTCCAGTCAGCCATGGTAAGCTAAAGAGTACATGGGGTTGGTTTCTTCTGCTTTTATAACATGTGAGAATGGTTTCAAACTGCAGTGACCTCCTTTCCTCTAACAAGCAATGCTGATTGGGTTTGCCATTTAAAAAGAGGGGCTGTGGTTTTGGGGGTGGATGTGTAGCACACCCCTCCCTCCACCCCACCACATGGCTATTCTCAGATCCCTTTTAGCCAAGTGCAAGCAGCCCAGCATGAACGGGGTCCTTTTACTGTTCCCTTATGAAAGTTCCCCTATTTCAAACCAGGTGACCATGAATGATAGCCTCAGGAGAGTGATAACACAGAAAGATAAAGACCAAATGTTGCTTGAATGTGACCAAAACCCAAGACAATTTGCTGCCATGCCTTGTGCTGCAATGATTCCAGACTACATGCTACTGGCTTGGCATGGTAAAGTGTCCTACCGTGGAGGACGAAATAAGGCAGTCCTCTCCAGAAACCTTCTGCAAAGGCTTTCAGAGTACCTCCAGGAGAGCTTCATGGAGAGGTCCCTGGTGGATTCCCATTCCATCCCCAGACATGTTAACAGACTTTTCCAGTAGCTGTACTGGCTGCAAATGCATCGAGTCTTCAGGGCAAATCAAACACTATTGCTTTTAAACCCTGTAATGTAGGTACAAATGTGTACTCACCAGAGGCGCCTTCTTTGGGTTCAGGGTCTGGGAACCCACCTTGGGTATTGGCACCAGAGTGATGGAGGTCCTGGCTGCCAGCCAGGGAGAACAGATTCATTGCTTGCCTGCTGTGCATTCTCCTCCTCAAAATCCTCCTCCCTGTTGAGTGAGACTCCCCGCCCCTTGCAGGTGTCCACAGACAGTGGTGGGGTACTGGTAGTGTCCCCCCCTAGAATGGCATGCAGCTGATCATAGAAGCAGCATGTATGGGCTCTGACCTGGAGTGATTGTTTGCCTCCTTTGTCCTTTGGTAGGCTTTCCTTAACTTTCAGGTGGCACTGCTGTGTGTCTCTGTTGTAGCCTCCCTCCACCATGCCCTGTACCATTTTAGCATACATTAGCATTTCCAATCAAAAAGAAGAGATTGGCCTGCACAGAGTCTTCTCCCCATACAGCAATCAGATCCAGTGTCTCCCCCTTTGGTCCATGTGGGAGCTTGTTTGTGATTCTGGGACCACATGGTCACCTGTACTGCTGAGCTTGCCATGCTGACCAAACAGAAAATGAAATTCAAGATTTCCTGGGGCTTTTCCAGTGTACCTGGCTAGTGCATCAGAGTTGAAAGTGCTATCCAGAGCAGTCACATTGGAGCACTCTGGGATAGCTCCTGGAGGCCAAACCTGTCAAATTGCACCTGCACTACCCCAAATTCAACCCCTTAAGTTTGATTTTAGTGCTACTTCCCTCACCAGGGAGGAATACAGCAGTTGATCTTGAAGAGCCCTTTAGGTCAAAGGAATGGTGTTGGTTGTGTAGATGCATTGCTTATAAAAATATTCAACCTAATGCATCTCAATTTGACCTAACCTCGTAGTGTAGACCAGGGCTATGTCTTCTATCAAGGTTGACCTTATCTGACTTTAACCATGAGCCACCTATATGCTCAGAGCTTCCATTGTACAAGTGGGATGCCAGATTTACCAGGCTACAGCAACCACTGTTCACATAGTTTTGGTGCTCCGATTCTACTTAGTGGCCTAGTTAAAAATAAAGAAGTTGCCTATTGTGGCAAAGTACAAACTGAGAATCTGCTAGACTGCTCTATGCAGGTATTGAGCAAGGAGGAAAAAGGAGAGGGCTCTCCATTAGTGGTTGCCTCTAAAGTTAGACAATACCATCAGGTCACAAGTGACAACTGTACACATGTTTAACAAGGTTTTGGTACCGTCCTTTCAGGGTACATTGCTCCACCAGGAGCAAGTCTTCTCATTGTCCTGTATTACTGCTATGAAAGAGCATGGTGTTTCCCCAGTTAACTTCATCGAAGCACCCCATGTGCATAGAGCACACTGCAGGACTTAAAGCATAGGTCAATGAATGGTTGTGTGTATGTGCTTTCTAGCCTCAACAAGTTATTCTGTTAACTTGGGATGGGAGGGGGCAGGAGAGAGAGAGAGAGAGAGAGACCCCAGAAACACCATATATTAGTGGGCAGAGTTATACACTTTTCAGCAACAGCAGATAGCAACACAAAATAGTACTAAATTTCAATGATCTGATGGCTTTAAAAAAATTCACATTGGAAAAATTATTCTGAGGCCCCAAAATGAGACTACAGTCTCACTGGTGGGGACAGAGTTATTTTAAAATTATATTAAAGAACAAAAAAAAAAAGAATCCCTGACAACAATTTAAGGAGAGTAAATACACTGCAGCGAAATGTGCTTAGTCAATTGCAGCACCAGTTTTAATTTATGTGAGGGAAGATTTGTTGTCAGTCCAGAAAATGTGGTTGCCCCAGTCTTTACATTCTGGTTGTTCACAGACAAGTGATTAGAATTGTTTTTACCCCTGCAGGCCTGGCATTGACTATCCCAAAAATACAGCAGCAGGTGGTCTGAAATATATGGTAGAATGCAACAGTGTCTCTTGAACTCCCATCATTGCCTCTCACCAGAACATTGTACCTCTACTAAACATTTATTCAACTCTTAGCAAAAATGCCAAGTCAGTTTTACCTGCTGTATGATCCCCACAAGCACTGAGGTTCTATGGGTAAGTGACACTTGGCAACAAGCTGTTTCTCTAATCAGCAGGTTGTACAATCATGGCCATCAAAAGATACTGATCATAGGGCTATTAAAAAGTAAAGCTGTCAGTCCATCCAGTGCCATGTTCAAATTTTTACTGTTATCTAGAACAAATGTCCTTAGTAATTTGATATTTCATCTTTAAAGAAGGCTGTGATAGATCCATTACTCAATAGAGTATTATTGAGCAGCATGGGAGCAGTGGTTTGGAATTTGAGACAGAGGTAACTCAAAATTGTTACTGCTGGCAATGTGTGTTTTTTGATGCATCCTTGTAACTCAGTTGCCTAATTTGCTGGGGTCTCATGAAAGTGACAATTTAGATATTGCTGGGTACCAGACAGATAAGTGATATGGCACCTAGAGATACTACAGGAATGAGAACCTTAGAAATCTTTGTTCTACTGAAGTCAATGGGAGTTTTGGCATTGGTTGCAACAGGGCCAGGATTTCACCTATTGACTTTAGTGGTGTAAGGTGTTACTCAGCATGAATACTAGAATTACGTGCCATATTGTGATACTTAAAAGTATAAACATCTCCACTTCATTCGAAGGACTACTCAACTCTGACCAATTACAAAGAAAAAAAGGTTTTTTAATGCAGCTTGATCTAGTTTTCAATAAGGGGAAGAAAAAATAAACACACCAAATACACTCACCCACTCCGCCCCCTCAGTTTTCTAGCAGAGCTGATGAAGGAACAAGGAGATGAATTCTTCTCCTCAACCTTTAACAATGAGTCAAGGTATCAACATTCCCTCCACCCTCCCACCGCCCATACTGGACACTGACAGTTTCTTCCTTAATATCATATTTTGTGGCACAATAGTTGATCTGTAATTTATATTTTATTCTATCAAATAAAACACATTTAAGGCTGCATGTTTAAAGTACTCAAAAGTTGGAAAATGACAAAATGAAGGTGGCCTGTTCAGCCTTAACTCTGCCCCCTTGTTTCACTGCATTACCATGCAATCTTTAATTGCATCTGTTCCTCAGTAACGTAATAATGTAGTGTTTTCTACAGCCTCCCATCCTGTAATATCTAGTACTACTGTGTTCTATTTCACCAAACAGACTAGAATCCAGTATAGTCACTTATGTGGAAAGCGCACAGTATACAATTTTTTTACACAACATACCTCAGATTATGTATAAAAACAGACATAAGGGGAGGAGTAAGAAAACAACCTGTGCCCCGATAGACCCAAGGTGGAAGGAGGCCAGCCTGCGAAGGGGTCACTCTGGCCCTCCCACTCCCCTTCCCCAGCAGGTGGGCAAGGACTTGGCTTAGCAGCTTAGCAGCCACAGAAGGTTATTTATTTGCTTTTGGTATGAGCAAGTAGCAAACCACCAGCCATCCTGGTGGATGTTGGAAGCAGAGAAGCAACTACAGCATTTAAGACATTATTCCTTCACTATGATTTTGAAGGCACATACACATGCCACCCAACACACAAGGTTTATGGTAAAACAGTCATAAAGGAAACAAAACATGGTGCTCAGTATGCATCTAAGGATATACAATGGGCAATGTTTTCTATTACATGAGAAACAGTAGTGATCAAATACAGATTATAATGCATATGCCCAGTGGGGGATAGTTAAGGTTGGAGATGGAACCAAAAAGTTAGCCACAGTTGCATGTATATGCAGCCTGCCTTCAGGCCTAAACTTTGCTAAAATACATCAATTGTAATGTGCATGCAATACAATTGCCAAAGATTCATAAACAAATGAAATCAAAACTAATTTTTCTATCAGAACACTCAAAAGCCAAACAAACTTTCTAACCCCCAATTTTAGCATTAAGCTATCCGGAATTCCCCGCCCCCCCAAAAAAACCCCAAAAAACCACCCCCACACACCCAACCTCTTCTTGCTCCCAAACAGTTCAACCATTTTGGTTCAAGTGTTTCATTCAGGCACAGACTGAGCCTGGAAAAATTTCAGCCTCAGGAGGTGACATTCTCAGAAAGTTGTGAGCAATTTAAAAAAAAAGGTTTAGAATGGAAGCTTTTCTGCAGACCTGAACTACAGGGGTTGTTAATGGTCCCTGACATGTATTGACTTCTTGTTTTTAAGTTTGTTCAGCATATTGGGGGTAACATTTAAGATCTCCTACATTACATTTTATGCAACACAATACTAGTTTGTTCAAAGGCAACCGCAAGGTATCAAACTCCTAAGATTCTTATATGCTTTTCCTCCCTCAATCCTTAAGGCAAACCCTTAAGGCATTCAATGAGTATTTTAGCTGATTAAAGGATGGAGTCAAAATTGAGCAAGTACTGCAGGATTGGTTCCATTGTATCTAAATCATTTTAAAAGACTGTTGGCTATAATATTTAGCATTTTCATAGGACTTCATTTTTACAGAGCTTTGACATTACATTAACACCAACACAACTTCACCTGCGTATGTCACTGAAAGGAACTGGTCCAGAGTCACACAGGAATCAGTGACAGCGCCAGGATTCATTCAGAATGAGGAGTACTTGTGGCACCTGAGACTAACATCAACCTATCCTTGCAACAAAGCCCGTCGCCAACTCTGTCCACATATCTATTCAAGGGACATCATCATAGCACCTAATCACATCAGCCACACCATCAAGGGCTCGTTCACCTGCACATCTACCAATGTGATGTGCGCCAGCAATGCCCCTCTGCCATGTACACTGGCCAAAGTGGATAGTCTCTATGCAAAAGAATAAATGGACACAAATCAGATGTCAAGAATTATAACATTCAAAAACCAGTTGGAGAACACTTCAACCTCCCTGGCCACTCGATTACAGACCTAAAAGTCGCAAAATACTCAAAACAAAAAACCCCACACTTCAAAAAGACTCCAATGAGAAACTGCTGAATTGGAATTAATTTGCACACAGGACACTATTAAATTAGGCTTGAATAAAGACTGGGAGTGGATGGGTCATTACACAAAGTAAAACTATTTCCCCATGCTAATTCCCCACCCCCCCGCCCCAGTTACTCACACCTTCTTCTCAACTGTTAGAAATGGGCCATCCTGATTATCACTACAAAAGTTTCTCTCCTGCTGAAGATAGCCCACTTTAATTGATTAGTCTCATTAGAGTTGGTATGGCATCAATTTTTTCCATGTTGTGTGTGGTGTGTATATATCTATCTATAACTTCCTACTATATTTTCTACAGCATGCATCCAATGAAGTGGGTTTTAGTCCACAAAAGCTTATGCCCAAATAAATTTTGGGGAGACAGGATTAAAACTCAACTACCCGACTCCCAATTTTGCTTGTTCCACTGGAAGACAGTTTCTCCAAGCTAGTTTCCATTGCATAGGTATTATTCATTAGCTCAGAGTCCAACCTTCTTATTATTAAATCCTCCTACAATAAAATAAGAGTTCAGTGCTGTTTGATTATTTCACAATTAATTTTGTACATCAAAATGTTGTATGCATATTGTTTCACAGATGCATTCATTTTCTAGACTCCAGAATTCCATTGTGCCCAAATACTTTTGCATCTTAATTGCTATTATTCAAGGAAAAGAATAGCAATTTTTTTATTCTGTCCCTTTAACTCTGATAGGTTTGCCCACATCTCCATCTGCACCCCTTATTGCCAAAGGCAATAGCTGCAGGATAGTCTGGATACTCAAGATACCAAAACACATCACTACAGTTTTAATATAGCTACTACTAAATAATCATTCTTCCTGTCAAACAGTGTGAAAATCCCTGACAGAGTATGGGAATCAACTGTATAAACATGAAGGGTCACATGTATCCCTGGTGTAATTCTGATTTCAAATAAACTGGATCAGGCCCTATTCCAAAATTAAGTGGTTTTAATTAGCACTCGATTCACTCACCTCTACTAGAGAAGCACTGTTAAATCAATCTCAAACTATAGAGATTAGGATAAAAAAATTAATGTCAGCTGTGTTTGAAACTAGTTACTCTTCCATAATAAAGATGCTTAAGCACTACCCCTAATCACAAGATAATCACTGATGGCCCATCTTTAAAATATTATAAGGTTGCTACATGCCTCTTTCCTGCACAACCCATTTAAAGAACATACAAGTGGAATAGAATATGCAGTATCCAATGAAATGATCTCTACTTTCCTCCCACCCCCCAAAATAAATAAAAATCTACAAATGCCACTGGGATGCAAAGATTGACAGGTTTTTGGGTCAGTCTTGCTTAGAATCATAGAATCTCAGGGTTGGAAGGGACCTCAGGAGGTCATCTAGTCCAACACCCTGCTCAAAGCAGGATCAAACTCGCGTTACTACTATCCATATTGGGAATCCTGTTACCCTGTTTCATGCTATTTTATGTAATCCTGTTTCATGCTATCATATGAGTAGTCATGTCAGCTTGACCTCTGACCTGAACAGATCAGCTGTAAGTCAAGGTGTTGTCAGGCAGCTGCCTGAGAAATTCTTTTCAGACTTGCCAGTTAGCTGGCTTTGTATTGATGCCTTTGATTTTTGCCTCAGTGGTGAGCTCCTAATATACAGTTTGGATATTGACAGGAATCTCAGAAGACTTGACTTAGCACATCACAGAAACATCAGAATCTGGCAACAGCATCATCATCTACAGTAGTAAGTGGATTTGAAGTCAAATGACATGAATTTAAAAAAAAATATGAGAATTTGCATTGCCCATCAAACATGTAATGCATACATATGCAAGTGTCCATCATAACTCATAGATGCTTAGTGAATGAGAAAATATTGATATTGTTGTGATAAATGAAGGGCGGGGTTAGCTCCCTTTGATGGGCACCCAGCCAGTCAGTCAGCAGCTATAAAATCTCTTTAGTAGCTCTCTAACTGCTCTACCTCTAAGGGTTAAAAAGTCTCCTTGTGATGCACAGGTAAAAAGGAAGTGAGTGGGCACCTGGCCATAAGAGACAATAGGAAGGCTAGAACTTTTTAAAATTGAAACAAGACTCCCCTTTTGTCTGTCTGTGGTTGTTCTTGGGGGAGAGACAGACAGGGAGCAGTTATGCTGTAAGAAGCTTCGGGCCAGGTATGAAAATCATTGGTATCATACCTAGAAACTACTCATCTAAAACCCCAGATATGCAAGTTGACCAGGAAATGTCTAGAAAGACACAATTAGGTTTATCCCTTTTATTTCTTTATGGCTTGTGGATTCCTCTGTGCCAACCTCAGGTGCTTTTGTTTTGCTTGTAACATTTAAACTGGACCTCGAGAGCTATTATTGATGCTTAATCTTTGTATTTTTTTTACTCTAGCAAAAGCCTAAATTTAAGAACAGAATTGGATTTGTGTCTCTTAAGATGTTTGTGCACGTTGTTTAATTAGCTGGTGTCAGCCAATTTCTTCCCCCCCTTTCTCAAGTCTTCCCCCGGAGGGTGAATGAAAGGGCTTAAGGGTACCCCACAGGAAGGAATTCCCAAGTGCACCTTACTGGGTTCTCAAAGTGGTTTTGCACTTGGATTGGTAGATGCTGCCACCACTCACCAATCCAAGGTCAGAAAAAGCTGTAACTTTGGGAGTTTAAAAAATTAATACTTGCCACTCCAGGCTTGTATTAGAGTCCTTGCAGGCCCCTCACCTTCTGCACTCTAAGTGCCAGAGTGTGGGGGTGGGGGAGGAAGTCAGCCTTGACAACTGTACTTTAAAGGAGAAGGCTGATTGTTTCCTATTTAAAATCCAAACCTCTTGAGGTTAAAAAATCCTATGTACATTAAACACGACGGTAGAACTTTATGAAACTTCCAAAAAAAATGAAGCTTGTAGAAAGTTTGTCATTTCCTATGAAATTTTCTGTCAGTACTAGCTATAGAACCCTCTCTATAAAATGCTTTTGCCTAAAGGGTGGGTTACCCTAACAAACCTGGAGGGCATACAGCTATTTTAAATAGGACATTCGCTTCCACATCCATTGCAGTGAGTAATTTAAGACTTTGGAAATTAGCAAGAAAAAAGTTACTATTTTTACCACTGGTCCTATTTCTTTGATTTTCAAAAACAAAACCAAAAACACACCATGTTCAGTTTTTACTCCCTCTCCTAAACCCCAGAAAGTGTGAGTAAAAAGGTAGGGGGAATAGAAAAAAAAATGCACGGGACAGGTGCGGACTTTTTTAAATTTAAAAAGTAAGTTTTTGGATTTTTCAACAAAAATCATTTTCCATGACTTTTCAACCACCTGACATTTGATTCTGATGAAAGGAGCTTTTAAAGTTATGGTGAAAATAGCAAAACAAAGGAAGAAGTGAATATATTTGCTATGTTTAGGGCTGGTGAAGTGCAACGGACTACTGATAGTTATTTATTTGAAGCCCACCAAAGGAACACAAGGCCTGCCTGCCTTGTCAGCTCAGGGACACGCCACAGAATTTAGAAATCCAAATTATGGATGCAGGCAAAAAAGTTGAAGTACCGGGAGTGACAGCCCTGGATTCTAAACTCCTCCCTTATAGGGGGTGGAAACCATCTGGCCTGTAAAACACACACCCACCACCACCCACACAAATTAGTAATTGTGGCTCCTAGGTCATGGTGAGATGGCACATGAATGTAAACCATTTTTTTAAATAACCTGATTATAGAACATTTGCACAACCTTTAAGCAATAGGCACCTTTGTTATTTTTGATTAACATACACTGGCCAGCATCCATACAGATTATGCTGATAAATGCTTGAAATGTATATTGCAGGTAGAATTAAGTATACATATTAAGCATTACTACAGCAGTTACATAGGCCAATTTGGCCTATGCTTTTGTTATAATCCTGTACACTTATGGTGTACTTAGCATAACACACTTTTTATTAGCTGCAGTAAGCCTTGGCTTGAGTAGATCATCAATATCCTGATCAGAAAACTATTTCCTCATGGCAACAGAAAAGGAATTACCCACACAAACTTAAGGGGGCACAAACACACCTCCTAGTACCTGGAACCTATGTGCTCAGAACAATCAGGACCCAGAACATGTGGGTTCAAAACAAAAGCTAAAGGGGTACACCATGACAACACAAAATGGGAAGGTGTTTGTTTAAATTCATTTTCAGATGAGTTATGTAGTACCTTTTACTGGTAAACAAGTTAGTTATAAAAGAGGGTTTAGGGATGCAGTTTTGGGGAGCTCACCTTCCGTGTAAGGTGAATGTAATATCACTGCCCAGGACTGCTCTTTGGAGACTAGTATTGTACAGAACACTGGCTCTCAACCTTTCCAGACTGCTGTACCCCTTGCAGGAGTCTGATTTGACTTGCATATCCCCAAGTTTCACCTCGCTAAAAAAAAAAAAACACACAACACTACTTGCTTACAAAAATCAGACATAAAATACAGAAGTGTCACAGCCCACTATTACCGAAATTGCTTACTTTCTCATTTTATAATTGTATGGTTAAAAATGAAACAGGAATATAAATATTGCACTTACATTTCAGTGTATAGTATATAAAGCAGTATAAACAAGTAATTGTATGACATTTTAGTTTGAACAGGCTACAAAAAATAAAAATCAAAAAACCAAAAACCATGCACTAGCTAAGCCAGTACAACAATGCAAGTTTTGAGATGAGTTGATATACCCCAGGGGTACCTATACCAGTGGTTCCCAAAGATTTGTGGAAATCATATTTGGTAGCACTTTAAACCATAAAAAGTTGCATTTTCTGAATAATTGTAAGGTAGTTCTAAACTACTAGAACAAATTTAGAGCAGGAACACAATTGGCAGGAGGAAATGTAGTGACATCATCAAAGCTAATTAGCAATCCTACACCATATAGAGTCCAGGGGAGTTTGCCAGTGACCTCAGTGGGACAGAATCAAGCACTAAAAAACTTGCTTCAGCAAAGCTCTTAAGCAGATGCTTAAGATGAAGTAGGAGTATTCCACTGAGATGAATGGGTGGGATTTTTCAAAACCCACTAAGGGAGCTAAACATCAATTGACTTTAAGGGGCTACTCACATGCTTAAGAGGAGCACATGTTCCATGGCATTACTGGACTGAGGCCAAATTGAGCCAGTGGATTAGGAGTCAAGATGGAGTTTAGCCACTATCTTAACTTTTAGTTCTATGGTCACTGCCAACCATCATTTTACTATTAAGAAAACATTTCAAATTAAGTATTTACTAGACTAGGTGATGGAACTATGTTAACTATCACTGAAAAAAAGTACACAGAGGCCACTACTATAGATCCAGTAAAGGTGACTTCCACGTCCTGCAGGTAATCTCTGTTTCAGTGGAATATTCTGCCCTTCCTGAATCTTGTAGTACTATGGCTCTTGAGACCTCTGCACAGACATGCTCTGTGCTTTCCAGTAATGGAGGTTTGTAGCAGTGCTTCTGAAAACCATATCTTTGAGTTTGCCATCGATACAGTTGGTCTGTGGTTCTGTTACCACAAGATGCAAAAAGCCCTGGATTAATTGGGACAAGAAATAACTCTTTGCATTTTTTAGACAACAAGCACAGTTCAGCTATAGAGCTGAGCCACACAGATATAAGCAAAAGGATTCAGAAAAGGAAATGCAAGAAAGCTTACATAAAAACTGATAATTTTCTTTGCACAGATTAACTCACTGTGCAATGTATTAAGCCTGTAAATATTTCTTTAACTGAAATTTATTCTTGTTTTTTAAAAGAATAAGAGACCACCATATATTAATTTTACACCCACATTACAATTACTACGATCAAAACTTGGTTGAGTTGTTTTTTTCCATGCAACACTATTGTTCAGAAAAAAAAATCCATATTCTTTATCTACACATGCCATACTCCATCAACAGAGACGTATGAGTCAGGAGCCATAACAACAGTGACACTGAGTAATCCACAACACACACATGATGTTGGAGACATTTGAAGTGCTGGTTATGCTACAGATTTTCTCTTTCACATTAGCCAGCTCTGTCTAACCAGTGACTTGCATGAGAGGACAACTGGAAAAAGATTACCACCAACCAAATGGCAGTTAGCAGGAGCACAATTAACTTCCTTTCCAATGCAGACTCATGCCTAACATTCTCATCTAATACAATCAGACAAAAACAATACATTTTATGTAAATGGTATCAGCTGCTCTCCTGGCTCCATTAAGCCTACCTGCTCTGCAACACCACCAGCTATGCAAACAGGGGGCTACAGGTTTTCCCTACTTCAGCTTCCCCTCACCCAGCTTTTCTAAGACTTGACAATACTTCAGATGAATCATTCTCAGAGTTCAGTCCCCTTGGAGGGTAACAGGTCTCCAAACAAACAAAGCTTCCACCACTCTACTTAGCCTCCTCTTCAGACCCCACCTTCTGGCTTACCTTTTAGCCTCTTGGGCTCTCTCCTCACATTCCTAGCCCCTCTGGGTTATATTCCAATCTTCCATGCTCTGGGGGGAGAGCCCTGACTCCCAGGCTACATCCCTAGAGTCCTTCCAGACCCTATTTCAGGGCTTTTTATGGGAACTCACATTGCTCCCAATGTTTCTTCCATCAAACTGCCTTCTCAGATCTTTTATGAGGTCCAGCTGTTTCAGGCAGGCCCCTGAGGCTGGGAGGCAGCTAATTCTGGCACAGGTGAGGCTGATGGATCAGGCCTGGCTAGTCCCAGGCCTCCTAGCCTTTAAAGGGTCACCCTGATACACAGTGAATTGTGCAGATCTGTGATCACCCCTCTACTTTCTTAAACAAGCAATTAAATAGTTAATATTGGCATTACATCATTATCAGACATGCAAGTTAACACCTCACCACAATGAACAGGACAGTCCATGCCTCTCAGATCTCTTCTTCCAGGCTCCCTGCACATTCTCATACAGATCCCTGCATTGGTTATCCTCAAAAGGCAAGATAAGTGTTTCTTCACAACCATAATAGCTACAGACGAGTAATGATCCACACTCCATTTTGGGATCAATTTAGCTGTTCTGCTCCAGGAATGATTTTATACCAACACAGATTAATCAGTACAACCCGTACCGTAAATGCAACCATACCAATATAAAAATGCTTATACTGATATACAGCTTGCAGTAATAAACTATGCCAATATATAAGGAGAGCTAATATTCACAAAAAAATGCAATTTGAGGTCAATTTTGTACCTAACACTAGTTTGTTAAATCATTTCAGCCATTTTTTTCCGGCTAGATTCACAAGCAGACAGGTGGTACTCCTCTTCCCACCAATATCCTACAGCCCATGGTTAGAGCACTCTCCTGAAATGTGGGAGACACCAGTTTGTGTCCCCATTCTGCCTAAGTCAGAACAGGGACTTGAAACGGGATCTCCTTAATTGCAGGTGAGTGCCATAACTACTGGACTATACAGTACAGTATCTCCACATTATA
Source organism: Mauremys reevesii (assembly GCF_016161935.1). Lineage (NCBI taxonomy): Eukaryota > Metazoa > Chordata > Testudines > Geoemydidae > Mauremys > Mauremys reevesii. The sequence continues at coordinate 111,713,385 of NC_052628.1, forward strand.
GACATACCTATTCATTAGAGCAGAGATTAGAAACCAGGTGTCCACCACCTTCCCAGGTGATTCCCCTAACCATCAGGCTATAGCATTATTCTCTCTCACCCAGTGAATATTTAATCATTTATACAAAGTGGAACAGCTTCAACAGGAGATGGAGCGAATAATGGAATACCCTGTACTTCTGGTGGCTTTGTGAATTGCATTTCCAAATTGTGTTTACTTTTAATAAAAGCAGTGAAGCCTCTATGGCCAGATTTCTAACGGTATTGAAGCACCAAAAATACAGATAGGTACCTAATGGGACTTTCAAAAGCCTCTAGGCACTTTGGAAAATCGCATTAGGTGCCTATCTGCATGTGAGGTGCCTAAAATAACTTTACAAACTTGGCCCTTAGTTCCCCTTCAGCAGGACTTCTTTTCCTTACACCCCAATATCTTCTGCTGTTCTCAGCAGCAGCTTCCATGTCTTCTTTTCTGCTAATGCTGTATCAGCTAAAGTTTTAAACTGTTACAGAATTCCTCCCACTGGCTTTGGCTGCTGGCTTTGTTCAAAGTTTTATGGACACCTAGCTAGGCAATTTTGGATTCCTTTCTCTTAGAAAAGCTTAAATCAAGAGTATTTGAAAGTTTCCAATGTTGCTTTACCATGTCATTGTTTACATTACAATAGCACCAACGTGCCCTGTTTGGCTAGGTGCTCTACAAACACTTTAGGAGAGATAGCCCCAGCAGCTGCCCCAAAGAGCTTAGAATCTAAATAGACCAATGCTGGGAGAGGCACAGAGAGGCAAAGTGACTTGCTTGGGTTATACAGCTAGTCAGTGGCAGAGCTGGCTCTGGAAGCCAGGACTCCTCACTCCCAGGCCAACAACCTATCCAATAGACAACATTACTTCTCCATTTTACTGCAAGAAAATTACATTTGAAAGAGTCTTGAACCACTTTGCAGTTCATCAGATAGGCCACCAGGGAATGGAATTCACAAGAAGGAAAATTCTGTGGTCAGCAAGAGGGGAAGAAAAAAAAGAATGAATGATGAAAACTCTTTAAAATTAACTTAACCCTTCCTAATCAGTAGGACAAAAATACTTTTGCCTTATTTGTTTGTTATATATCCACTAAGAATATTTGTTTCTTAAATGGAAGAACAAAAAATAAAACCAAAATACACATGTTGGTATTCAAGTTGCAGAGCAGGAGGTTTAGGTTGGACATTAGGAAAAACTTTTTCACTAGTAGGGTGGTGAAGAACTGGAATGGGTTACCTAGGGAGGTAGTGGAATCTCCTTCCTTAGAGGTTTTTAAGGTCAGGCTTGACAAAGCCCTGGCTGGGATAATTTAATTGGGTTTGGTCCTGCTTTGAGCAGGGGGTTGGACTAAATGACCTCCTGAGGTCCCTTCCAACCCTGAGATTCTATGATTCTATGTTTTAAAAAAGATAGTTAAAACTAAATGACATCTGAAAGTGAAAAGGACATCTTCTAATAGGTGAAAAATAGACTCTCCAAAATTTTTATGGGGCCATTAATAAACACCTCAGACAATTGAACACAATGGCCTTCAGCCTCTGCCTCCCTAAAGAACCAATGCATGCTTTAATGACTCCATAAAGCAGCGGTTTTCAAACTTTTTTTCTGGTGACCCAGTTGAAGAAAATTGTGAATGCTTGTGACCCAACGGAACTGGGGATGAGGGATTTGGGGTGTGGGAGGGGCTCAGGGATGGGGCAGAGGGTTGGGGTGCAAGGATGAGGGTTGTGGGGTGGGGCTGGGAATGAGTGGTTCAGGGTGTGGGAGGGGGCTCTGGGATGGGGCAGGGGGTTGGGTGAGGGAAAGGGTCAGGGCTCTGGGCTGGGGGTGCAGGCTCTGGGGTGGGGCTGGGGATGTGAGGTTTGGGGTACAGGAAAGGGCACTGGCTTTAGGTGGGGCTCAGGGCTGGGGATTGGGGTGCAGGCTTACCTTGGGCAGCTCCTGGTCAGCGGCGGTGCTAAGGCAGGCTTCCTGCCTGTCCTGGCACCACGGACCGTGTTGCACCCTGGAAGTGGCCAGCAGCAGGTCCAGCTCCTAGGCGAAGGCGCGCAAGCAGCTCCATGCAGCTCTTGCCCACAGGCACCGACCCTCCCAGCTCCCATTGGCTGGTTCCCGGCCAAAGGGAGTGTAGAGCCGGTGCTTGGGGCAGAGGCAGCATGTAGAGCTGTTCAGGTTTTGGTGAGTAACCTTATTTAGACTTTTAAGCAAATGTTCATAAAAAAAAAGACACCTTGTGGTGCCTACTACCTCCCTTTCTCCAGGGTTTTTGGTGGCCAGGCACCTTCAGAACTGGCTTGTGTATTTCCTTAAAACCTCAAAGGGGCCAGATGTGCGAAGACCTCCCCCAGCATTGTTACTTTATATTCAGGTCCATCTAGGTTTTGCTGCCTAGGATGATGTTAGCTGCAGTTTCTAGGCAAATACTTTTCCCCAACTCGGCAGATTTATACAGCACACAGCAAAAGCAGAATTAATACATCCCTGTAATGTAGTCTATCTGGCACGAGCAGCACCATACATTATTCCCTGATAGTAGCACATGTAATATTGCATAGAAGGGTGGGATGTAAGTGTTGTTGCCAAGTCAGGGAAATGTACATACAGAGACTTTGGCCCCGAGTCCTAGACCCAACCAACATCATCTGTATGGGGCTTCTCTTGTAGACAATTCTATTGGCTATTTTTAGACCTGATTCTGACTAGATTCATAGCAAGATTCAAGGCACATGTTTGTTCAGGCTTCTAGCCAATGAGAGACTCTGAAACCACCTAAGACTTAGTCAACTGGCTATTGTATTCCGTCATGGATCCTTCTCTCATTGAATCTGGAGCGCTGGTCCCACACAGTCACAAAGTATATCCTCACTATTTGGGGAAACAATGTTGCTGGAAGCCATCTTGACAAAGGTAAAGGGTACTCAAATGCCACCATGAGGGTACTTTGTAATTAGTAGTACAATGACATGTCCCTCAAAGAAAATCTGTTAAGCAAGCAGTTTCAACCATCAAGCAAGAGGCTTCTTTCTGATTATTGATTAACCAGGTGTGGGTTTTTCCAGAGTTTGCAGCCTTGAGACCCTGTTAGACACATTCCTGAGGGCACATCCTCCTCTTCTAAAATGCACGTATCAGCAACTTCAACACAATTCTTATCAGGAAGGACGTGGGGTCAAGCTGCCCTTTCTGTGGCACCAAAACACCCTCCCCTCCTGCCTTGGTCAAGCTGAGGCTGCTACATGGCCACTTTACAGCCTGCTGACTTGGCTGCTTTTAGCAATAAGCCATAGTGATTTCAGGCACTGTATTGGTTTGCCAAAATCTCCAAGTACAAATACATGCAAATCAATACATGCAATTTAGTAAATTAAGTTTATGGGAGTTAGAGACTCCATGGGAATTGGGTGCGCTAGCAGCGTTAGCTATGGAAAATCTCAGACTAAATGTTTAATTGCTTCTTGTGCTTTCCTTGAAATATGTCCATAGGATCTTCCTCTATTTCTCAGGACAAATTATTTTAAGTGAGAGCAGGTATGCCAAGTCAGAGTCACCAAGGATTTAGCTAAACCTACGACAATTTAATTGTTCAAGTATGCCATAAGAAACAAGTTTCAAACAATGTATAATGCCTTTCATGTTAATCATGCATATTAAATAAAATCACTTTCCCATATATTACAAACCAAGTACACAGTAAACTCATGAAGACAATATCACTTCAAGTTAGGCCAAGTCCTCTCATAGTAAACGAAACATGCTGGGTAATGGGAGCTTCTTCTGAACATGTAGTGTTGTTTGATGCCTTATACAGAAATGGATCACAGGGGGACTTTTCTATGTCTGACTACATTAAGTATGAAATAGTACTGCATGTTTCCATGGAATTGGTCCATTTCTTATTTGATGTAGTACCTGTGGAAAGGGTCAAGCCACAGCCCAAGACACTGAAATCATTTATGTATGCAGAACATATACAGCATGAGCAACAGAGTACCCCACCACGATGCCTGGAGATGACACATCTAGCAGTGAGTGTAACATATCCATAGATCTTTAGATCCACTCAGACCTTGGCTTCTCTTATAGGACCCCCGGTAAGGGTGGCATTTGTGGTGGTGGTGGTTGGTGTGCTGTGGACAATAGACAGCAGTCTTCTAAGAAATGAAACAAGACTATGCCCAGCCTAAGTAATGTCACATTCACCCACTTCTGGGCAATATACATTTATTGCCTGAATACCCTATATAATTTATTGTTGCTAAAGGGCCATATCCAAAAAAGATGTAAATCAGCACCACATTTATTACCATGGAGCTATGCTGATTTACAGTAGCTTAGGATATGGCACTTAAATATTTTCTTTAAAAAACAAACACACAATTCCTTTTCAACTGCATGTAATATCTTCATACATTCTGGCCTGCAAGAGGTTAAGCTCCACACAGTAACCTCAGACAACCAGCAGTCTCGTGTCCTAGAGTTTAAATAATATGTAGTAACAGAGGCATAATTATGAAACAGATTTCTAATATTATCTCAGGAATTAGGAACATGTTAAATGGGTCATTAAATTAGATGCAGAGAGAGGAGAGAGAGGTGTATAAATATTAAAGCAATAATTTATTATGCAGAGTTGTCAAATGAGTGTCCTCTCTGAACAGACTTCTATCAATTATGCAGAGGAAATGCTAGTGTCTCCTGGAAGGTTATATAACTTGCCTGACATTTGCTTTCCCACTCTGGTCTTTTTTATCGTTATGATTATTCTGTTGACTGAGGCTAGTGGAATCCACAGGCAAAAACATATTTTTAAGTTAAGGTTGTGATACAGGTTAACAAGGACAAGGAAATTTAAAGGGAAAGTCATGGTTCCATATATAATATACAATGTATAATGGAGGGCTGAGATTGTGGCTCCAGGCACAGCACTGAGCAAGCAGTGTGGAATAAGCTACCCCAACCCACAAGTAGCTTTCAGATGCACTGTGACTCAGAAATACACCTTGTTTCCTCTTTATTCCCAGAGAGGGCCTGGGCAGAAAATGAACTGCTACAATGTGCCAGCAGCAAGCTACAATAAACCCTGCCCTGGCTCAGGGCTTCTCTACACTGTGCGTTGTTCACACCAGAGGGGTGTGAATTCTAATGCACACCAACTGGCCCATGTGGACCCTGCTGGCATGCACTAAAAGTTCCCTGATGCACATTAAAGTAGAACTCAGAGTGCTACATTAATATGCATGCTAGGGAGTTTAGTGTGCACCAGCCAGGTCCACATGGGCCAGCTAGTGTGCAACATGTTAGTGAACATTAGAATTCACACCCTTTTGGAGTGCATGGCCACATTGTATAGACAAGCCCTGGCCAGAGCGCATGGGGAGGGATAAACTAAACTAGAATAATTCATGTTTCCCCTCACCCTCCAAAAAGAGCCATAACCATAGGGGATTGGGTGGCATTATGGACCCGTTGGGTTTCAGTTTTTAAATGTAAAGCATCACTGTGCTGTCTCAGTACAGTAATATTTGGCCAAAGGTTGACAAAAAGGCTTCATATCGTGGAGTTAATATTACAGGGATTAGCAAAGAGAAGTGTTTGGAAAATGGGTTCTCCCAAAAGCAAAAACTGAAATAGTTCAGTCTAGAAATGTTGCTGTGGTGCCTCACGCTCCCATGTTCCTCTGCAGGGCTGGCTCCCTGGTCAAGACTCCTAAAATGAACCATGGTCTCCATTCTTGGTGAGGAGAGGCAGTTGCATCACAGGAGTCCCAAGGCTGCAGTGCATCATAGGAGATTTAATCCAGTCAGGGAGCGCAGCCCACAGAGGGGAAAGGGGACGTGAAGCAACAGAACTACAACTCCCACAAGGCATAGGGGCAGCATTTCCAAATCAAACGATCATTTTGAAAACCCAGTTTTCCCCTCAAAAACAGCTTTATCAGAAAATTTTCACCCAGCCCATCTCTTAAATTTATCAACTTTGGCAGTTTTAAAATGCTCAAACAAATGTAGAAGCCTTAAGTCTAACTGCTGAATTATGTTTTAGGGAAGCAGAAAATTGGGTTATCCCCAGTGCTTAATTTGTAATGAAAGAGGTGCTAGGGCTCAAGCAATTTTTTTACATTCATATCCAATGTAGCAAGCCCAGAAGTGCTGGGGCTCTGAACCGCTCAGCCTAGAGGTGGTGTGGCTCAGCCTTTAAGCACTGGTTATCCCCACAGTGTGCACTCTATGCTTTAAGTTTGACATTTATAACTCCAAAGACAGCTCCAAAAATTTTGGAGCAGTATATGATGCAGCTGGACTTAACTCCAGTTCTCTTCTTTTATTTTTCAGTACTTCATTATGACAGGTCTCTGATATAGTCAAGACTATAACCTTTGAAGAAATATTTTTAATTATGTACTCACATGTTTATTCAAACTTGTCATTTGCAGACTGACTTCCTTCCAAGGTTATTTTTGGAGATCGAATGAAAGCAGTGTCCAGACACACAAACTACCTTGGTATTTCATGCTGATATGAATTAATGAACCTTCAACAAGGGAGATTTAATATGTTCAGAGTTGGAATGCAAATGCTAAGTGGCCACCTAGTAGAATACTAATATACTCTCCCCCTCCCATTGCATTTTGCTAGGTAATATGGTGATTACCAGTCATTTCCAGAGTTTTGTGGAAATTTGTTTGGGGTTTATGGATCTATAATTAAGGATTATACCTTGCTGGATTAAGAGATAATACTGTTGTTCTCACTAATGAGTGTACCAGCCTATAAAACACAGTACAAAAAGATGTATCTGCAGTGAAATAGCCAGACAATACATCATCCTAAGTAACATGAATATACATAATGGAAAAAATGACTCTATTTGCCTACATATTTAAATTATTGTTTTATTTCCCCCTCCCCTGCTTGCTAGATTGTGCCTCCCTAACATGGTGGCGACTTTCTCATGCAAATAGTCCCAGTGACTTCAGTGAGACTCCTCATGTATGTAAGTACTCATCAAAAGGAGTAAGGGTTGCACAATCTAGACCAAAAACACTATTAAATATTCCAATTGCAAGAGCAGTCAGGGGCCCCCAATCAGCATGGGGGACCCAGCGTACAAGGTGCTGTACAAATACACGAGGATACATTTCCTGCCCCAAAGAGCAACAGGAACCCTTTTGATCATCAGTCCTACATGAACTGTTTGATTACAGCTGTGCTGATTTTATGTTTCTACATCCATGGCACTTATCTTTTTTCTTCCAGCTGTTATGGAAATATGTGCAATTATTTGATTTATTTTTCTGGCCATGGTCCTGGTCACCAGCAACTTCAAGTTTTTTCTTCTTCCCAGCCTGTGACTTTGGCTTCTCCCAATTATTAGTATGACAAAGTACATGTTTTTGCTGTTAATGCACTGGGACTTAATGAGAGGTAGGGGAAGGCATCACTTACTTGTTCATTGCTAAGCACCAAAGTCCAAAGACTTGAATTGATGTAACTGATTAGAAGTACATATAGTTAAACCCTTACAGGACTTCCTTTCAGAGAGTCAGAGATGGAGGTGATGTCCAGCATTTCAGAACTCGGAAGGGTGAATTTGAGCAGTTGAGGGCAATGTCAGTCTCCAGGACATGGTGGGTGTACTGTGAAAATCGGAGCAGTGTAAGGGCAAAAGGTAGGGTATCTGGCTTTATTTTACAGCCAACAATTAACTGATTTCCTGCTACATGTCTGCCTTCCACCTTTACTCTCAAGGCAGAACCAGGGCAAATTAAACTACCTTCTGTTTACATCTTTGATATTATGTGATGGGAAAATGGGCAGTGCGGAATATGTACTTCATGCAGCCATGTATGACACTGCTCAGTTTGACCAACACACTTTATTGGGAGTTGCACTCTAAGTTTGGCTGAGTTGGTCTTTCCCTGTGGGCCTGATGCAAAGCCCTTTCGAGTCAGTTAACCTCACTGACTTCAACGGTTTTTGGATCAATTCCTAAAGTAGCACAAAATGTAGGAAAAGCAGGAACTACCCTATGTAAGATAAGAAAGGGAGAGTGACCGACAAGGCTTTAAAATCATATCTAGCAGGACATAAGGCACCTACTATGGTAGAACACTAATAAAAATGAAATGGGAAAAGAACAATTACAAACAGGTGAAAACATAAAGCTGAAAGGAAAGTCATTAAAGATTCTCTTTTTCAAACCAATTGAGCCAATGGGAGGAAAGACAAGGGCGCTAGGTATAAATCTAAATACAGTCTGGGGAAAGGAAAGGGGAAGTTGAAGGAAATTAAAAAGTCCAGCAAACAAACACCATTAAACTAGAGAGAAAATGTAAAAAGTATGACAGGAGAAATATAATGGATGAAAAACATAAGTGATGAATTATAGTCTCTTCCATGCAGCTGTTGTGTCTCATTTAAATGTAGCACAAGGAGGTCCAAGATGTCTCTGCTTGTGTGGAAGTGCATTTCCTAGTGCTGGTGAATATACTCATGCTGGTTTCAGTACTGGATGTGTATGGGAAATGTTCAGGAAGTATCAAAGTTCAGCTAATCCTCTGGGGACTTTGATTATATGGCAGTGTATAGGCTCATGTTATTTTCTGTAACTGTTCGCCTGCTCACATAAAGAAAACCCTGATACTCCCACATTTCCCTTTCAGTCAAGACACCCTTCTTTGCACTGCCTTTTTCTATACATATGATACACATCCCTGTCACAACTGCCCTAATGTGGTCTCTCTCCATGTTATAACTCTGATGGGGAGGAGTGGGGATGGGTTTATGGAAGATACTAGTCTCTTTATTCAATGTAAGATTATTATAGAGAGGAATAGCGAGTTCCCTTTTCGCTGTTCAAGCCCTGCAGTCTTGGCATTTTTCAAGACACAAGACTTCAGTTCCTTCTGCCTTTCCATCTAACCTTCCTCAGTGCTGATTGTCTCAAAAAGCCTGATTCTGCTTAGTTTGAAATATAGGGGAGTTTTTCCACTGATTTCAGAAGCAAGTAGGTTTAGACTCTGCTCCTTCAATTATTCTTACTATTCCAGTTTTGGTTGCTGTTTGTCCATTTCCACTCCTGTTTGAGATGTTCTCATTGATATGCAATAGTTCTATGAAGACACTCCAGAAGCTATCAAATACAGTTTACATTTACTTCTAGTAGAAATTACTCATAGAAATGGATTACAGCTAAAAAGGTCAATCTCCAGTTACAAAGGTTCCATTTTAAACTTGAGTGCAAAGCACTTCTTTTGTTTTTCAGAAGCTGAGTTTAAGTGGGAGCAGGCCAGCGAACTATTCTCTGATAGCTTGTGAAATTAGTTTTCCTAGATGTGATATCTTGGTATTCCCACAACTGATTTAGATTCAATAATTCAATTTCCGAGGCCTTCAGATCTGAACCAAATCTGACTGCAGCTGGCTTTTCCCATCACAGTGTCCAGTCAGTCTCTTTGTCTGGCAGGTTTAGCAGCTCATAAATCTGAAGCTTGTTAACACTGTGACTGACCTTGTTCTAATCCACCATTTTTATTATTTTTTTTTTTTTGCGTGTCTTTATCCCTTATGTTTTTTAGCTCTGTCTTCTCCAGAATCTGACTGACTCTTTCAGGAAACTGGTTATAGGAGATTCTTTTTAGTTAACTGCACAAGTACAATTTATTACAATTCTAACTGAGGGCTTGCTTTGCCCATTTTAAGGGAGATTATCTTGGCTTTAGGGTTGTCACTGGAGATGATTGAACTGAAGAGCATTATTTACCTATTAGCCCCTCATCCACTGATGGAGAAAGCTATGTGATGGGAAAACAGGCCGTAGGCAATGTCGGAATCAAGAAGGGGACAGTGCATGTCACATTCTTTGTGAAAGAGCTATTCTAAAAATCCATTGTCGGTTAATTAGCAAACCATTAAAAAAATTCAGTGGCATGTTCAGAACTGAACATTGATGTGTCCAAAGATGAACAAAGTGTTTCAGTGCCATCTCACCAGAGCACAAAGAGATCAACTATTAACGGATTTCTCCAATGCACCAAACAAAATAATGCATTTTTCAGGACACCAGACCTATTTGTGAATTCAGGTTGAATTCAGTGAACAGCTTATTTCATTCAAACTGAAATAAAATTCTGAAAGTGTCAAAACAGTTCATTTTTGAAAACCATCATTACAAATTGAAGTTTCACTCCTAAAATGTTGTTTCAATGTGACATTCAAAGTGTTTCATTTGAGCTGAATATTATTTTTTTCATGAAAAAATTAGTTTTGATTAAAAACAAACTTTTTGGGGGAGGAGGGAAGAGAGTGCTTGACCACCAAACTGCAGGGAAAAAAATTGCTTCGCTCTACTCAAGCTGTTTTGTTTTGTTTTGAAAGTGTTATTGCTTACTAGACTTCCTGCCTACTGAATATCTGTATTTTGGATTGATTTTGTCCCAAAAGATCTTAAAATGATAGTGGCCTTGCCAGTTATGACCCTCTGTCTTATCTTCCGCGGGCCTCTTAATAGGGTTTCTTTGTCCTCTCTGATTTTTGTTACCAATCTCACTGTAATTTCATCTTCACATTTCTTTGAACATACAGACACAGACTGGATATGAAACAGATCACTGAAGTATCGCACTAGCTACCTCCTCACAACTCAGCATTTTGCAGTGAATTGTTTAGACACATTAGAGCCCATGCTGTAATCCTTACATGAGCAAACATTCCTCACTGTAAGTAAGTAGTCATGCTGATTTCAGTGGGATTCCGTCTGTAACTGCTCGCAAACATGAATATAGTGAAGTAGACTCAAATGCTTTGCTTGGTTCCTTCAGCTATTTTACAGACTATATAACAGTGTTCGTAGCCAAGACAGTTGGAAAATACATCACTCCATAAAGTATAGAGAGGAGAGATGCCAAGGGCACTACGGAGGCTAAACAAAGATGCAGCCTGTGTGTTCCATCTGTGAACCAGGGGGCCCAATACTTTCTCAAGCTACCCCTATAGCACTGCAATGCCATTGCTCCCCTACTGAGGCTGTGGCTTATAGGCAATAGGCACATGGTAGCCCTCTATGCTGAGAACATGTGTGACATTAATAGTTAAGTACTATGGCATCCAGCTCTGGCACTTCCTGGCAACTGTTAGGTATATAGGTTATGTGTCTGAGAAATAATCCCATCAATTAAGAAGCCAGCAATCCTGTCTGTCACCATTGTTTCAGTAATGCACTCGGCATGTATTAAGGGCATACTTTAATCATGACCATTAGTTCACTGCTGGTCAGAAGACAGGAAAGACATTGTTACATACAGCCTCTGCTGTGCTTTGTGATTGTTGGGGGAGATGGTATAGTGGCTAGACATCATAAGAAAATAGTTCTACATTTTCAAGGCTGGCAAGTGATTTTGGGTGCCTCTGTTTTTGGCTGCTGAACTTGAAGCTTGTAAAGTAGCCTTTTTTCCAGGAAGGGCTGAGAGCCTGTCCTCTGAAAATCAGGCTCCATTAAGAGGTCTCAAGTTGGACACCCAAAAATAGAGTTGCCCAAAATCACCTAGACTGTTCTGAGTGGTACCAAATGACAGAACAAGGAGTAATGGTCTCAAGTTGCAGTGGGGGAGATTTAGGTTGGATATTAGGAAAAACTTTTTCACTAGGAGGGTGGTGAAGCACTGGAATGGGTTACCTAGGGAGGTGGTGGAATCTCCTTCCTTAGATGTTTTTAAGGTCATGCTTGACAAAGCCCTGGCTGGGATGATTTAGTTGGGGATTGGTCCTGCTTTGAGCAGGGGGTTGGACTAGATGACCTCCTGAGGTCCCTTCCAACCCTGAGATTCTATGATTAGTACTTTTGAAAAGGTAGCAGGGTAGGGCCAATTAGACAACTGTAAGAAATTGGGTACTGGGCACAAACACAAACGCATCACAGGGGTATCATGTATGGACTATGAACAGGATGGAAAGAAAAATATATTGAGGGTGAATATATATTCACCTGTGCTGTGAAGATTTAATCTAAGAACTTCCACACTATTTTGATGTTGCAATTGGGTGTGTGCAGGTGGGGCTGCAGATGTCTAGATGTCTCTAGCTTCCTTGCATACAGCAGAAGGAGTCTGTATGAAAACCCTAAGCACAGTAATGGGACCCAGCTAGGGAGAAGACTGGAGAGTAGCCTCTGGCTCTACATTGGCATGGGTGCAGTGCCACCAACACAGCATGCAATTAGCACTAAACAGCTGCAGTTGTTACTCCAGCCCAAGAGAGGAGAAGACATAAGGGCCCATGCTCTAGTCCTGTTCTCTGGTCCCAGATTAGGGATAGCTTTAGTCTCCCTGTAACTCACTCTCCTAGAGCCAGATTATTCAGGTTTCCTGGGGATGAAATTAACTTTGCTTTTTTCATATATGGTGCTTTAAGAACAGTGGCAACTGTATCAGGTTCCTGTTTCCTTGGGTACATCTATACAGTCTACGGCAGCAAGCCTGCTGGCTGGTATTGCCAGGCTTGGGCTGGTGCTAGCACTCTGACAATACCTACCTACATGGTGCTTTGAAGTTGTGGGTCAGATTGGAGCTCAGGTGCTGAAGCCAATCCCTCTCCGGGTGCTTCAGCACCTAAGCTCCAGCCTGATCCTCAACATCTTCATGGCTAATTTTAGCTCAGTAGCATGAGCCCAGCAAGCCTGCATCTATTGACCCATGGTGGGAGGCTCACTGCTGCGGGCTGTATGGAAATACCCTTTAAGATCTCTAGATCATTCTGCATGACAGAGGTCAAAATATTCGTCCGACGGAAGCAGCTGGAGATGGGTGGAGACTGAAGTGTGGCTAAATTTAGTTTCTAAAATAAGGACTTCTCACTGTGCTCTCTCTCATTTGTTTGTCTTGTTGTTCTGCTTTAGTTAAAGTCATTGGGTAAAATCTTGACCCCATTGAAGTCAAAAGCAAAATTCACATCAACTTCCATCTGACCAGGATTTTACCCATTTTAATTTATTAAAAAGGTAAGTTTATCTTATTGGATTTGTGGAATCCTGGAATATTCAGTAGAGAGACCAGAACCAAAATTCTGGATCAGCACACCTCTGAATGTTGGGGAGGTGTAGATTCAGATACAGGGCCAAATTTGCATCTAGATTCTTTCTAACTAGCTCCAGATTCACAGACTCCTGAACTTTGTGGGTTTGTGGCTGGAACTTGTAGCTAAGTACATTGCTAACTAGAACATATGGCCTCACTGTCTTACTACTGATGTAACTTTTACAATGTACTATTAACCAATGTTCCATCCTTTTCCAATATGTGCTTAAAAAACCATTCCTCACACTCCATGTACTTTAAAGGGATCTAATTAATATTGACCACACCATTTTACTTGATGGATAGATAGAAAAATACCATCAGTTTTTCTTTCTTCTGGTTAAATACACCCTTGTTCGTGTATGTTTTATGCTGAATGTATGGCTTTCAGCATAATTCAGTAAGAAGGAACTCTTAATGTTCACAGGAATTTACATCATTTGATTTAATCTACTGTATAATTCTATTTGTTGTCTTCCCGCTGATATTTTCTTGGGAATAAATAAAACAAAACCCAACAATCACCACAAAGCAGCAACATTGTGTCCAGCGTATCTTTAGTTTCACTTAATGATCAGGAGCAGTTCAGGAGGTTTAAAAAACTAGGCAAACTGACTCAAGTTAGATAACAATTCTGAACAAAAAATAGAAGGACTACGGCTTGGTTCAGTAAGGTACTTAAGAACATGCTACACGTTAAGCACGAGAGGTTCCATTGGAAGTCAGTGAGGCTATCATGTACTTAACGTTGTGCATATCCTTAAGTATTGTGCTGAATCTGGGCCTAAAAATGTACTCTGTCACAGGAAAGAAACTCCACGTTTATCAGACAATAGATCTAACCCATGATGGAGAGGAAGATGGGCTTGACCAAGGGAATCTTTCCATTGGACCTGATACAAAGCAAATGCAAGTTAATGTCCTCTTCCTTCCTACTAAGCCATGTCCCTGGAAAGCTTTTTAATGACATAGGATGCACCTAAAAATGGAGTTTGTTTTTAAATTACCTAAAGAATTGATTGCAATTTAAAGACAAAAGTTATTCTGCTCTTATACTTTTTTTCATTTCCATTGTATATGCTGTGGACCTGGAGGTGCTCTAGAATGGATATAGCATTTAAGATGTGGTAGAACATTCTGAGAGGAGCATAATATTAACAAAGTTTTCTCCTGCATCACAGATTACACTAACTGAAGAAACAAACTACATCTACTCCTCAAATGGTGGTGAAAAAAGTAGGGCTTAAAAAAACCTGGAAGTCTTTCCTTGAAACACAAAGACCCTTCATTTAATTGGTCTATAGGCTGTTTGGAAATCTGTATTTTTGTCCTGGGTGGAGCCAGGCAAAATGGCTCCTCCCACTTCAGTGAGCTTTCAGTTGAAGTAGAAATAAGATCTCAAAAATTTCACTCTTACCTTCCTCTGAAGATTTTTGATTCTTTTTAGCTGATAGAGTATGGATCTAATTTGTATGGAGAATTGTGGCAGTTTCAAGCAGAGAGGGATGGAGGTGGTTTCAAACACTAAAAGAAGCAATTTAAAACTACTGTTTTGTACATACTGATGGGTTCTGAATTAGTTGTAACCTCTCAGGAAAGTGAGATGGCAACATAGGGATATTTAAAGATGATATTGACAAAATGCCCATCAGTAGTAAGAGAGGCAATATGCTGTATTAAGAAGTTATTAGAAAATATGAAAAATATAGGGTCATTATATGGACTGACAGTGTCACAACCTTCAATATTGCATTCAGTTTTGGTTAACTCATCTCAGAAGACATTTCAGAACTTAAAGTCCACAGAAGGGGACAAAGTTTATAAGGTATCAGTAGGGGCTTCTATTTAGGGTGAGAGTGAGTTATTTTATTTGAATAGAAGTGGAAAAGAGACAGACAATAGAGGTGTATAAAAAGAGAGATTAGGTTGCACGCTATTTGGACATTCCTATTTACCTTGATTGGCAACATAAGATATTCTATCAAATTAAAATATATACAAAGAAATTTTAATGCACACAGTGATGAATTGTGGAACTAGCTGCACATGGTATTGAGCTTAATAAAGGTTCAGAAGATGAGATCTTTAAGGCCATTTTCATAGTGGACTGCACCAAACCTCCATGTACATATGCATGTGCATCTTTTGTCGTGCAATCACATCCCTACACAAAAAATGATAGCATTTGAATGTGCAAAATCCATTGGCACTTGATTAGATATGAGATTTGTACATACAAAGTCTATTTTGCATCCAGGCGGTTGGCACAATTTTGTGCCAAAAGCTATGCACAAGGGTAACTGCTCAGTCAGAAATAGATGCACACACAGAGAGAGACTATGTATTGGAAAATTGAAATGTATTGAAAACCTGTATAAGGAGAGCACTTTTCATTATACTAGTTAGGATAAGTAATACTAAATGTACAAGATTTACCAGTCTTCTTGTTTCAGGTCATAAAATACACAGTTGGAATTTAAGAAATAAGGCCCTCAAGATTAGGCCACAAGTATTTCCTCTTGCTGTTTTAGTGTTGGACATTCAGGTAAGTGCATTAATGAAGTGGGGGTTGCAGGGGAAGAAATGCCACCTCTCTCTGATGCATTCAGTACTTGTCATTACCACATACAGAATACACAGCTAATGCATATGGACCAGAATAATTATGTTCCTCTATTCACACCTTCACAGGTCCCTTGATTTCACTCGTTAGCTCTTCTAACCTGGCATTTTAGCCACTATACTCTTTTAGGTTTCTTTAAAAACCTTTTAAATTCTCTGATGACTTTTACTGTCTATAAAACTAACATTGCATCAGGAATAGTTTCCTTAATGCAGTGTCTGTAACCATGGCTGTACAGTTTTATAATATACAATATTTTAATGCTACTAAAAATGCATTATTTTCCAAGCTCGGGAAGTGGCATAATTCCAAAAACTACAGGGCCCATTCCTGTATAATTGAACTCAATAGCCATAAATAAATAAAATTAAATTAAACAAACCACGATGGACTTCAGTGGCACACAATAAGGCCCATATTCAGTAATATTCTTACCCTTTAATGTTCTTTGCAACTCCCAATGAATTTTTCACATTTGGAAGTGGATTGTTCTTGCTATTCCTGCCTCAATTAAAAGGGCTAGATTGCTTATGCACTTTAGGCTGTGCCTTAAGTCCAAGTGCAGTCAACCCCTGTGATTGCAGGGTAGTGCTACTCCCTCTCATACCCACTCGCAGCTTCTGTTCATAGTTGGGGTGCAGTGCCACAACCTTGCACATCTTGCGCATGCTGCTGAAGGACATGGAGTTTATGTCCTTATGTAGAAGGACATTAGAAATACAAGGATTTCAGTAATAAACTGTGTCCTATCAGTTCATACTAACTTCCAGGGTAAGAGTCCTACTGACAGTAACACATACACAGACAGTCTGTCATGGGCAGTGATTCAGGAGATCTAGTCAAAGCAAGCAAATGAAATTAATAAAAATAACTGTACCATATTCTATTACAAACATGAGGTCATTGAGTGAGAGAAGGCAGGGGAGGCCCTTTGAGACCAAAGAGTTAAAGGGAGCCTGGGGTGCTTTGCACAGATGAGGAGAATACAGTTGATCCCTTATTCAAAATGTTTCAGTCTTACAAAATTTCATGCCTGGCACAGTACGGAGGTGGGGCTATTTATAAAGAATTTTGAGAGCCATTATTAAGTACCCAGAATAGTAATAAACACAGCTCTATCTGGGTCTAAATGAGAGTGCATCAAGTGTATGGCTCCTATCCTTGAAAAGGACAATAGATTTAACAAAACAATAGCTATTACAGATTAATATGCACAAGCAGTTTTGTAAATCAGATTTTACAGCTAAAAAAGAAGTTAAGGAACTGATTATCAGGGAGATGCCTTAATCATGTGCAAAAACACGCGGAGACTAATAGTCATTAAGGAGGAGGTGTTGTGATGTATACTTTTTTTTGCCACATTGTTGATGCTTCTTTCCAAATGTTGCAGCAAACAGGATATCCTTCAGGCAGTGGGTATTACCTAATGCATCTTCTGCCAGTGTTTTGAGACCCAATTTTACTTCTTGAGACTTTGTCTGCTGAATTCATTGCCTCATACGCTTTTAGCTAACAGAGGACACACATCATTCCCCATACTCTCAGCCTACAGGCGTGGAATTGGCAGAGCTCGTCCAACAATCCAAAGTCTATCCAGCATAGACTCTGGTTTGCTAAGAATGCTTTTTCACAGTCCACTTGATGGGCAATGATGCACAATTTCACAATCTAAATCAAACAAACTCACAAGGGAAGGCTAGTTGGTGTAATCAGGCAAAAAATTGGTCAGTTTCTCACTTGGTTCTTGTCTCTCTTGCCTGAGCAAGTGTTTCATACACCACATTTTTAAAAAAAAATATTGCCCACCAAAAAACTCAGGACTTTACAAAGAGGATCTCCATCTTGGCCAGGTGTTTTGTTAGTAGTGAATCATAAAGGTCATTTACCACTGCAACGTCATAAAGTGCAAATTGTCTTTTTGGATTCTCAGTACATCAAACAGATTTCTGGATCTGCTTGTTCTTTTGGCCATCACTAAGCAACAGCTGCACCTGCAAGGATAAAAAACTCTGGGAATGCACATAATGCAAATACCATGCTGCATTGTTGGCTATTTAATTACTCATTATTCTCCTACTTGTGTTTTATGGTTTTCTTTCACTCTTACTGCATTCCCCTTTTAGTTATATGTCCCTGTTTTACCAGGGCTTTTGAGAGGTTCCCCTTTAATTGCTTCCAATAGTTTGAGTCTATATACAATTGCCCACATCGCAGATGGTTGCCACACAATTATCCTCAGCAAGGAAGGCTCCCACATCTGCAGCTCTGCAGTTGCAGTATGCAGAGAGCTATTTTAATTGTGAACATAAGGAAATGGAGTACTCTTATCTACTAGTGGGCTGAGGCAACTTTTTCCTCTATGATACGGTGCTGTCTGGCTGCAGATTTGTTGTGCTTCTTATGGTGGTGTGCTTCTGCTTAATATTTTATTCCATGCCATTTTATGTTGTCTTTCAGTTTTTCCCTTCTCAGTGGAGGTTCAATAGTCTCACCACCAGGTACAGTGTCTTGTGGAAGTAAATCTTGGCAAGTGCACAGGTGCAAGCTTAATGCTTTTAAAAATTAGACCTCAAGAGCCTACTCCACATCAACATCCAGCACTGCAAAGGTTCTCAGAGTACTCTACTAGGGTAGACTTCAAATGACATTGTTATAGTGCAACAGAACCTATCCTTCTGTCTTACTCAAGGAGGAGAGGAAGATGTGCCAGTGGTTAGGGCACTAGCTTGTGGCACCGGAGAACACAAGGTCAATTTCCTGCTCTGCCAGGCTTCCTGTGAGACCTTGGGCAAGTTACTCAGTCTCTCTGTGAGACACTACCCTGCTTGCAAGGTGTTCATATAGAATACTAGGTAATTAGGATGGATCAAACACCAAACTTCCTTGGCCACTGAAGTTTGAATGATAAACCTAATAAGATTTAAAAAAAAATGTGTGCCTTTCCTGCTTCTGGTTTCTCTGATGCAACGGTTTGGATTCAGCTTTTTCCACTAGCAAGTATACAAGTGTCACAGAGTTTCTTCCATTTTGAAAGACTCCAGCAATCAGAGATATTGTCTGAATTGGGAGCTGGCAGGAACCCATATAAAGACTTTCCATAACTGTTTTTATGTTTTGTTTAAGTGCGACAGCTGGGTACAAACGTATTGACAATCACTGCACTATAACGGAGTGTAATGGGGGGGACTAACACCGTGTGCACCTCCTGGTGCTGTGTGTGGTACTAAAGTCCTTTTTCCACTCCTGGCATCTCCTGTAGGTTGTTAACCTTGGTCGGGGTGAGGTGGTGGGGAGAAGTCTTCAGTAGTGTGGCTTTCTGGTCACAATCAAAATTAATGTCTTCTGGGTTCATCAGGGTCTTCAGGCTTGGCTGTGGGCTCTTTAAGCTTTTCACTTGGGCTTTCCACTTCTTCTTGGGGTTTACACTACTTCACTGGTGGGAGAACACTTGCCCGTAAACTACTCCAGGTTCCAACCCAGGGACCCTAAAAGCAGCCGCCATGTACTACTCAGCTTTTGTCTTCAGCAGCTATTTCCCTGGGCTTCTTCCCACCTGGCCCCTTTTATCTTCACTCCTTACCTCAGAGTTAAAGTTCTCAGCGCTAGCACACTTGGACTCTCCCCTGCCCCAGCTCCAGACAGAACCAAACTCTAGTTATCTCTCAAGCTCCCGTGGCCAGAGAGGAGCACCATTCCTTGATCCTCTGGGCCCAGCCAGGAACTGACCTGCTAAGGCCCTTTTAACTGAGCCTGCTGGGCTCTTGATTGGTTGCTTCCATGCAGCCTCACGTTAGCAGCTTTCCAGTGGCTGTAGTAGGACTAGAGGGCCTCCACAAAGGGGTTGGCACACACCATTCACAACAAGCTGTTAGAGTGTTTATATGCAATTGAGCTTCTGTAGGGGTCATTTACCTTCTGTGCCGGATCTGAAGTTCATCTCACGTATTTGAGTAGAATAAGTTGCATTCGTTGGATGGTGTGTTCAAACAGTCACCGTTTTGGCCAATTTTCTCCTTAAAGCCACCCGTTACCGGAGCATTTCCACACGAAGACAGATACATGGAGTGCACCTAAAGGTGGGAGCAGCAGATTTATTATGCATAAGTGTTTCACTCTCTGATATAGGGTATCCAAAATTAGTTCCAATGTTGAAAAGAAACTGATCTTGACAATGCAGCAAAGTATTTCCCCAGTGTTGAAATCCTACATTTCTTTTTAAACTTCCTAGAAACCATACCTTCATACACGCCTCTGGAAAATGGAAAATAATAAATCAGGTCACAAATCTCAAGCAAGTACTATTTTTCTATGCTTCTAATTAGCTTTTGAAGATGTACAGAAAGACAAAGCCCAAGGTGTGAATCTTTAAATTTGCTGTAAGTTGAGTATGCCTCTCAAAGTGGCTTTCTCAGTTCATAATCTTCACAGTGTTGCAAGGCTGCCATACTTCTGAACAAAGAAATGATACCGATGTTATTCCTAACCTAACATACATGCTCTTATTATCGTATCATGCCATTCTGAAACTATGCACTGGTGTTTGAAATATTTTACATTTCATGAATCAGCTTCAATATGTATGGACAATTTAGTAGTTATGAAGTGTTTCCTTGTCAAATGGAACATGCAAGATTGTGAGGAGTCATTTACTTTATTTTTACTAATCATTCATTAGTATTTTGTGCTGTATATTCGTCAAAATGTATTTTTCCCCTTTGCATATTCATGCAGTTGATTCATAACTTCTTCCTTTTTAAAATTCTTTAGATGTTTTACTAACATTTTTTCACTCACTGTGTTAAATTGGTTCTTTTGTTGCAAATATGCTTGCTTCTAGTGAAATCTTTTCTGATTCTTTTGTTCTTACCATGGCAGAAGTGTTCCTCATAATAAATTAATTTTTCATTTAGTTAGAGTTCATTCTTCATTTTGTGAAAGTAAAAGTTGGAACTCGATAAGAAACCAAAGCCTGCCTTCAGTAATATAATAAGAAAATGTGTTACGAATACAAATGCTTATTTAAAAAAAAATGTGAACAAGAATCCTTTGCATTTTGTAAATTATAAGAAAAAGGTTGCATAGTGATTGGTGATAAAAGACCAATATTCTAGAGAAATATACCCATGTGCACAAACAATGGTAAGATAGAATTAATCAGACCATAGGGAGTTACAAGGGCAGTATGCAGGAGGACACTTTTGTTACTGATTAACTTTGAACATCAAGCAGATATAAGGGAAACTGTTCACTTAACTCATGGACTCTGGTGGGAAAAAAAAATATCCAAACGCACCGAACATCAAGCTCACAAACTTATTGCTGTGTGGAAGAACTACAGCCTAATGTTTTGTCTGAACAGCAAATGCTATTCTTCCTTGAAGATTTATTCAGCTTCTTCATATACCCAAACCAGACAGAAGAACAGAAAGTAGTTTGAGAATAAAACTCACCAGGCCAAATCCTGCTGTGTTACATTCACACATGTCTGAAGTTGCTCCACCAGAGTCAAATCTAGCAACTTTGAGTGCATTGGTGAAACTAAGAATTTGTCTCAAATGGAAGACTACAAGCAACAATTCTGTGCAGCAAACACCATTATTTGTAGTAGAGTCAGAATTATGAGATGAAAGAGGAATATTAGGTCACCCAGTCCCATTGCCCTGCCAATACAAAAGGTTTCCTACAGTATATATTCCAGGGTTTTGTCCACCATCTCAAGGAACAGGGCTTCCATTCATTCACATGTGATAGGTTCCTGCTGCTGTTGAAATTGTGTCCCTGAAAGTAACACTGACAGAAAACCAGCACACCATGAGTTCTGCCTGCCAACATGAGAAAGCTAGTAAGGCAACGAACACCACATAATCTAAGACCAAAGAGAACTATTTCATGACATGACGCAAAAAGGTAGATCCTTGGTCCTATATTAGATTTATTGTTATGTCATTAGAGATATCCCATCTAATTTCACCACTCTCTTACTCCTTGACATTTGAGTGTTATCTTTGTTCATTATTTTCTGAGTAGTGGGCTTTGTATTAAATTGTGCTAAGATGAGACAAGGACCTTACTGCCCTCAAGGACTTAACTAAAAGCCTACATACTTCACATTGCATAGAGCCTAGAGAAAGAGAGCTCCGTTCCATTTGAGACAGTAAAATGCCTTTGCCTCTCTGATGTATAGGGGAAGGATGCCCATGGCAACATCCTTCAGTGGCTGCAGCATACTGCCCCTACACATTAATCCTATTTAACTGGCTAGTGGCTCAATAACCTATGTCCTCAAGACCCTGTGGATTCAAGCCTGTTTAGGGGGCAGGGAGGGAACAATATCATATATAATAACAATTATATTACCAAGACTGTTCTCCATTTTACCTCTGTAACTGTTTGAATGATAGCACTGCTCATTATCAGTGTGTCTTTCAACACATGCAGCCTGCTGACCATCACATTAGCTCAACAGGATTTTTCATCTTAATGGGAAATCCTTAGTCTTGCTGAAGAGATCAGAAAAGCAAGCAGCTTCTACTGTAGTGTCCGAGATTGTGACAGATGTGTTTATTTCTGTGCTTGTTTCATTCAGTGGAGAGATGCTACCATCAATAGGATTTCTGCTAGTGGATACATGCTGTATTACCAACATCCTTTTGTCAATCTCTACAAACACCTTCTCCAATACAAGTATTTTAAAATCCTACCTCTAACAATAAATAGAACATGTGGGTCAGGAAATCATTAAGGAAAGGTTAGCACAGATGTGAAGGCACTAAAAAGCACTATAATGATTAGCAGAAGTCCATCAGTTCGGATGAATATTATGAACAAATATATTTGAAGACATTGGGACTGGCTCATGAACCACTCTATAGAAAAGGGATCTAAATTTATAACACTTATCAAAGAAATCATCAACTCGAACTTAGACAACACTCCTTAGAGAGATGGATTTTTCACAAGAGCATTGCTGCATTTCACGAACAACATTTGTTATTCTACATCCAAACCAGCTTCTGGGCACAAACCCATATCCTCTCTCATTATACGCAAAAGTTAGGGTGATCATCACTGCATTTTCATGTGTGGTTTTTCTGGACACGTTACAAAAGGTGTACAGAAGTCATTGGTTAACCCATGTACTGAGATGGCAGGGAAAGCAAATCAAATTATGAATTCACAGCAGTTAGGATATAGGTTAGAAAAGTAGCTAAAAAATGTGTAAATCACAAAGAGTTCATCTATCACTTATTGTAGTGATGTGAGACTCACCCCTGTGGTGCCTCCTGCTGGTCTCTAAGGGAATTAGCTTCTGGCCTCCAGAGCACCCTCTGTTGGCGGGTGTCTCACTACCGCTGGGCCCCCATGTCCCTCCTCGACCCCGGTGCCCCTTTCCACTGGGGTGCTGCCCCCTGGCAGTAACCCCACAATCTCTAGGTCTCCCCCTTCCAGGGAAACCCCCACCCCCTATCCCCACCTCGCCTCAGTATATGGCTACTGCCCAGTCCCCATCTAGCCCCCGTTCACTGGGCAAGACTGCAGTATATAAGCCCCTCATCACAGGCAAGGGGGGTTTGGACCTGCTGCCTCTGTTTACCCTTGGGCTGCCACCTGAAACCCCTATTCAGCCTTATACTAGGCCTGCAGCCTGGGGAGTTTCCAGGCCAGAGCTCCCCAGCTCCTCTGGCCTTCCCCCAGCCCTGCTCCACCTCAGGTACACTCCCCAGCAGCCAGGCCCCTCCCTCACAAGAAAGAGAGAGAGTCTGTCTGCTCCTCGCCCACTGCCCTCTTATAAGGGCCAGCCGGGCCATGACTGGGGTGTGGCCACAGCTAGGGCTGCTTTCCCAATCAGCCTGGGCTGCTTGCCTCCAGCCACAGCCCTCTCCTGGGCTGTTTTAAACCCTTTATGACAGGAGTGGGTGACCACCCCACTACACTCATGCAAATAATTCTCATGTCATATTGTTCACTTTCATCTACAGATCATTCTTCTTGGGCTGGATCCACCAAGAGACATTAGTATTATAGCATTCAGTGTTGCACCACCTACATTTCAGGTGTCATGTCGCTGAGTGGAAAACACAGTCTTAATTTACCTGCCTAGATGCCTTATACAATGCATGGCAAAAATTAGTCACCAAAAATAGGATTCATACAAGCAAGCAAATTGAGTGGTGTTGTATTAAGTTAGATGGAATAAACAGTCCCAAAGTGTTAAAGCCCAGTCACCATCCAACATT
Organism: Mauremys reevesii; assembly: GCF_016161935.1. NCBI lineage: Eukaryota > Metazoa > Chordata > Testudines > Geoemydidae > Mauremys > Mauremys reevesii. The sequence continues at coordinate 111,737,340 of NC_052628.1, forward strand.
AAACAAGCTCTTGCATTTTGTATACAGCGACCTCAGCCTGCTTAGTATTATGGGAAACACACCATGAGCAATCCTTTTAAAACTTTCATTAAAGATACATAAAAAGAAGGAAACAGTTAAAACATTTGAAAAGTAAAGTAAAAATGAAAGCCTTACTTAATACAACATTTCTTGTTCCCTTTCCCTTTAGCTGAAGAGAGTTTTACAAGGAAAAACACTCTTGTTTGTCAGTCTCCCAAATGGTATCAAAGATGGTAATATCGGTCCCTTTGGGTAAAAGAGAAGAGGTTACTTGTGATGGGCTGAAGCTGTTGTTAGTCTGATCCCAGGTCATCTCAGGTGGTGTTTGGGATTCATCTGGAACTGGTAGTGGTGATGACGTCCTCTGGTTTGCTGTCTCTGGCCTGGTCAGGCCAGCTTTTAGGATTAGGATGAAGGTGGTCTGGAGTCCCAGCAAATGATGGGCTGGCAGCCATTATAGTGACGCTTGTTTTAGTAGCTTCCATCAGTTCCATCTTTTCCCAAAAAAGATGGAAAGGACCCAAAAAGGAAGTGATAGCTGGAATAGCACATCCCCTTATCATTTGTCCAGTAGATAGGCTTTATATGTATTCATTTAGTTTATTAATTTCTAGTTCCACATTTCACCAAGCACAATTTCAACAGAGTCCTTGAGCTATGTCAGTAGGCCTTTTTGTTTAGATTAAGTCAGTCTCCCATTTATACCTTTTCTTGTCAACATTTCTTATAGATTGTGACACTTTATGAACTTTAACATACTTTACATTTCAGTTTACAATTACAGTAAATTTGTAGACCCAATCACAACCGTGGGGAGCCACTTAAGCTTGCCAATGGAGGAGAAGGGAGTGGCCTAAGCCCTGTCCTTCAGGGAGGTAGGTGCCTAAATCCAGGCTGGAGAAAGAAACCACTCTCTGCCTGGGGTCTTCAGCCATGAACCTCCTCTTGGAGTTAGACTTCAAAAGTATTTTTGTAAAAGAAACACTAGAGGAAGAGATGATAGAGCATTTGTCCTCAGTTTCCAACTTTTAGCCCAGTGGTTAGCAAAATGAAGACCCAAGTTCAATTTCCCCCTCTGCCTGATGCAGAGAAGAGATTTGTACTTGGGTCTTCACCATCCCAAGTGTGAGCCCTAACCTGTGTAGTATTGGTATTCTGGTACAAGTTTCTCTCCATCTCTCCTGTCAAAGCAGTTCCATTTTTGTATAAAAATACTTGAATAGGGATTGAACCGCAGAAGGTGTGAGCATAACTCTATAGATATTGATTAAGGCCCACACTCGGGTTGTAGAAAACCAAGTGAAGTCCCCCTACTTCTCTGATTAATTTACACAGCTTCAGCAGGACAGACTGATAAAAAGCTGTCTCCAAATGTCACGTACCCAGGGGTTAAGGAACTCTCCTTGGAGACGAGAGGCTTTGTGAACGGGTCGACTCACCCCTGCGGCACCTCCTACTGGTTGCTCTCCAAAGTTAGCTCAGTCCAGCCCTGGAGCACCCTCTGCAGGCTGGTGATCCACCTGTTCTTAGGCCCCCCGTGTCCCTCCCTGGACCCGGTGCCCTTTTACATGGGGTGCTGCCCCATAGCAGTACCCCTTTCTCTCTGGGTCTCCCCTTCTGTCTCAGGGAACCCCCACCCTCTATCCCTACCTTGCCTCAGTATTTGGCTACTGCCAGTCATTGTCTAGCCCCACACTCTGGGACAGACTGCAGTATCAGCCTACTCATCACAGGCAAAGTTGGGTTTGGACCTGCTGCTTTGGCCTACCCCTAGGTTGCCCTCTGCAACCCACAGTACCTGTTGGCCCACTGCTAGGCCGCAGCCTGGGGCTTTCTAGGCTGGAGCTCCCCAGCTCCTCAGCCTTCCCCAGCCCTGCTGCACTCAGGTATCCAGTCTCAAGCTCCTAAGCAGCCAGGCCCATCTCTCTCTACAGCCAGAGAGAGACTGTCTGGCTCCTGGCTTCCCTGCCTTCTTCTAAGGTCCTGTTGCTCTGTTTGGGGCGTGGCCCCCAGCTGCAGCCACTTCCCTAATCAGCTCAGCCTTGAGAGCCACCGCTCTCAAGCCCTGTCAGGCCACTTTTAAAACCCCTTCTCAGCAGGAGCAGGATCCACCCTGCTACAGGCTCAAAGTCAAATCCCAACTCTATATCAGGCAGAGGGGGGAACTGAACCCGTGTCCTCTGTGTCCCCGGTGAGTGTGCTAACCACTGGGCTAAAAGTTAGAGGAGACAGCTTTTCCTTTGGCCATTTTGTGTGAAGTTAGTATGGTCTGAGAATGCTTACCGACTGGGGAAGACAGAATGCCTAGTTTGAGAATCCTGGTGGAGCTTGAGCATAAGACAAGCACATAAGCACCAAATGTAAGGTGGCCATGCACATGCTCACTGGCAGAAATTAGGCACACAGGACTTGAACAGTTAGACAGCAGCTCAGCAAAGGTTGAAGATCACAGGAGCACCTAAATCCATTGGCTGGAGACAGGTAAAAACATTTGTTCCATTGAGAAGGTTATAGTGACGATAACATTTTCTTACATACATTTAGTTGACTAATTTTGTTTGGAATTGGCACGTCGGTGCTTTTAAGTATGAAGCTGGAGAACAGCCAATTTGATTATGGGATTTGGAACCCAAAGGTGGAACAATGGCAATTTGTTCTCAGAATTACAGGATAAGCAATAGGTAAACCATTCAATTAGACCAAATTGAGTTGGGTTCAGCTTCTAGCTTATTTCTGATTAAATATTCTTTCACATGTGGAGCAGAAGTGTTTGGTTTTGTTTTTAAAAATAACTGAAACTGCAATCTCTTGGACATTCTTTTCTTAAATCTGTAGCTGGTCACTTGTCAAACCAGGCATATTTTTTCCATCCCTGAACAACCTGCAGATACTGTATATTGAACCTTTTTGTTATTTCTTAAAATCTCTGATGTCCCTTATCCCCTATGAGAAGCTGCAGCCTTTTCTGTTATTAACTTGAGTCTTCACATTTACTGCATTCTTTCTTATCACCCGGCTTCTGAGAAAAAGCTTTAGATATTGAAAACTGTTATTGTACAGATTCCCAGCTTCCAGTAATGCCACCGGAGTACCCCAGAATATTGTCATATCAACTCCTGGGGCTTGGGTTAAGAGTTTATAAAATCTATTACATTTTAATGTTGATACACTTTTTTTTTTAATCCAAACCATTTTTGCCATAGTTATTCTTTGCATACGTATTAATAGAAAATGGGTTATTTTCTATTATGTTTGACTTTTACTTTTGCAACTTTATAAGTTCTTCATTCATGCAAACGTTTTTATATTCATGTTTGAAATATGTAACTTCTCGTACATCCATTGCTGGCAATTCCTGGTTGTCAAACACAAACCCCAGATTCTGGGATAAAGTGGAGTGTTATGCATTTGTAAAGAGTTAACATGCTTTTGTTTGAGGAAGTGGTGTTATCTAGAGGTCGGTGCAGAGGGGCTGGAAGTCAAAGCTCCTGGGATCATTAAGAATGCTACTTTTCTATTGTGTGACCTTGGTCAAATCACATTCAGTCATCAACAAGCCTGAGAATATACTTCCTCTCTCATATAGTATTGTGAGGTTAAATTAGCATCAGGAAAGAGCTTTGAGATCTTTTCAGATCTCTACATTTTTTTTCCCTCTAGGGAAAAATGCTTTAGAGCAGATGGGTTTTTTGGCTACATCACACTTGGACATGAGCAACCAATGAAATGTCAAGACCCAGCAGTGGACTGGAGACCTACAAGATAGGAAAGGTAGAGTTTAAAAAATCATTTAAAAACAAACCAGAGAAAAGGCCCACAATAAGTAAAGTTTTATCACTGAGCAGGAACATTCGGGGTGATCACAGGGCCAACATTTTGCCTTTTTTACTGGTGCAAAGTTTGCAAACGTGTACATGTATAGTTTAGAAAGCAAAATAGTACATTTTGCATAACTCTGAGTTCTGTTCCAGCAGAAGCCCAGTTAGACTGGAACATCGGGGGTGATGGAGTCATGACTGAAATGCATTAGGTGAGTTTAGTGGGAAAAATTCCGTAACATGTGTCTAGCTTACATACATGCTATGATCATTGATTAATCCCTCATTCTTCTGAACATTAAATTCACTCAAGAAGCATAAAGCCAGGTTATAAACTCTTTATAGTTGGAACTGCAAGTTTTATAGTGCCTAACACAATAGGCCTTTAATCCTGATTGGGCTCTAAAATAAGAAACAATTGCTATTAGAACTAAACCTGTCTTGATTTTATTTTTATGAAGCACCGAAATGCTGAAACTGGCTAAGCATTTTTTGTTGTGTTTATCTCAAAGATAGTGTCAATAAAATATAAATAAAGCTAGGAACCAAAGGCTGTGTTCACTCCAGGGAAATCATATTACAAGTCTCTTCCTAAAGTAAAATTTAATGGGTAGGTTATTATAACTCCCTCAAAAGGCATTTACAGGAGACATATTGACAGAGCCTTAGCTATATAGAAAGTGACAGGCAGAAGCAATGTGAGACTTTCCATCAGCTATATTGTGAGATGTTAGGGACAGAGTGCTAGGAAATTACTTCACCAAGGCCGTATGTGGAAGAATTCTCAAAATAAGTCCAGTGAGAAGGGTTTTTCGTTTGTGTTTTTTGTATTTAAACTCGCATCTAATTGTCCATTTACTGCCATTATTCTACTTGTCTCCAGTAGAGAACTGATGGTCATCAGAAAGAAATCTTCCCCAGTTACCCATGAATGATATCCTCAGTGTTAATAAATTCACTCCCTGACTAGAGAGGGGGTAGTTCTCCCGTGAAGCAATATTTCAATTGAATTAAACTTTCACTTAGGAACTACCATATTTAATGTGTCTTAACAGCTCACTATTACAGGCTTGACAGATATAAGAATCCCCCTAGCTTAAAATGCAAGACAGATATATTAATACAAAGAGAAACTAAATTGGGGGAGCTGGGTGGAGAATAGGAGGGGGAGGAAATGGAGAGTCTAGGAGCCAGATCCTCATCTGGTGTACATTGGTGTAGCTTCATGTTAGTAAATATTAACTCTTTTAATCCTTTTCTTTCTGTATATTTGATTCATTTATATATTAGCTATTCCTTAGAATCTTTATGATATTAACAAAGAGCATGTTCAATTCTAAGGCTCAGAACACTTGACTGATAAATACCCCTACTCAGGAGTTCTGTGTGTTAGATTATCTAATAATCAATGAGACCCCTGTCTATTAACTCCAGATAGTCTGAGAAACCATCCCCTTTATATAATGCTTACATAAGCATATATAAACCTGTGAAACTGATAAGAGATGATTGTTACAGCAGATAGGGAAGAAAGACCCACTGAAAGACATTCTCTTGAAGAACTGTTAGACCTTTCAGCTGTAAATAATTATGCCTTCACACATAATTCAGGCAACCTGAGAATGTACAGACATGACATCAGAACATGTTTCTTTTGACAAAGAGGGTGTTCTTTGTTTAAAAAACCCCAATATAATGAAACTGTTGTTGGAACTTAGGGAATCAAACTGGGCATCCTTCCAGTTACACTGAAGAGACACTGACCTTCAATCTTACAAAAGGGTTGTGATGTATCTAGACTTTCTGTATAGTGCTGTACTATTCTGATTGATAATCTGATTCATAATTCCAATTGAGCCCGCTGTTCAACAATCTTGAGTAGACATTAACTCAGACACGCAACATCCACTAACTTCAGAGCTTCATTGACTTACAGCAGATGACGATCTGGCTTAAGGGTTAAAGAGAAATGATAACCCAGCCATATTACACATCCTGCATGTTTCCATAGAGTGAAATTCTGTGCTGTGTCTGAGACAGCACAGAACTCACAGCCCTGGGAGAGGAGGGGTACCTTAACCCCTTAGGTCACCTTAGGCCTTTTCAGCCTCTCGATCTCAGGCTGCGCCAGGGGCTAGAGGGGCATAACTAAGGCTCTCTCCATACATTGAGCTGAGGGTGTGATTCCCAGCTCAGACATAGCCACGCTAGCTCTGCTAGAGGTAGCATGCTAAAAAAAGCAGTGTAGTCAGGATAGCATCTTGGGCTAGCCATCTGTTTATGTACCTAGGGGGTCCATATGGGTACATACTCCACCCATGCTGTCCTGGCTATATTGGTATTTTTAGCCTGTTAGCTTGAGCAGAGCTAGCATGGGTATGTCTATGGGAGGTGGGAATCACACCTGCAGTGCCAAGTGTAAACATTGCCTATTTCACTTACAGCAGCCACCCTGGATGACCTATGGCAGCAGAGCTGCTCAGAATCTTTACAGCGCTGTGAGTTGTAGCCCTGAGACCAGTCCCTAAGCCAGGGCTTGAGAGGGGGTGTCTTCTGGAGACAACCTTATGGAGGTCATCCACAGTGCCTGCTCCAGGAGAAGCCCCGCCCAGGCAGAACCACTGCCCTTTACACTGTTCGAGTTCTGTTGCATGATATATAATAGCCAGAGCAGAGGTACCCTACTTCCAGATCACTTACAGATTTTAAGTCCAGAATGGATCCCTGAAGCTTAACCTCAGTAATACAGCCTTAGGATCAGGGGTAGGCAATTACTTTTTTGTCAAGGTCCAAATTTCTTGGTCAAGATATAGTCAACATCCAGACTCCAGAGGAACATTTCCCCACTGAAATAACAATAATGAAAATAATTAGACTACCATGTATTGGAGCATAAGTTTTCGTGGGTGAATACCCACTTCGTCACATGCATCCGATGAAGTGGGTATTCACCCACGAAAGCTTATGCTCCAATACATCTGTTAGTCTATAAGGTGCTGCAGGACTTTGTCGCTTTTTACAGATCCAGACTAATACAGCTACCCCTCTGATACTCGATAATAATTAGGGTTGCCAACTTTCTGCTCACACAAAACTGAACACTGCTGCCCCTTGCCCCGCCCCTTCTCTGAGGCCCTGCCCCTTGCCCCGCCCCTTCTCCGAGACTCTGCCCTTTGCCCCCGCTCACTCCATCCCCACTCCCTCTGGCGCTCACTCTCCCCACCCTCACTCATTTTAACCGGGCTGGGGCAGGGAGTTAGAGTGCGGGAGGGGGTGAGGGTTCTGGCTGCAGGAGCAGGCTCTGGAGTGGAGCCAGGGATGTGGGGTTTGGAGTGCACCAGGGGGCTTCGGGCTGGGCTGGGGCTTGGGGTAGGGGGATGTGCAAGGGCTCTGGCTGGGGGTGCAGACTATGTGGGACGGCTGGGGATAAGGGGGTTTGGGGTGCAGGAGGGAGATCTGGGCTGGGGCCAAGGGGTTTGGAGGGCAGGAGGGGGATCAGGGTTGGGCAGGGGGTTGGGGTGCAGGGGTGTGTGCGGGCTCTGGCTAGGGGTGCCGACTCTGATGTGGGGCTTGGGTGAGGGGTTTGAGGTGCAGGAGGGTGCTCCGGGCTGGACCTGAGGGGTTTGGAGGGCGGGAGGGGGATCAGGGCTGGGCAGAGGGTTGGGGCATGGGAGTCGGGTCAGGGGTGCAGGATCCTGGCAGCGCTTACCTCAGGCAGTTGCCGGAAGCAGCGGAATGTACCCCCTCCGGCTCCTACGCATAGCCATGGCCAGATGGCTCCGCGCGCTGGCCTGTCTGCAGGCGCTGCCCCTGCAGCTTCCATTGGCCGTGGTTCCTGGCCAATGGGAACTGCAGAGCCAGCATTTGGGGTGAGGGTAGTGCACAGAGCTCCCAGGCGGCCCCTACACCTAGGAGCCAGAACGGGGACATGCCGCTGCTTCCAGGAGCTGCGTGGCATACAGAGTCACAGTTGGCAGGGAGCCTGCCTTAGCCCTGCTGCACATTTTTAATGGCCCGGTCAACTGATGCTAACTGGAACTGCCAGGGTCTCTTTTCAACCAGATGTTTCAGTCAAAAACCGGACACCTGGCAACCGTAATAATAAGTAGTAAACAAAAAAAAAATTTGTCTGTTCAAAAGCATCTGGCAGTCTGGATTTGGCCTGTGATCCATCTATTGACTATCCTTGCCCTTATTCTTCACCCACTAATTGCTGCAGTCAATGGTACTATTCTCCCCTACTACTCTAATAAAATTAGACCAAGCTGAAATATTGAAAAAGAAAAGTCATCTGAAAATTTTCTCAATTGTTAAGTTGTTTCCCTTTCACGGGATTCAAAACAGAATACTTTGGATTTTCCAGTTTTTCAAATTCCTCCCCCTCACTGGGTGCAATAAAATTATTTTCCTTTTGCCACTAACTCCTACAAAGTTGAAGTTTGAGAAGTTACAGAGCAGCAAAGGAAGAAGAGTGAAAAAAGCCCAAGACATAATTCATTCTATTGCACTGAGTAGCAAAAAAAGGAACAACGGAAAATGGGGAAGAAAAGGAAGAGATGACAAAATACTTCTTAAATTATAAAAAAAATATAAAAATTTAGAATGGGGGGGTTGGGCAATGGTGTATTTTTTAAATATAAAAACAGCTTTTTTCTAAAATATTTAATTTTGGGGAAAAACATTTTTCATCAAAAAAGTTTTGGGAGAAAAAAAAAACCCACTTAGCTGTAGTAACCATGAATTGAGCGCAGTATGTTCTGGCTGAAATATAATATATCTTTTAGTAAGACAGCCCATTTTCATTTAAAGTCTTCAGATGATGGAAAATCCATCACATCTCTTGTTAAACTATGCCAGCAATTAATTGCCCTTATAGTTAATAAGCAGCATGTTCATTTCACTTTGAATTTTTCAAACTTTATCTTCCAGCCATTGAGCTTGTTGTGCTATTGTCTGCTAGATTAAAGAGCCCTTAAATATCAGGTATCTTCTTGTATTAGTAATTAGGCCACGATCAAGTTGCTCTTAACCTTTTCCTTGATAAGCTAAATACTTTTATGGGCACGCACTTTACAATATAAATGGTGTAATTTTATTTCATTTCCTTTAGATTCACTTTGCTTGCTCTCTGGAACAGGGAGGACATACTGCTAAAATGCCCTACCACCTGCGCTCACAAGATTGGAGAGGAAAGAGAAATAGCTTTCTCCCCCTGCTTGCAGTTCTGCCTCACTGAATAATTTGCATTTTAATCATTTTAAAGATTACAACCAGTGGCATTTAAACATCTTTAACAGTATGAGCACTTCTACTGTATTTGTGCTAGCAAATTCCTGAGTATCAGTATATTTTATTTTCCTCAGAGCCCATGAGTTCCTTTCTTCAAAGAAAGGGGCTACAAACAACATTTAATCTGTGTTATAGTGGCTTGGGTTGGAACCGAACCAGGTGAAAAAGTGGTACATTCCAAGCTTCACCCACAATGTAAGTACCACCCACTTAACACAAGAGCTAGAGAGAAATGCAATACACAGTATCGTAGCATATTAGTTGAATTCAAGCCTTTCTTGGGGGAAAACAACTACAGTTGTGTCAAACTTGGCAAGTTCCATCCTTGCAGGTTCTTTTTAACTAAGATGAGTTTCTAGCCTCAGTATTTTTGGTTTGAGGAAATCTAGAGAAACCTATCCAGAACTGCCAATTTTTTCATGGTGGTGGCAACATGTAATCATGCAAACCTACCAAATGTCATAGGTTTTCCACATATGTTTCAGTGCAGGCTTTCTTGAAATTGGACCTGTGCTCACACAAATCATGAACATGACCCATATTTTGGGTTTCTAAGAAGCCCAGAAACCAAGGACATTTCACCTATTTGAGACTATTATGAAACTTAAAACACAGCTCTGGCTATACCCTCCACATTGAAAGTTAGAATCAGAATCACAGCTATCAGACTGACTGCTGCCATAAGTCAAGGGCAATAAACTTCCATTTACTTCAATAGCCAAATCCTTTGGTCTAGCAGAGCTGCTCCCACAGATCCTAGAATCACCTGGGAAGTGAACTACTCCCCTGTTCCCCTATTCCAGTCCATTCAGACTGTTATTTATCCAACACATTACCATGGTAACTAAGTACCTCACAATACCCAGCATAATGGGAGCTCCACTGAAAAAATGACTGAAAATCTCAAGGTGCACTATTTTTTCTTCATATTCTCCACTCGGCCATGTGTCCTGGCCCACCACCACATGCTCCATTACTATGTATTGATCTCAGAAGCAGTGGCTTGCATTGCTCAGGCCCAGGCATGTGGATGATCATAAAATCCAGGCAGAGGAGGTGAAAAACATGCGTGGAGGGACCCCTACACACACACACGCATTTCAGAGAGATAAGCAAGACCTTAGATATTTCTCAGCTGCACAGGTAAGATCTGCTTCTAACATTTCAGGTGGTCTTACTCTACCACTTAAAGCTTAGAGTATGCCACTCTTGCTCATGATGATCAGTACCTGGCTCCACAAAAAGTCTTGTTATGAAAAAGTCCGTTGGGCTACTTGTACAGTATGGCACTAATCACTATCCATGCAACTCTGGCCAAATCTAGCCCATTTAGCACTTTAAGGGCTGGAAAATAAGCAGATTTCACTTTTTAAAGATGGCCTCAGAGGCAACCAGGGACACTGTCACCTTGACACATTTTATGCAATTATATCTGGAATATCCTGAGGCATTACCCCAACTTAAAGTGGGGCAAACTTAAATTGACATGGAAGCCTGGACTCTGAATAGCTTAACTTTGATGTGTTAAAGTCAGACCAACATAGCTATTTGCTTTGTTTAGGAGCTGATTTGCTCCTAAATATTGTTGTTTCCATTTGGCATCAGCTGCTCTTTAAGGGTATTTGAGATCCTTCCTTTATGTCATCCACTGCTTTTGTTAAAAGAGAGTTTTGTGTATTTTAATCAGTCTTGGCAGAGCTGGAGGTGAAAACTCTCCTTGATTACCCTGATATTCACTGTGTCATATACAGTATTTTCTTATCTAGGTATCATTGAACAGATGTAGAATAAGCATGCAGGACTTTCTGAAGAAGCATCCTTTGTAGCAAAGGGAGTTAGCTTTTGATGAAAGGCTAATAGGACAATATTCCCTCTTATTTTGCTTTGTTCTCATTCTTGTATTCAGTGACATTTTCCCTCACTGAACGCTCTTTTTGCTTTCTCTAGGAGATGTGGAGAAGATCAAGAAAAGCACTCTAAAATCATAACGACAGCAAAGAAATTTCAAGAGAGGATCAAAACTGGCTGAAAAAGAAGGCCTGTTTAAAAGAAAAGCAAACACCATATCCAACTGGAAAGAAAGCATTTTATAGTAAAGAAAGATCCCACAAGAAAGCCACCAGTAAAAACTATCGTAAGAGACTGAGAAGACGTGAATTCTTGCAACTAGGAAGGTAAACAAAAAAGTAAAGAAAAACAAAATAATGAAACACTTCTATGGGGAAATACAAATATTGTACCCCACTGTGAGTGCAGCATAGAAAACTCAAGACTTTTCTCTCTTCCTTTTTAAGTGGACATTTCTCCCTTAAGGACTATGGTAGGAAGAAGAAAGTCTTATAAATCTAGAAAGAATTTAAGCCTAGATTTTCAAATATGAGTGCATTAAGTTAGGCCCTGATCCTGCAATTGACTCCAGGTAACCCCTGTCCCTGATCAAAACCCCACTGACCTCAAGAGGTCTCCCCACAAGCACATAGGTCCCCCTGCATGGACACTGACCAAAGAACAATATCTCTTGCAGTTGCTTAGCACAAACAGAGGGTGCACACTCCAAGCCATCCATTAGGGTAGCACAGATTGCTTTCCCTGCTTTCGGAGAGTGGGGAGCTGCTACACGGGCCAGGGCAGAGGGTGGTGAGGACAGAGTCACAACCTTACCTTCTTCTTGTCGCTTTTCAGCTGATTTGGTGGCAACTGGCAACAAGGGATGAGCGGTTCTATTGAGCACAGGCTGATGTTGTAACCAGCCCTAGATTGACCACACGTGGTAGATGGAGAAGGCTCTTTCCTACAGCCCCTCTCCTTCCCAGTCAATCTGTCTCACAACGTATCAGCAATACAGAGACATGTATCTAAGATTACAAAAGATGCAGTTTAGATATAAGAGGTGAAATGGGCCAAGAATTTCACCAAAGACAGTTCATATGAGTTTATGTACATAGGTCCTAATCTTGTTCCTATTTAATAAAAATCAACCAATGGGAGTTTTGCTATTACCTTCAGCCGGGGCAAGACTGGGGCCCAGAGTCACGCTGTACAGTCAAAGGAGTATAGGGGAGAAGGGAAGAGCACATTTTCATTCCTTTATGTTACTTTATAGAGCTGGTCAGAAATGTTTCTTGACAAATATCTTTGGCTAGCTCTAGTGTATTCCACTGTTTGCATTACTAACACATAACATTAGGCATTATGACACATTTGGCAATGTAATACCCTATTGGCATCTATTTGCACAAGGGATCAGAGTTAATCTCAATTTCTTGACTCTTTACAAATAAATTCACAGCCTTGACATTTCACTAATGTAAATTTCCCCTTTAAAATGTCTAGATATTAAAACTGAAACAAATTATTTTAGATATCGCAACAAAAACACACCTGCATTTATTGGATTTCCAACAGCCCTCCAAAAAACAGCTGAATAGATTTTTCTCCAGGTTTTCAGAATTTTTTTTTTTCTATAGGCTGTCCACAAGCATGAGACTTTTCCAGTCCCCGAGGTAATTATAAGCCACTGGAAATAGAAACAGAGAATAGAAATATTATCTCAAACATAAATTTAATAAAAAATAAAGCTAATGAATAAGCATGTTCTGGCATTAACATATAAAAAATTGAAAAGCCCAATGTGAACAGTGTGGTATACAGAAAAGTATCTAAGTTGTGTTTACTATTATGAGGAATTGATTCCAGCAAGAAATTGAACCAGAAACCAGCAATCTAAAAGCAATGGTTCTAGGAAGTTAAGGGACTTTTTTTGTTGTCATTATCAGTCCTATTTGGAGGCCATAAGCTCTGGAAACCATACCAAATCAGGTACAGTCTGACCAGTGCAGCCCTGCTCTTCCCATAATCCAGCTACTTCCTATAGCTCAAACAATTTATTCAGCCCAGGTTAAACATTCATGTTTGCAGTATTATTTTAGAGATGAGCCTGGGTTGAAAAGTATGGAGCCAATATTTATAAGGGTTAAAAGTTCAAGGAGTTATTGTTGTGGAGCTGGGGGGAGTCACATCAAAAAGTTCAGATCATCTCATGCCAGACTCCCCAGAGTTCAAGCAGTGTTTCAGTTCTGGCTTATTTATACGGTGCTTGGTTTTGTTATGCATTAGCAGAATTACTGTGAATACGTTTGATAAAAGTGCAAAGCTGCTGATAGTAGATTTAGAATGGAAGTGGACGTGTTTAGAGTTTCACACATTGGCATTTGCTTTTAAAAAACAGAGGATAGAATGAATGTATTTCATTTTCAGATGCCCAAAGAAAACAAAGCTCACATGAATTATTTAACATACATAGGCCTCATGGCCTAGTGGCTAGAGGAATGGAGTGGGAGTGAGGACACCTGGACTTCAGTCCAAGCTCCGTCACTGGCCTGCTGAGTGACCTCAGGCAAGTCAGTTCACCTCTGTGCCTCAGTTATCCCCATCTGCAAAATAGGGATAAGGATACTGTCCTCCTTCATGAAGTGTTTTGAGATCTCTTGATGAAAATGCTGTGCAAGATATAGGTGGTATCATGTGAAGTTTATATTTGGGAAGTTCTAAAAATGCAGCTTTTTTTCAAATCTGAGTTTATAAAAAAAAGTCTGAAAAATATTAACACTTGAAAAGCAATTTCTAAAAAAAAAAAAGCCCCCCTCACAAACTACATTCTGAGAACTCAAATACAGCTACATTAATCCCCCACCCCTGCCAAAATCAAATACATGGAATCTAGAAAGGTAAGTCCATGAGAAGCCTCAAAAAAGTCTACACAAGTTATTCCAAGTTCACTTTGTGCATGCTGCAAGACCACACTACTGCAGGGTCTGTTCGTAGAGGTAAAGAGTATTGACCCCTTCCACTTCAGCACAGGAAGGGAAGCAGGCACCACAGAACTGGTACGTTGTCTCTCAACACAGGAAGGGGCAAGGAATGGAGCAGAGAATTGGCTCCAACTGCCCCAGTGCACCAGGTGGCATACCTGTAGAGTGACGGGTCAGAGATGCATCAGGGATAGCTCAGTGGTTTGAGCCTGCTAAACCCAGGGTTGAGAGTTCAATCCTCGACAGGGCCATTTAGGAATCTGGGGCAAAAATCAGTACTTGGTCCTGCAAGTGAAGGTAGGGGCTGGACTCAATGACCTTTCAAGGTCCCTTCCAGTTCTAGGAGATAAGTATATCTCCAATTATTATTAAATTATTAATTAATTATTAAAAATTGTGCCAGCTATAGACATGTCATAATTTACTCCCTCCCCAGAGCAGAAGGGGAACCAGGAAGGAGGCTGACTAACAACATCCCTTCTATACTGCTCCAAGGACAGCACAGCAGCAGGCTACCCCTTATTCCTCAAGGAGAGTTCTTGCCATCTAGCCCTCTGAGCACAACATTTTCTGCTATACAATCTCAGATTCGGACTTTAAGGCCAGAAGGAACCATCATGATCATCTTGTCTGACCTCCTGCACATGGCAGATCACAGAACCTCATGCACCCACTCCTGTAATGGACCCATAAACTCTGGCTGAGTTACTGATGTCCTCAAATTATGATTTAAAGACTTCAAGTTACAGAGAATCCACAATTTACTCTAGTTTAAACCTGCAAGTGACCTGTACCCTATGTTGTGGAGGAAGGCGAAAACCCCCCAAGGTCTCTGCCAATCAGAACTAGGGGAAAATTCCTTCCCAACAAAACCATGTTGTATTTTATCCCAATTACCATTTACCTTTATGTCCTACTTTCGCTTTCAAAAATTTTCCAAGACCTTGCATACAATTGAGGTCAAACTAACAGGCCTGTAGTTTCTCAGATCATTTCCCCTCCCTTTCTTACAAACAGGTGCTACATTAGCAATTCTCCAGCTATAGTGCACGACCTCCGAGTTTACAGATTCATTAAAAATTCTTGCTATTAGGTTTGCAATTGCACGTGCCAATTCCAACTAGCATACATATATAGAGAGAGAGCGAGCAGAGGTGACAACAATTTTTTAGATCTCTCAAATTTAAATTGGACTGAAAAGGTAATCTATGCTAAAAACAAAAAGTAAGAAAGGGACAATGAAAGTCATCCAGACTGTAATATGGATATATAAAATTGCTTTTTCTCAATGCACAATAACTATCAAATTAAAGTTTCCATAAATGAGAGTTCAATGTCACGTTTAATATAGTTTAAAATCACCAAATAGTTGGCCATTCCTGTTAACATACCATTCACTAATCGGTCACAAGAAACATCTCGACTTACTATATATTCTTTCCTCATCCTATCTTCCACTAGTATTACCCAACTCTGAGCCTGTCCACTTTCTGTCAGCTGGTTTGCTGCATTTCTATTCTACCCAGGAGAGCACACAAATGGATGCGTGCACACCTGATTCCAATGCCATTTTTTGCCTGGTTAGAAGATATTTTAGTACACTGAGGTCAGTAGCCACCCCATGAGCTCAAAATGTCACCTTGTTGAGCCCTCCTCATTCATCAGCCTAAAGGTGTGATTTAAAGTTAGGAGCCTTCCACTTATCAGTGCAATGAACATTCCAATATCGACAGCTGCCAGCATATTTAAGTTTCAAAACTAAAAAATCAATCGTGGAGATGTTCACGAACACACTGTTGGACAACTTATAATGGGAGTTACAGCTTTGGACTGAACTTTTACTGCAGATTTAAGATGTGCCAGGCTGTAAATACAGAATTTAAATCATATTTAAAAACCATACACAATTTAAGAGAACTAATTTTCTTCTGTTTCTAATAGAGAAAAACAAAGTAAAATGAATAAATAAAAACAAGAGAAGGAGTAGCAACTTTTCTAATAAACATTCCCCAAATTCAGTTGTGGTACAAAATAATCAGATTGCAATGGTATCTGCAATTCCACCAACACACACTGATGCTTGATTTTTTTTTTTTGGGTGGGGCGGGGGAGTGGGTAGGAAGCAGTGATAAAATGATTTAAGACAGCTAAATCCTATGCACTGATACTGTTTTCTCACCCAGAATATTGGGAAAGTTTTGTTTTACTTGTTGGATGATTTATCTAATTTTAACATGCCACTGAATTCCACCAGCTTTATTTTGTGATTTTTGCCTGTTTTAGAGCTCTATTAAAGCAGCATAGGGTAGCTGTGGATTCAGCCAGCACAATGCATGGGGATAAGCCCCTGGGAGTATGAGATAGTGATCTTCAGCTACAGAACACCTGAAAGACTACAGGCTTACTTCAGAGCTGGTGCTGACTAAACCATCTGCCCCTGCAGAAGAGTTGCAAAATACCAAAGTATCTGCGAAAATATGGGATATTGGTGGAAGAAGCAGAGGTGAAGAACTGTATCAAGGATCACTGAAATGCTGAGGAAGCATATGTCTTCACAGAAAAGGGGAGCGATTGGGGGGCCCATCAGTTAGCATACAAAAGCAAGAGGTGTAACTTCAAGTCAGGTCTGTCTCCTTTAAAAGGCATCAGGCATATTCAGCATGGTCCAGTCAGCCATCCATGGCAACAAAACCAGGAAAGCCTTTTGAGCAAGTGCAATTGGGTTGGCATGAACTGAACTGTGTTTGAAAGCAAAACATAAAATCATTCACCTAGAACAGAGGATCCATATCTGTGAGCATGTAGAGCTTTGTCATCAATTCATGTAGGTTCTGGAGTTTATGATGAAAGCCTCAGTGGTATTTTGATTACTTGGGGTAGTCAGTCAGTCAAACTAGTATTCCAGTTAAACAGACTCCATTTCTAACCCTTTTTGTGTGCCCATGGTTCCCAACATATTTGATTTTACCTAAATTCTGTTGTCCTCACATGCTACTGAATGGTGCACCGTGCACACATCTTATTGATCTTACACCTCTGCTTTTGTATACAAGTAATTTTAGAGTCAGTTATATTACCAGTGTGCCTATTGCATGTCTTCTTGGGGAATTTAATATCTTAATATAGTTGGCAGATCAAGTTTTAAAACTAATGGGCCAAATTCATCCCCTCACGTAACTCCACTGATTTTTGTGGGCGACGGATGAATTTGGCTCATTAATTTTTCAACTTAGATTTAACTCAACATAGATGACAAGTCCTGATCCAGCAAAGCATTTTAGCACATGCTTAACGTTTGGCACATATATAATCCATGGGATGCTTAAAGTTAAGCACGCGTGGAAGTGCTTTGCTGGGACAGGGATTAAACCTGACAGAAAGAACAACAATTTTTATGAAAGATACGGTTACTCAAGAGTTTGTCTTGTGCATGTAGATCTTTAAATAAGTCAATTCTTAAGTCATTCATAGCCATTGCTCTGTGGGTCACTCCTGGCCACACTACTGAACCACCTTTCCTTTCATTTACTTACCTCCAATCTTCCCTTGTGAACAAAGCACTTTCTTGCCATCTCTGCAATTCTATCAACTTTATCATAGCTTCAATTCCTCCCATTTACTCAGTCATCATAAGATCTTAAATCTTTTTTTCTGAACATTGAACTAAGGTGCATTTACAATTACATTTTCTTTGACAGTTCTCACTCACTTGGAAAAGCTCTACTCTGCTCAGAAAAGCTGTAAGCTTGGAAAGCTTTTTCAGGCTTTTCCTGTTGTCATTTATTTGCTTACTCAGCTCTGCCAACACCAAGGGCTACATTCTGTACCAAGTTGTACCCTATGTAATTTCAGAGGAACTGAACTCCTCTCCTTTCCTCCCACATGCTGTTCTGACTCTCCTACTGGTGACAACTCTATTCTCCGTGTACCTAAAACACACAACCTTTGTGTCAACCACGAGTCCTCATCTTCCCTCTCTACATGGCTGATGCTGCTAAATCCTGCAAGGTCTTATGCTACAAATCTGTCTGTTCATTTCTACTGAGAGTGGGCACCCAAACCTTGCTTATTTCTCTCTTTGAAAACTGCACCCTCTTTTTCTCTCTTCTCCTGAACTCATCTTCCTCACCAGGGTCCATCCAAAACCCCAGCCACAAAAACTGTTGCCTTTGCTCAGGGCTCTGACCATCTCCCAAGCCCTTCACTGACTTGCTATTACCTTCTGCATCAAATTTAAGCAGTTTGTCTTTGCCTTCAAGTCCTCAGGCATCACTTCTCTCCTCTAATGTCTTTTCATTGCCCTGCTCAGTCCCGTTCCTCTATTCTGTGTTTGTTTATGCACTGTTGGTGCTATAGGAATAATCTTGGTGCTAGTTATACTATGGTTGCACATGGTCAGATTCATAATCATGTTGCAATTTTAATCTATTCATGCTGCATTTAAGTGCAATGGAATATTTGCATGTACAGAAGCACCCAAAGTTCCAAAACAGTGTTCATCTGATTTCCATCTGTGATACAAGGTTAAGTTCATAGTAGTTAGATCAGTGGCATGGAAGTTAAAAAGGATCTAAATTATACTCCCATTTGAGCCCTATGGGCCTAAAGCTTTAATGCCTATTGAGCCATATGTACTTGCATAAGCAGTCCCCTATTGCCCTTGGGTACCTCTGATTATGCTGTATAGTTTTTAAAGACACCACAGATTCTACCAGACTGACTTCTGAACTGTGCAACGCTACCATCTTGAACACCACCTTTCAAAAAGTAATGAAACCAAGAGTGCCAATTTACACCACCTGCAGAACTAGATCTATTTCGCAAGCACATTCAGACATATGGATGTCACTTTCCCAAACCTCCAACTTGTCAATATAAAAATCAAAGGATCATTAGATCTCATTATCTGAAGAATTCCCATTGGCCACTGGGTCAGTTCTACATTTCACTTTCCCTTCCTCCCTATTTTGCCATCCAGTCTAGTTCAGAACATGGATCATTTAAAATTCCCACTTTTTTTTTAAATGGGCTCAGACTTCCTTATAGACTACAGAAGTGGGTCTGCAGAGACCTGGCTTATGCTTGTACAGTTTTAAATGCACACACGCATAAGTTCAGATTTGCTAGAACTTTGTTTTTAAATGACAGCTGTCTCTTGGATTTAATAAGGAGCAAACACTGCCTTAAAAGGAGCACCTAGCCTATGGAGAGATGTTTCAGGTAATCCATACAATATGATAAGCAAACATACTAAAGTTTTTAGAGCTGTAGTCACTTAATTATTAGCAATGATTAAGAAACAAATCACTCAGATTTTCATGTAACGTTTTGACATCCCAAGGAAACATTATTTTATAAAATTAAAGATAATACATTCCATAAATTAAGTATCTAAATACACTGATAGTACCTGCTGAGTAAAAGTATTTTAGCATGATAAACCTGTAAAAGCATTCAAGGAATGCCAATGGCTATCAGGTATTCTTTGGCCTTTCAATAGATCTTCTAATATACTTCACAGAAAAGTGCAGTCAACAGGCATAATTATTTCGAGAGATTATTTGTAAAGCTATGAGCTCATGGAAAATTGCTCCAGCCAGTGAGTTCATAACCCTACTGAGAGCTTAATTCAAATAAGAAATAACTGGAAAATAAACCAACAAGAGAAAAATGAAAGCAACAAGAAATTAAAAACTATTTTCCTCACCATTCAGAGGCTCCCATTCATAAGCAATGACACCCTTGATCCAGCAAAGCACTTAAGCATGTTTGCCATCTTAACATATATATCAAAAAATAATTTACATTATAGTCAGTTGTGTTTCTGGTTATATGATCTATTTATTTGCATAGCAACAACAGTATGAAATCAGTGCAACTTTTTCAGCTCAATCATGATTAATTCCTTAATTTCCTCCTCACCCAAAGGTGGTCAGGAGGACCTATCACCACCCATGCAGACTTCGCACTTATATTACATTTGGAAACTAGTTTGGACATCTACACATCTTTGACTACTTGCTATTTTCCAGTATGTTACATTTTCATCCTGCCTGACACAGTCTGTGTATCACTTCAGTTATGCGGTAAAGACAAGATCTCATCTTTTTTAAGGTAGGATTTTTTTTTAGCCCTAATTAACTCTACAAGATGATTTTGTTCTCCCCCTTAACTTGTGTGTACAAACCATCTGTGCCTTTATTAAAGTGTTCTGAAGTACTCTCCAGGATGATTCTGCAGCTCCTAAGTATTTCTGCTTTAATCTTCAGAATGCTCAAAACAAACATTCAGTTCCAGTTTTTTTAAACATGGGTATTACAAACTAAATCTTAAGCTATAACTCAATATAAACTCACATTTAAACTTTTACATCTGGCTTTTGTTTTTAATTCTTTATGTGATGTATTTGGGCAATATGTATAGTTCTTAGTTGTAGCTAGGTGTCTAATAGCGTGTCTAGACACTTAAGAGATTTATATATAGACACCTGAATGTAGGCACTCAAATTTGAAGGTTGGACTTTGGATCTGGTCCTTATGACCTATTAAAGTTAATGGAAAGACTCCCATTGTCTGTGGCTCACATCCTAATGGTCAAAGTCAAGGTAATAGTGCCTAGCCTAAATAGTAGGTATATCCTTGGAAGAGTAAAGCGAGAATGAAGTTACTTGTGCCTAGTGGCCCAACACACTGTAGGGAACATGAGAGGACACACTCCTTTCCCAACTCAACCCACTGCTCCATATGGAAACGATTGTGTAGTCCACATAGCACATGCTACCTTTCAGCTACAGCCCAATTAGCTCAATGAAACCACACAAGCACTACTCGGAGGACAGCCTTCTCAGCTATGAAGCTGGCTCTCCCCCTGAAAAAAAAAATCATCCAGCGAAGAAAGGCAACCCGTTTGTTAATTCATACCGAGAGTTGGGAAAATCGCACAAAAAGTAACTGAAGCTTTCAGAACAGATATTCATGTGTTTGACCGCATCTGTGACGCTTTCATGTTGACATCCCATGAATATTTGAATGTTCAAGCTTTACTAGCGTGTATACTTATGAAACATTGGGGTTTTACTTCAACTGCTCAAATATATACTAAAAGGAACTTTAGTTTGCAGTGGTGCAAGTTGAACAAATTTCTCATCTGGAATTTTACATGCCAGTGTTGCAATACAGAATTCCCCGGGTGAATGTCAAAATTCACCGTTTGCAAATCATGATGAGTTAAGAATCATTATGAATGACCAGAATTATTAGCTGAAGAATTTAAAACAAGTAATATATACAAAATTCTTTGCCAACCTGTTCAAGAGGGATCTCAATACAAGCTTGTTGCTTATGTGGACAGACTGTTGTGCCTGGGCAGATTCCAGTCAGGACAGGGGCCTTAATTTGCCATCAGAAAAAAGTGTTGAAATTCACTGAATAAAGTATGCACTGTGAAGTATTCCATCGCAGGACTATAAAGTGGATTAAAAGCTGGCTAGATCGTTGGGCTCAATGGGTAGTGATCAACGGCTCGATATCTAGTTGGCAGCCGCTATCAAGCAGAGTGCCCCAAGGACCATTCCTGGGGCTGGTTTTGTTCAATATTTTCATTAGTGATCTGGATGATGGGATGGATTGCACCCTCAGCAAGTTTGCGGATTATACTAAACTGGGGGGAGACACAGATTTGCAGGAGGGTAGGGATAGGGTCCAGAGTGACCTAGACAAATTGGAGTCTTGCACTTGGATGGAAGAATCCCATGCACTGCTACAGGCTGGCAACCGACTGGCTAAGCAGCAGTTCTGCTGAAAAGGACCTGGGAATTACAGTGGATGAGAAGCTGGATATGAGTCAGCAGTGTGCCCTTGTTGCCAAGAAGGCTAATGGCATATTGGGCTGCATTAGTAGGAACATTGGCAGCAGATCAATGGAAGTGATTATTCCCCTCTATTCAGCACTGGTGAGGCCACATCTGGAGTACTGTGCCCAGTTTTGGGCTCCCCACTACAGAAAGGATGTGGACAAATTGGAGAGAGTCCAGCGGAGGGCAACAAAAATGATTAGAGGCCTGGGGCACATGATTAACGAGGAGAGGCTGAGGGAACTGGGCTTGTTTAGTCTGTAGAAGAGAAGAGTGAGGGTGGATTTGATAGCAACCTTCAACTACCTGCATGGGGGTTCCAAAGAGATTGGAGCTAGGCTGTTCTGAGTGGTGGCAGATGACAGAACCAGAAGCAAGAAGCTAGTTGCAGTGGGGAGGTCTCGGTTGGATATTAGGAAAAACTATTTCACTAGGTGGGTGGTGAAGCACTGGAATGGGTTACCTAGGGAAGTGGTGGAATTTGCATCCTTAGACGTTTGTAAGGCCTGGCTGGGATGATTTAGTTGGGGTTGGTCCTGCTTTGAGCAGGGGGTGGGACTAGATGACCTCCTGGGGTGGGACTAGATGACCTCCTGAGATCTCTTCCAACCCTAATCTTCTATGATTCTATGGCTCTGTTTGTAAGCTTGACTGCTATAATGTCTGTCTTCTAAAAATTCTAAACACATGCCACAGGAAAAAGAAAAAAAAGAGCAGGCACTGAACTGTGTTAGTGTCTAATGGGACAATACTGATGATTTGTTTTAATTTGCAAGAGCGCTAGTTCTATACCTTTTTTCATTTCTTTCTTCATAATAAAAGCCATTAGTATAACAGGCAGGGGCGGATTTAGAGTCAGTGGGGCCTTGTGTGCAGCTTCATCTTCACTTCCCCCCCCCCCACCCATAGAACCCAGCCAACAAAAAGAACATTCTCTCTTTTCTCCCTGTGGTTTTTTCATTCTATTTTTCTTCCTCCTCCTCCTATAAGTAATGGGAAGTAAATTAAAATAAAGTGAGGTACCTTGATTGGGGTAGGCGGTTGGGGTGCAGAAGGGTGTGCAGGGGGTGGGCTCTGGGAGGGAGTTTGGGTGCTGCTGGGTGCGGGCTCTGGGCTCGGGCAGGGGGTTGGGGTGTGGGTGGAGGGGTGAGGGCTGTAGCAGAAAATTTGGTTGTGGGCTCTGGGCTGGGGCAGGAGGCTGGGGTGCAGGAGGGTGTGCGGGGGTGGGCTCTGGGAGGAAGTTTGGGTGCGGGATGCAGGCTCTGGGCTGGGTCAGGGGATTGGGGTACAGGAGGGGGCAAAGGGTGGCACTTAGCTCAAGTGGCACAGCTCCCAAAGCGACCGGCACACACATCCTCTGGCAGCAGCTCCTAGGCTGGGGGGGAGAAGGGGTCTCCATGTGCCACTGCCTACAAGTGCTGCCCCCACAGCTCCCATTGGCCACAGTTCCTGGCCAATGGGAGCTGCGGAGTTGGCGCTTGGGGCGGGGGCAGCGCGCGGAGACACTCCCACCCCCACAGGGGCTGCAGGGACATGCCAGCCACTTCTGGGAGCAAAGTAGCACAGAGGGACGGAGGCAGAGTGGGCCGAGATCCACCTTAGCCCTGCTCCTGGCATGTCTCTACGCACCCCTTGGGGGAAGGGGGGCAGTGGGTCTCCGTGCGCTGCCAGGGGCATGCAGAGACGTGCTAGCAGCCAGCCACTTCAGGGAGTGGCATGGGGCCACTGGCCACAGCCTGTAGGCAACCTGCCTGCGTGAGCCCTGCTGCAATGCCAGCGGGGACTTGGGGGCAGGTTGTCAGATAGTTGTCCTGCATTTTCGGGGCCCCCTGTCACTGGGGGCCCCATACCACTACATGGATTGTTTCATAGTAAATCCACCCCTGATAACAGGAACTGCCAACTTTTTTTAAAACTTGCTATCTAAGATAGACTGGAAGAAGATGTGAATTAAAACCTCAGAGCCAATTTACCACCACCCCCACACTCTGAAAAAGTAGATTAAAACCTTACAGCTGGCTCCTAATTCTAATGGGCCAAAGCAAAGCCCTAGCTCAAAAATGTCAAACTGTGGGGAAGTGCCGATCCTAGCTTTGCCTCTTGGAGCACCATCTCTAATGAAAGAAGACAGCTGGTATTTTCCTTTATGGTTTTTTTATGGTTTGTTTTGCCAGTGAAACCACAGCTTATGGGCAGGAGGTGAAAGCAATAAGTCAACCAATTTCACCTTCAAAAGTTTGCCTTTCCCTCTGGATGACATCATTAATTTCCTTTCCATATGAGCAGAGTCATAGTGTAGAAGAAGCACAGTGCACTTGCAGGATCAGTAAGAGAAATGTCTGCAAAATATGAGCAAGAGGGCTAGAATAAAAAATATATACTGTTACTTATTTAGCTGAACTTTTGCAGCTGCTTGTCATGGCTCGCGTTGAATTATTGTCTAATTTAAAGACAACATTAGCTTTCTGCAATGTTGGCAAAAATATTTTTCTACTGGAGAACGTATCACTTCCCCTGAGGGGAATATTATTTCTCAGTTTGTTATTGAAGTAGCCAAAGGTTGCAAGTGATAATCTCAGAGTAGTCAATAAAATTATTTGTACTATCCATGGTATTGATGAATGCTTAATCAGTACAGAGTGACTTTATGCCTTTGTGACATAATAAATAGCAATACTCAGTGTCTACAGGAGCACTTTTCACCTGTAGTTCTCAAAGGCTGTTTACAGACATTTTCAAGTATCAACCTCTCCATTTTACCAGAGAGGAAACTGAGATGCAGAGACTGAGGGTCTAACCTCCAGAAATGCTGAGTTCCCAGAACTCCATCTGAAGTCAATGGGCACTGAAAGTAATCAACGCCTTTCAAAAGAAGAAATCATTTATGTTCTCAAGGTCACATATAAGGCAAGGGCAGAACAGGAACAGAACCAATGTCTTTAGCTTCCAGACCATTTAGCTCATTCTTGGTAATACACTGCCAGTTCAACATTTACTAACGATCCCTGAAAATGGTCATAAGTGTTCACAAGGGGGAAATTACATAAGGCTTTCCCTCAATTTACACTAAATACAAGTCCACTCGAAAAATATTCTGAATTTCAAAGTTTTGGGTTTTGATGGAAAAAAATATTTAAAAAGCATGTGAGATTCTTTCCCTGTTTTTTCCAACTAGTTCCATTCACTAAAGATACAGATATGTTCTATGCCCACAATCTGTCAGTCATCCAAGCTGTACCTGTCACAACTGTAATCATCACTCAGCAAAAATTCTCCCCTCCCCAAACCCTAATTCTCATTTCTGCTATCAAAAGAGCTGTGTGAAGCTTGGTTTCATTTCACAAAGATTTGTACTTTGTATATTTTTGTCTTACAGTCAGCACAGTGTGTTCAAATCCCACTCTTCTATCATATTTTGCTTTGAGTTTAGTGAATGAACAGCACAACACATAAAAACACAGAAAATACGCTCAAGCTGCCCAGTTTTTCTTTTGTGTCAAACCTAGAATCACTCAATGACTGCAATGCAAAGCCACAAAATAGCCAGATTTGCTTGTAAGATTCTCCAATGAGTTTTGTTAACTTGCATAAATATACCTTCTAGACAGTAGATTGGAACTTAAGAATTGATTTTAATTAGAGAAACTCAGGCAAAGAATAAACTGGTGTTATGCACAATTTCTAAGTACTGCATCACTGCTAACATCATAGCTTTTTCACCACCATCTAGCTGCCTATATACTAAAATAAAAATTGTAAGACTATTTCCCTTACTGCCTTCTGGTAACACATCCTAACATTTCACTACCATTAGCAAGACTTTCAGGAAATTGCTCGACAGTAGTAGCAAAGAAAAGTTAAGGTAAGGACACAGGGGCAAATACCAAGTCTTATAAAAAAAGCATCATGTGGTTTTTAGCATCCTCACAGGACAGACAGGACTCAGTTCTTTCAAACCTGTCCAAAATGCAGGGCTTTGGACTGGAGATGGGAGCTGGAGCGCGGAGCAGCTCTGGAGCTGCAGGTTTTTTTCCTGGAGCTGGAGCGGAACTGGAGCACAGCTCCAAAGCCCTGCCAAAATGTACTATTGACAACACCTGAAACTTTACCTCAAGTCTTGCAGTCTTTGGTGCTTTTCTTAAAAGCCCCATGCAGTAATGTGATTACATGACAAGTTTAGTTTTCATTTAAAAGATAGTAAGTTTGTAGCCCTTATGACTGCAGAAAAAAAAACTTGGAAAAAGATGAACTCTAAAGATTTGAAAAATAGAAGATAATTAAAGAATATATCATTCGTAAAACCTCACAATTTCATTAGATTTTGGGACCTGACTCATGATGTGAGGGCTTGGCAATACGGATATTTTTAATATATATAAAGAGAGTATTACACACATACACGGACACACTACATGGAACTCTTTCAGTTCAGAAATAATGTAAAATCCCAGCAACCAAGGGGGCTGTAATTAACAAAGTGAAAAAGCAGTGCACCAAGCTTGATCATTGTGATGGCAGAGTTCTCTCTCATTATGCTCATTGCCAAGGGGGAGTAATTTCTTGCTGTGTCATTCTTGTTAGCATTTTTGTCACAAACATGAGGCTCTGGGATTGCATTTCTTGTTTGCAAGATGTGTTTGTGCACAGTCAATACTTGACCTTTTCCTAATAGTCTGCATTTCACTTCTCTCCGTATCCCATGTTTACTTTCTTCAAAACATGTAAAACTTGCCCTTTAAAAAGAAATCTATTGCTAGCTTACTTGAATGATCTTTAAACACCAGTTAAATGAAAGACAAAACAGAGTCTCTGTCCTTCAGAGAGCATGTTACATCTTCCGTCAGTTGCTGCTTTACCAATAAATTCATGTTGGAGAAATCCAGCATAAAATGGGTTGTCACCTGGTCTCTATTGTTTTCATGTTTAGGCGTAACTTCTAGGTATAAGTGTTCAGAGCTTAGCTTTTTTTTCCAGATGAGAGACGGTCTTCCTCCAGCTATCCTTCTCCTTTTGTCTGTCATTACTTAATTTACTCAACCTAGTTTTATTGTCAACTTGAGATTAGTCTATAGGAAGAAGCCCCAATATAGCCAGAGCAATATGTGGTACTTAATAACAAGCCTTCTAAAGGACCTTATTTTGACTTAGAAATCTTCTAACTTCCACAGAATGTTCAGCACTGAACTCCCTGCTTACATGAATGACCTTCCTGTTCAGTGTAGTCAAGCATGAAGTAAAAGGCAAGATCCTTGGGGGGAGGGATAGCTCAGTGGTTTGAGCATTGGCCTGCTAAACCCAGGGTTGTGAGTTCAATCCTTGAGGGGGCCACTTAGGGATCTGGGGCAAAAATTGGTCCTGCTAGTGAAGGCAGGGGGCTGGACTCAATGATCTTTCAAGGTCCCTTCCAGTTCTAGGAGATTGGTATATCTCCAATTATTACCTTTATTACCTTTTATCCCCTGGCTAGGGAGCATATAGCTCACTTAAACAATAATTTGCCTTCAAAACCAGTCGTTCATTGGTTTGTTAGTTAATTCTCCTCAGCTGCAGTTCAAAAGGGTTCAATCATCTCTGGCAAACTGGTCATTGACTGTGGTAACAATGACGACTCATGTCAAAAGAGACCACCATGGCCAGTTGCAGGGACAACAGCATCTTCCTACAACTTTGAAACAGTGACAACTGTAACAGGAAGAAAAAATTGTGTAGCATATCTGACTGACATTCTTCACATCCTGATTTAATTAGAAGACAACTGTGATGGAAAATTGGTAATTTACTCTTAGTTAATGGTTTATTTTACACCAGTAATGAATTTCACACTCCATTTGTTTTGTAATAAAGAATTAAGGAATACGGTGACTTACCTTAAGAAGAATATGTGCAATGCCAAGGTTAACTGGTTTTGGCATAGTGAAATTGGTGTTTCTGATCCCAGCTCCCAAACCTGGCTCATTTCAGCACTGAACAGTTACTTTTCTGAAATATCTAGATCACTTGGTTCCAGAAGTCCCATAAATATTGGGATTTGCAAAGAGGACTAAGAATTAGTACCCAATTTCCATGGCCTATGGGGGAGATTTTCAAAAGTATTTAAGGGATTGAAAACCAATGGAATTCTTGCTCCTAATTGTTAAGCCTGTTTGAAACTCTCCCTCTTTTACTGGGAGTTACATGGCTAATTCACCTTTGAAAATCCCAGCCTTAAAGTGAGTATTTGTCTTCAGTGAAAGACAATTACACATCTCACCAACTAGTAACAACCCCTTCTTCCTCTCTGCTTTTATAGATTTTATACTTTCCCACATGGACCAAAATATGTTTGCATTCAATTAGACATAGAAAAATATGAAGTTCAGCTTTAAAACAAAATTACAAAAGGAGTTTTTTACATTTAATCCAGATTCATTCAATTTCAGACAAGCATTTAATCTGGCAAGGGGTTAGGGAATTTCAAACTGTGGTAGATAAATTACATGCCATAAAACATTATCTGTGTGCCAGACATGGGAATATCAGGATTCCCCTCTTTGAACACATGATTATGTTCAAACAAAACGAACCTAGGGATTCATTTAATTCCCAGCTCCATGCATACTGACTTTTGGATAGTACACTAGAGGTAATTAGATATGACTCCTTGTAGTACAGTAGTTTAGAAAAGAATGGGATTGCTTGATATAAAGAAAGCCAAAGGAGGATATCATGTTGAAGCTCTGTGCGTATGTTTCACAACTCACTAGGTGATCAAGTTAGAAAGATTTTTTCCTATCCACATATCTAATTAGCAGCACATAAAGATGAATGTTAGTCTTTCCTGCGTTGTTTAAGATAATTTGTTTGCAGCCCTATTTGGTCCAATCACTTTATTATTTACTGTCAACATTATTATACTTTTAAACCCCACTATTTTAAATTTATATTGATAAACAGAAAAAGATAAGAAACTGATGTATTCAGGGGCATAAGGAGTCGGTACTGGGAGATTTGACTGGTATCAGAGCGCCTTTTCTTGGTTGACTCCAGAGATGGGGATGTGGTACCTTGTTTTTTTGCTGCCTCTTAGCAGTTTGGTCAGGAATCCTTTCCATGGAAGAGGGCTTCTTGTCCAAGGCTGCATTCGGCGATTTCTGGCTGGGAGTGGTGCATACCTCAGGCTCAGGTGCTATGCAAAGAGATTTATCCACGAGGATAATTTTTAGCTGGAGATCTCTTGCCTTTCTAGTGTGAGCTTTCAATTTGTGACAGTGCGAACACTTCTTAGGTATATGTGCTTCACTGGATGCACTGAGAGTACCCGTCTGAAAGGGATATTGAGAGCCTGCAGGTAGTGCAGTGTTTGAACCTGTCCCTGGAGAGCCAGGTATGCCCCTCAGGGAGCCTACTCTCTCTCTAAGATGAAGACAGGTAGGTCTATCGTGCTGCTGTAATAGAGCACAACGGAAACTTAGTCTTATGAGGAGTGTGGCGGGCCTGGCACCGCACCACCCCTTTGGGGCAGGGTGGGGATGGGGTGTTGGAACCTCGCCACTCCCAAGTTTGCATGCTCACCTCTCTGTGGGCAACCCGATGAAACCTAATAGCCTCCCTCCACGCAATCACCCCTTGGTTGGGGTAGTGTGTCCTAATGGCCAGAGTCCATATAAATCACTCCCCACATTGGAGCAGTGCGGCCTAATGGCCAGAGTCCATACAATCCCCCTCGCAAGCAGGGTAGTACGGCCTAGTGGCCGGAGTCTGGGTAACTCACCCCAAATGTCCGAGCAGTCTGGCCCAATAGCCAGGATCCATATGATTCCCGTGCTGGACAGGAGGGGAACCTGGGCCTGACCTCTCCACTGGGTCCCGATCCAGGACCCTCGTAGTGGCCCTGGCTTGGCGGGGGTCTGCCCGAAACATGCCGAACCTCTGTGTGGCTTTAATGCCGTTTGCCTCTAAAGTTCCCCTGGGTCGCTTCCTACCATAACCTCCAGGTCCTCCACTTTGTGGGGTCCTCTGGTCTGTTCCCCTTCTGTGACATACTCCGCCTGGACATCAGGGCGCGTCCTGGCTCAGCAGGCTTCCAGATCCTGGAGCGCAGGCTGTCACTCCTCGGGAGCTGGTGGCCTGCCTCCTTCCCCTCTGGTGGTCAGCCCAGACTATGCAGTTCTTCAGGCTTTTATACTTGTTCTCCAGTTGGAGCATGCCCAGCAGAGCCCCAGGGGCGTGGCTTCTTCTGCTAGGAATGAAGGGTAACCCCTGCGGTACCAGTGTGGGGCCGCACTGCCCTGTCACAAGGAGAATTACAATATTTTTTTTAAAGGGACGGGGATAAGTAGGAAGGTTAAGTATTCTAATCTATTCTAACTGAAAACTATAAACTAAGACTAATGGAAGAAAGGTTATTTCTAAGCTGTGCGGCGCTGCTGAGTGCTGCAACTCAAGCCAACAGCGGTAGAGAAGGAACTGAGAGGGAGTGGTCGCACAGTGCCAGTTACCTGCCTGAAGTGTCACGAGACAGGGATTGTGCATGTGCGACCCAACTGGGCACTGCTACCATAAATCTCCAGCTACGAGTGCGGGGGCGCATCGACACCCAAAGGGGAGCACCCACAGGGACATCACTCAAAGAAGAACCAAAGGTTCACTGACATCAGAGCTATAAATTAGCCTCACTATAGAGGATCTGGCTCCCAGGGATTTCGTGTTAAACTGAAATACATTCCATGTTCTATAATGTGATCTAATGTTATTCCAGGGCCTGGTCTACACTAGGACTTTAATTCGAATTTATCAGCGTTAATTGACTAACTAACCAACCACCCACACACCACCAGATTTAATTTAATTCTGAGGAGGGCTCTTTGGTTGATTTTTGGTACTCCACCGGCAGGTGGAGTAACGCGCTTGCTGGCTCCTCGAATTGAAGCCGGGTGGATGCGGTCAAACGACTCAGGCTGCTCCCTATCCTATCACACACTCTTCACCTGTCTGGCTGCTGACTGCAGCTTGGATCTCTGGCCAGCCACAGCCACAATGAAAATGACCCGATTCATTTCATTTTCTGGCGGTTTTTGTCTGTGGTTTTTGTTCTGGGCGGAGGCGAGCTGACGGGCACCTTGCGCAGCGCAGAGCTCTCAGCAGAGAGAGCAGAGAAGAGAGTCCTGAAAGGTCCCCAGAATAGAAGGACCGGAAGTCCAGGATCTGATCTGTGTGTGGGTCTGGAGTGAGAGGCTGTGCTCTGCTCTGTAAGCTCCCTCGAACAAGGCGAAGAGAAGGAAAGGTCTAAAAGGTCTCTACAGCCATGACAAGTGCAGGCGAGCGTGAAATGCGCGTGGGTAGAACAGGAAGGACAAAAGAAAAAAAAGCGGCAAGGCAAAAAGCGCTCCGGGGCCAGACATGCCCGCTGCTCTGCAGAGCATGCCATGCTGCATGCCATGGCATGCCACCAGTGCAGGTGCAATTCTCTACGGTGGACTTGCAATAGTGTGCCGGGACAGTGGACGACTGTTTCCGATGGGATGGAAAGAGATGGGAGATGGAGGAAGGGCAGGCGAAGGGAAAGGGGGTGAGACAGCGACACTCTTCACACTCTTCATCTCTTCATCACCCCACAGAGCCACGTCACCCGCATCAACTCACAGAGAGGAAGAGAAACGCAGCCCGCCACAAGTGCTACAAACAATCAGGGAGTTTTAAACAGGGAACAGGATACAAAATAAAAATTATATAAATAAAAATTTAAAAATAATATAAACAAAAATACATATAGAAACAAACAGCAATGGAGCACTAGTCAATACAGCAATGGGCAAAAATCTGGGAGAGGAAGAAAAAGAAAGGGATCAGCAGCAAAAAAGCTCTCAGAGCTGGAGTTGCTTAGGCAAGGCTTTTGGTGGGTGCTCCGTTGAAGCACACCTCAGGTTCCCATACCATCTCAGCATCAGAGAGCACGGCAGCGCTAGGGTCATGGGGGGGGGGGCTTCTATTGCTGTGCTTCTATTAACATCCTCAGCTCTCTCTGTGGCCTGACCTGTGGAAGTGCTAGTGGTAGTGGAGTGGCTGCATCTTATTGTGTACTGTAGTGTACTAGCATGTTTTGCTGTACTTTATTTACTTTGCATAACAGAGCATAAGAATTAACCTTTTACAACTTTGCTTAAGAATGACCTCATTTTACAGAGTTTTAGAGAATTTAACATAAGCCCCAGAGAGGATTTGCAGGGCCTCAGAGGGGAAAAGCGCAGGTCTCTTTTTGGCGGTGTGCCGGCGACACCTGCACTTTGGCTCATCTTTTCTGCTTTGCACATTGCCAGCACAGCAGAGCAGTCTGCACTACTATCTCTGTAGCAGTGCAGCACAGCAGGCTGCAGCTGCATGTAGCAAGAGGGATGCTGTCCTCTCTCTCAGTGCATCTATCCAGTGCAATCGCTGTCAATGCGCGCTCCCGAGATCTCGGACTATGAGAAGTCTCTGAGACTTCTTCCTTTCTTGGAAAATCTTCTCCTGTTGTGAGAAAACTGTGTTTTTACTGTTGACTTCAAGGTATTTGTTTCACTTTCCTGCCTCACTTCATCACACGCTTCACAACCCTTCACGCCCTGCCCGCCATCCCCCTCGCAGAGGCTGGCAGAGGCTAGACGCCACAAGAAAAGAAGAGAAAGACCAGACCAGGACAGAGAGGAGAGAGCCAGAGCTGAGAGCCAGAGCAGAGAGCCCAGGCAGAGCCTGGAGGCCCAGGGAGGAGGCAGAGCACAGACAGCAGGGAAGACCAGCAGGCGCAGCAACGCCGGAATGCAGTGCTTGGAGAGAGAGAGCGACCGGCCTGCGGGACAAGCAGCGTAGACAGGCAGCCTGTAGAGGTTCTGCCAGGCTACAGGCAGGAGCAGGCCCCCAGGCAGAACAAGTGCAACCCCCCCAGAGTGGGAGAAGAAGGAGGAAGTCCCAAGAAGGGCCGTGAGGTCTGCACTGGGCCCAGACCTCGCGCCAGAACACACCAGGCGCTAATGTACAAGACACCTCTCGCTGTAAACACCAGAACACCCTTCCCTTAGACCAATCCAAAGCGTATAACATTATTAAAGCGGTTCCATGTTTTCTCTCTGTTTCATTAACTTTTTTTGTCAGAAGACTTTGTGGGACCCCTTTTGTTTACAGTGCAGTTTGTGGGGTTTGTTTTTACTAGAAGGGGCACAGACAGGGGTCACTGGTGGGCAGCAGGCAGGCAGGGTCAGGCAGGGTCAACAGCAGGCCAGATGTGCTGGCTGGCAGGGACAGTCTGTGTGTATCCTGTGCCTGTTCATGCATTTGGTAAAAGGCAGGCTTCCTGGTGCTGCATTGGGACCTTCCCTCCATCCTGTGGCCTTGGTGCCCCTGCACCCCTCCCGACTTCCACCCCAAGCCCTTCACACCCCTCATGCAGCCCTCACCCTCACCCCGCCCCAACCCCCAGCCCACCCCCCACCGCCCACCAGCCAGGGCACCTTCCCCACCTCACCCACCCCAACCCCCAAACACCATCACAACTTCATTTACATGTTTCTAAAATCAACCAGAAAAAACAGGAAAAACAAAAAAAAACCAGTCAAACTAATTAGATCAAAAACTCATGTAAAACCAAAAACGTCCTTGGTTAGTCAAAAAAACTTTATTTATGATCAAAAGTCAATAAAATCAGGACGTATAAAAAAGGCTCTTATCTCAAGCTGCTCTGAAACCTCTTGGGAATAAGTGCTACTGGGATCTGATCTGCCTCAACCTGCTTCCAAGCCACTGATCTGCCACAGGGGCTGATGGCCGGCCAAACTCCAATGGACTAAAGCGCACAGCTTGCTCTCTCAGAGATTGTGCTCGTCACAGCAAGAGCACAGAGATTGTGGGGGCACCCGCTTCCTCAGATCAAGCACAGAGCAGCTTTTCTCAGTCTTGCTCCGATCCCAGTTTCGCTGATGTCCACACAAGTTGAAGAGTGGCACATGGCTGATGTCAGTCCTCTTCAGTTACAAGAGGCTCGGGTATGCCAGGCCCCCGGCCAGAGTCCCTTTTCCCCCAAGATGGCTTTAGGCGGTAGCATAAGGAAGCATTCGCCAGTGGTCCCATCTGCACACCCCTCCTGAAGGAGGTTGCTGGTCCGGCCCTGGCCCACCAGGTCATTGTTGAACTTGAAACCGTCATGAACCCACACCCACCACCCGGAACAATGCCCACCCACGCCCTGCCCCTGGCCACCACACTTTGCCCACACGAAAAGCAGCACCCACAATCGGTTAATGCCCTCCCATAATGTACGGCCTGATAATGGGGAAGGTGCGTACTCCATGACATAGTTTGCGACAGCACCCCACCAGTCACTGCCTCGATCATCTGCTTCCCCACCGCTGGAATCAGCCCAGGATGACAGTGCCCAGCCATCCAGTGGCCCATTGACAACAGTCGGCTTTGACTACAGGCTGCTTGTATTGCAGAGCCGCTGAGTGGCGACACTTCCACTGACCGGTAGCTGTCTGCTCCTCTGGTGCCAGGCTACTGGGGCAGGGCCAGGGCACGGCACATTTCCTGTTTGCAGCTCCTGGTGGCTTGTTCAGCGGTGCAGGGCAGCCAAGGAAGTCCTGGCGCTCAGGGCGGTCCAGCCACGGTGTGCAGTTCACCACCTGTCCCGTGTCCAGCCCTCCGTAGCAGTCTGCACAGTCCCCAGCCAGTGTCCCCACTATGCGTCCCACCTCCCCACACCTGCATTCTCCCAGACTGCCAGCCCATCCTCCCCACGCCATGCACCGCTTCCGCTGCCACTCGCCACTCCTGCTTCTGGCCCAGACTGCTCCCCCTGCTCTCACCCTGACTCTCCCGCCCCGGCAGCGCCTCCTGCCATGCGCGCAGCGCTTTCTGACTGCGTTGTGCTGCAGCGGATGATCGCGCGACCAGCGACAGCGCGCGCTGGCGCCGCGGATGGAGCGGGCGCGAGATTCCAGGCGCGGGGCGCTTTCAAGCTGGCGACATGGACCCGAAGGCGAACAGCAGGGGGGCGGCCTTTCAAGGCATGGACAGCGGGATTCGCCCAGTGTTGGGACAGCGCAGCCCACAAAGCACGGGGGAAGTCGGGGCAATGGGCAGCGGGGATTTGTTCTTCCCATGAATGCTTTGACAATGTGGCACCCGAAAAAGTAGGGGAGAAATCCATTGGTGACTTTTCAAGTCGGTGCACCGAGTAAAGCCCAGGACTATTGTTATATTAAACAAATCCTAATACAGATGTAACATTTTTGTGGTGTGTTTTATCCAGATTGAAGACTAGAGAATAAACTCGTGAGAAAAGGGGAATAATTCTGTTAGCAACTTTAATCTGTTCCATAATATTTTTGAAGTTTGAATATAATCAATGCGTTGACCAGGAAGTCATAGAGTCAAATCTTTTCTCTGGGTTAAAATGTACCATTGACTTGAATGGAATTTTGCCCATTTACCAGAAAAGAATTTTGCCTAAAATTTGAATAGCCAGGTAGAACTGAATATGAGCAGTTACTAATTTTAAAAGTATCATCCCACCCTTTTATTGAATGATGCGTTTAGGTCAACAGTTTATTCTTTAAAAGCAGCAAAGAATCCTGTGGCACCTTATAGACTAACAGACGTTTTGCAGCATGAGCTTTCGTGGGTGAATACCCACTTCGTCGGATGCAAGTTTATTCTTTAACGACTTACAGCACTGACTATAGGGAATAGTCCAAGTTTAGATTAAAATTCTGGTCTGACATAATAGAGAAAACACTAATATGATTAAGCAAATATGAACTCCAGGTTGCACCATAAGCACTAGTGGTTTTTATAAACATAGAGCAACATGACATTTCGCTATACAATAGACAGTCCTTGGTGAGCTAGGATCCTCATATTTCCCTCTGAAGTTATACCCTAATTTTACTTTTTTGGCTTACTTGTAGTTAATTCCTACTTAGCACAATGGTTAAAACGTGGCTTTGAAGAACTAAACCTGCTATGCAGATATATTTAAGAACTTCATATTTTATTTAAATATATACTGCCTATTAAACTAGAGTTTTGTAGATCTTCTCCTGTTAACATGTTTTTCCAACCCAGAAACAGAATGAAGCACATCAACCAGGAACAACAACATTTGTATCAGCCTCCTGCATCTATTCTTCAGCTAAAACCTGGAGCAGTTTTTTCCCCTCCAATAGGTACATACTATACTTCTGCACCATGGTCTGGGACAATAAGGTAGTGAGGCCTCTGAGAACAGCTGTAGGATAGCACTGCATGATAGACCAACATAAATAAATCATCACATTCAGTTTCTATTGAAATGTAACTGCATTCAACTGTATATCCTCTAGCAAAGCAGGCTGGTGCATGCTCTGTTTACATATGGTAGTTGCTTTCTAGCTTAAAGAAAGCTTTTGAACAGCTGTGGAATACTTAAGCCCCACCACACTGAACCTGGTTTCTCATTTTACTGCTACTAGTAGCGCCACTGGTGGAACTGAACAGAAAATCGCATTGTGGCAGGAATAGACCATCGGTCCCTGACTTTACATATAATCAAAACTTGCCAAATGTCAAGTTAACACAATGTATGTAAGATGCAGGGACAGAGTCAGTACATTTGTTGTTGATAGGTAAGTGCTCTAATAGATTTGGGGAACCATTATGCCACCACGGCACTTCAGGACGACAAAGTCGGAGGAATGTGGTCACTGAACATTTAAATTGGATAACTAGGGACTCAGGACATGAAATGAACATGCTCCATGCAATGGAAAATGGCAATAGTGTGGGCATGTCCTGTTTGTCATCTTCTTAATAATAGTGTAATAGAAATCAAGGGCACTGCTCAGGTGCTATGCTGGATCAGGGCCAGATAGGGTGACCAGATGTCCCGATTTTATAGGGACAGTCCCAATTTATGGATCTTTTTCTTATATAGGCTCCTATTACCACCTACTCCCATCCTAATTTTTCCACACTTGCTGTCTGCTCACCCTAGAGCCAGACTGTTCAGTACCTTGCAAGCTAGCCCTCAGTGCAGAGGTGAAAGTAAGCCGGTATGGCCCGGTACAGCATACCAGCAAGAGCCAGTACGCCGTGCTGGACTGCACCGGCTTCCGTGGTGGGGACTTAAAGGGCCCGGTGTTCCAGCCACTGCGGGGAGCCCCGGGCCCTTTAACCTCCTTGCAGCTCTGGCAGCTGGGCTCGGGCAGGGATTCAAAGGGCCCAGAGCTCCCGCGGCTGCTTTAAGTCACCCCGGAGCCCCGGGGGCTCCCAGCTGCCTCTGGAGCTGGGAGCCCCAGGGTCATTTAAAGGCTCTGGGGGCTCCCAGACACAGCCCGTGCCCCAGGGCCTTTAAATCTTGAGAGGCCCCGCCTCGAGGCCATACACCCCCTCAGGACTCCGGCCGTACCAGTAAGTCCTGTAAGTTACTTTCACCCCTGCCTCAGTGATTTTGACCAGTCACACAGAATGGAAGTTTGTTGCATAGATGGAAAATTGAACCCAAATATCTCAAGTCCCAGTGCGGTGACTTTGCCGTAAGATCGTTCTCCCTTTTCTGGCTTCATGATTTTCCTCCTTCGTTTACAATGCCCCAGATCATCAGTTTTGCCAAAGATTTACCACAGTGAAATGCATCTGTCACAACACTAAAGCTGCTTCACTGAAGAGGCTGAACAGGTTAGTGGCCTGCAACATGATGGACAATGATTACGATGGAGTATGTATGGTACAGTCAGACTTCTGCACTGTTTGCTAACTGGATGCTAATATAGCTTTAAAAAAATCTTGATTCAAAAAATACATTAATATTTTTGCTCTTCCAGTTCACTTGCATCAGATCCTATAAGCATAGAGGACTATTTGTGTGAATAAATTGCCCTATGGTTCCACTTAAGCTGAGTTCCCTCCTGCCCCCACCCTGCACAGATGATTTCTGTGTAGATATTTGCTTAAGCCTTACAGCCCTGTGTGTGATATGTGGTCAAGCAGTAGACAGAGGATAGGCACATACATATGACTGCCTTCTAGCTCAAAAGACAGCATCACTTTATTTAATCCAGTCAACTTTCAAAAACCTGCCTTTAAAAATATATGGCTTCAACAAAGAGAATATTCTTCTATTTAAAGTGTATAGTGTTTAGAGTTTATTAGTACATGTGTATAACTTCCTTCTGTGAAATAAAAGTATCTAGTGAAAATACGGTGGGTATTTACTACTTATTTAACATATATGCCCGTTATTGTTATAGCCCATTACACTCTTCAGCCCTAGGAACATAGGAACTGCCATAGCAGATCAGCTGCCTGTCTAACAGAGTATTCTGACAGTGCCCAGTACTAAAGGCCTCAGTGGAAGATGGAATAAACTCCACAGTTCACAATTCTGATATAACTAGCCCATATGGGAAGATTCCTTCCAACCATCATTGAGACATTGGCTTATGCCCTAAAGTATAAAACACCAACAATAAGACTTTTCAAAGGTATGTAGGTGTCTAAAGATGCAGTTTATCACTCTTGAAAGTCAGAGTAAGTGTCTGTGGCCTGGTCTACACTGTGGGGAAGGGAGGATCGATCTAAGTTACACAACTTCAGCTACATTGACTAGACGCAATGCAATAAATCGATCCCCGCTGGATTGATCGCTGCTCGCCGATCCAGCGGGTAGCGTAGACATACTCTGCATCTTTTAGGCACCTAAAATAGTTTTGAAAATCGGTCCCAAGAGCTGTTGAGTAAAAAGATGCACAAACGAAAAGTTACAAACAGCTTCGCTACATTATTAATGCATCATCCAGGAGAATCGCACTGACTTATGCTTGGGAAAAGGGGTGCTGCAAGGCAGGAACAGTAGGTACGTGTTAGAGGGCTTTCCGTCCACCCTCACACTTCCCTGGTTCTTGTCACGCAGGCAGCAAGCAGCAAAAGACCATAAGTCCAAAGTGGAAACAATGCAATGTTTATTGGGGTTAATTTCCAGCAAGCCCTTCCTTTTTGACCCCAGTTTATATAGTAATATTCTCAGCTATACCTTAACCAATCATTTTACTAAAATCTATCTAACCAATCCTAACATATTGTAACATAATTCTCTGACCGATTATATCCCACTACTCTAATTAAGTTACACCTAACAAAACTAATTATCCAGCAGACAGAAACAATTAGAGAACCAGAGAGATTAACAATAGAAAAGTGGGGGCCATAAAGATAAAACAATACAGAAATGAGGGCTTCACAACCACAACCATTGATAAGTGATTTCTTGCCAGATAGGATGCAAACTAAGTTTTCTTTAGCCCTTTTAAGAGCTGTTTCTTTATCTGGTGGTGATGGGCACTATCAGGACAGGATCATCTTCCTAATAGCCCAATACCACCTTA
The DNA here is from genome assembly GCF_016161935.1 of Mauremys reevesii. NCBI lineage: Eukaryota > Metazoa > Chordata > Testudines > Geoemydidae > Mauremys > Mauremys reevesii. Next base: position 111,776,500 of record NC_052628.1, read on the forward strand.
TTTCAATGTGACTGGTTTGAAATGTGAGGACGTGATCCTACACTTCCCAGTTTATGGCTGCCCCGGCTGCTTGGCCGAAGGCCTTAGCCTAAGAACAGGGCCTCAGACTATCCTAGTCAGAGAAGGCCCAGACACAAGCAGATTTGTGATTTTGATTCTTTGTTTTATACCCCTGTAACTAGCTACGTGATAAAAATACACCTATGTTCTTAAAGTATAGGCTTTTACAGGCAGGCCTGCATATCTATATTCTAACAGTATGTACTAGTTAGATGCCTTATCTTCTCAGCTCCTTGCTTGTGTGGGTGTGTTAGGTATGTTATGTATGCAACCTTGCCTCTCACAGATGATTTTATCATTATTATTTTCCAGGGATTTATAATATTAAAGAATAAAAACAATGGGAAGCCCTTGTGGCAACTTAGAGACTAACAAATTTATTTGGGCATAAGCTTTGGTGGGCTCTAACCCACTTCATCAGATGCATGGAGTGAAAGAAAATACAGTAGGCAGGTATAAATACACAGCACATGAAAAAGATGGGAGTTGCCTTACCGAACTGGGGGTCAGTGCTAATGAGGCCAATTCAATCATGGTGGATGTGGCCCATTGTCAACAGTTGAGAAGAAGGTGTGAGTATCAACAGAGGGGAAAAAATATGTAGTGGGGGCACAAGACAATCAGCAGTAGTGTACTGCTCTCTAACGAGCTATATTGTGCAACAACTAGCTTCCCATGCCCACGTTCTCCATGAGACGGCCATTGGGCGTACTAAGGACTCAGTCATGACACAATACTAATAAAAATTGAGAGGGTCTCCCTCCCAAAGGCTCCTGTTTGTGAAGAACTACATCTGCTTCTGAATCAGCTAGGGCAGTGGTTCTCAAAGCCAGTCCACCGCTTGTTCAGGGAAGGCCCCTGGCGGGCCGGGCTGGTTTGTTTACCTGCCGCGTCCGCAGGTTCGGCCAAATGGGGGCTGTGGGAAGTGGCGCGGGCCGAGGGATGTGCTGGCCGCTGCTTCCCGCCTCCCACATTGGCCTGGAGCAGCGAACCGCAGCCAGTGGAAGCCGCGATCAGACAAACCTGCAGACACGGCAGATAAACAAACCAGCCCAGCCCACCAGGGGCTTTCCCTGAACAAGCGGCAGACTGGCTTTGAGAACCACTGAGCTGGGGGACTTAATGAAGACCATGATATTAGTCAAAATAGCCCTTGCTTTGCCGCAGATCCTATTCTTCATGAAACTCTTTAACCGGTTCAACTGTGCCGCTCCTGAACTGACTACACAATCAGAGACCGCGAGCTCCAGAGGTGATTGGAAGGTTTCACAAAGAATAGGATGTTCCTAACACTGTAGCTGTTGCTTTGTTGAAGATGCTGTTCTCAGTAAGATTGTTTAGTAGAAAAGCTTCATGAAGCTCCTGGGCTTTGACAAGCCAGAAACTACTACTTTGTAGGGGACCCTGCTTGCTATAAGTCTTGCTCTTCTTTGGCTCGGTGTACTAATAAATCAGTTATGATAAAGAACTATTTTTTAAAATTCTTTTTGTTAATTAGAAACTTTACATAAACTCTGGCAGCCCCTATTTCTCACTACATTCACATTGGTTACGCTCGTTTGTAGTTTAAGCTAGAGGAGCCTGAAAAAAAAGTCATATGAATAATAGCGAGCTTTTTTGTGCCAATTTTTAAGCGAGTCAAACTAATTAAACAGTTATCTTCAGACTCACTTACCACCTCCGACCCCCCTGCCCCATCAACCTTACTGGGATTATGTAATGCAAATTTGGAGCTGAAACACTATGGCTTTCCTATTAAAAAACAGGTTGAACTCCCACTTTAAGTGCAAAATATTACATTATGACATTGCACATTTCAACCAACTCTGCCATTATACTTAGAGTGACTGGTATCCAATGGCAAAGGTTGACATTTTAATGCTTGTTTGCTTCTTATGGCCAGATGCCAGAAGGCACAACCAAAATTAGGTTCCAAAAGGAGAGAGAGAGAGCAGCAGAGAGGTCGCGTGAATGTCAGTGTAATGAAAGGAATGCCATAGCCAGCAATGCTATGCCACATCACTTAAACGTGTATATGCAAATATCTTCCTCTTCATTAACACTCATGCTTCAGGCAGAGTGATGCTGCAATTCCCGCCTCCATTTTATGTAAACAATTGCCAATGTGTTGTATTCCCCACCCCTCTATGATTTGTCATGAAATGGTCAAATGAAGAATGTTTTAAAAATACACCCGTATCAGGTTCTGATTACATTCCTAGTTCTTATGGAAAATATCTTGCATTAGAACCATCACAGACTAATCCACGCACTAGCTTACATAGCTCAATATCCCTCTGTGAGGGCCAGAAATCCACGCGGCCATGAGTACTGGGTTTGGCTGCTGCTTTTGGATCTCTGATGTAGCTGAAAGGCATGTAGACACTCATGCAGCCAGTCAGCTGTATATTAACTAGGCACCAGTGAGGGCTCAAGGGCAGTGTTCACCCCCACTACGTGTATGGAATAATTTTTTCCTCAAGAAATGAATATATGATGCATAAGGTTGAGCCTACACCCTATTTGGCAGATATTCAGTCATTGATGCACCAAACACTGTTTTTAGGATGATAGGATTTCACAGATTACATATATTTTGCCCTCACACGGTTGTGTGCTCCTCAAATGCATGTAATTCCAGTTTCTGATGGTTCCTTGTATTACTTGCATTATAGTAGCACCTGGATGCCCCAGGCAAGACGGGGGTCCTATTATGCTAGGCGCTACCCTCAAAAAGCAGAGAATCTAAACAGAAAAGACAACAGGTGGGAGGGAAAGCCCAGGTACTGAGCAGTAAAGTGACACATCTAAGATCATGCAGCAGGTGAGTGGCAGAACTGGCACTACAACATATATCAAGTCCCAATCTAGTGCCTTACCTTGTGACCACACTGCTTCACCTAGTGCATAGCCAAACTCGTGATCAGGCCCATATAGTATTAGGATTCATAAAATGGGTGGACATCTTGGACCGAATACTCAGGTTGGCTAGCAGATGTTCAAGCGGTTCATGAATCTACCATAACTGCATGGTTTGGGGGCTTGGATGATTATTTCAACTATCAATTGTAATAGAAACAACATGCCTAGAATTTCCTCTGTAACTGAAAGCCCACTCAGGTCCTTGAAGGCCTCTTGAATTTCTGCCAATGAGAAACAAAAGGAAAAAAGGAGGAAACAAGCAAATAAAGAGAATGGGAAAGTCTTTACAACACCTGGGAGATCTGTGGCAAATGTCAGGACGTACAGTGTGAGGGACTATGGGCTCCCCAGTACAGATCTGTCACAGAGTTTGGAAACCACTGGGATAATACTTTGTTCTATCTAAACTTTCAATGCACAAGAGCATGGAGCAGCTGACCTCGCTCATAAAACTTAGGAGACAAGTTTGTGACCTCAAAAAAAATAATCAGAGAATAAATGAAGTTTCTGAATCTCAGTTAATTTTCTGTATGCCTACACGAAACCCAATTGCTAATTATGCACATCAGCTGCTAGATGTAAGTATACCTCAGGGTTTAGTGCTGTATCATTGCAATGTGAACCAAGATCAGTGATTGATCACGGTGCTGGTAGCCATATGTGGAACATGGAAATTTCTGGGGCGTCTCACATAAAAGCTTTCCACCTGTCTGGATATTTATACTTAGAATAATCTTCCATCCAGACTTGCTGCTGTTGGGAGATTATAAGCCTCATTAGTATTCCCTTATGATAAAAAGAAATAGCTTGATATAAACCTGTCCTGTGCAATGCTTGGAAATTTAGCCCCCAGTGTCGGATACAGGATACTCTAACGTTAATAGCTCCATGAATAGAATCAGGCTTCATCTTCATTATTAACTAGGGGTGTGATTCTCCTACTTGTGTACACACACTTACACTCGCGTTCATCGAGCTAACTCAAGTATAAATAGATTCATAGAAGTGTAGGCCTGGAAGGGACCTCGAGAGGTCATGTAGTCCACACCCCTTCACTCAAGGCAGGACTATGTAATAACTAGACCACAGCTGCAGTAATAGAGGTCTTGGCAGAGGGGCATGGCTGAGCTGGGCAGAGTACAAACCCTCCTGAAATGGGAGAATTGACTGGTTAGGATATATTGTGCTTCCCCTTACACTGAGCAGTTCTTTATTCTGCAAATACTGCCAGCACCTTTGCTGAGCAAGGTACTACTCAGTAGGAGTAATGTTGGAACCGTCTGCCCCTTTGTTTTGTTGTCATGGTGAAACAATCTGGGATTCATCAGTAACTATACAATTTTAATCTTTGTTATGGGGAAAGGCACCAGGCAGTGCTGTTCTATAGAGTCTGACAAGTTCTTTTTCTTAGAGTGCAGTGTTCAGTCTGAAGAAATGCCACATTGCTACTCTTGTGGTGCCATTTGTTTTGGGGGGATATGTGGCAAGAAACAGGAGAATTTGTTCACTTCTTTAATATCTCTAATTAGTGTTAATTCTTGAAGCAGGGTGTCTTCTTTGGAACCAGATGTTGTTGTTCTGGCAGAGATTCCTGAAAAAGGGGATTGATTGCTTCTGTGCTATTGGTAACCACCTCTGTTCTAGGACTAGCAGATGGGTGTAAAATTAGTTACATTAATATACTCCGACTCTGCACTGCTCGTTTTTCTCCAACAGATCTACCTCTAAGGCTCCCAGACACCTACTCCAGTTGAGCATGGGGCAACTATACACAGACAACGTACACCCCTACACACTCTGCACATTTATATTCGAAGAGCTAGTCTAAAAAAAAATGTAGCAGAGTAATATTTACATCTTCTTACCATAAAATATGCAACTCTTACTACAATAATATTTATTTAAATGCATCTATGTATTGAAATTTATGTACGATAAGTAAGCAGTCCATTTACCCCACATTATCGATGATCCACAGTGCACAGTAGAAAAGCTCCAGCAATGCAAGCTCCCACTTGTAGGAGTGCATTTTTATCAAGTACTCCTTGTGGCATGATAAAGAAAGTCTGATTGGTCCATGGATTGAAGGAGAGCCAGTTGAAAGTTTTCAGAAAATGTCACTTTTTTGAAACTGAAATGTTTCGCAGAATAAAATTTTGCTTAAGAAGAATTAATCCAAATGGCGTATTCCAAGAAGACTGAAACCTTGACTTCTTTGGAACAGAATGCTTCAATTTTTTTTTTATTTGGAAATGACTTTTGGTTTCACTTTTATTTTAAACTATAATAAAGTTAAAACTGGAAAAACATTTTGATTGACCCAAAATGATTTTTTTCCAGGATTTTCTTTCACAGGAAATTTTTGTTTGTTTGGCAAAGCGCTTCAGAATTCCCCATGAAATGGGAAAACCCAGTTCCCACATAACTCTAGCGTGATGCTCATGGCCCTTAACTGGCAATGTTAATCTCTGAACATAAGGAGTTTGCTGGGCATTGCATAAAGACACCAAGTGACTGTTATTTAAGAAGACTCCAATCTCTCACCAGTAGCCAGAGTTCTTCCCCTCCAACATTCCCCCTTAGGCAAGCTTCTGGGAGATAGATGCTTAGACCTGGTAGTGTAGGGAACATAAGAACATAAGTGATCTCTCTCCTGCCATCCATCTCCATCCTCTGAGGCTAGGGACACCATTCCTTACCCATCCTGGCTAATAGCCATTAATGGACAACCTCCATGAATTTATCCAGTTCTCTTTTAAACACTGTTATAGTCCTAGCCTTCATAACCTCCTCAGGTAAGGAGTTCCACAAGTTGACTGTGCGCTGCGTGAAGAAGAACTTCCTTTTATTTGTTTTAAACCTGGTGCCTACTAAGGGAAGAAATGGGAGTTGCAATCTAGTGGTTAACCATTTCAGATTTTGGCACGTGTTTTGTCTTGACATTTGGCTAGAATGATGATTGCTCACTGGCTAAAAGGTAAAACTGAAGATTACTTTCTGGGGTCAGGAAAAACGTATTTTCATGATGCAGCAAAGTAGTCATGCCATGGTTTCAGGGCACAGAAAATGCCTTTGTCTGGGCACTGTCAATAACAGCATGCAACACAGGGAATAGTTATGTCAGGTGGCTATTTCTCTTGACCCAAAGAACTACAAGATAGTATCCCCAGATTCAACTGTTTGTTATCCATGCAGCTTAGAGTTTCTGGTTAGTTCTTATGCAGCAGCTTTCTGGGGGTGGGGCTCTGAAGTGACTCATCTCTATTCCCCCTCCAATATCTAGGCTTCATCAGGATGCAACTTGCATTAGAAACAATTAGGAACTTAAAACAATTGTTATACAAATAAAATTAAAGAAAATATAGTCACTTACTGCAGTAGTGCATTAAGTAGGGTCATTTGCAGCATCATTCCCAGAACCCTCTACAATTGGTGAGTGAATGTTTTAAGAAAAGTCACAACTTATAATTGCAGATCAACAAATCATGTCCTCTGATGTAAAACCAGGCTGATGTCAGAATGATTGATTGTGACTCACTTCCTGCCTCAGTGTGCCTGACAAAATCAGCATGGCATGTGTGTGTTTATATGGCACGACTCGTGCTAAGGTTTCCTTTTTTATTAGTCCTCTATTGGTATTTCACAAGCCCTCTGATGTTACTGCTGTACACAGGACTGCATGTGTGAACAAAGCAGTCAAATAACTGGAAATCTCTGGTGTAAAATAATTTCTAACACATGCAGGGAAAAACCTATTCAATTATTCACGAGTTGCAAGTGAGCAAGAACCACTGAACAAATACAGCCCAAATATAACATAGATAGAATGTGGGGAGAGAAGAAAAAGACTATGAAATCCTGCTTAACTCCATAAGAATAAACCACTCAGGCCTGCTATACTAACATATTATAAGAAAAACCTTGGTCTACCTTGAAGCAACGACAGCCTGTAATATAGCAGTGTTTCACTTCTGCAGTATAATTTTATGTTTTCTTCTGATGTGAAATCACTTGGCAGAGGATTGTAGAAAGAAATAGAAGAGAGGCTCTAGAGACAAGAGAACGAATGAAAAAGATTTGATGACTCAGTGAGAGCTGTTGCTTTCATGTTAATTTGTACGGTAGTGTGAAGGTTCTTTGCAAGGACAGAAACTTTACTTTTCTTTCTTCACACCCCCCTGGATGCTCCTTTGAAAAAAAGCTAAATATACCCCTCTTTTGTGTTTGAACACTGCTGCATGAAGAAGAAAAAAAAATGGGTTAAGCAGGTTTGAATGAGTTCAGGGACTCCTGAAGACAGGCATATTTGCTGACTTGCAGATACCATAGGTAATTGTACTTCTCACACACCACCTTAATTTATGGTGACTGGCTGAATCATAGAATCATAGACTTTAAGGTCAGAAGGGACCATTATGATCGTCTAGTCTGACCTCCTGCACAACACAGGCCACAGAATCTCACCCATCCACTCCTGTATCAACCCCCTAACCTATGTCTGAGTTATTGAAGTCCTCAAATCGTGGTTTAAAGACTTCAAGGTGCAGAGAATCCTCCAGCAAGTGACCCGTGCCCCACATTGCAGAGGAAGGCAAAAAAAAACAGGGCCTCTGCCAATCTGCCCTGGAGGAAAATTCCTTCCCAACCCCAAATATGACGATCAGCTAAACCCTGCGCATGTGGGTAAGACTCACCAGCCAGCACCCAGGAAAGAATTCTCTGTAGTAATTCAGATCCCACCCCATCTAACATCCCATCACAGGCCATTGGGCATATTTACCGCTAATAGTCAACGATCAAAAATTGCCAGAATTAGGCTATCACATCATACCATCCCCTCCATAAACTTATCAAGCTTAGTCTTGAAGCCAGATATGTCTTTTGCCCCCACTGCTCCCCTTGGAAGGCTGTTCCAGAACTTCACTCCTCTGATGGTTAGAAACCTCTCTCTAATTTCAAGTCTAAACTTCCTGATGGTCAGTTTATATCCATTTGTTCTTGTGTCCACATTGGTACTGAGTTTAAATAATTCCTCTCCCTCCCTGGTATTTATTCCTCTGATAGAAAGCAATCATATGGTTTGGAGTACCAGTTTGAATTTCAGGAAAGGGTTTAGCTTGTGTGAAAGATGGCCCATGGTCTGAAAAACACCTCATATGAGTGCTCAATGACTTCAGTACTTCTAGAAGACACCACATATATGTATGTAGATATGATTGTTTACAGAAAATTGTGAAGACCAAGTAGTTTCTGGTAACTGACCGATAGAATCACACATCTGAGAAACAGTGCATAAATACTCATGTTTAAGGACAAAGGGATGACATCAATTTGAGACTAACACATTAAAATGACTGACTAGATTTATGAGGGCAGAATTTGGTCTATACTGAGACTTAGATGGCTGATGCTCCTCTTAAGAATGATCTATTTTCTCTAAAAAACTCTGCCTCCTGGGTGTTTAACTTCTGGGTCATAGCATTGTATTTAGTAAAGTAAATTTAAAACAAGAGAGTTTGTCCCCATAGCCCCAAGCAAGGAGGAGCAGGAGCTATAGAGGAGCTTTTCTTACCAAAGCCAAGGAGAAGGGTGTGGAGAGCTCTCCTTCTGCTTTTAGCTGACAGTACACCTGACCCGATCCCTACAAAGAGCAACCAGCAGTGAGAAGATGGGGTAAAGCATGACCACCTAGCCCCTCCCCCAACTTCCAAATTAAGCATTTCCCTCAACCACGTCATGATTTCAACCCCATGTTTTCAGTGGACCAGATTCTGTCCCTGCCCTTGTGACCACTGAATAGTGCCTTACTCTGTACATAGTTTCAGTAAATGAACAGGTTGCTTGCAGAAAAAGACACCACTGAATAGGATCAAGGGTGATATAATCTGGCCTAATGTTTGATTAGAACTGAGTGATGTACACTTCCACTCTTACAGCCTTGCTTTCTGACAAATAATGTCTTAATGAACCTAAAGCAGCAATATAAACTGAGGAGAGGGACAAATAATTAAGTCTCTGAAATGAGGGGATAGAAATAACAAGAAGCTTCTTCTAAATAATGAGTTTGCACAAATTCCAGATCCAGCAAACATGTAAATGATTAAAATCTAATAAGCAAGGACTGGAGACTTTAATTTGCATCAGAAAAGTTTTTAACCAAATACAAAGTAGTAAATGAATTAAGTGTAATTAGGATCACATATAGAGAAAGCCTCTTCCTTTAGAGTCTTGTATGTAGAAATACATTATATATTACAGGCAGCAATAGATTCAGCCAAGTTGGAACCAGATAATTCAACAACAGCAAGATTAAGTCTTCTTGGTTAAGGGACTAATGTGCAGTGGATTATTTTTGGACTACTGCCACCGTATTTCATCTTAAATGCATTATTTTCTTACTTTAAAACAAAGTACTTTAAAGACCATTTTGGGGGGCTGCTCTTGTCTTATCTACAATGGATCAAGTTTCTTTCATTTCCTTGGCAGAGTACTGAGAGTTGATCTGGTAGCTGTAACCTGTGCTCTCTTAGAGAGAGATCATTGAAGGTAATATTGAATCAGAGACAAGTATATTATTTGGTAGTAGGTAACACTTTTTGTTTGATTGTTTTTCTTCCTTTATCACACATTCTTGTCCTCAGCTTAATCACGGCAGGCCTAATTCAAGGCACAGTGGTGTCAACAGCAGCCTTTCCCAGTAACTTGAAATGGCAATGCATCAAGCCTCAACTAAGAATGATCTTTCTTTTACATCACATTTCTTTTCTTTCATTTACAGTAGCCACCATACTCCGTTGCTCCACTTTTCATAGAGTCTCAGACCAGAGTACCTGCCAAGATGTCCAGTTGCTGCTACCCACCCAAAATACACATGTACCTGATGAGAGCCAATCCTGGGGTCTCTGATGCTGGTATCTTCCCCCGTTCCACACCCCACACCTTTTGGGGTGGGGTAGACAACTCTTCACTAATATGTTGCATTGCTGAACACTGACTATAGTCTGTATCCCCCCTGTTGCTTTCTTTGGTAATTCACTCTTTAAAAAATTGTTTCAAGATTAAACCTTAATTTTTAAAAAAGTCATATTGCCTTTATAAATATTTTACTGTAGGTGCCACTTTGTCTTAATCAGAGAAAAGACTGTAAATTAACCACTACAAAGTGCAAATATAGAGAAGCATAAATCCTTCTTGTACCATGACCTTAGTGCAATATTTATTGTTTAGTGGGGAAACTGTGATCAATAACGTTAGACTCTATCTGATTTATGCATAATTGAGCTAAATGGAACTGAGCAGCATAAATGATCCCTGATACCAATCATTTATCTTTTGTGTCAGTATGAGGCACATTCAGATTTGATCAAAGTGAGGGTTTGTTACAGAACTAAGGTCTCCTGATGCCTGACCCCCTGTAGAAGACTTTGTATCCCATCAGAAGTGCTAACAGAAAGAAACTGGATGAAGAACTTTGCAAAACTGAATCAGTACCTAACTCCCATAGACTCTCTGTAGGAATAAGGTACTTAACTCCTCTTTGTGCTTTGGATAGTCTCCCCCAGTATGACATTCGTCCTAATGTTACTCATCACCAGGGACACCAGTGGCACTTTATAAATAATAAAAAAAAGGAAAAGAGAAGACTGAAAAGGTTGAACAAGATATTTGGTACCTGCTGCTGGTGGTGTTTCAGCAGGCCTCCCTGGACTCAGTCTCCAACCAGACCAGCGCAGCCATTTCGGTACCCTCGCTGGCCTGGCCAGGTTCTGTGCTCAGTCCCCCTGGGCTCGTCCACCCTGCCACAATTATATTCAAGGAATGGATGAAAGTGATATTGAAAAATTAGGGCCTCATCCGAAGTCCACTGAAGTCAATAGGATTCTTTCCACTGAATTCAATGCAGAGTGAGTTGATCTGAATCTTTGACTGAAATAAATTTTAATCTTGATTTGAATCAGCAAAAAGGAAAACTTGATTTTAATCTTGTTTTGCATTTGTTCATTTTAATTATTTTCTGAAAGAGAGGATCCTTCTCATTGGCTGGTATAACTATTAAACATGCAACTAAATATAGTCTTTACTCTAAATTGGGTATTTCTTTTTGCTAGCTAGGAAGATGCACTATATCATTACATGTATATTTAAGCAATTACATAGCCAACATAAAATTAAAAGTCTGAATCAGTGTTACTTTATATTAGAAAATGGTGAGTGACTTATTTACTAGATTCATTTATTTTTTGCTTCTAATTTGTGTCAAGCTGCATTTGAAATGCAATTCAATTATAAATGCACAAAGCTCAGCATTTATTAATTAACTAAACTAGCTTAAATGTGCTGGATAGATAAGGAAAGTGGTATGTTTATCAAACATGCTTTGCACTTAAAACTGGGTTTAAAAACACATAGGAAGTATTAACTGTAGTGAATTCAGGGATTATTTCTGGTCACCAAAGACCAGAGTTTCAAAGGCCTTTAGGCATGCAAACATGCAAACAGTCACTTTTGAAAATCCTTCTAGGGCTGTATGTGTGCCCTTTAGATGCACAAAGCTCTTTGAAAATTTGGCCTGTGGGCCTTCAAGTTTTTAAAGTTAGTAGATCTCATCCTCTCTTACAGATTTCATATATATATTGGAAGAGGCAAATGAGCTTTCCTGTTTTTTTCAATTCTCAGTTGGTTTCTCAACTCTGAATGATGAAAATATCCTTGCTGCACCTGCAAAATAATCTTAAACGAAAAGTAATTAACGCAAAAGATTTACGGCACAAAATCTGAAAGTATTGACATTTGGACAGATGTGAGTACCAGCTTTTGCTCTCCTGTAAAGATTTAAAAAGTTACTTAATGTTTATAAAGTTTGGGTTGACCTCAAATGTTAATATTTTCTCCCTATTCAATAAATAACTAAAACAATAGCACCCTTTAATTCTTTAAAACTTGGAAGACTCACTGAGACAGCATTTTTTTTGCTTATTTACATGACTTTAGGCCCTATCCATGGGATGGCCATTTCAAATTTCATTTGAAACAGGTGGATTCTTAATGAAAAATAAATTTAAATAGTAAAAAATCCAAATTTAGATGGGGGGAGATTTTAAACACTGATTTTTATTTACTGTGGGGTTGAAATCATGACGTCATTGAGGGCAATGATTAATTTGGAAGTTGGGGGAGGGGCTAGGTGGTCATGCTTTACCCCATCTTCTCACTGCTGGTTGCTCTTTGTAGGGATCGGGTCCAGTGTACTGTCTGCAAAAAGCAGAAGGAGAGTTCTCCACACCCTTCTCCTTGGCTTTGGCAAGAAAAGCTCCTCTATAGCTCCTGCTCCTCCTTGCTTGGGGCTGTGGAGACAAACTCTCTTGTTTTAAATTTACTTTACTAAATACAATGCTTTGACCCAGAAGTTAAATACCCAGGAGGCAGAGTTTTTTAGAGAAAATAGATCATTTTTAAGAGGAGCATCAGCCATCTAAGTCTCGGTATAGACCAAATTCTGCCCTCATAAGTCTAGTCAGTCATTTTAGTGTGTTAGTCTGTGCTTCCAAGTACTTTGTCTCAGACCCACAGTGAGAAAAAAAGTTATAAGAAGAGTGAACAATTATATCCCAAAGTAGATGGGATGAGTATTTTATTGACTAGGCTGGCCATGCACGTACACACGCACATAACAGAAAAGGAGAATAAATTAAGAGAAGCTTCATAAGATGGCAAGTGGGAGAAATCAAACCAGGAGGAGGAGGATAAGGAAGAAGAATATGGGGAAAACACTGTGTATTTCCAAATGAAAGCATTTTTACTAGGAAGAACTTGAACAATATGGAAGAAGAAATAAACACACTTAATTTGGTCCATTGCATGCTGTGTGGACCTGATCCAAAACCTATTCAAATTCAATTGACTTAATTGGGCTTTAGACCAGGCCCTGAAAACAGAATCCATGGTGTGTAAACTGTCCAGGCCTGGGAACCCTTCTGCATAGTGGCACCATGCTGGTTCAGTTCCTTTAAGAGCTTCTGCAGCATTTGACTCTGAAATAGAGTTTTTGTAGTTTAACAGTCTAATACTGGAGAGCACACCGAATATTTGTCCTGCATGACCTCTGTTCTGTTCTTGACTATATCTCAGAGTAAGCTATCAGAATTCTTAATGGAATTTAGACATAATGGTTATCACAGACAATGAAAATTATTTTGTTTTAACACTGTCAGCTAGCAGGAGGAAATATAACTGCTTTTCCAGTCTGTGTTTAAATGTCCGTGCGTTATTAGCAGAACAGCACATACTCAAACTGATCGTTTCCTTCAACACAACCACATATTTTCAGTAAGAAACATGATTTATCACATATTAAATAATTACATGCTTAGGATATTTGAGAACTGGGCCCACTACATGGAACTACTTGTTCGGATTTGTTTCTGTGACTGTAACACACCCTCTACTAGGCCATGGTCATGCAAAGACTTTCATACATGCTTAAATTCACATAATGCAGCTTAATTAACTTCAGTGGGATGAGACCCATTAAGTAAAGATAAGTACACACGTAAGTCTTTTCCTGATCAGGGCGTTACTCTGCTTCATAATTTCCCTTCTCAATTTTGTCAGAGAGGTTCTATCAATTTTATTGTGAAATAAAATGTACAAATACATATGTTCAGTGTCCATCACAGTATCCAGAAAACGACAGAAGTTGCACTGAAATGAGACTATGTTTAAAGAGACCAGTCTGCCAAACATAAATAGGGAGAAAACCTAGGTGGGATGAAGGCAGAGGGTAAGAAAGTCACTCAAGAACTTAGACCTAGTTTAATAAGATATTTTTATATCATCATAGAGGTGGTGAATATCAAGTGACTCATGTTGCAGGTGCATTGTGTGCTTTCCAACAGTGTAAGTTTTCAGGGCTTTTTAATCTTTTCTAAAAGCCATCTCAATGGCTTCTCATCCCAGAATAAGAAGTGAATCTCAGAATAAGACAGGACTTAACATCCCAAGTAATGTGGTGCTCATCTCAGAAAAATATAGCCTGGATGCCTTCCTTCACATGGACTGTCAGCAGGTGCGGCTCTAGGCACCAGCAAAGCAAGCACCTGCTTGGGGCAGCCCATTTGCAGGGGAGGCAGGGAAGCTGAGAACCAGGGGGGGGGGGGGAGCTGGCTTCCTTGGTTAGTTTAGCTCCTGCCAATAGAGCCCAGCCCTGAGAGAACAAGAACTTCATTTCCCATTCCACCTACCCACTACCAACTGGAAAGGAGGAAGAAGGGACCATCAGCGTGTAGTGCTGAGAGTGGTGAGAATGGTATATTTTAACATTCAAAAAACAAAAACTCCATGAGGATGGGAAGCCCCCCACCCCCCCACCACCACCCACCCCTCCCCCCCCCCCTCCCCCCAAAACCCCCCCAACCCCCCCTCCTCCTGTCCTCCTCCTCCCCTCCTGCCTGCCCCCCCCCCCCCCCCCCCCCCCCCCCCCCCTAAGCACCCACTGGTCCTTGTCCCTGTCCCCCCCCCCCCCCCCCCCCCGCCCCCACCACCACCGTCCCCCACCCCCCCCCCCCCCCCCTATCCCCCTCTCCCCCTTGTCCCCCCCTGCCCCCTGAGACTCCCCCCCCCCCCTCTCCTCCCCCCCCCCTACTGTCCCCTCCACCACCCCTCCTCTCCCCAACTCTCCTCCCCTGACTGCCCCCCCGAACCTCCCCCCCCGCCCCCCCCCCCCCCCCCGAACCCCCCCCCCCTTCCCCCCCCCCCCCCCCCCTCCCCCCCCACCCCCCTGCCCCCTCAGACTGGTGCTGTGTGGCTCGGCGTGCCGTGCTCAGAGCAGCTCAGACTGCTCTGCTGCTGCTGCCCCCCATGCCCCCCCCCCCCCCCCCCAGCACCCCCCCCCCACCCCAGCACCTGCCTTCCAGATCAAAACACCTCCTCATCAAAAAGTGCTCAAGCTGCTCTTTTTGGCAGCTTCAAATCTCTCCTCCCAAAATCAAACTACTCCTCCACTGTAATATGCTGTAGAAAAAAATCAATCACCCCATCACACCAGCCTGAAATCGTTCCACTTTACTGCTGCTCTGTAATAGCTCTGTAACCCTGTGTGTGTTTGTCCAATTTGTGCATCCATGACATTCCCAAGGAAGGGAGTTAGGGGGGGGGGTGGGGGACCCAGGGAGAGGTGTGGAGGGTGAGAGGGGGGGAGGGGGGCTGGGGGGGGGGGGCGGAGGGGGGGGGGGAGGGGGGGGGGAGGGCTCGGGGGGGCGCGGGGTGGGGGTGGGGGGGGGGGGGGGGCGGGTGGGGGGGGGGGGGCGGGGAGGGGGGGGGCAGGGGAGGGAGAGGGGGGGGGGGGCAGGGGGGGCAGGAGGCAGCCCAGGCAGGGGAATTTTTTGGGGGGGCTTTTGCTTGGGCGCCGGCCCTGACTGTCAGAATGAAAGTTGCTGCTTTCTGGCTTGAGTTGGCTGGGCTGAAATCAGAAAATAAAAATAGAATTCTGGCCACTTAAAGGACTGTTTTTTCCCTTGGTAGCTGCCCGATCCTGGCATAGTTCAACAAAAAAACAAACAAACAAAAAAACCCCTATGTTTAAGTAAGCAAGTTTCCTCTCACTACTTCACATTACTGTGGATGTGTGTAGATAGTCCAGCTAGATGTTAGTCTTAAAATACTAGTAAATGGAGTTAAGGTTTTGTTACTTTAAATAACACTGTTGTGAGGTCATGTAGAAGGTAATATTTTGTATGATGCCTCTCTATCTAAAACAAGTCTTAATATATTTAAAATAAGTTAATTCCAAGCTGCAATGACATACAACCAATGATAGGAGGGGACACTTTGCAACTGTTTTAGGCTAGAATACCTTATCCAGTTGAAACTGCAGGTCTCAGTTTATAGATTGCACACCTAGCAGCAGTGTCCTCCACCACCATGGTTCAGTAAAGTTTAAGGGCCTGATTCAGCTGCCATTGAAATCAATTAAAGTTTTTCAGTTGAATTTAATGGAAGCTGAACTGGGCCATAACAAAAAAGTGTGTCACCTACTCAGTCACCAGCACCAATTTCTGTATTAGCTTATCGACCATTAATGGTCCAGACTGCCCCAGCTTAGCTTGTAATATGCCAGATAGTTGAGTAAATGCACAGATTATTTAATAAACAAGATTTACTAGGGCTGTAGACAGGAAACATTTGTGTATCTGGATCAACATTCCAAAGAAGTGTCCCAAAATCTGTGATCATTTACTAAGCACAACTGTTCATCCTTCAACTCAATACATTTAATTGTTTAGCCCAATAAACATCGTTCTCATGTAACACCGACTTGAGTTCTGAGAGCAAACCCTGACTAACAACATCCAGTGGTAAAAATACAAAAGTCACTCACTAGTCACAAGAATTTGTGCATAGACACCTTTTTTGGCAATGAACCTACAGTCTTTCTAATCTATTCAAATATTATAGCATGGCACAAAGCATGTCATACACATTCCCAGTGTACAAACAATTCAATAGGCAACCCTATATTAGTAAGTACACCATATTCATGGAAGTATATGGTAGGTACAGCACACACCTCCAAGATGAATTAATATCCAGGTGAAATTTGTACAGGAGATTACATTTCTTAGGAAGTCTCTGTTCTTAAAAACACCCCCTGCATATCAGGTACAATTCAGTTCCACAGCATCAGTTTACCTTGCCTAGCATCAGGTCATTTGTACTCGGTTTCCTCCTTGGTTGGATAGAGGATTTGGTTCTATGGCCACAACAAAAAACAAGAAACATCCAAACAAACCCCAAAACAAAGCAGTATTTCATTCCTCTCAAGGCTCAACAGAGTCTCTCTCTTCTCTGTGCAAGGGCACCCACACCACCTCTCCAGGGTCACCACAGGCAGATTCTAAATTGTAGACATCACTCTGTACTTAATTCAAGTGGTCTCTGCTTTAATGTTTTCCAGGATTACTTCCCACAGTCCCTGTTGCTGGTCAGCCCCTCCCCAACCCCTTCTATAGTTCGCCAGTTCACAAATCCCTACCCTGCATCCTTCTGCAACCCACAACTAGTCATCTGTTCTAGCCATTTATTGTCTCCTTCTCCAGCCTCTTCTTATCAAAAACTCACCACCACAACTTCCTGATTCCTGAAGAGCCTTCAAGCACAATGTGGATCTTATCAGCTCACTCACCCTACTCTGCCTCTCCCAATGAGGGCCTTGTTACATTTCCCCGGAGACCTGCTTCTCAATTCACATAATATATGGGTAAATGGGGGTGAGAGAGAGGGACTGAGGCACAGCTGGGGCTTGAGGACCTTAAAAGCCAACCTTAGCCAGTGGCAAACCTTTACCACAAGATCATGTATCACATCTGATATTTGTTAGTTTCTTACAGCAGGTTTTGCTGTAGAACATGTAAGATGGCTGAAAGTACTGCAAATCATGGATATACTTACTTCCGTGTTGCCAACTCTTGCAATTTTATCATGACTCTTGTGTCAATTGGTGGATTTCTTAATGTTCCAGCTCCCGGATTCATGTGATTACAGGGGAATCTCAGCTTTACTTTTTTAAAGCAAGTTTCTAGCTCTCATGGTTTCAGAGAAAAGCTTGAAAACAAAACCCAAATTCACCCCAAAACTTACAAAGCAAATTAAAATCACCCCAAAATTATTATTTTTTAAATATTATTTTAAAGCCAATATTATGATTTGTGATTGCTTGGGGTTGGCAATACTGTCACTTCAAATGGGAAAAAAATGCTCTCTGTTCCTTGTAGGCTTCATCTTCATTTAGTTGATATTGTTATACAATAGTGTGATGTGATAATTACATATAGTAACATGGAATAGGCTCAGATAATCAGAGTGCAGTTTGCCAAAATAAACAATGGACTTCCTCCATGTCAGTAGACTTCTGAACTGTGATTGGTTATAGAGTCTGGTCTGCATAGTCATTGCACACTTATTTCTCAGCAACTGTACAACATGCATATCCTTGTGCTGTCATATGTCAGTAGCAATTGTTAGCTAAAGAAAGTAGAGAGATTTGTATACCTCAGATTATTGTTTTTTTTAAAACAATCATAGGAGGAGTATCCAGTTTTATTTACTGTGGCTGCTATGATCTCCCTACGCTGATGGGTCCATGCACTCAGAATGTTGAAGCCGTGCAGCACTGACAAGAGAGCTCCTTCATGGCTTTCAAGAGAGGATGGAAAAAACTCCCAAGTGCATATAAGAGCCAAGGAGGAAAACATCAAAAAGCAAAGAAAATGCTTTCTAAATATAAAATTATTTACAAAAATGTAGACACACACTTTTAACTTGTTTCCCTCCTCCTCTGAGAGCAATTTCTCTGATAGGCCCAATCCTGCAACTGTATCCACCCAAGCATTCTGTTGTGTCTGTCTGGAGTCCCCTTCACTTTATTGCAAGCCTGCGTAGCTATCAGGGTCCAGTCATGGGATCCAGGTCTGTACCTCCTTTCTCCCCTATCACACAGCAAGTTCTTTGCCCCAGAATAATAGTCAGACACTGATACTCAAGTGATTTGTTCACAACTGAAGCATTTCAGCCTTTGCAACTCCTTCAATAAGTAAACACAACAGAAGTACAATATATAGTAAACTCTATGGGAACAAGTGATTTGCTGACCTGTGCTGATGAACGACAGAAGAGTGATGAAAGGAAGAGGAGGGGACAGGAAGGGCTGAATGAGGTAAGGAGATGGAGGGGTGGGGGTTTGAGTGGCATGGGGCTGTTTGCTTTTAAAACCACTTATCTTTCAGGGGTCTGACAGTCCCATTTTTTGGTACAAAGAGGGAAGATGGTCTCGTGGTTAGGACATTATTAGACAGGGACTCATGACATCTGGGTTCAGTTCTTCGTTCTGCTATAGACTCCTTGTGTGGCCATGGCTAAGTCTGGCACACAAGTTAGTAGAACACAGAGCAGGCTGCTGCAGCTTTTTTCTAATAAAGAACTCAGCACCTGCACTCTGGAGTCACTTTCCCCCAGACATTACACAAAGTGGTTGGACCCTACAAACTGCAATGGAAAAAGTCAAAACAGAGGGAAAGAAAGTCTGAAACTGAAGGAAAGAACCCCATTGACTTCAGTTGTCTTTGGCTCAGGTCCTTAAGTGCTTTGCTGGATCAGAGCCTGAGCACAGGGGTAGTTCCAATGTTTGCAATGGGCCCATTCACATGCTTACAGTTAAGCACATGCTAAAGTGCTTTGCTGGATCAAGGCCACAGGAAGGTCACACTGGACTGACTTTGGGAAATTGGATGAGCAGCAGAGTCACAGGCTCTGAGCACGGGCACAGAAAACAATGTACAACTTGTGCGGAGGCTAAAGGCATGCAAGGCGAAGTCTCAAGATGTCAGAACGAGTCTCAAAACATGTGCAGAGATGGGGTGGGGCATAGCCCAACCCTGCAGGATACTCAGCTTGGCCAGCTTTGGAAAGGAAAATTGTAACTTTAGCAAGGGGAAGGAAAAACCACTTCATACCACAATGAGAGAGGAAAGAGTTCAAGCTCTGGGATGAGTACCGCGGTTGACAACTCCACTCCTTGGGCACAGTTGAACTCTCTACCTTAAGGGAGAAGCTTGCCTGTGCAGGAGACAGAGCTTTCTTGAAGGGCTGGTTAGAAACTGTGCAATGAACTCCCCCTGGAATTAAGGACTATCATCAACCTCACCACCTTCTGCTCCAAGCACGGAGTGTACTTCTTTGACCTTGCCCTCCTTAACACAAACCCATTTAAAAACAAACAAACAAGCCAACAACAACAAAAACCCTACCATAACAAACCACTATACTGCACACAGAGCTCACCTAGGGAGAGGATGAATGATAGAATGAACCCCACGTGACAAATGCTAATCATGTTGCTTAATGCATGATTGGATGGGGCTCAGATACTAGGGTGATGAGGGCAGTGAAAGAACTATGTTGAACAGAACAGAACAAAACCAAAGTCAAGACAATGGACAGCCATCTGGTATGGACAAGACAGTTGTCCAGTCAGGGTGCAAGAACACCAATTGGGTCAAGCAATCACTATGAAAGAAGATAAGTCCGTGCTGAATCTGAGGAAGATAAAAACATCTACATGATAGGATGACAGTGTGACCTTGCCAGACTTTATTGTTCTGAAAGCCGTGCTGGAAGATTAAAAAAAGATGCTTCTCCAGCATACCAGTAGCATTTATCTGAAATAAGCACATATGAAAGGATGAATACACATGAATTTATGCTAGCAAAAAAGAAACTAGAATCTTCACACAGTTGCACACTGAAAGGGAAGTTCTTGAAAATGGACTCAAGCTAGCAAATGAAAAAAGAGATGGATTTATTAAAAAAAAGTCTGAAAGGTATTAAAATATGTGCAAGGGACTTTCCGGTAGCAAACAAAGGCAAAAGTAAAGCATAACTGCTGTTGACGGAACACTGGATGTACATAGACTGTAAAAAAGAGAAAAGGCAGAACTGGGAAGACAGGTAAAACTACCTTGCATTCCAGGTCATTCAGAGATATCAGAAAAGAAATCAAGCCAGTTCTTAATGGAGGAAACAGATGCAACATCACTGAAGAACAAGGCGAAGTATTGATTATAAAATGTCTCCAAAACAGAGCAGTCCAAAAGACATATTTCAAAATTAGACCTCCTTAAAACCATTACAAATAAGAGCACATAAGGAGCCACCTTAAGAATATGAAGACAAGTGAAGAAGGTTTACATGATTGAAATAGCATCAAGCTATACGCAGCTCTCTTTATGAAAATGTATTTGCTCTATTATAGCATATATACAAAAGGCAATAGACATATCCTCTGTGAAGATTTGGGATGATTATGTTTGTGTGATTTGTTTTGTTGAAAAGAAGATTAAAAATGGTGGGTGGAATGTGTTATGAAAATCATTCGGTCATTATTACTATTAAACCCTTATGTCCCCTGATCCCAGCCCACCAAATGTGTAGCCCCATATTTATATTGAACAACTTGTATCACTCCTAACAATAGCAACCCTGCTATCTCACTCACTCAGTAACCCACTGTCAGCTTTTGCCTGAAAACTCCAACCAGTTAACGTGATGGTCCTGCTTGGAAATGCTATCTGAATTTTGCTGACTCAGTGGAAGACATGGCTTTTTATGCCATAGGGTTATATGGGAGGTAGGAGCATGTATCTAGCGGGCGAGGGACCTAAGATGTGGATTGAGAAGAACAAATTGCAGCAACAAAGCCTGGAGGAAGGTTTGCACTGAATTTTGTTTCATTTTGGGGTCTTTTTGTCAAGAAAACCCAATACTGGGAAGAGGTTATATTTTAAACCTCCTACAGTTTGTATGGACTCATTGTAAACCAGGGCGGGAAGGTCATCTGCTCACATCCACATTTTAATTCTTGCATATGGATTAAACAGGCTACACAGAAAAATGACTAGTCTAACAAATAGACTGCTTGTAGAATGTTCCTGATTGTTTTGATCTGCATTCAACTTTTAGAATTAGAAACTGCATTGCATGGTATTTGTGGCAGAATATATTGGATATTGTTGGCAAAACTGTATTGCTGCCTGTTGATTATTCTGCTTTTGACTATCTTCAGCCTTAGTTTAACTTTTGTTCTATGGCCATAGATTGATTTTCATAATCTTAATCAAATACTAGTGCACACTAATGGTTCATTATGATTGTGGTACATACTAAGCCATTAGATTTTCCAACTTAGAAATTCTGAACTTTGCATTAATTGCCACACCGTTAATTAAATTAATTGTGTATTATGTTACCTCAGCTCACCTGATGACACACAGATTTACTGATCTTTCAATAAGAAGGTAATTTACATTCATTAGATAAGCCTCACGATTGCTTTGCTGTAAGACTTTGATAGATGATTGCACATCATGGTGTGCCTGAATACAAACAAAATGAAACTTCTAATGGATGCCAAACTACTTTCATGGTACAGTACAATGTTCAGGTGCCTACAGGGAGTTGTCCAGACCTTGGTGACACTGGGTTATCACCTACCTTAGTGATAGTGGGTTGTTATTCCAATATTATTTTATTTGAGATCTAATTAGCTATAGTTGAAAGATATCCTACCCAAGTCATTGCATAATTACAATAATAATTTCATAGAATTACATTATTATTTAATGCACTGCTTGACTTAGGCCAAGTGCTAGATCCAATGTAGCCATGGTCACTACCATTTCTGACCCTGGGAATACATGCCCTGATGTCCTGGGTTTAGAAAGCCAAAGGCCAGCATTTTGTCCTGAAGGCAAAGACACAAATGTGAGCTACAGGGCACTCAATCCTCTAACAACTCTTGTAGTTTCAATGGATACCATAGGTAAAAAAAGTTGCATGCCTAATCGTAGCCTCCCCTGGAGAGACGGAGGATTAAACCAGGATGGAGATCAAGGAGATCTAGTTCCTTCTCCACAAAGTTGCTGGGGGAGAGCCCTGAGTTGGAGGATCAAGCATGGAAACATTTATGAAATTGCACATTGATTGCCCTCCCAAAGGTGAAATTTCCTTGCAATTTTCCCCCTTCATTCCTCTTCAATAAAGTGCCTTAAATCAAGGTGAGAGACAAAGAGCTAGCTTTTGCCCCACCTCCCCACCCACTGCTCCCGGATATCACAGGGCTGGGTTCTTTGTAGACACAGGATGGTTGCACCCCTGTGGCTTGCTCCGAATGAGCGGGCCTGCTGTCTATCCTCCATAAGGAGTATGTCCTCTTTTCCCCATGCAGTCGACCTACAACCAGGAAATCTCTCTGATACAACCCCTCCCTGCCAAAGTCCTAAGCTCCTCAAAGACAGTCTTCTCCCTCTGAACCAGAGCAGCAGAAATATCTGTCTGTTTTCTTTATGTAACCCTTCCGCTATGTGAAGCCAGCAGCAACCAGGGCTAGGTTCAATATTTAGGGGTCCCATTCCATTGATACAACACAGAACTGGCTCAAGCCCCCACTCACTGGGAAAATTACACACCACCCCTGGGCACCTCTCAGAAGCAATTTCTCCCCACTCGCCAGCACAGAATGGAGTGTGGAAAATAAATTTTTAACAAAAGGAGGGAAGTCACCCAACATTAATTAGGGAAAATGCCACAAGCGGTATTCGTAATCATAATGCTGTGAGAGGACACCCACCACAGAGTGCGTGGGGCAGTGCCTTCTGCCTCATGTTCTTCAGTTCTACAATCAAAGCTTCCTTTTCTGTGCCTCTCTCTGCTCCCTCATCATACCCCACTCTCGGTGGTTGTCCTTGGTCAGTGAGGACCCAGGGTTCAGAGGCACATTTGTGTGAGTTCATCTCCCACCCGGGGAAGAAGGCACCTGGCTTGCTCCACCATCTGAGCACTTGCTTTGGCTGGCCATCCCATCAGCCACTGCGCCTTGCCACCTGACCGTCCCACCAGCCTTGCCAGCTGCTTGTTCTGCTCACCACCTCACCAGCCACTCATTCACAAGCCCACTGTCAGTCATCTTCTGCTGCCACTTGCCTCTTAAGGCTGTGACCTCTTCACATCAGTCTCTTAGCAATTTTTAGCTCTTTGCAGGCTAGGCAGAAACACTGCCCTATCTCAAGTGATTTCAGCTCTGATCGAGTATTCAAAATAACAAAGAGGCTCCTAATGAAGCCTATTTAGCTCTTTCTTTGAACAGTGGGGAGGAACAGGTTAAACCAGACCGGGGATCTTTAGGGAGGGTCCACATCTCCTGGCTGGGATACCTGTCCCCACCCCTCTTACTTTCAGAGGGCTCTGGCATTCAAGCCCCTGGCTTAATGAGGTCCTTTCAGCTGAGGGTAACCCCCTCGTTTGGGACAGGCTAAGCATAGTTCTGCTTCCCGGTATTCATACAACAATGCCAGCAACATTGGTAACAGCATTTCACTACCCCTGCATTCAGTACTAAAGTGATTTGTAACACAACACCAGCCAAAGTTGATTATTTTGAGCAACACAATGCTCTATCTGCTGGATATCTAAGCAAAGTAAGTGTTTTCATGTAAATACAGTTTGCTCCAGAAGTCTCTCCTCCTCCCAGCTAGCTGTCAGGGGAGAATTCATTCTGTTCATTTAGACCACTTCGGGGTCCCAAACCCACAGTTTGAGAACCACTGATTTAGACTCTGACATCTATAATACCTTATTATATAATTTTTGGCCTCCCATTGCAATTAGAAAAAAACCCAGAACCACCATTCCTAACACCAGAAAAATCCAGGTTCCATGGAAATCAAAGCACTATCATCCCAGCTCTCAGCAAGGGATAAATCTTAAAAGTCCCAGTGATTTAAGGATTTCCTTGAGCTTGTTACCGTGTTCACACTCTGACTCCTTTCCTCCACCCCACTTTTTCTTCATATAAGGAACTTATCTGCTCCTCGAACTTCCTTGAATTCCTCTGCTTTTCCTCATATGTGGCCCATTAAATCTCTTCATTATAGTTTTAATTTCTCTTTTCTTTCTCTCCCCCCCCCCCTCCCCATGTCTATGGCAATGGGCCTATGCATCCAACTCCACTCCTTCCATGCTGATGAATTGCCAAGTCCCTTCTGGAAAAGAAGGCTAGGCTTCAAAAATGTTTCCCATCTCCCCTCAGTTAGTCACTCCTCAGTTTCCACTGGATTCTGGGTCTCCCATTTGCTATGTTAAAGAACATTAAGGTTGCAAAAGTCAAACTCTCAAAAGTTAGGGAATGTCAGAATTAAGGTTGTGGATGGAACTCTAATGAAACCTGCTAGTGTGCATGCATTACGATACAGCTTTGGATACATGATCACATACTAGTTTTTTCCACGGGATTGCTGCCTCCTTCAATACAAAGAATGGATGGTTTTCATTGAATGAGCAGCTGTCCAATATTTTCCTTTATCCTTATGGTTCCATGTGTCATCCCAGGCTTTATTTACAGAACAATATTCAAACCTTCCTCTGAAGATGGTATTAGCTTCCTCATGGGATTTTCTAGTGTTGATGTGAGCACTTCACAAACATTGATGAATAAATTTTCATACCCCCCACTTTTGATGAGAAGAGTTATGAAAATATTTTATAATATTATATATTAATATAATTATTATTAACATAATTATTATTGCTTTTCCCGTTTTACAGATCTAAGACAGCGATATTAAGTGCAAAAGTCTCCACTAATTTTGGGTGCCCACTCTGAGCTGCCTAGGATCTGATTTTTCAAAGTATTTACAATACTATAATACAAAGCATTTATAATACTTTATATGTCCAAAACACAGCTCCCATTAAGTTCAGGTACAGCTGGGTACCCAGAAATGAGACAATTAGGGACCAACTCTGAAAAGTGTGGTTTACTTTACGTCACTTGCCTAGAATTGCCTAGGAACTTTGTGGCAGATGCAGGGATAGAATCCAGGTTGCCAGGGCAGCAACTCAACTGATTTAACCCAGGAGGCCTTTCTTTCTCTTCTTGCAGACCTTTGTCTGAATATCTGCATAATATGTCATTAAAGAATGTATCACAGATTGCATCTACATAGATAATCAAGTAAACCATGTTAGTTCTAAGTGTATCAACCATTCAGTAGTTGAGGGAAGGACATTAAGCAAGTCCCTGAGGAAACCTGGCAGGCTTTGCCTATGGATGCAGCCTACAAATATGTGCCCGGCATCCTCTAATTGGTCACAGTGAAAAGGGGGAGTAAAGAGGGCCCTACGTACAGCCATTAGCTGCACATCTGATCACTCCACATTTGAAACAATTGAGCTTTACCCAAAGATGGCATGGAAGGTCAAAACCAGGGGACTGACTTGTTGGATCTGTCACAAGATAGGCACTGACTATGTTTATAGCTTGTTTTTGCCACCTTGTATGCCACCTGGAGAGAGGTAGATGTGGCATGTCTTGCACTTTAAGAAGCAGATTATGCAAATAGACAACAAACTAGCTCCTGGAGGTCCCAAAATATTGGTCTAAGTAAAACTTAGAATGGGCGGTCTCTCAGCAACAGTTCCAAAGCTGCCATAACAATCCACTTCAGTAAGACCAACGACAGTTTGTACAATAGGTCTATGTGCCAGACTGTGTCATTTGGAGCAGTAAGATCCAGGAATACTCATCCTGTTTTCTGCCTGGTCTGGAAGCCATTCTCAATGTAGGTAGTGAGAGCCAGCACTGGGTTACAGATACTGTTTTGGTCTAAATCCTGCTCGATCTACACTCAGGATATCACCAATGGCACGGGCAATTCTTTGAAGTGTAAGCCTCTCAAGTAATTTGTACGTGCAGCTTAGCAACAAGATGGGGTGCTAACTTGGTGAACGTCAATGGCCTTTCCCAGGTTTTGGCAAGGTCTGGGCCAGATCTTCGGTATTTTAGTCTCCTGAATGACACTTGATAGAAAGTTGGCTAGGCAATCATTGTCTGATAGTTTTTTTCAGGAAATTGGGGGAGATGTTACCAAGCCCACAGGTTTTACCCATTTTCAATGTTTTGATTGCCTTTTCTATTTCATCTGCAATGAAAGGCTGAAAGTCGTCGTCAATTTCAGCTATGAACCATTTGTGTTGCACCATTTCCTTTTTTCACCTCTCCTTTAAAATTCAAGTTTTTTTCCACCTTTGTGACATTTATCCAATGGGTAGCAATACTGTTTGGAGAGACTGGGTAACAGTGCTGTGCTGGGGGCTTCTGAGCAGCACCAAGTTTTTTTAATTAGTGCCCAGGCTTTGTGGCTGGATCGTGATGGTTAGTTCCACGGTAGCCTGCTCCCATCTTATTCTTCTGGAAGCATTAAAGTTCTCTAAACAACGTGTGGCAGTACCTGGAGTACCACTCTCTTCACATTGCTTGATAAGTTCTGCACACTCCATCTAGGCAGGGAACGTAAGTATTATAACAACCTCCTGGAACAGACTTGGTGGCAGCTTTGTAAAATCACTTTTGTGAACTGCATGTAAGCTTCTTCAATAGAGATGTTGTGTGGGATACAAAGGATGTAGGGGTCATTTGTGCTCACAATAGGTATGATTACTCCAGCTTAGGTAAGGATAGGATAATGTGGGAAGTTTTTCAATATACTGCTTATAGCTTGAAGTGGCTGATTGCCTATATTGGAGGTCCAGGTGAGGTCAGGGAAGTAGTCTTGCTTCCATCTGGCTATATTATAATTCATACACACAAGAAGGCTGAATGAAGTTGGAATGGGATATTTTAATTTTGGCATTTCCTAACTTTTGAGTTCTTGCAAACCTAGTAATGTTCTTTCAGCAGTGTGTGTGTGTGTGTGTGTGTGTGTGTGTGTGTGTGTGTGTGTGTGTGTGTGTGTGTGTGTGTGTGTGTTACCAGGGCTGGCTCTACAGTTGTCGCTGCCCCAAGCAGCGTGCTGAATTGCCGCCATGGGCGGCGGGGGCAGTCCATGTGCCGTTAGGGCAGCAGGCGCGTTTCCGCGGCGGCGGCAATTCGGCTGCAGCTTCTATGTTTAGCTGTCCGCAGTGGCTTCAGCTAAACATAGAATTGCCGCCACAGCGGAAATGCGCCTAACGGCGCATGAACTGCCCCCGCCGCCCGCGGCGGCAATTCGGCGCTGGTGCTTGGGGGCAAAACAAGAGGGACTGCCTCCCCTTGCAGATTGCCGCCTCAAGCACCAGCTTGGAATGCTGGTGCCTGGAGCCGGCCCTGGTTGTTATTTATATTATGCTAATATTCTAAACAACTCCATGTCAGAACACACAGAAGAAAAAATATATTTGGGATATTTTATGCTCCTGGCCCAGAGATGTATGAATCTGAGATCTAGCTAACTCTCCACTCAGTTCTAGGGCCTGTAGTCATCGTTCCATTAGAGTAGAGGGGAAAGCACTGAAAGGAAGAGTTCTGCTGGCAAAAGAGTGTTTCACTTTGTATTCATGGTTTTATACATATACAGAAATGCACCTTTCAAAAAGCAATTAAACCCTTCCCCACCCTTTTTATTTCTTGAAATACTTATAATAAGAGTGAACATGCATAATTTCCAATCAAATTCTCTAGGTTACAAAGTTTACAGGAAAAAATGCTAATTACAGCAATATCCACAGCAGTTTCATATACACAGTACATTTTCATTCCAAAGTTCAGTTGTGCTGATCCCTTTTGCCCACCCCCAACTTTTTTTACTTGTACATTTGAAAGTATTTAAGTAAGTATCTGTAGTTAGGTGCATACATATAAAGCAAAGTTAATAAGTGACACCTATTAGAGAAGATTGTGAGGTGTTCTCATCACAAGGGAAAGGAGTGAATATTGAATAGGAATATAAACAGAACTTAGAACAATTATAAGGGGGCACAGAGGAATATTTGGGGGGCATGGTGGGGCCCAGGCCAGCCAGCATAAGGGGAAGGGGAGGAAGCACCACCTTGCCCTGCTCTGCCCCCAGCTCTGCTCAAGCCACAGAGCAGCCCTGCCCCATAGCCGAGGCCCTGGCTTCAGCTCCCAGACACGGCCCAGGCCAGCCCCCACGAGGAGTGAGGAGAAAGCGCCACCCTGCTCCGCTCCGTCTCTGGCCCCAGCCGTGCTCCAAGAAGAGTCCGCAGCCCCAGGCTTTGTCGCCTGGGTAAGCACCAGCGTTGTATATTGCTAATGCCTTAATATGCATTGGGAAGTATCTTGGGAAGGACTGAAGGTGTGAGTGTGGAGTGGAAGATTCCTTTGCAGGTTACAAGAGGCTGAAGAGGGAGGAAGGGAGAAAGGAATGGGTTAACTCAACGATCCAGCTAGGCCCAAATATAGGGAATGAAGCTACAGCCCAAGGCCAGCGCACACAAACCAGCTCTCTGCTGCCAAACAGCCAGAAGCCTCTGTCTCAACCCTGGCCAGCCGTGAGAAAGGAGAACTGAGCCAGACAGAACTGAAGGGGTTACAAAACTTGTAAGATTGCAAAAGTCAGTGAGTTGAAAAACAACAGCCTCACCACCCTGAGACCGGTGTTTTTGGGGGAAACTAAGGGAGCCACGGAAGGCCAGTTCGGATGAGAGCAAAGGGGACGAGGGTCCATGGAAGAACCCAGGGCTTAAAACCCTCCCGAGAGCTGAAGAAAGTCAGAGATTTACAGCAGACACTAGACTACCTGTGTACAGGGCAGAACTCTCGTCTACCCTTCCCCCTCTTCTCCTTATGTTACACTCAGGCTTGGCCAGCCTTGGGTTGTGTGTGTGTGTAAGTATGAAAGTGGGTTAGGGCTCGGGCACTAACGCTTTCTTCTTCCCTTTGAGTGACGGGGGGTGCACCCAGCCCTCACCCCTGTTATTTGGTTAATAAAAGATTTAAACTTAGTCATTTGGTGTGCTCCTTCATCTCTTCCCCTAAAGATCCTGCAGCTTCAGCCTGATCACCTGAAGCCCCAGGCAGATTGGTAACATAAATCTGTCACACCTTGGGCCCCTGCTCCCACTGCTGACAGACTACATTATGTGTGTCTGTGTGTGGGGGGGTGCAGCATAAAAAGTTTGGGGACCTCTGTCCAAGAGAATATAGAATACATTTCCAGAATGTTGAGACCCAGCTTCCTTTTTTGTTGTGCAATTTGTACCTGCAAACTTTGTGCTGCTTGCACACATAAACTGGGGGTGCAAAATGTGGGCACACATTTCACTTCCCCTTTAAAAAAGAAAGAGGCTGCATTTTGAAAAATTGGCACTAAGCACCAGATCCTCAACTGGTGTAAATTAGCATAACTCTAGTGACGCTCATTTATAGTCATTGAGGAGGTGGATCCATCACGTGAAAATTACTATTACCACCTTTTATATATAAGTCAGGGGTGGCCAACCTGTGGCTCCGGAGCCACATGCGGCTCTTCAGAAGTTAATATGTGGCTCCCGGTATAGGCACCGACTCTGGGGCTGGAACTAGAGGTGCCAACTTTCCAATGTGCCAGGGGGTGCCCACTGCTCAACCCCTGGCTCTGCCCCCACTCCACCCCTTCCCACCCCCTCCCATGAGCCTGCCGTGCCCTCGCTCCTCGCCACCCCCGGACCCTCCTGCATGCCATGAAACAGCTGATCGAGAGGTGCACGGAGGGACAGGGAGGCGCTTATTGGTGGGGCTGCTGGTGGGTGGGAGACACTGGGAGCGGGTGGTAGGACTGCTGGGGAGCTGCTGACATGTTACTGTGGCTCTTTGGCGATGTACATTGGTAAATTCTGGTTCCTTCTCAGACTCAGGCTGGCCACCCCTGCAATAGGTGATTGGTGAGACAGATACACAAATGTCCAGCTTCTCAAGAAAATAGTCCACCAATCAGCTATGTAGGAGCCACCCCAGCATTGATTCTGCTAAAGTTACTCACAGACTTGGACAAACTTATTAGAGAACAAAGTAAACAAATCATAGAATCATAGAATCTCAGGGTTGGAAGGGACCTCAGGAGGTCATCTAGTCCAGCCCCCTGCTCAAAGCAGGACCAAACCCAACTAAATCATCCCAGCCAGGGCTTTGTCAAGCCTGACCTTAAAAACCTCTAAGGAAGGAGATTCCACCACCTCCCTAGGTAACCCATTCCAGTTCTTCACCAGCCTACTAGTGAAAAAGTTTTTCCTAATGTCCAACCTAAACCTTCTCTAAACATGCTTTATCCCATGTTTTCCTGGACTATCTCCACTTTTTATGAAGATGGAAAAATCTTTAGGTACTCAAATAAAATACCTAGCTTCAGTCATGCTTTGTTGATTGTACATATCCAGTACATTTTGGTGTCTCTCTACCACTGTGCATAATCTAATGTATTATAGTGATGTCCCACACACACAGATCACAATAATGGGGACAGTATAAATATGCCAACAGTACTTTTGCCATATGTTTTTAAATAAGCTGAAAAATAGCAGATATTATCCAACAAGCTGGTTAAGTTTTCCACATTTATCTGCAGTCAGAAATAATGGAAATGTTCATCGTTCAAACAATTTCTGTAATGCTGTTTAAAAAATGGTCAGGCAATCAATAGAATATGAAATGGAAGGTTATAGAAGGCCACTGAAATTTGATGCCTTATCAACCAGAACAAATCAGATTCACAATTCCCAGAAGATTTTCAAGTAATATGAGGTCCCCTGAGGATTCAAACCATCTGTATGAGTGGAGGCAGCAAGGACTTTTGTATGACATTTGTAAGAACAGTTGGGAAACATCCTGTCTTAATTAAACAACAATTACTCACATATTGCTCTCATCTTTGTACTTGATCTCCACATGCAGAGGACAATAAACCAAGCCCATATGCTAGTTGATAATATAATACTTTCTTGGATAATTAATAGATGTGGAAATTAATGAGGAGTGAATCGCAAAAGACTTGAAGGCTTGGTTTAATTAAGCACCTTGAAGTTTGAAGAGTTGTCTGAAATCTCCAAGTTTCTTGCATTGTTTTTCTGCAAAACTGCACTGGAAAAGTTGGGACATCTCTTGATAAACATTTTCTGGTTTCTTGTATCTAGAAACATCAGATTTTCCCTTTTTTAGCAGTATTCTGGGAATTCTACTGATAGGCCTGACTGGAAAAACAAATGAAGAGGGACTTATTTTTTAAAATAATAATAAAAAAAACAAAAAAAATTGAAACTCAAAGCCTGGTTCAATGGACAAAATTATTTTAATTTTCACAGAAGTTCTTAGGGGCCCTCCACTGTCTTAAGCACCATACAAACCTAAAGAACAAACAAACCTTGGCCCAATGAACTGTCCTAAATATTTACTTGTTTTTTTTCCTTAATGTAAACTAGTTCACCCATCCATAATGCAAATAAATTGCTAGATGATGTATTAACAAGGGGCTAGGTTGAACCCTCCTGTGGAAAAATCTATTGAGAAGCATCAGCAAGAGGAAAACACTGGAGAGATGTCATGGAGTTTCTCCTAAATTCTTCTACTGGGAGTGTGGAGATTTCGCCCCAGAAAGTGAAAGTGAAGGTTTCACCCCAGAATGCACAGAGCTTAGTTGGAGTCGTCAACCTCCAGATGGTGGTCCTATGCTTCCAGGTCGGTTCAGGACCGCTAGACTAGAGATGGGTGGGAATTTTTTTTTCCCATCCTGCAAAATGTTTTGAGATTTCAGAAACTTTTCCCTATCCAGAATCAAGATATAAAGTCAAAATTAAAAATTAAAAAAAATAATGCTCAGGGCAATCAAAATGTTTAACTCTGATAATTTCAAAGGTTTCATGTCAATTTCAACCATATGAAAATGAAATATACTATAATTAGCTTACATTTAAAGATTGTTGTTTTGAACTAGAAAACTGAACTTGGGATTTTTTAAATACTGAAATGGGATGTTTTGATAATTATGAACTTTTCCCCAAAAAAGATAATTTCAAGCTGAGAAAATCATCTAAAATGATCTTTTTCCTTGAAAAGTTTTGTTTTGACAAATGGGCATTTTTCAATTTAAAAAAAGCCACTCATCAAAAGGTTTCCAACCTTCTCTACCTTAGACTCATTTCCTTCCTGATAGCATAGGTTCATGAGAGGATCTCCATCATCTGTCCCCGGCCCTCAAATTCCCTACTAAGTGAATCGCCAGCATGAAGAGGCCTCACAAAATGCTTAGTTCAGCCTCAGGCTGTGTTTCTTTTGTATATGGTTTTCTTACTGGTTGCCACATGGAGCAATGAAATAACCCCTTGCCACCTCCATCCTACATGTGCCCTGAATCATTGTGTGGGATCAGGGCCTAGACAGGAAAAATGGTACCATGGAAATAGGTATTCCTCTTCCACCACCACTACATGTGGAGGAGGAGGAGGAGTTCTGTCCATGGAAAAACCTGTGTCCACATGACAACCTGACCCTCTGTTTCAAGTACTATAGAAGTCACCATGAGCAACTGCTATAGCAGAGGCAGTGAAACCACTGGAAAGGTTTGAAACTGAGGCTAAAATCATTACATTAATTGATTACTGACTATTATTTTGATGTGGCAGCAGATAATCCAGCCTGACTGCCAAAATGTGTCCAAATGATTGGTAACTCTTTAAACCTGCACTGTCTGATTAAAAGTGGAATAAAATAAAGTAAAAACATTCAAAGAACAACATTAGTATAGCTCAATAAGATGTCAAACCCATAGCAAATCAGCCTCCCCACAGCCAGACTATATGTACATCTATTGAGTCATAATCATAGAATTTAAGGCCAGAAGGAACTACTAGATATTTGGTCTCATCTCCTGTATATCACAGGCCACCATCACCACCGAGCACCCACTAAACCCAACAACCTATACGAGACCAAAATATTACAATCCACAAGAGACTAGACTAGATTACTATGTACCACTTTAACAAGTTCAGAGTCTGAATGTTTACCCAAACTTAAAAAAATAAATTAAAAAAAAATTACCAGACCATTGCAGCCCTCTGTTTGCTACTAGACATCATCTGGTCTCTTGGATAGATGGACCACTCTCCCCTCCAGAACTTTTGTTGAGGTGCCAAACAAAGCTACTGGGGACATCTAATGTCCTGGATCTCACAAATCTTCATGATAGTGGGGAGAGAGAGTTGGAAAGAAAGTAGCATTCCCCACATGGTACTGCAGAATGGAGCAGCAAAGAACCATTCCATGTTACTGCCAGTAGGCATTTTTGCCACACTGACTCAGACAGAATACACAAATTGCAGTCACTTCAATTATTAAAAAAAAAAGAGTCAAAATGGCTTCTGCTCATCCTTCTGTTCACTCAGGATACTCTTAGCCAGTCAGGAAAAGAGAAGAAGTAACATGTGACCAATGAAAACCATTGACCCCCAGCTCCAAGTTAAAAACACCAAACACACACATGGGAAAACATTGTCCTACTGGGTATGATTTTTTGTCGAATAATTTCGCATGTTCAGAAAGCTGATTTCCTTTTAATGATAAACCCAACAATGGTAAAACATGCTAATTACAGTGTACTGGGGGTGATTATGCTTATATTTCCAAGCTCTAGACAGATGTTTTACGTGTGGCATCTCAAGACACAAGTTTCTAGTAACAGCCTTCTACTTATTAAAAATACATGAATAAAAATGATATGCTTGTTTTATATTCTTCAGTCAGACATTAGCATGCAATCAATCCCTTTCACAATTGTTCCATTGTCCTTGGAGTTTTAAGGAAAAACATCAGACACAGACGGGCTAACGTGTTTGACAGAATTTAAAACCTATTTTTCCTTGAGTGATATGTCCCCCTGGACTATCCATCATATTTCAACCCCTAACAACCTCTTCATCAGTCCCCCAACCCATTCTGCTCTGATCAGGTCAACATTAGCAGGTTCAGAAATGACACACTTAGTAGACAACTTTTAATTGGACTTTCTACTGTGTTTCTTCATGACATTCAAAATTCTTATACATGCAGCTTCATAAATGACATCTGGTTATCATGTATTTATCAATCGGGTATTTTTTCTATTCTTCCTGAAAACTTCTCTGAACTGTCCTGCCTTTGCTAGCCTCTTTTCATGGGAAGTACAATTGCTTTATGAACTATCTGAATTATTAGCCAAGATGCAGAAGCAGCCTGTGGCCTTCTGAGATGGAATGTTATGGTATATGTGCACAGATTGTGGTGATATTTTCCATATACATATTTACATCTGCAATAAGATCTTATTGATTTCCCTCTAACAGACAAATGCTCAGAAAAATAAGGACCTTGCATGGCTAATTAATATGTCGTCGTTTTTAACCTCTTCTGCTCTATAGCATTTCCAACAATAGATGGATTGAAATTTGGTCACATTAGATTGCGCTTCTTAGACCTAGAAGTTTATCTCATCATTACATGATGATTTTAGCTTTGAAATGAAACTCACAATTGTTTAATTCCTAACCAGCTTCAGGTCACAAGAGGAAGGGAGTATGATGCAGTGAGGTAATACAAACATGATGCAAATGAGATGATATTCACTAGCTGGCTTTTTTAGGAGGTCACATTTCCTGGGCTTTCTACCCGCCCTGGAGACAGCAGGATTATAGGAAGACCAAGTGTTGCCTAGTAAGGGCACACCTACACTGCAGACATGGGTTGTGATAGCAGTGCATGCAGGCAAAACTAAACTAGCTTTAATCTAGCTAGTTTAGGTACAAGCCCATCCAGAACCCTCAGGGGTTGAAACTTGTTCTACTGTGGCTTCACTACTCTGTTAAAGATGAAAGCTAGCTTGGCGATGTCTACATGAGTCGCAATCAGACCCTGTGATCGCAGTATAGACATGCCTTTAGTTCCACCCTCCCAGGCACCATCTCCTTCACTTCCCTTCATATTTTCCACTGTTGAGAAACATACCCTTCACATGACTTCCAACAGACACTCATCCTCCAATTACACTCTCCTTGAAAATAAATCTCATCCCATACTTGCTCCCCAGAATGAGACATCCAAGCATTCTCCCATTAATTTAAAAACTCCACCCTGTTCGACATCCTAATGTATGTACTAATGGCTCACCAGGCATTCCTTCCACAGGACAACTCCTCTCTGCTTGGAAGCAAATGCTTACGGTACCATATGATACCATTTCCCCTGAGAGAAACGTAGCCACCAGGCCTGTTCCCTCACTTCCAAGTTCATCTCAGGTAACTGCAAGATAAAGATCAGAGGGGTAGCCATGATAGTCTGGATCTGTAAAAAGCGACAAAGAGTCCTGTGGCACCTTATAGACTAACAGACGTATTGGAGCATAAGCTTTCGTGGGTGACTACGCACTTCGTCAGACACATGTAAGATAAAAGTGTTTGTTATGAAAAATCCCATTTTCCATATCCATGCTATGGAGTGTTCCACAACTGTGTTTCTGTAGCTCTAGTCAAGGGCAAAAGATTATTTCTATCATACTATGCATGATGTATAGGATATCTAATTTCATATCACAACACTGGTGATGAATCACAACTACTGTCATTTATGCAGAATTGTAGAAATATATATAAATAATGTCTACAGATTTCCTTTGCTGTAGTTATTTTCATCACTACAACCCTCCCCTTTGGTATTAATTGGCAGCCTTGTTGTCAGGCTAATTAGACAGGCCAAGAATGAATGGGTGTACAGACTGGCCTACTCCTTGCCTACAGAGATTGCCCTTCTAAACCACAGCTGTGGCCCAATGATAGCGCAATACGATGGAACTATGCATTGGGGCACTGATCCATGCACATGGATAGATGAGTTCAACCTCCAGAGATGTCACTGTAGTTTAGGAAGGACTAAAAAAGGCTGCAGACCCAGAGCCCATGAGTTTGTCTGTCTTCTTCTCCCTAGTTTGTTTTTGGTAACTCACAGGGACATTAAAACAATAAATATCTGGTACCATTTCTACTTTGGAACAAACTTGCATTTGGGTTTGCATTTTTAAAGTTAGCTTATTATAGTAGAACATGGGAATGGGTATCATTAAGAAGCTAGCAGCGTCTTCCTGCATTCAAGTATAATTACTTTGCACTCACCCTCAAGAGCCATTTGTGTTTATTACCCCCTTTCAAAATTTCTTTTATTCTAAGCACAGTATGCACAAACAGTTCATATGCTGTGAGTTTGTTGCTCCCCGCTTCTAATCTCCTTTTAGAAAACAGATTTTCCTCCCGGGGTAATAAAAACTCTCACACATATTCAGAAAGAAACTACAGATTCAAACAATGTCAGTGGAGGATTTGGAACAGGAGAAGAGGTTGCCCCAAGAGGGTAAAGGCTGGAACTAGAGAATGAGTGGTGGCAGCAGATTACTCTTCCTTTATGAGTTTTATTCTTTTCACTGAGTTGACAGCAAGTTCAAGCAGGTAAAAACTGTCTTACCTGATAGAAACTACATTATCAGCTCAGCG
This sequence comes from Mauremys reevesii, assembly GCF_016161935.1. Classification (NCBI taxonomy): domain Eukaryota; kingdom Metazoa; phylum Chordata; order Testudines; family Geoemydidae; genus Mauremys; species Mauremys reevesii. The sequence continues at coordinate 111,813,346 of NC_052628.1, forward strand.
CACAGTACGGATTGCTGTGCCTTAATGACCATAGCCCACGAGTCCGTGCATTTGGCTGTGATGTGCTGCCAAAACGTTAACAAGGGCACCCTCAAACATTTTCCAGTTCAAGTCTATGATACACGTGACGTTTCCTGAGTAAAATACTCTGCCACCCATAAAATCCATTAGTCTAATTTTCTTTCTCTATAATATTTCCAGTTGAATATTCCCTCTCCCTTTCCTGCCTCTCCAACTTCATCAATTCTTTCATCTGCAACCCTTTCAACTTGTGATGCTTCCCATCCCCATATCTTATGAAGGTCACAATAAGCAATTCCTTACCTGACAAATATTCCTTGCCATAGCAGTGGAAGACAATCATACTTCAATCTTTCCTGGTGTCAGTGGGGAAGGCAGGATATCTTGCATACAGGGGGTTGGGTTGAAGCAGGTCCCCTCTGATGTTGCGCTGGGTGATTGGATGGCTGCGGGGTGTGTGTGTGTGTGTGGTACAAGCTCCCTTCCACCATTAGCTCTTCTAATATCAGAGTGCGGCTGGGCAGGTAGGGAAGAGAGCCAGGCTACACTTTCTGCAGGACTTTCCCTCAGTCCTCCTTCTGGTGCATAGCTGAAGCACCCAGCTGGAGCTATATGGAGACTTCTGCATTCCTAAAGTGTCCCAGTTTGATATGTTCAAAAAGAAAAGTTTCACTGTTTCATGTTGAAATGTTTTTTTTTTCATTTTGAAATGTTAGTAAATTTAGACTAAAACATTTAAAAAGAAACAGTCAGAATCAAAACATATCAAAGTTATCAAAATGAAATATTGCAATTGATCCAAATCAAAATGTTGTGTTTTTTTTAATTGACTTGTTATTCTGTTTCAGGATGGAGGTGGAGGGGTAAGTTCTCACAGAGATGGGAAAACTATTTCCCATAAAATCCTACTCAGGAACCTTAGCTATAAAAGCTTTTTGGTGATTGTGCTAAAATTAGATCAACTAATGTGGTTATAAAATATGCTTTCCATGGATGCATGATTACTTCTTTAATTCTTGTTATTTCTATGCATATTAGTAGATTGCATCCATCAGAATAGATGACTTGCAACACTGCAGACTTCCAGCTGTATAGAACCGGCACTTTGTAAACCTGCCCAGTAGACGTACCAAGACATGAACCCTTGGTAACATACAGGGACAGAAAAAACAAATTTGCTGTACTGTCTGAAATCCACTGCTGGATTGGTGTGGGCTTGTTAACAGAGTAAATTTCTATCTCTTTTCCTTGTGAAGGCACCTGACAATGTAAGCACTTATCATCCAGTGCCACCTGATTACTAAGGCTGAAAGTAACAACCAGCTGGGGTCTACTTCTGGAGCAGTGAGCAAGTGTGTAAGATTTCCATACACCTGAAAGCAGCAGGAGACAACTTTCATTAGTAGGACATAAATCTGAAACAGAGTAACTTTTAGTGTGTTGTTCTGGCATCAAGTCTCTCACTTGCTTAGCAGGTCTTGCTGTGGTTGCTTTGCTAACCTCTGGACCAAGGAGGGTAACTTACAAATTATTGAAGTTCAACCAAAAAGAGAGCTGTGTGAGTAATATAAAATGCTATGGAAATAGGGTCATCACCTGAGGGCTTTAAAGCAGCTACACCCAGCATGTTGCTGTGGTGAAAAGATATGTTTGCCCCTTTATCTCTGAAGTGTCTGGGACAGAAAGAAGAGGACGTGTATCAATAAAGACCTATTGCTTCATGCTGTGTTCCTGAGAAAGAACCACACTTGAGGCTAATACGCTAGGTAATAATATTTGGCACTTGAAATCTTCAAAGTGGCTTGACACAAGCATTAACAATTTAACTATCACCTCTCTCTGGTAGCTATCTCCATTTAATATATGTTGAAACTGAAGCGAATCTTATATGACAGAAGTCAAGGGAGGGAGTCACCATCAAAGCTGGCATCCTGTTTCCCAAGTCTGTGCTCAGACCATGTTAGTCAATGACCCTTCCATATATGTAAAACATAATTTGTTGAAAGCCAGATGTTACTAGTAAAACATAATTATGTCATAAACCTCATTGATCTTTTTATCACCATGCTTTATTGAATCAGGCACATTAAAGAGGCACTGGCATAATAGCTATTTTGAAGCATTTATTTCAGAGGTGAGAAAAGTTATGGAGAGGACTGAGATTAGTATACATGATTATGTTTGGTTACACAACTTGGCCCTCCAGACTGTATATTTATTTCTCCAGAAGCTTGTGAACTTCTCCATACAGCTAATAGGTCAGAGCCTCAACTGGCTTAAATAAACACAGGTCAACAGAAGCCACTGAAGTTATGTTAGTTTACAGTATTTGAGGACTTGACCCAACGTCTTATACTTTGGAAAACCACCTTACATTCAGTGATGCTTCATACAACTTCCATTGTGCTGCTGCTGCTGACAAGTGACAGTTAAGGAAGAACTGGTCCCACATTGGTTCATGTAAATGGTTCACAAATCCCTAGTACTGAAAAAAGATAGAAGTGTGGCAGATCCTTGAAAAACTTGGTTGTTAAGTTTAAGTAACTTTAGAGTCCACTGTTTTAAATGCAAAGGTTATGCATTACTGTGGGCCAGGATTGCATGTCATCTCTTTAGAGGCGAGAAGTGATTTGAATCCTAGGAAGTGTTATGAACTTCAAAGGACTGTACTGAACAATTTGCCAAAGAATGGACTTTTGAGACAAACAGTGGTTTTCCTGGGGAATTTCTAGGGGGAAGTGAATGCAAATTCCCTCCCTTCCTCCCCATTTATGCAAAAGCCCAGTCTTTGAAGCTATACCCTGAGGAAGGAATCATTGTCTACTGATTCCCTGTTCCTGAAGTCTCAAGATAAAAGGCCCAATTTGTATAAAGAATCAGATGAACTGACTGCTTGTTGTGCTGTTTTGAACTTGTAACCACAGGAAAACCCTGTGTGGGGTTTGAAGGACTGACTCCTGCCAGAGCCCTTAATGGAGTTAGGAGATGATACGCTCATTAGCATGTATGTAGGTTCTTTTATTGTTTTAACATATTTTCTTTGTAATGCTTTCACCTTAAAAATAAACGTGCTTGCTTATAAAGCATTATGTGGTAACTTAACTGCTGGTAATCATGCTTACATAGCCTTCAAAGAGAAAGCAAAGCACAGTCACTGGCCTGTTTAGGAAGTCTGAGTTGCTGGGGATATCAGAGTATATGTTGGGAAATGTGCAGCCTGGAAAAATCTTGGTCAGAAAGCAAGGAGATGCAGGTCTTTACTCAAGAGGGGTGACAGCTGAAAAGCCGGTAGCCTAGAGTGGGGGCCTTCAAGGGTCCACGGAGAAGGAATATAGGTGCAGTTGCCATTAACTGTGACAAGTTCAGTCAATATTGAACATTTGAGAAGTGCAGCTTTGGCTCTTCCAGAAGTTGATTTAAATAAAAATTCTTGTCATAAAATAATTGAGTTTAGTGTATTTTCAATAGGAAAGTTATTGTGAAGATGTGTAACAGTCTTCTGCAGAAAGTATACTGATAACCACGTAGAGTAGTTTGCAGAATAGACACTTTGACATACAGGAGTATGACACACAGGAATATAACTTAGCACTCTTTTAATCTGTATATACAACAACTTTGAGTGCAATTTCTTGAGACTAGGTAAGAGCCTAAAAGCACATGCACTAATAAAATATAATAGAAATACCAAGATAAAAGATGTGTACCTCTAAGGCTAAGTAAGTACCATAGTTAAATTTATAACTTCTGCCTAAATTATGGATTAGTGAATCAGATACATGAACCCCTGCAGAACCTTTTCTTCCTTAGCTAGCACTAGCCAGTATCAGCAGAATAGAAGATTTATGGGCTGCTGTAAACTGACTTAACTCCATTGACTTCTGTGCAGCTATGCCAACATACCCCAGCTGAGGACCTAGCACATTATGTGTTTGAAGAAGTTTGCAAGCCTCCGCAGGAAAAGATGTAAACAGTAGCTAGCCAAACTGTATAATGAGACACAATAATGTTAATAAACTCACTCATCTCACTATTATTTCTCTCCTTTCTGCTACATGCCTAAAAACAGTCGCATGTCCAGGACTACTTAATATGCCTGCTTCAATAAAGCATAAGCAGCAAAGAGTCCTGTGGCACCTTATAGACTAACAGACGTGTTGGAGCATGAGCTTTCGTGGGTGAATACCCACTTCATTGGATGCGTGTCACGAAATGGGTATTCACCCACGAAAGCTCATGCTCCAATACGTCTGTTAGTCTATAAGGTGCCACAGGACTCTTTGCTGCTTTTACAGATCCAGACTAACACGGCTACCCCTCTGATACTAATAAAGCATGAGTAAATGCAGGAGTAAAATACAATATCGTATAGACTTTTCAGTAATTTATTAAAATACTACACAATACTACAAATACTATACCATCTCAGGATGTTTAAAAAGTTGGATTTAAAACAGAAATATCGACCCAAGTGTGTCTGAGAGTGACCCCCAAATACCAACAGATAATCAGGAAAACCAAAACTAAAAATAACAAAACTACATTCAGTGCTAGCTAGAAGAGGTTATTCCAAAATGCCCAAAAGAATTAGAATTACCCTGACATTCTGCATCCAACAAACACAGACTGCAACCAAATACTCTAATTCCTTCATTTGCAACCAGGAAAACACCTCAGTCCACATGGTTTACCTCTGTGGACTATAGCCTTCATTGTTTGCTGCTCTCTTTCCTAAAAAAAGGCCATTGCTCCTTCTGTTAAGCGGTGAAGAGCGCTTGGTACACCTATTGTATCCAAGACATTTCTGCTGGCAGCCGTTGATACCTTTTAGCATAACAATAGGTTCTCTCAGGTGGGCAGCCCACATTGATAATCTGCTATAGATAAGAATAGGGCAGATAATCCCCAAAACTGATGCATATTATCAACACTTAGATTTACCAGTCCAGCATAAAACAGCTTCTTAATTACCTCTCCAGAAGCCAACACAGTTCCCTTGAAGTAACCCAGCCTCAGGCCTCCATCCAAGTACCCAAGTCAAATATGATGAAGATTTCTGAAAAATCTTATTTCATCATATAAAGGAAAAGGTTCTACCGATCCCAAAAGATTGAACACATTACCCCTCAGATTAATGAATATTCCAGATTTTACCCTAATACACACTTATAGCCAATTCTTATGAACTAAACTAAAATGTATTAAAAAACAGAAGAGAGAGAGAATGGTTAAAAGCTCAATATACATACAGACTTGAGTTCAATTTTTGAAGTTCAGATTCATAGCAGAGATAGTGAGCTTTTCAGTTGCAAAGAGTTATTTTAGAATTTAGTTCATAGGTTATAGTCCAATGTCCAATATCATATCCATGGTGTACCAGCTTAACTGGGTTCTCATCTTATGACTCAACTTCCCTTTATGAAGCTTAAGCAGACCTGAGATTAAAAGGATCAGGACCCAAGGATCTTTTACACAATTTCAGGTCTTCTTTGTCAAGTTGGATTCCCTTGGGGAACAATAGGTAATCAGGGCATCTCTGAAGTGGGTCCATCACCGGTACTTAGCTATATGAATTAACATAAGACAATTGCCTGTTCCTCCACTATTCACCAATGATTTGCTATACATTTCAAAGAGAGATGAATATATATCCCATGTTTACAATTCATTTAAATGCTAGGATATTCTTTTGATCTCTGAATCATCAGAAGACAGCACAGAGAGGGACTGCTGATCGCATTGTTGACCACTACTCATATTATATAAATACACAAACATTATCTCCCCATGTCTTTAAGGGTTGAATCTGAGTCATTTATTTTGTGAGATGTTTAACCCTTTCTGGCCATTTGTTGGCATTCTTAACTAGTACTGAATTTAGTGGAGTTCTAGGCACTCAGCAATTCACAAGAGATTCAGCATCTGGCAGGATCAAGCTCTTAAGGATTACATGCTGGAGAGTGGCTTCTGATTGAGGGAAGAAGCAGTGTTTTCTTCACTCTACTAAGGTCAGTTTTTACATAGCCTGGACTACCTCACTCCTTGTTGATGCGTAGGTGACACAGCACTCGCATTTTCCTTGGATAGGAGACACCCCCATGAATGTCCACTTTCATCCGGACAGATTGCATTATTTATAACTAATTGTACACATCAAATTCAGCCATAATATACCTGCACTCCAGTGACAACAATAGAGCTACTTTCAGAGAGTCCTGCATTTCCAAAATTCTGCTAAAGCCATGTCTCCTGTTCATTCAAAGTTAGCTTTAAATAATGGGTTACATTTGTTAGATTTACAACCTATGGCCTCCTATTAATTCTGTGGTGTATTCAGCCATGGGGCTGGGAAACAGACTAGCAGTTAACTTGCCCCAATGTATTTTGAGTTGAAACAATAATAAGGTAAGCATACACTTCACACATGTTTTGTGCCTTATATTTTAAAAAGTAAAATGACCGTTCTGTATTCAGCTTCTTTTGTCTTTATCAATTTAAAACATGGACGCACTGGACTGTGGATTTGGAAGCTTAAGTGGACAAACATTTGAGTCCTCACCTCATAATGTGATGGAGGCTTTGAGGCATCATGTGGTTTAATCAAAGAAAACCACTACAGATTAAATGAAAAACTAACTAAGGTTCCGTATGCTAATATAGAGAGATCATAAATGGACAACAAATTCCAGTTCCAGTAACAATAAAATCTTCCTTTGAAAATGTTCTCATTAAAGATTATTCTATTCCTTATTTTTCAACCCTGCTCATGTTTGCAGATACTCAAAATACATTTGGTGGAAATGATTTTTGCCAATAAAATGCTTTATCTTATTTGAGGCCAAGAAAATAATTTACAACTATGTAATCCTTTAAGAGGTTAGAGACTTTCCCTTTAACCTTTAAAATGTTTTTTTATGATTTATGCAGTACTGCATCTTTCTAAAGGTTAAATACATGGCACCAAGGGAATATCCCACAATCCTTCACTTTGCCCCTTTCCTTTAGATCAGATTAGTTTTATGCAATTTGCCAGGATTTAATTATATATTTCAGATTCCCTGATTGTTTTCATTAAACTGAGAAGTTCAGAAGTTAATGTCTGCTTTTCATCTTGCTAGTTTTTGCATTTTTGATATGCAAGAGAGATAGTTCACGGTAGAGGAATTTACAACACTAATCAAAGGCCACTGCCTCTTCTTTTTAACCCTGTTACAACTGGGTCAATATCTTCTGCAGGTTGAAATTTACCTTTTGCCTTCATTTTCATGAGAAGTATCCTTGGGAATTAGTGCACACCACTGAAAACCCAACAGTCAGTATATGCAATAGTAACCAGAATATCTTCCTTTACTTGGAATACGATACATAATGTAACTGAACCTGCAATTAGGGTCTGAACCAAAGACCACTGAAATCAACAGGAGTCTTAAGATTTTACTTGTACCCATGATAAAGTCTAGGAACTCTTTGTATCTAGGTTCACAGTATGTAAAGTGTGATCCACAGATTATCAGTTGTTTGTAGATGTCTCCCTGGTGGTTCACACAATCACATATTTTAAAGAAAAATGTGCTGGTGGATTGGAAGAGAACATGCTCCATCAAAGGAAAAGCTGCAGAATCATCAACTTACTTGATAATATTGGATTTACGTAGCATAAAGTAATTTAAATCAATCATTATTTAGACTAGTGATGGGAAAACCTCAAAAGATTGAGCAGTTCTGTTAGGGAAACAATGCCCACCAAAATAAATAATATATATTAGTAGCTTCTCTGAATCTCATCTAAACTTTGATCTGCAAAATGTGGCCATAAATTTCCAAAGAGCAGGTCCACTGGTAAGATTATAGAACTTCCTCACTCTGGTCCAGGTAGAACCACAGCAACAAGAATCTTTCTTGTAGTATTTTGGTACCAATCACATATATTTACAGTGTGGTACCTCACTCTGGAAGTAGTTCCGGCATGAGGCAAGGTTTAGTAACCTGACCCATGTTAAGTAGAAATATGTAAAAGGAAGTTAGTTCTGTTTTTTTGAAACAGAAAATATTGTTTTGGTAGAGTTTGTGGTATAATTGTTCAATCTGATTTTTATTTTATCTGAATCTTTCTGTAAGTTCCAGATTTGGAGTCAGGATTCAAAGTGAAGTATTTTGGAACTAATTTATTGTACTTTCAGTTTGAAGGTACAGTAGCTGCTTGTGAAAAACAGAGAGAACTCTTCCCTTGTATGAGAAGGTCAGTTTTGAAATGGAATGAAACAAAACAAAAGTTGGCTCTGAGCAAGTCAAAATACGTTTCAGTACTGGCAGAATGAGCAAGGCACATCAACGTATTGCTCAAACATCCATCAGAAATTGCCTGGTTCTGACTGGCTGCTCCAATCTCCCACTGCTTATGGGATTTTTTGTGTTTGCTGTAACAGAAATGCAGTCTATGGACTAGCACAGCATTGCAGAAGTTCTACACAATTGTTTTCTGGGTAGAAAATACAAATTTTGATTCTGATATTGCAGCAGGAGACCATTATCCTGTTGCAGTCCATTGACATTGTGTTTCATACCATAGCAGCCCTCGACTGACAAACACTTTTGTTTTTGAAAGAGGATTTGTTAGGTCAGATGAGACATTGGTGGGAGAGGGACTATGTCAATGAATTTATTTCATACACCAGCAATATCATTTTTATTCTTTGGGAAATATTTAAATTCAGCCTGAGTCTCTAGTCAGGTTTTTCACCAATTCTGAGAGCAATAGACAGTTTTGTAGACTCCTTGTAGAAATCACAATCAGTACAAATTATTCCTAGCAGATTTTCAAACTAGAGCAGTCTAGGCTACAAGATTTAAAAGAATTGGCAACAAATTTTCTATGAGAAGTTGTCAGAATGTGACAGGGGCGGATTCTGAGCACCTGTTGAGCACATACATCTCCTATTAAATTCAGTGGAAGGGTAAAGTGCTTAGGACCTCATGGGACATGAACAATAGAATGTACCAAAATATTAACAGTACCTTGCACTTACATAGTAACTTTCTTTCTAGCATCTCCTAGCTCTTTGCAAACACTGGATGCCAATTTGCTCCACTGTATACCTGGAGCAACTCCTCTGAACTCAATGGCATGACTGAATGTCTATTGGTGCAGTTGAGTTCACAGTTTGGCCCTAATAAACTGGATCCTCATGCACCGTGACGGAGTTGAGAGATATTTAGGGATTGTGTCACCCACCACTGGGTTGGAAAGTGGCAACTGTTTAACCGTTCTAGTAAGACTACATAGCAATGTAGGGAAGGAGATGAACAACAACATATCAATTTGAAATTGCAGAGGGAAATGGCGGCCAGCAGGATATAATTTCCTGCCTTAGCATTTGGCCAGGACATTAGGGTTAACACCCCATCTCTTACAAAAAGAGTCCTGGGATCTTTATTATTGCAATTAATCCATTTTCTGACTCCTGTGAAAGACAGATTTAAAGTAAGTTAGAATTGGGAAAATTCACAAAATTTTTGCTGAACGCCTCTGGAAATATAGAGCAGATGGAGGCTGCTGCTACTAGAGTGGGGCAAAAATTTTCTACTAAAAAACTTTTTTTATTGGAAAAAATGCAGATTTGGTAACACCAAAACATGTTGTGACTTTGTGAACATTTCATTAAATTGTTTTGGTTAAAAAAAAAACAAAAAACCTTAATTTCTTAATTTAAAATATTTTTGAATCATTTTTACATTCCGAATCACCCAATGTGGAAATAACCAGATACCAGGCACTTTTGCGACCACTGTGTTTCCTGCCCTTGGTTTATTTGGCCCTCTGTGCATTTAATGACCTGATACTAAACCACCTCCACTAACTGCACAGATTAGGCTCATAATTTCATACCTAATTTAGTTAAAACTCTCTTAAATTGCAGCAAGGGAGATTTAGGTTCGACATTAGGAAAAACTTCCTAAGTGTAAAGGTAGTTAAGCACTGTAACAAATTATTTTGGGAAGTTGTGGAATCTCCATCATTGGAGGATTTTAAGAACAGGTTAGACAAACACCTGTCAGGGATGGTCTAAAACAATAATTAGTCCTGCCTCACTGGAGGAGACTGGACTAGATGACCTGTCTCAGTCCCTTCTGGTCCTACATTTCTATGACTCTTCTAAAGTATCACTATTAGGCTTATATTTTAAATACCTCATTGAGATGAATGGGACCAATTCATAACTTTCAGAGTTGTTTGCAACTACCTGCAGTCGCAGAAAAAAAAACCCACCTCTCCACTGGGTTCACATTTGGAAGATAATCTGCTTTGTAACCATGAGGGCTAGATTTTTTTTATTAAATGAAAGCCCGCAATTCACAATCTGTATCTGTCATTAGGGTTGCACAAATACATGAAACAGGCTGGATCCAGCCTTCAGTCCTGGTGTCAATAATATGAGCTAATTTTAATACACACCACTATATTAGATCTACTATGAATTTGTATCTCATTATAATTAATAATACTTTGCATTTACATACCACCTTTCATTTGAGTGAGAATTCCATATCTGGGTAAGAATTATTTTGTTCATATATAGATCTATGAAATCTATAGATGAACAAAATAAGACTCTCTAAGATCTAAGTGACTTACGCAAAGTTGCATAAGAAATTAGTAAGAAAGTTGGAAAGAAAACCCAATTCCCCTTACAGTCACACCCTCCCTTAGCCATCCCAACATATTGCTTCTCCTCAGCATCTTGCTCTGGAATTATGGATACTTGGTTCTTCACAAAGAATAGATCCCTTTTTGGTTCATTTTCAGTTTTATGGCATTGGCTTTAATCACACTTTCATTGTCTCTGACTATAGCCTCTACCTCCTCTCTCCTTTCTCAAAGAGTGCTAACATTGGTTTATGTTTCTAATTTAGCAGAAGTGGGAAAGCTCCCTAGGGATTGCCTGCCCGTGTTTGCTGAATCTTGCAAGACTATTGTCTGATCTTTCTGCTCTTGCTACTTCCTCTTCCCTTCTAATCACCTTTCCCATTGAAACTATTCATTGTTCTTCTGAGCACATGTGGAGGACGGAGATCAAAATTCAATGAAGCTAGGAAATCAATCAATCTGAAATTCAGCCCCATGCTACCAGTAATGAATCTTTCATTTAAACTGTTTAAATCACTCTCTCTCTCTCACACACACACACACACACGCGCACTTACTTCAAGGAGTGTTGTATATGAGAATGGTGTTCTCCTAGCTCCTTTTCCTTTACTGGTAGCATTGGCCCATCTTGACTGGCTTCATGGTGAGATCTTAATGGCAGCTTTTCAGTCAACCAGTAGCTACTGAATTCCAGTCCGTGAGCACAGAAGACTCTTGTGATCCCATAGCACTGCATAAGCCAAATTCTTCCCATGTAAATGGAAGCAAATAGTGATGTTACAACGGTGACAAATATGGCCCTGTGAACCTCAGCAGAGTTGCTGAACTGCACTGGTATTATTCCTTTTTTAAAGTATCAGAGGGGTAGCCGTGTTAGTCTGGATCTGTAAAAGCAGCAAAGAATCCTGTGGCACCTTATAGACTAACAGACGTTTTAGAGCATGAGCTTTCGTGGGTGAATACCCACTTTGTCGGATGCAAGTGCATCATGCTCTAAAACGTCCTTTTTTAAAGGCGCTCAGAGCTACAACTTTTATAGCAATGGGTTTACATAAGTAATTACTTTGAAAATATATCTTTTGGGGGAAAAAATAAAACAAATCCCTATTAAAAAGGTCATTTTTTCTTAATGAAACATCTGGAACACAAAAATTCATCTCTAAAAAAGAAAATCCCTCATTCTTAGCTGCTGTCTTTATCGTTTTAACTTACCTACATTTTGTGCTTCTGCATATTACTTCTTGCTGATTAAGTGGTTGCAGATTTATAGGGTCAAACCCAGAAAGATGCTCAGCAGTGGAATTTTCAAAAGCCCCTAAAGCTGGTTAGTCACTTAACTTCCACTGAAAATCCACTTTAAAGTCAATGACGGTTAGATTCTAAGGCTCAGAGGCATTAGGGTACCTAATTCCCACTGTAATCAATGGGAGTTAGGCATCTAAATACCGTTGCGGACCTGGGACTAGATCATTCAGGGGATTGTGTAAATCCCAATAGGTGCCTTTCTGCATCCTCAGACACCCTAAATATTTCCATAAATCTGTTCTCAGGTGCTCCTGATTTGGCCCAGGCACAGTACCGTAGTACATTTCAAATGAAGGATACCAATATTTTACAAGCATTTAAAGCCATTTATAAATCCTGCACCTGGAACTCATTTGGGAATTAATGGGATCTATTGCACGAACAAAAAAAGCAGGATGTAGCCTTAAGATCACTTCCCCCCTACACTGCAAAATGGAGTGATGCACATGGACACAACAGGGCTTGAATAATCCCTTACCCAAAAGAAACTGAAGAATGTATTTTTTCTGTTACTTAGCAAGCAATTATCCAACCTGGAATTTGGGAAGGACAGCGTGCAATCAATTCACTACAGGAAGTTGGTTAGGACTAATAGAATGTAATGACCTCAACTTGTCTGAAGCTCAGTTTTACATCCCATCTAACAAATACTGTTGGTGAATTAGACCTTGTCAAGGAAAAAAAAGAAAAGGAAGTGGTGAGAGAAATGAATGAAATATTTTCCAGATAAAAAAATTCAACCAGCTCTAAGTTGTTTGAAAAAAGGAGGGAGAGGGGAAGAGTCTTGTGAAAGTATTTTAAGTAGTTTTTCCTGTTTTCTTAAATCTCATAATGGTAACATTTCAACTAGCTATATTGTTGATATACACTGATGCATCTTCCCAGGCACCCTTTGCTGGCAATGGCCCTGATTCAGCAAGGTAGTTAAGCATGTGCCTAGTTTTTAGCACATGAGTGAGTTCAATGGACCCACTAATGTGCTTATAGTTAGGCATGTACTTAACTATCTTACAGAATCAGGGCCAACATCAAGTTAATCTTCCAGTATGTGAGGAAAAGGTCATTTATTTGATGCGAAGTGCAGAGGGAGTTACCATGGTGCCACCTTCAGGGAACTAATGTAGAATTACCCTGGACTTATTTGCCAATGAGAGACACTGTGCATTGGTGCTGGGATCAATTTTTCATTCTGCATTAAATAAAACTGTCACTGGGATTTGCAAAGCAACCTAAAGGAATGATTTGAGATCTGCAGCCTAGTCAGCCTATTAATATTGAGGAACAGTGGCTGGTCTGAATTTATATCTAGAAACAACAAAAATTACAACCACTATTTCCATCTTTTTTCAAACCATAAACAATAGAATCCCGTCTTAGATATTTGTGTGGAAAAATTAAAAGGCTACACAAACACTTCCCATTAAATATATACATGAACTTCACACTCCCTGCTGTCATGAAATAAATAGATTTACACCAGGGCTGCATTTGTTTGTATGTTTTTAGTGAAGGGAGAATAATAAAATCACATTTTCTGTGTTTTCAAACTGGCCCCTAACATAAGTGTTCCATTAATACTCAGCTAATTACAAATGTAAATTAATTCCCAGAATTATAGCAGGAGATGTAGGATGGCTCTTTTTTATTTCTCCCACAGAGCTTTTCCCCTATATTATCTTTTGATTCCATGCTCAGTAATAAGGTGTATACAGTCAAGACTATTTTTCTAAAAGCTCAGTCAGTATTCCTATGAATATTCTCCAGTATTCTCCAGTGTCTCAGCAAAGTACACTATGCTGTTAGTACTACTCTGTTTTAATCAGATATTTGGTCCAGATTTTTTGGCAGTTACTCTAATTTAGACTTCCTGTCTATAGCCCTGAATTTCAGCCACACCCCTGACACTCTCCCAGTGCTGGGAATTGCTGAGGATGTGTACTGTTGCACAGAAGTTGGCTGTGCCAGCTTTAGTCTAACCGGGGAGTCTCCAGTTGTGGAGAGAAAGCCAGTTTCTTACCCCTTTGTCTCACTGGATTGGTTCAAAGGGGATGAAGCAGGTGGGAGGGTCCAATGTTGTCCCTTTCCTAGTCCACAGTGTTTTGAGACAGATAATGACAATTTGTATTACACTAGTGCCTCAAGATTCTAATCTGGACTGGAATCAGGTCCTATTGTGCTAGGTGTTATACAAATTATAAATGAGCACAAATATTCCCTGCTGTACCTCCATTGAAGCCAGCAAAATTTTATCCAGGAAGAATTTGTTCTTCTAGAAAGGCGCCTCCCAGCCTTTGAGAGTTTACAAACAAATTTAAACCTAGACCTTCCAAATGGGTATAATAAGCATGAGGAGGGAAATGGGGGGACGGGGGGGAACGTGAAAGATATGGGGAACAGCAGCAGAATGTGAAACTACAAGGACTGGCTATGTGCAGAACTTGGTGGTCCTGAATCATTTAATTAAAGATTAAAGAATAAAATTGTCAGACACACAGAAGAACATAAATTGTTGGGCAAAAGTCAACATGGTTTCTGTGAAGGGAAACTGTGTCTTACTAATCTATTAGAGTTTTTTGAAGGGGTCAACAAACATGTGGACAAGGGGGATCCAGTGCACATAGTGTACTTAGATTTTCAGAAAGCCTTGACAAGGTCCCTCACCAAAGGCGCTTACGTAAATTAAATTGTCATGGGATAAGAGGGAAGGTCCTTTCATGGACTGAGAACTGGTTAAAAGACAGGGAACAAAGGGCAAGAATCAATGGTAAATTCTCAGAATGGAGATGGGTAACAAGTGGTGTTCCCCAAGGGTCAGTCCTAGGACCAATCCTATTCAACTTATTCATAAATGATCTGAAGAAAGGGGTAAAAAATGAGGTGGCAAAGTCAGGGCCGCCCAGAGAATTCCGGGGGCCCGGGGTCTTCGGCGGTGGGGGGCCCCTGCTCAGGGGTGGCTCTAGACCCCAGCGCGCCAAGCAGGCGCGTGGGGCATCCCTTTCCCTGGGGGGCGGCATTTGGCTCCGGTTGAGCTCCCGCAGGCATGCAGGTCGACCGGAGCCCGGGACGAGCGGACCTGCCGCAGGCATGACTGCGGCGGGTGCCGTAGTCCCGCGGCTCCGGTTGACCTGCCGCAGTCATGCCTGCGGGAGGTCCAGCCGAGCCGCGGGACGACCGCCCCCTCCGCAGTCATGCCTGCGGCAGGTCCACTCGTCCCGGGCTACGGTGCACCTGCCGCAGGCATGCCTGCGGGAGCTCAACCGGAGCCGCGGGAAGACGGGAAACACTCCAGGGGCCCCGGAAAACACTCGTGGGGGCCCCTGCGGGACGCGGGGCCTGGGGCAAATTGCCCCTCTTGCCCCCCCCCTCTGGGCGGCCCTGGGCAAAGTTTGCAGACGATACTAAACTGCTCAAGATAGTTAATACCAAAGCAGACTGTGAAGAAGTTCAAAAAGATCTCATAAAACTAAGTGATTGGGCAACAAAATACAAATGAAATTTAATAAATTTCAGAATTTGATTTTTTTTTCAAATTTCTTTTGCTGGTTGGTTTTTCTTGATAGAAACAATCTGGTGAATTTGACACAAATTCATTAACTGTTTTGGTTGACCCACTTCTCCATTTTTCATCAGGAAAAAGAGTTTCAGCTGAAAAATTTCACCCAGCTGTAGTCTCATCTTGGCCTCCACTTGGTACATGTGCAATTTTAGGAAGGTAGGAATTGCTTTACCTCATCAAACCAGAGTCCAACCTAATTGAGTATGCTGTCTCTGACAGCGCATCACCCCATAGGCTTCAGAGAAAGGTGCAAGAGACTCTGGGCGGTAGTTATGGAATCATCCATCCATGAGGAAAGTTTCTCCATAAACTCCATTGGTTATAAATTTTCTTAAGTCTTAAAATATTTTACTTGAACTCTATCACACAGCTCATATTTTCAGATGCAAAACTCATTTGGACATCTACGCAAGCGATAAAATCTACAATCTACTTGCACAATTGATAATGCACAAGAAGTGTGCACATGTGTGAGTGGAGAATGTCTTCTGAAAAATCAGGTCCAACATACTTATTTCCTTTTATTACTCGTGTCAATTAAAATAACACAATTTCTGGATCTTAGTTTACAATGGCTGGAATTTGTACTGTTATTTTAACACGTTTGCCTACTAATCCTTGCTTTGTTTGCACAGACTGCTAAGAACCTTTTACTAAAGTGGCTTTTGCCTATGATATGCATTTTGTTTGTGATTTACAGCTAAGGACCAACTCTGAGAAGTACTGATTGTAAGCCACTCAGGTACTGGCTATTACCTTCTCCCCTCAGGAGCTGTTTTATAATCAGTTGTATTGAAGTGCTTCCACAATTATTCCTATGGTGGCAAAACAGAAAAAAAGAAAAGAAAAGAAATGAAGTGCATTGTAACTTCTAGGAGATCAACCCCCCTCAAAGCTGATTTTAGTCTTGGAAATGTATTTACATTATATAATAAAATATTCCAAGGTAAGCAAACAGACTTGCTTCAACTCTTTCCATATTAAGAACACGGCTAAGCTTCCTGCCTACTGATTCTTATGAAACTGGAAAGCCAGCATGGCTTTTCAAATTTGATTTCCAATTTTTCGTCTAGAGGAGCAGCTGCTTCTCATTCTTTTAGGTGAGGCTCATTTAACTTGGAACTTCAAGCAACGATTTGGTTCAAGATTGCCCCCACCAGAGACCAGAACTGCCGCTAAAACAGATAAATCAAGAGCTGCCTCTTCTGCAGCATAATGAGAACGACAAAGTATACAAACAGTCTTAGTAGACAAAGATGAGACAAAAAGGGAGGAGACGTAATTATGATCCTAAAGAGAAAGACAGAATTTGATTAGTATGGGTTATAAATAGCAATTTAAAACCATAGGGTAAAATCAATTCTGCTAAGTGGTAATTTTACTGTATTAAGTTAATTTTGTCTATTCTTCTGTCAAATGTTTTCAGTTTAGTTCTCTTAAGGAAAGGAAAAAATCCTTTGTTTTACAAAGATCTCATTGCTTTTAGATATGCAGAATGCGGTTTGTCAGGGAAAGTTTAATGACAAGTTATCTCAAAACATCTGCACTATTGTTTGTGTAAGTGCTTCCCCCCCCTTCAAATTAGTAATATAGCTCTGCCTTCTCTTCATTAAATGCACAGTGGAGCAATGACATTTTATTACATTTGTGACAGATCTATCATAGCCACTAAGCATTTACACAGTTAGTATTAGAGACAGTAAAAACAGCTCAGAATTACTCACTGCCGATTGACCCATGGTGCCAGCCTCCACTGCCCACTTGTTAAATTTTCAAACAAACACCATTGAGTTTTCTCCCAGGCTGGCCCACACTAGCCAGGCGCTCCCCATTAACATCTGTAAAGCTACCTCTTACCTCTTTCAAGTCCCTCTTTAAAATGGTCCTTTGCCATAGTGCCTACAAAAAACACCCATGACAACACTTGGCCTGCCAGTGTGTAGAGACCACTACCTATCACGCTGACCAAGATGGTCTCACTATTTGTTTGTACTTCTTTGTCTGTCTGCATCCATCTATTGCCTCTTGTCCTATTCTTAGATTGTCAGCCCCCGGGGGTAGGACCACCTTTTTGTACAGTACCTAGCACAATACAGTCCTTCTCCACGACTAGGGATTCTAGGTGCTATGATAATGATTAATAAAGAAAGGGCTTGGTGCTGTGTGCATGTCTAAAACCCTCTTATTTAAGGACTGAAAACATTGACATTAGCTTCTCGGAACCTTCCTGAGTAACGCTCAGCTTTTCATTCACTCTTCCCTATGGCATTCCACTAGCCTGGGCTCTAGCACTGTGCTCCATCGTGAGAGAGATTTCAAATTGGGCTCAGAAAGTTGGCAGACTACCCCCAACTCCTGATCCTACATATTCAGCAGTATTGCAAGGTGAGCTGCAGAGTGGGAGACCCTAAGGGTGTATATTAGAATGATGGTTGTGGAGAGTTTGCAGAGGGGAGCAATGAAATGTTGGTGCATATAAGAAAGGGTGTATTGGAGAGGTTGGGTATGGTGACCTGGAGGCCACAAGAGCCCCTGGGAAGCTGTGGAGGGGAAGAAACCAAAACAATCTTACATTAGAATATTAACATTGACACAAACATACAGGCGGCTCAGTCATCCCTTCTGTCTGAGGTGTCCTTGGCTCATAAAAGGTCAGCGTCCCAGCTCCTTGATTCTTCATCAACCTGTTCCCATGAGGACCACTTTTCCCCACTGGTGAGTTATGGCCAGAACCTCACCCATTTACACCTCCATGATACAATGTACTATGGAATATGCACTGAACCTAAGAAAAGACACAAAGGACCTGATTTTTCAGTCTATTTCACTGTTACTCTTATTTAAAAATAGTGTAAAAAATGGAGAATCAGGCCTATAGTCATCTATGGTAGATCCAGCAACATATCCTGGAAAAGCAAGAGGAACGATTAATAAATTGCAGACAGGTAATCTCAAAATTTACCCAGTTTGCAAAGGTTTTACATACTTACTTTGCATATGACTTATGTAGTTTGCATGCACTATTCCCTAGGAGGGCATATTTTGCAGGCAAAAAGATGTAGGCACCTATTTTTGCTCAAAATGGCCCTTTCAAGAACTGGATGTTAGAGGAGAAAAGGGAAAGTGAATGGGTCTTGATTTCAGGTAGCCTGGGGTGGGGGTGGGAGGGCAGATATAACAAATGTCCCTATTTTAGTGAATGTACAGTTTGTTTGGTTTTTAAATAGTGACATATTTTTAAAATATCATGTTCTGTTCACAAGTTATTGAGGACAGAGTGCCATTGTCAGTATAGACACATCTCTAAAAAGGGACTTGAAGTAAAGAGGAAGGGATGCCCCTCTTCAAAGATAAAGCATTCTGCCAGGAATGCGAATATATATTTGTTTGGAGAATAGAACCAGGCAAAGAGTACAAACAATATTCTGCAAACATTTGTTACATTTTAAATGGCTTTGCTTTGACCACACTAAAGCCTGTTATGTTTTTCTCTAAGAATATTCAGGCAATCCAACCTTTTTAAGAGAAAAGTGTTTGTAGGAAAAAAAACATGTATACAAGCATTCAATGAAACCAAATTTTAAATTCACCGATGTGAACTTTGACACTGAATGAGTACACAGACATAGCCAATCAGGAAACAGGAACAATACCATGTGACCTATCAAAACTAAGCAACACAGCTACAATCGAGAATATTTGTGATAAATCTATTGAGTAAAAAAACTGAGAGAAGACATGATTTGAATAAATGTAACTAAATAAATTTGCAAAAAGAGTGCACTCTTCTGGCAGATATTCTGTGAGAAGAGAAAGAAGCAACATGTATTTACTACACTGGTCACTCAGCTCTATCAGAAATAACTCAAGTGGGATTTTCAAAGAAGCCTATTGGACTTTGAGAGCCAGCTCCCACTAATAAAAGACACGGTGGAGGGGAATTTGCCATTATCATGGAGACACCTCCAGTTGTTCTCCGCCTCCAAAAGAAATTATGGGGGGCAGGGAAGGAGAAGGGTGCTTTGAGGAAGGGGATATGAGATTAAACTGAATGCTGACATTGTCAGGGAAGGGGAGACGAAGGGCAGGGGTAATAGGGACAGTCACCCCACTCTCCCAAGAGGTCTGTGGTAGAGGGCTGTTGTGGATGGGATGTTTCTTATCTCTCTTCCACCACAGGGACAGGATGAGGGCAACCCCTTATTCACCCCCACCCCCCAAAGAAGCACAGAATTCTTCTCTCTCTGGGACAAAGCACAGGGTTCTAATTAAGATCATGAACTGAGAGCAAGTGCTAGCGTACTCAGCAGAATGTCACTTCTGGGCAGCAGCTACATTATAAATGGAGTCAGAACTTCAAAGGTTCTGTGCCTAATTTTGATACCTCATTTTGCCTGAGGTTTCAAAATTGGGCAGAACTTCTCCATTTGTCCACAGATTTGGAGACACCCTGAAATAGCTTGAGTACTTGGTTACTGCTGCTCCTTTCCCGCTATATAATGTCTTCCTTGAAGGCCCAGTTTCTTTCATTAATTTTCTACATTTGTCTTAAACTTTTGTTTGGTTGGTTTTGGGGGAAGGGTGCAGCTATAACCATTTTTCTTTTACCTGAAGTTTTTGTGCTCCCCAGAAAGTCTAGTGTTCTGTGTCTCAAGCATGAGTCAACCACTCTGGTGCTTTTGGTCCCTGCTTTCAACCTTGCCTTGACTCTCAAATAGTAGCATGACTCTTGGGATTGCAGAGGAAGCAAAGATCTTCAAAGCTGTTTACATGCCCATTCATCCATCTATTCACGCTCATGTAAGAGCCAAAATTTTAGCTACCACACATTCAACCATCATCCCCTGCCCTCCAACACTTACCCCCCAGTAAAACAGAGATCCAGGATTCTCAAAACAGCCACAAACAAAACCCATCCTTGGTTCTAATGAACTCTTTTCTTCTCTATTTCATAAGTGAAGCATACTCCTAGATATGAGAGAGAGAGGTACTATTGATTACATCAGTACATGTTCTCAGTACAACTGCATTCATCTCTTCATTTTATAGAGCCCAAGTCATAGAAACTTGAACCTTCTTTTTCATGAGACATGGCACCGTACTTGAATTTTGTTAAAATGTGTTAATGACCTGTCATTTACTCCATTATGGGAGATAGCAAAGATTTATTCTAAAAGGATATTACTTTTACTATAACTGCAAACAGGGAGAAAATAGTATAATTCGAGTCAGCTCTGGAATTGTTGCTGAGAATAAATGATTTCTAACACTGGTATGTAAGGACTCTTTGGAACTCTGAGAGGCAGAAAGTAGACAATGAATGATCAATATGGGATAGAATTTAGACCCAGAGTATACCAGAGAGAGAGAGAGAGAGCGCTCTATTTTAACAGGAGCTTTCCTCCTGCAGTTTGGCAGTAAATCTGTCCTCTAACTAAATTTGTTTACATGTGACCAGAGAGAATCTAACTGTATATCTGCAATTAGAATTAGAGCAAAAAGGAAATAAGGGAGATGATGACAGCTAAAGAAATTAGTGACATGGGTGAAGCTTTCCTGATGAGATGGCAAGTACGAACTCATCGTTAATCCATGAATAAGGCCATATTTTTCCATACACAGGTCATCACTTCAATCTTCAATGAGCGTTGGATGCCTAGCAGAGTTAGGGCTGGTTACAAGGGCCAATACTGTGCTGCAAGGCTGGGTGTGACTCTACAGTGCATCAAGTTGCCATGCAGTAACATCCTGTGCACACACTACAACAACACTGCTGAAAGTTCTGGAGGGCCATTTCAAAGCGGAGTACATCAAAGTACATTCTAGAACTTCCACTAGGCTGTAGCGGTGTCCATGCAGGAAGTTACTGTCCAGCAAGTTAGTGTGCTGTAGATTCACACCCTGGCTTGCATCACAGTAACGTCCCATGTCTACAGCCCTTAGACGCTGAATGCTTTGGGGAGGCGGTTTTGGCCAAAGAAAAGTTTCATTTCCAAAAGCAGTTCTTTGAACTTCCCTGTAAATAGGGTTTAACTTCCCTTCTTCTGATTATTTCTCATCTCATACCAATTTTTACTGCCCACATGGTGGCATACTTCTTCCCCCTGCTGCTTCCTCCTGCCCCATGGTCTTTCTCTGCATATAAGAGGTGGCGCCTCAGTCCCACCACATAAGTACTGAATTATAATAGCAACCTGAGATTGAAGACAGCTTCATATTCAGCAGGATTCAGGAATCTCTCCAATGAAGGCTCAGCAGTGGAAGTTCTCACTTGGAGGAGCCAAGGCCATCACAACCTCTGGGTATCTCTGTGAATGGACACCTTCCTCGGCTTGCTTCTTCTTAGGGAAAGAGGCCACCCTATTCCAGTGGACACCATGGATTGTGCCCTTTCTGCATGATATGTTGAATTATGGGACATGCATGGTGTTGCAAAAAAATACCAAGACTCAGAGGAAGTGGGGGACCCTTTGCCAGGGCCCAGTATGAACAAACAGAGGATTATGACTTAGGCATCAGTTAGGAAGGACACTGACATCTAGCCAGCACTTGGGATTTCATCAAGAAACTTTTAGAAAATTATAATGAATTCTGAGGTAACTCGAGAAGAGTTGGTGCAACTAGCACAGCAGTCTGAGCTAGTGAAAATGCAAGTCGCCCAGCAGGAAAGTAATGGAAGTATGGTGCAAGAAACAACAAACAAAAATCCCACAGGGAAAGAAAGACCAGTATAAACACATGCCTTATGTTCTCTGGGAAGGATGTGACAACAGAGACCACAGGTAGAACCAGTGGAAGCATGAGTAGGAAACATGAAGAAAAAAAGAACATATGGTTTGAAGTAAAGTAATTGGGGAGATAACCCAAACAAAGGCAAGTGATGTGTATTTCTTTGGAATTATGTCCAAAAACAGCATTCACAAATAGCCTTGGACTGCTAATGTGCATTTAGGGCTAGTTGAAATATAACTGAAAGAAAGTCTTCATTGAGAGGAAGAGTGGGAGAGGGAGATTCCTCAAAATAGACTTTTTTGTTTAAAAATGTCAATTTTGACTAATTTTTCCAACAGGAACCCTCAAAACATTTCATTTTGCATCAACATTTCAAATGTCAAAAATGCTGACATTTCAAAACAAAACATTTCATTTTGATCAAAAGCTTTATTTTGACTTTCATCACATTTCAGGAGAAAAGAAATACCAGAATTTCCCATAGGGGGGAAATTCACTCTTCCCAACAGCTCTACTTGCAATATTGTTAAATTTAAAGTGCATCAGGGACAGGATGGCTGTGATTTAAAAGGAGACTTAAGGATGTGAACCCTCATCTTGAGATGGAGCAGCCCAAGGGACACTGGTCAACTGAAAGCAACACAACGGCAAAGATCGTGGCCCATATTTTTAAAAGATATTTTCAGTGTTCATAGAAGCATAGAATATCAGGGTTGGAAGGGACCTCAGGAGGTCATCTAGTCCAACCCTCTGCTCAAAGCAGGACCAATCCCCAACTAAATCATCCCGGCCAGGGTTTTGTCAAGCCTGACCTTAAAAACTGCTCAGGAAGGAGATTCCACCACCTCCCTAGGTAACCCATTCCAGTGCTTCACCACCCTCCTAGTGAAAAAGTTTTTTCTAATATCCAACCTAAACCTCCCCTACTGCAACCATTACTCCTCATTCTGTCATCTGGTACCACTGAGAACAGTCTAGATCCATCCTCTTTGGAACCCCCTTTCAGGCAGTTGAACGCAGCTATCAAATCCCCACCTCATTCTTCTCTTCTGCAGACTAAACAATCCCAGTTCCCTCAACTCTCCTCATAAGCCATGCCTCCTAATCATTTTTGTTGCCCTCCGCTGGACTCTTTCCAATTTTTCCACATCCTTCTTGTAGTGTGGGGCCCAAAATGGGACACAGTACTCCAGATGAGGCCTCACCGATGTCGAATAGAGGGAAATGATCATGTCTTTCGATCTGCTGGCAATGCCCCTACTTATACAACAGCCCAAAATGCTGTTAGCCTTCTTGGCAACAAGGGCACACTATTGACTCATTGCTCTGTGTTGCTCTGCCCAGCATGGTAAGGCCTAAGACCCAAAACCTCAAAGCTATTTAGTCACCTAACTACCCATGAAATCAATGGAATTAAGCTCCTAACTACCTTTGAGGATCTCAGACTAATTGACCTAGGAGTTTAAGTCCCACTGACTTCCAATGAGACTTGAGAGCGTAAGGCTGAGCACAGCAACCCTTAAACATTTTTTTAAAAATCTGGGCTTGTGTGTTTGACACCTTTGTCATTAATAGGGTAAGAGCAAGTAATTTCCTGGTCTGTGCCACAACCACTGAGGTGGACCTCCTACAACACAGAGGGAAATGGGAATGTTTTTTGGCGTACATAGCTTGCTTAAAGGAGGATCAGTGTGGGTTGAATGGAAAGAGAAGGCTCTATTACTGGGTGCTATTGTCAAGATTAGAGGGTGTTAATCTTGCTGCTGCTTCAAAGCGAATGAAACAGGATGGGAGAAGATTGGTATAATCAAGCCTATTATTGAACCGCTTGAGAGGTGCCCATCTTTTCCATGGAGAAATTATGTCCGTACCTGAGGAGACAGAAAGGGGCTCAATGAAGCAGAGGAGAAGGCTGTTTAGAACCTGCCAAGCTAGAACCTGGGGCCATACAGGTTCTGGATCACTGACATCTCCACATTGACACTAGAGACTTAGGCTGGGTTGCCATGGGTGGGCACTGAGAGGTTAGCTTTGGCAGGAAGTATCATCCAGTAGGGTCTGAGTGGTGGCTCCTCACAGCCCCCTGACTGGCTGCTATCAGTACTTAAACCAGGAAGCCACGAAGGGGAGCTATCTGAGCAACACCACAGACTGCCTGCCCATCTCTTCTTCAGACCCTGCTTGCAATAGACCCTAGACTCTGGCTTTTGACTTTGGTTTGTCCTCAACGTCACTATTTGATTGCTGTCTGTAACATGGTGGCCAACCCTGGTAACCTGATCCTGGTAACCTGATCCTGCCCAACAAATGTTCTGACCACTAGATCTGACTAACCTCATCTCGGTCATGACATAGGAAGGTTTAGTCTTCCCATCCTGAAAAATATAATCTCCAATTGGGCAGGAAAACCAGGCTGGTCGCTGGTCACTAGATCATGTTTCATATTCTATAAATTGCTGAGGACTCCTGTAAATTGCTGATGTCATAAACAGATAGTAAAGGGTTAACAAGCTCAGTAACCTGACGGACACCTGACCAAAGGACCAATCAGGGGACAAGATAATTTCACATCTCTGTGGAGGGAAGTCTTTGTCTGTGTCCTTTGTTTGGGTTGCCGTTCTCTTTTTGGATCTAAGAGAGGCCAGACATATCTTCAAGCTCTCCAACTTTTCCTGAAGTATTTTCTTCTATTCAGTATAGTGAGTATTAGAAAGGCAGTTTAGTCTTATAATTAATTTCTACATTTGCAATTGTGTGTTTGCTGAAGAAATATCTTTATTTCTGTTTGCTGTTACTTTGATTATTCTGAGAAAGGAGGGGGTGGGGGGAAAGCCTCTCCAGGTTTATAGGAAGAAAGGAGAGCAGTAGAACAGAGACCCTGGACTTCAGAAAAGCAGACTTCGACTCCCTCAGGGAACTGATGGGCAAGGTCCCCTGGGAGAATAACATGACGGGGAAAGGAGTCGAGGGAAGCTGGCTGTATTTTAAAGAAACCTTATTGAGGTTGCAGGAACAAACCATCCCGATGTGTAGGAAGAAAAGTAAATATGGCAGGCGACCAGCTTGGCTCAACAGTGAAATCCTTGCTCGTCTTAAACACAAAAAAACAGCTTACAAGAAGTGGAAGATTGGACAAATAACCAGGGAGGAGTATAAAAGTATTGCTCAGGCATGCAGGAGTGAAATTAGGAAGGCCAAATCATGCTTGGAGTTGCAGCTAGCCGGAGATGTTAGGAGTAACAAGAAGGGTTTCTTCAGATATGTTAGCAACAAGAAGAAAGTCAAGGAAAGTGTGGGCCCCTTGCTGAATGAGGGAGGGAACCTAGTGACAGAGGATGTGGAGAAAGCTAGTGTACTCAATGCTTTTTTTGCCTCTGTCTTCACAAACAAGGTCAGCTCCCAGACAGCTGCACTCTGCAGCACGGTATGCGGAGGAGGTGACCAGCTCTCTGTGGGGAAAGAAGTAGTTCGGGACTATTTAGAAAAGCTGGACGAGCACAAGTCCATGGGGCTGGATGCACTGCATCTGAGGGTGCTAAAGGAGTTGGCCGATGAGATTGCAGAGCCATTGGCCATTATCTTTGAAAAATCATGGCGATCGGGGAAGGTCCCGGATGACTGGAAAAAGGCTAATGTAGTGCCCATCTTTAAAAAAGGGAAGGAGGAAGATCCAGGGAACTACAGGCCAGTCAGTCTCACCTCAGTCCCTGGAAAAATCATGGAACAGGTCCTCAAGGAATCAATTCTGAACCACTTAAAGGAGGGGAAAGTGATCAGGAACAGTCAGCATGGATTCACCAAGGGCAAGTCATGCCTGACTAACCTAATTGCCTTCTATGATGAGATAACCGGCTCTGTGGATGAGGGGAAAGCAGTGCATGTGCTATTTCTGGACTTTAGCAAAGCTTTTGATACAGTCTCCCACAGTATTCTTGCCAGCAAGTTAAAGAAGTATGGGCTGGATGAATGGACGGTAAGGTGGATAGAAAACTGGCTAGATGGTCGGGCTCCACGGGTAGTGATCAATGGTTCCATGTCTAGTTGGCAGCCAGTATCAAGCGGAATGCCCCAAGGGTCGGTGCTGGGGCCAGTTTTATTCAATATCTTCATTAACAATCTGGAGGATGGTGTGGACTGCACCCTTAGCAAGTTTGCAGATGACACTAAACTGGGAGGAGTGGTTGATATGCTGGAGGGTAGGGATAGGATACAGAGGGACCTAGATAAATTAGAGGATTGGGCCAAAAGAAATATGATGAGGTTCAACAAGGACAAGTGCAGAGTCCTGCACTTAGGATGGAAGAATCCCATGCACTGCTACAGACTAGGGACCGAATGGCTGGGCAGCAATTCTGCAGAAAAGGACCTAGGGGTTACGGTGGACGAAAAGCTGAATATGAGTCAACAGTGTGCCCTTGTTGCCAAGAAGGCTAATGGCATTTTGGGTTGTATAAGTAAGGGCATTTCCAGCAGATCGAGGGAAGTGATCATTCCCCTCTATTCAGCACTGGTGAGGCCTCATCTGGAGTACTGTGTCCAGTTTTGGGCCTCACACTACAAGAAGGATGTGGATAAATTGGAGAGAGTCCAGCGGAGGGCAACAAAAATGATTAGGGGGCTGGAACACATGACTTATGAGGAGAGGCTGAGGGAACTGGGATTGTTTAGCCTGCAGAAGAGAAGAATGAGGGGGGATTTGATAGCTGCTTTCAACTACCTGAAAGGGGGTTCCAAAGAGGATGGATCTAGACTGTTCTCAGTGGTAGAAGATGACAGAACAAGGAGTAATGGTCTCAAGTTGCAGAGGGGAAAGTTTAGGTTGGATATTAGGAAAAACTTTTTCACTAGTAGGGTGGTGAACCACTGGAATGGGTTACCTAGGGAGGTGGTGGAATCTCCTTCCTTAGAGGTTTTTAAGGTCAGGCTTGACAAAGCCCTGGCTGGGATGATTTAGTTGGGTTTGGTCCTGCTTTGAGCAGAGGGTTGGACTAGATGACCTCCTGAGGTCCCTTCCAACCCTGAGATTCTATGATAGCTAGACCCTGTATATTTTCTATCTTGGTGTTATAGAGATAGTGTACTTTCTTTCTTTCTTTCTTTCAATAAAATCCTTTTCTTTTTAGAGCTTGATTGATTTCTTCCCTTGTTTGGATTTTCAGGGGAGGGGGGAAAAGTGAATCCCTCTTTGTTTGATTCAATGAGTTTGAATCAAGGTATCTCTCCTAAGGACTAGGAGAGGGGAGGGGGGAAGGAGGTGGGGGAAATAGGTTATTTCCCTTTGTGTTGAGATTCAAGGAGCTTGGATCTGTGTTCTCCAGGGAAAGTTTGGGGGAACAGTGAGTGTGCCAGACACTAACAAACTGGCTGGTGGCAGCGTACCAGATCTAAACTAGGATTTTAGTTTAGAGGAGGCCATGCAGGTCCCCATCTTGTGGATGCTAAAGTTCAAAGTGGGGAACAAACCTATGACAGCTGAACACACTCAACTCCCACCTGTTTCAATGAATGCAACTAGAGGGCTCAGGCAAGTTTTGCCCCACCCAGATATTGCTGAGATGACAAACTTTTTAAAGCCTTTCAGAAACTATTGCTCCATTGCCTCCCATCCACCATGCCTGTGCAGCCATAATGTATGTGTTTCCTGTGTCTCCTCCAACAGAGTCCAGTACCAACAGAGAGAAGTATGGTATTGATTCTGTGTCAGGCTGAGGTGTTTTAATATTGTAATTAAACACTTGTTCATGCCAAAGGGTCTGAATATTTATTTGGAGATTATCTGGAGTGTAGCCAATTCAGAAAGCTGCATTTAGCACCTCACACTGCACTCGCTTTAAAAATCAAAAAAGAGGAATTAACTACAAATCTTGATCCAAGAGGGAATCCATCACAGAAATGTGTCAGGGGTGTACATCAGCTTCCTCTGTAAATCTAACGTCACAGTCACTGAGCCAGACTACTGAGATTTGATTCCTCTCTCCCAATAGCGTCTCTAATATATAGGTTTGGAAAACTGCTTAGAACTGCTTAGAAGATCTGCTAGGAAAACTTCCAAACTCGTAGGTTTGGGCAATCCTCCTTTTGGAAGTGAGGCCTCAGCCTGGGTTAGGGAAGCAGGCAGGGTGTAAACAGATTCATCCCAGGAAGACTCAAGTGTCTCCTTTGCACAATAAGTAGTACTCTAAGTGGAGGGTTGGACTTCTTAGAGGTACAGCTCAATATTAGAGCATTGGAGCTCTTCAGGAGAGCCAGAACCAGACAAAAGCACAGCAGTGGAGTGTCTGGCCAAGTTGGTTGTTCAGTCTGTCCTGGTTCCTCCAAACAAGACAATACACATCTGAGGCAAAACAGAAACTGTTTAGCAAAGCCATTCCTGTCTCTGTACTCACTCCTGAAGGGCCATCACAGTGACCATCAGGAACTCGTTGACTGACAATGACAAGTTTGAGAAGTAACTGGGGAAATATATCTATTTGAATAGGACACTAAAATGTAGCTATATTTGTATTCTATTACAAGGACATGGCCAGTCAGCTCCTTGACCACTCATATTCACCTTCTACCATCTGTTGTCTCTGTCATTTGATTGTGAACTACTTGGTGAAGTGATCATCCCTTCTTTACATTTGAAAGGTGTCATGTTCTGGACACTCCCAAGAATAAAACACTAACATGTGTTGTTAGAGAATGGTTAAATAGATAAGGCTCAATTATAAGAGGTGGTGAACAAAACTGAGGGGACTGAGCACCTTACAGGATTGGGCCTAGACTGAATACAAAGCAGGCCCAAATGTTGAGCCATGGTTAGGTACCTACTTCATATGATTTAAGCAAATGAATGCTTTTTTCCTCTTAATACAGAACAAAAGAGTTAACAACATCAATGCACATAATGTATATAAAACATTGCAATGTGTACATTCCACTGAAGTTTAATTACACACACACACACACACACACACAATGATAAAACAACAGGAGAAAAATCATTGTGCCAAACTTAACCCAAGTCTAAAAGTGACATGCATTGAAAATCTGAAGAACTTGTAGATTGTATTATGCATTTACTGAGGAAAATATTAATGGTTGGCATGGTGACTCAGTAAGGAAGTCAGAGGGCTCACTTGTAAATCTCACTGAACTCTAGAGACAGTGCTTTGATTCCTAGAGCTTTCAGTCAAATTGAGAATCAGAACTCTGGCAATTAGTAGCATGTTTCCAAATCTCGTCACAGAAAGCAGGCTCATTGCTTCTTGAAGTGTTTGCCTTTCTAAAATCATGCCATAATGGAGGGAGAGAACATATACCATGAACAACAGATTGTCGCTGTTGGTTGTCAAAGGCTGTGATATGGGGAATTCCAAGGAGGGTTTCAGTCTCAGCACGTGGCCTTGGCAAGTCAGTTAAGATCAATTTTCCCATCTGGAGCCATAGCTAGACTTATAGCGAGAAAGCTGCTGGGTAAAACACTGGGAGGGGAGCATAAATACACACTTAACGCTGACGTGTGTGATTTTACCTTTCCCTTCCAGCAGCCTAACCATATACACCTTGACCACAACCTCTCTCTCTCTCACACACACACACCCCACACAGGGTCTCCACCCACCAGAGTGAAGGAAGGCAAGAGATACCCAATGGGAGTTGGGATCTTCCTCCTACTCCCACCATGAAAAGATGGGCCCCCTTGCTGAGACTCAGGGGTGAGGAAGCCTACCTCTTTGCAGCATGGGCAAATTTTCTGTCTACAAATAGAGTGGGAGATAGAGAAGGGGTAGAGGTGGATGGGAAAATGGGGACACTTTGTACTGGACGGACTAGATTGGGGTCACAAACAGAGCAGAAATATCTCCTTTAGCCTGGCTTGCCTTGACTCCCACAAGGGACCCAAGCCCAAAAGCCTGGGTGAATTTCAGCCAACATTTGAATAAGAGATTTGTACTTGCATAGGGAGACACCTCATCAGAGACCGTGGAGGTTTGGTTCCCTGTGTTTGTCTCATCTGGGCTTATCACATGTGAGAAGGGAATTGTTGATGTGAAATACTTCTGTGGGGAGCCGCATGAACAGTTTATGTGGGGGTGTGCTCATGGCAGCCATTGTACAGTGGCCCATTCCTCTGGATCTGAACCCACCTGAGAACAAACTATTCCCAGGTTCTACTTCAGGGGCTTGTCGAATGGCTTCTGTGAGCTTTAGAGAGTCAAGACTGAGGCAGAAAACTGCTGATGCATGTGTCTCCGAAAGGTAAGTGTGTTTGTGGTCAGGCACTTATGTATAGCACCTTGCCGGAATGTGGCCCTTAGACACCTTCGCTGACTGACTTAAGAGAACTCATAACATGACTTCCATTTAACAATTTAAAAAAATGCAAATTACAAAACATGTGGAGATGCATTAATGACAGCATCAGAGGATCTGCATGTCACTCTCAGATATGCTACACTGAAATATCATTCTTTTATTTCTATAAAATGTTAGCAATCAAGGGCTAGATCTCACTGTCCTGCTGGAAAGCCTGCAGGAATGAGGAAAAGGGGACAACTCCTTGAGATACCTCCAGATTCTCCTACTGCAGGAGCTGGGCTTTTCCCCCACGTGAAGCAAGAGAAAGTTCTGGTCTCGCAAACCTTATGGATCGTCTGAGACATAGATTAACCTTACGGAATCTCTGGGGACAGAGAGCAATCCACACTAACTCAGCATCTGTGGCAGTCTCTGGATCTCCCCTTTAAGGAAAGTTCCCCTTTGCAGAGGGAGGTCTGCAGAAAATTTAATACAGTCTCTTGCAGTATTAAACATTCCTGAGTTAAGTCCACAGATTGAACCCTCTAGTAATATGAGTTCCACCTCCTGGCCTGCCTCTCCCCATTCACAGACCACTCCCACCCCAGACAGGCTGGGGGGGAATACCCTGGGAAGGCAACCCATTTTGCACATGGCTGGGGGTTAGTTTGCATGTGTAGGGCAAATTCCATGCTTAGACCAATACATCATAATTTCAGATCTCAATTAAATAATGCCTTAAGTGAAGTAAGTGTACAATCTGTCTGTTAAATGTGTCACTTGCGGAAGACCTCATGTTTATTATCAGGAAAATAAATGGGTGACTATTTGCATTTATGCAATAAGAATGAGCCATGGCTCTATGAGGACCATCTTAAGGGGGAAAGTAATAGCTTTTGTGACTGAGAGAGAAATATTAAGAGAATAAGAATTGACAGGAAAGATTAAAGGAAAATAATGTATATGGGAGATATCCCAGTGGGTAGAACATGCCAAAAATACTAGAAGCCAAAAATGAATAAAATAACCTTGGAAGCATGAAACTAAAATCATCACTATATAGGCAAGTGGGAAAAAAAGACATTATGAAAAATGAGATGAGGCATGACACTTATTGGTAACAAAACGAAGGCAAATGGAAACATATAATTTAATAGCTGGAAAATGCAAAACTAAATAATACTGTGAGAGAACGAGAGGAAATTAAGCAGATACCTCCTGCGTGCTAAAGAGAGCTATATGAATTAGATTAAGAGAGAATAAATAAAAGATTGACTCTTTCTACATATAGCAGAATTGATAACATACCCAGAAATTGATGGCAAAATCATTGGGACCCTAATATTAGAGAAGGAAGTTATGGAGTTGATGGGAAAAAACAACTCTCAGAGTAGGGAAAATATATGGGTAACATTCTCACTTACCTTGCCCATATACCAAGAAAATATTACACATGCTCAGGCTTTGCAGGTATGAGTCAGAATGCAGCTACCCTCATTTTGGTTCCCATGAAAACACATTCAAAAAGTGTCTAAGTGATTTAAGAGCTTAGGTCCCATTTTAAAAATGCATTTGGGGAGCTAGGGACCATATTTACAGAGATATTTAGGTGCTAAAAGATGTATATAGATGTTTAGTGGGATTTTCAAAAGAGCCTAAGTGAGTTTGGTGCTAAGTTAGCACCAAACTCACTTAAAGTCTTTTGAAAATCCCATTAGGTATTTATAACTTTTTGCACTTAAATACCTTTGTAAATCTGCACCTTAGAAACTTAAGCCACTTTGACTTTCAGTGAGCCTTAGGCTGCTAAATGCTTCAGCCACTTTTGAAAATGGAGCGTCGGCTGCTAAATCACATAGGCATTTTTGAAAATGTCATCTATTGTCCATTTTGCAATGCCTCTACAATGAGATCCACAGAGGGGTAGAACAGGAGCATCAGGAGTCTGTGCAATGTTACCATACACATATAGAGTCAGGTTCTTATCTGCGATACAGGTTAAAAATCCAGAATAACTCAATGAAAGAACAAAAGCAAGAGTTTGAATTTACACCAAAATTTTCCTAACGTATGACGACAGCTGGTTGGTGAGCAGTGCTGGAGGAAAGTTAAATTATGATGAAAAATAAAACTTCGTTGAAAACCTGCAGTCATCCCTCACAATAACCCCTCCAAAGCAGTGTTACAGAATGGGCAAGGCTCCCTAATCACCAATGTTACTATTATCATGAGTGGCTATTGACAAATCTGTTAAGGCAGGAAGGAGGAGGAGTTTTGAAAGTGGAGTTTAAATATGCTTACTTGTAGAGGACCTGCTAATCGAGGTGTGGGGTTATAGCAAAACTTCACTGACAATAATCGGAAATAATAGCAGGAGAAGGGGCAATTTCAGGATTTAAGACTTCTCTCTCCTATTATTTACTCCATCGTAAGTCAAGAGCAACTCCAGTGAAGTCAGCTGGCTTGATAGTACGTTGCGCTGTGGCACCTCTATGCTGCAGTCCCTTTATGGCCTGGAAAGAGGTTAGAAATGGTCCCTGGAAAATACTGCCCGTCCCCACATTAGAGGGCTTCTCTGCTAGTTTAGACCTGATAGAATAGTTATATGTCAGCCTCATCATGGTCCATGGACAGGGGGGTATCATGGGCATTTTGTGGGGGTAGACATAAGTGGAAGGAAGGGGTCTAGGCAGTGTGCATTGCATTCTAGCTACTGTCATCTGCTCACGGCCACTGGACACTTTGGGCAGCCTGAGCATAAGTTATAGTAGCACTGAGGTTGCTCTAAGTTATGCCAGAGGGATGGGCAGGACTTCAGATGCTTTAAAACGAAAAGGCTCACAAAGGCTACCTTTGGTCTCTCTCCTTTCATTCTGGCACCAAGTATGGGCAGAGAGCAGAGAATCAGGGCCAATAAAGTTAAACCTATGCCAAACCAGGGTAGGAGAGGAGAATCAGGCAATAAGAATAGAACAGGATGAGGGTAAGTGAGATATAGATAGAGAGAGTATTCTGGCCTGAGGTGGGTCACAGAAACTATCAGCTAGTAACTGGCAACAGGGTTTAGATTGCCTTAGTGTAGTCTGAAGTCTAGGGAAAATGGATAGTGTGTGAAGCATTGATCTATATTACGGCTGATCCTAAGAGATGGCTGATCCTATAGCTGATACCATAGGGGCAAAGCAACTGTAGCTCTGCAGTTATCCTTGCCCGCAACAACCCAGGGGGCAGGCTAGGCACCCTGTGGAAAGCAAATGCACCCTTATAAGGCACCATTTTTCCTAGAGTTCCCATGGAGGCGTTGTGACACTGTCTTGTGGGTGTCTGCCTGTCTGATATAGTTTGGTTCTAAGAGTAGGGAAATCTGTAACCTCACTAGTAGGGCATGTGTCTCGGTCCTCTCCTATTGGCTAGTTCATGGAAAAGGTTTATGAATCCTACTGCTTCAAACTGATGGACTAAGCCTCTTAGCTCAAGTAGTAGAGGGTCATGCCTTGTTCCAGAAGGTCCATCATTCTGATCCCACCAATGCCTCAAGCAGGGAAATTTGCACTACCACTGCCCATTGTCCTCTTTGGGGGATACAGAAAGGCTTCAATCTTCATCAGTGGCTCTGAACCGTTCCAGACTACTGCACCCCTTTCAGGACTCTGATTTGTCTTCTGTAGCCCAAGTTCCGCCTCAGCTGAGTGGTTTGAGCATTGGCCTGCTAAAATCAGGGTTGTGAGTTCAGCCCTTGAAGGGGCTATTTAGGAATCTGGGGCAAAAATCTGTCTGGGGATTGGGCCTGTTTTGAGCAGGGGGGTGGACTAGATGACCTCCTGAGGTCCCTTCCAACCTTGATAGTCTATGATACTCATTTCACAAGATCAGACACAAAAATACAGAAGTGTCACAGCATGCTCTTACTGGAAAATGGCAGACATCCTCATATTTACCATATAATTATAAAATAAAATTGATTGGAATATAAATATTGTACTTTCAGTGTGATACTTTAGCCTGTTTTTCACTTGTGAACTTGTCATTCTGGGAGGCAGTGAAGCACCAGGAACAACTAAGTTTTTCCTTCAGATTGAGTCTATTCCTACTCTCAGGACCAGCGTTAGAGGGTGTCAAGCAGGGCCATAGCCTGGGACCCCATGCCAGAGGAGACCCCGCAAAGCTAAGTTGCTAGGGCTTTGGATTCAGCCGCAGGCGGTGGGGCTCGGGCTTCAGTTTTCTGCCGTAGGTTCCAGTGTAATCAAAGGACCTGGTTCCTATAAAAGCTACTGTGGAAAAGCCCTCTCAAAAACTAACTTCTGCTAGCCTCCAGGAAGACTGAACTCCATACACATCTCTGTTTGTGGGACTTTTCAGCTTGGAAAAGACAAGTAAGGGGGGATATGATAGAGGTCTATAAAATCATGACTGGTGTGGAGAAAGTAAATAAGGAAGCGTTTGCTCCTTCTCATAACACAAGAACTAGGGGGTCACCAAATGAAATTAATAGGCAGCAGATTTAAAACAAACAAAAGGAAGTATTTCTTCACACAACGCACAGTCAACCCATGGAACTCCTTGCCAGAGGATGTTGTGAAGGCCAAGACTATAACAGGGTTTAAAAAAGAACTATATAAATTCATGGAGGATAGGTCCATCAATGGCTATTAGCCAGGATGGGCAGGGATGGTGGCCCTAGCCTCTGTTTGCCAGAAGCTGGGTGTCACACAGTATGCACACCCTGTACCCCTTTCAGGGCGGGGTAGGGTTGTGATACCACCGCCGTCTCAGTCTCCCCAACAGCCTCAAGGCCAAAAGCGGCCAGAGTCAGTTCCAGCAGCCCTTGTGTTCAGGACAGCGCAGGCTAGTGGGCAGATTCAGTTACGGCAGCCCTTACATTCAGGGCAGCCTGGCCCAGTGGCCAGAGTCAATTCCAGCAGCCCTTGTGTGCAGGACAACAGGGCCTAGTGGCTAGAGTCAATTACGGCAGCCCTTAGGCTCGTGGCAATGTGGGCTAGCAGCCAGGGTCCTTATGAGAGCCCTCTAGTATGGTGTAATACAGCCTCTAGGCGCGGGCCAGTGAGGTCCAATGGCCAGTATCAATATTGCAGCCCCTGGGCATGGGGCAGTGAGGCCCAATGGCCCGTATCCAAGGAGGAAGAAGGGGCCACCGCCAGGGTGTGGCAGCCTGGGTAGGGAGGCCTGGGCCCACCTGACTCAACCAGGCCTCGACCCAGGGTCCTGACAGTGGCAGAGTGGTCCGCCACTGGGTCAGCAGGGACTCTCACTGAAACACACTGACCTCACTCAGGTGGGAGGCACCCTCCCTAGGTCACTTCCTACTGTTTTTCCAGGCATGAGCATCAGGGTTCACAGGCTCCTCAGCGTGGGTAGTTCCCTGCGGCTCTGTCAGCTGAAGCCCTCCAGTCTGGCTCTCAGGGTCTCCAGTTCCTGCAGGAAAAGACTGTGATGGCGCTTCAAGTGGAGCCTCCGCCCCAGGTCCTTCCCCTCCGGTGGTCAGCTTAGAATGAGCTGGGTTGCACCCTTTTATACTGAGACAATAGATGGAGCATGTCCAGCATGGTCTGAGGGGTGGGACTTCTGCCACCCATAGCATGAGGTTAACTCCCTCTTGTCCAGCGTGGGATATGTTCACCCTGTCATACTGGGAATGGGCCACAGGGGATGGATCACTGGATGATTATCTGTTCTGTACATTCCCTCTGGGGGATTTGGCATTGGCCACTGTTGGAAGACAGGATACTGAGCTAGATGGACCTTTGGTCTGACCCAGTATGGCCGTTCTTATGTTAGTGAGTCTAACGCCGGCCCTGACAACCCCATCAAAATGAACTTGCAACCCACTTTGAGGTTGTGACCCACAGTTTGAAAACCACTGATATAGTATATAGAGCAGCATAAACATGTAATTGTATGAAATCTTTGTACTGATTTTGCTAGTGCTTTTTATGTAGCCTTTTGTAAAACTAGGCAAATATCTAGATACATTGATGTAGCCCTGAAAGTTTTTTATTTTCTCTTAGAAACTCAACAAAAGCTATGCAGTTTTTTGAACAGCTAAAAAGCACTTGTGAAAATTACGTGCTATTGATTTATTTTGCACATTTTAAATTCTGTCAGCATAAAAAGATCCTGCGACATTCACTGTCTTTAATATTAAAGTGACATCCTTTGTTTTGTACATCAAAGAGACAGTATCACTTCATTTTTTTTAAAGTTCTTCTTTTGTACACGCTAGTTAGATTCTTACCTTCTAGAATAGGATTGTTGAGTTGGGCTGGCTCCATAGTAACTGAATCAACAAACAGATGTGTATAGAGTTCAGTCTTCCTGGAGGCTAGCAGAAGTTCGTTTTTGAGAGGGCTTTTCCACAGTAGCTTTTATAGGATCCAGGACCTTTGGTTACATTACACATAACTGGCTTGGAGGAGCTCATCTCATGCACACAATGTGTGTGGCGGCAGCAGACCGGAGGCTAAACAAAACACTGTTGCATTTTCTATTCCTTTTAATGATAGAACAAAGACAGCTTAAAGAAGAGAGTTTGGTGAGACGTGAAGGCAAAATGGCCTGCTGGCTAGCAGAAACAAAGGTAGGGAAAGGTTTTCCCATTCACATGAAACATGTTGGTTAAAAACTGCTTCCTGGAGTCCTTACACTGAAGCACATACATTCCAGATCACTCACAAATAACTGTGAACCGTTTATACTGAACCAAAATGTCAGATTTTATTTGCAAAAATAAAATGTTCACTGGGATTTTGTTGTTCTGGATTTTGTTTGCGTGTTTGGTTCTAACTGAGAATAAAGGTAGTTGAAAGATTAAAAAAACAAACAAAAAAAAATCCCTGAAACCTTTCCAGGGTTTGACTGGAAAAATGTTTCGATGAGGTTCTCAGACCAGCTTGCCAGCAAACAGAAAAAGATTTGTCAAGGTTTTGACAATTTGTTTCCTTCAAGAGTCCTTCCCCCAACAATAGTCATGATACAGCTACGGTGATGGCTAATGGCTTGTCTATATGAACAATTAGTTTGCAGGAAGCTGGGGTATGAAGCTACCCCACACTAGCCAGCCACAGACTAGCTGTCTCAGTGGACCCTGCTGAGGCGCATTAATAATTTGTTTGTGCGCTTTGTTCTAGTCCTCTTTGAAACAGGACTCGCACTCCAGCTTGCCACGAATGAACGGTTCATGTAAACAAGCCTGACTCAACTGACCCAGGTCTAAGGCAGGATTCTTCCAAAGGCAGAACAGTAATTGAAAACTGCTTTCTTGACCGACAAGGCGGGGACTGAATTGGTGGCATCAGAGCTAAAGGCACGAGCTACTTCATCTTGAGCTAAAGAGCAAAGGCTTGCTAGCTAGGGTTCTAAGGGACTCATATCCTCTGTAGATCGGGCAGAGGGGAGGCCTGTAATACACTCTCATTAGCGGTTCATAAGTAATATGGACTATAGTCAATGCTATGGAGCAACAGCTGTCTTCCCAGAGGTATCAATTTAAAGGCTTGAATCACCAAATGCCTGGCTATGGAGATGTGGGATATAGGCTAGGTTTTTTTTTTAAGAAACAATATTTCAGGGAACCTGCCTGAAAGGGATATAGCAGAGCTCACTTGGGTTCTTACTGTAGGAAATACGAATGGATTTTGGCCAGAACATATGGGAGATA
Organism: Mauremys reevesii; assembly: GCF_016161935.1. Lineage (NCBI taxonomy): Eukaryota > Metazoa > Chordata > Testudines > Geoemydidae > Mauremys > Mauremys reevesii. The sequence goes on from NC_052628.1 coordinate 111,851,563, forward strand.
TTTAGTACCCTGGAGGCGGAGACTGTGTGTGTGTGTGTGTGTTTGGTATTTCATAGAAACGTAGGACTGAAAGGGACCTCTGTAGGTCATCTAGTCGAGCCCCCTGTTCATTTGATATCTTTGTAAGCAAAGGGCTGGAGTGTGATTTTAAAGCCCCGTGAGCTTTAGGGAGAGTGCAGAGGTGAACTACCAGAGAGATTCTGACTGTGGAGAACAGTAGCAGTTCTATAAAAAGTGCGCAGCATGTGTTCCTTGAGTTTAAGGCCAGAAGGGACCACTAGATCATCTAGTCTGACCTCCGCCTCCTGCGACATGGGATCATTTAAATCCAAGAGCAGAAAGACCAGGGATATGTGGCCAAGTCTCAGTTTAATAGCCACAGGAGAAGAAAACAAATACTAAAACAAATGAAGCACCATCCATACCTCCAAATCGAGTTCCTTTCTCCCTTAATGCAGTCTCTGCAAGTCTTAGTCACCAGCACCAGTCTCAGACTATCCTGCTCTTAAAGGGACAGCATCCTATTACACATTCCCATGGAATTAGACATCAGTTGCTAGCAGGTTCAGAAGGACAGCAGAAATGGGTCCATATCACAACTCTTTGTGGTGTCTAACATTGCTCACGGTCTGATGCACCTTGCACGCAGGAAGAACAAGCACCATAATACTGGCTACCCTCTTTGTCAATTGTGTATAACGGGTCACCACACTTTTTCCCCCCTCCATCACACACATCCCAGCAGCCATAACCTGTTTGGTAACTGTTGGCAAAGGTAAGTTGTTAGAGGCAAGCAGTGCACTGTAGTCACCTCCAGGGCTTCCACTAGTACTACCCTGTAGTCATCAGAAAGCATTCAATAGCAATTGGCCAGAATCCTGTGTGATGGGTCAGACCCCCCCATTAGGGGTGACACCTGACGTGCTGGGGTCCCACTGAGCCGGCCCATTTCACCAGCCCAGGCTTCCTGCCTTACTGTGCCAGGCCCTCAAGCCTTCTCTGACCCACACACACAGGTAATGCCTGTGTGGGAGGATTCAGCTTGGGGATTTACCCAGCACTCAAGTGCTCACCTCCTTTAGGGTGTAAACCCAAAATAATATTGTCTTGCACTGTAGAGAGAGATCTGTACCATGGAAGCACATAAAAATCGAGTCAATATTCCTAACATCAGCTACAGAAATGATACATGTATACAAATAGGATTCAGTAAATCATAACTTTTCCAATACCACCTTAACGTGGCCCATCTCGCATAAAACATATCTTCGTTATGCCATATTTATATCATAATATTTCTATGAAGAATATGGGGTGTAATGTCACACCCTCCTTTTGTATGACAATTATTTTTCCATACTCTTGATTCTTGGCAGGCCAAGTTTTTGGACTATCAAGCCCTCCCACACAGCAGCATAGTAAGTTACTGTTGTGCCACAGTCATGGACTGATTCAGTGGAAAGTCAATGGACTGATTCATGGAAAAATTGTTACATTCATATACTCAATCATTCATACATTGGATTGCCACTTTCCTGGGATTCTGGTCACTTGGGGGTGGGGGGTGGAGTGGCATGTGATGTCACTCCATCTAATTCCTTCCTTCCCAGCTCCATCCCTCTAAATGGTAGGTGAATAGTTTCCCTTTATTGAGTTGGGAAGAGTCATTTAGCAACTTGGTGTGTGGGGATTTCCCTTTGCATCTTCCCACTTCCAGTAATTTCAACATTTATTAGGGGTGAAAAAAATTCCCTGCCAGGACTTGGAACCTTCTTCCCATAGGGTGTGCTCCATCACTATGCGCAGCCTGCTAATTTTATTTTAAAAAGAAGGATTTTCAAGGAGACTAACATAAATTGACCAATTTTTAGAGGAAATAAGAACCCCCAGCAGTTTAAAAAAAAAAACCCTGAGTTTGAGCAATTTTCCAAAAGGACATTCATTTTTCTTTTAAGCCTCTGTTCTCTTTAATCCAACAAGACTTAATAATGCCAGGCACCTATTTTTGCTACAAGAGGTGCCAAAAAACTACTCTGAGGTGTGATAATAGTGTGAGTAATAAAGAATAGATTTTTTTCCCCCCGTCATTTTACGAGTGGTCTAAATTTCTTGATTCCCACTTCCCAAAGGTGATAAAATACAAGCTTGTTTTCACACAAACTGTCATGGGTGAGCCCAGTGTAAGCCATATATGTCAGCACTACACAATTTTAAGTGCAAGTCTCATGTTACTTTTAATTATAAAAAACCTGCAAAATAATAGTGGAGCAATGAAAAAAAATCTGACCTCTTTCAAGAGAAGGTGACATGGAGCGCTCAGCTATTATTGTTACAGGAATAGGATTGTTGCTTAGCAACAAGTCTCACATAATATTGCACAGCTTTTGTATCCGAAGAAAATTGAGGCAAGGAAAAGTTTGGAAAGCTAATGAGGAAGAAATAGCTTCAGTGCAGAACAATCAATAGTGCACCTGACCAGAAAATAAACTATTAATGGGACCAGAGAAAGCAAAGCTACTTAGAGATACTTGAAAGCAAATTTATTATCACCAGGTATGTTTAATTGGTTGCACACTAATTCCCTCTTATCTCTGTGTCCTTTCAGGGTGTGGATGGTGGCACTGTTTCTTTGGATGTGACTGCAATAACATACAGCAGCTTTTCTGCTCTGTGAGTTTTAACAGTCGCAAAATAACATTTTGATCACTTTATTTTCTTGTAACATTTAAGCTTTCACTGAACTTCCCAGGACTTACAATAGTGCTGTGGGAATATGAAGTAGTATCACAAAAATTTTGGACAGTGCCTGGCTGGAGACTTAAAGTAGTGCAAGATACCTGAATATCTGTTTGAGTGAATGTTTGTGATGTAAACACATGCTATTGGTATCTAAAGGAAGATGCATGTATTTTGCAGGTACTGTAAGTGAGCAGTGATTTCTCACTTTCAACTCACTTGTGCAGGGGATTGGGCCTGATTCACTCTGTTACACTGGTTTTATGTCAAGTTATACCTGCATAAAACTGGTGTCAGAGTAGAGAATCAGGCCTATTACATCTGTAAATGCAGTCTTATTTAGTGCATGCTTTGTATTGGTCTGGTATTATATAGGCTCAGGGCACAAGCCAACATGCTGAATTGCAATTATATGCAACATCAACTGAAAATAAAAACTATTAGGCTTTTTGCCATAGGAAGAAGAGAACTGCAGATGCAAGTTATCCAGCTACTTGACTTCTGTTTAGTTACACAGATCCAGCGTGTGACTGGAACCTGATTAAACTATTAAGTAGCTAGACAACAAAAATAGGTTTCACGTGACAAGGCTTGGGATAATCAATACATGCATATGTGCACTGGAAATTTGATGTCAATTAACTGAGTTACTACACACAGTCAGCCTGTCCTCTGCTCTTTGAAACATACACTATTCTTAATCAGCAAGTACAACCCCATTGACATCAGCAGGACTTGCATACCTACAAACTGAAAGTAACATATGACTCATAACTGTGCTTAGATTGAAAAATTTACCTTGAATACAGGTGTCTCATTTTTGATTAAAGAATCTCTCTCATCTGAGAAACTGTTGGTGAAAAACAAGGTGCTTAGGTTTGAAGACAGAACATTTAGTTCCAAAAGGCACACTTCTCCCCCTACTGGCATGTAAAAAGGAATGTCACAAGTCTGTCTAGATAGTAAAATCAAGAGGAAAATCTATCGATTTTTATTTTTTAAGTTAGTTAATTGAGTCTATGATATACCAAGCTTTGTGGGGGTTGCTTCATAGAACGACAACCATTAAAATCATTACCACTTTGCCTTTTGTCTAATTAACTTTGCATACTTATTATCGTGGTATTCTTGGTATTACATGTACTGTACCGTTAATTGTTTGCAAATGACAGTTGGAAAGATATTACTAGTGACCAGTACTCCTTAGGAATAATAAATCCTACTAGTGAAAGGAAGCTTGGACCAGTGGTGAGAGTGCCAGCCTCAATTCCCTTCTCCACCACAGACTTCCTGTGCGAGCTTGGGTAAGTCATGAGGCCTCCCTGTGCCTTGCTTCCCCATGTGTAAAATAGGGATAACGGCACTTCTCTACCTCACAGGGATTATGTGAGGATAAATACATTATTGATTCCAAGGTGCTACGGTAATTGGACCCATAGAAATATCTAGGGCAAATAGAAATACTACAGCACTGGGGCCCATAGGAGAACAGCTACATCCTTCTGTTCTACACAAGCTTTTATAGGTTTTTCTTAAATTTTTATTATTATTACAAAAAGATCAAATTTACCAAACTCTCACACAATCAACAAGGCAACTTGGACAATCACAATTCCATCAATCCCAAGTTATAGATCCATATCCCTGAAAAATGCAGGCATGCAGATTTACTCAACGTCCTGTAATGCCATGAACACAACAACAGCAACAAATTCTCTTTATACAGAAGAGCCTTCTCAGCTGCATATCAATCATTTTCTCCTCCAGCCTTCAAGTGCTCTAAATGTTTTGGTGACTAAAGTCAAAATATTCATCCACAACAGCATAAACAAAAACACCTAAGGGCGGGGGGTAGGTGGTATGGTGAATAGGGTCCAGGGCTCAGTTTCAAGCCACTTGTGTTCTACACCTCCTTCTGCCAGTGACCTGCTGTGAGACCCAGGGCAAGTCATTTCATCTCTTTGAGCCTCTGCTTTCCTCCCTGTGACTGACTTGGCTATTCAGACTGTAAGCACAGTGCAATTGCAAACATCCTGTCACCATATGGTCCTGATTGTTGCTAGGCACCATTGTAATACAAATAATTAATAATATTTTAAAAATAAATCACATATTTAGAGTCATCTTAACTTTAAAGATTTAAATTTGAAAACAATAACAAGTAGTTTCCCCTCTCCACCCCCCTTTGTATGCTTGTCCTTACTGCAAGTCAGATGAGGGCCCAAATCTGGCAGAATCATTTGCAGTGGTGTATTTTTCCTCAAGTATGTGGTAGTTGCAATTTCTGCTCTTCATTTCTCTCTTACCCCCAACATAACTTAATTGAATTGAGTGGGAGTTAGTCCTGATTTACATTGATTTAAGAAGAGAGTACCAGGCCCAACTATATAAGAAAATTATTGCAAGTCCTGAGAACTGTTCAGAGAGGACATGTGAAGGATTCCCCTCTTCTTTCTACCCCCCCTTTTCTTCCTACCCCTCATTTATGAGATGTCAAACTGTGTATATCTATGTCTCCTCAGCATATAGTACCACTACAGTCTGTGGTTAGAAATCCATCTTGTTATGAATATGCACTGCTCACTCTGAGCAATAAAATATATTTCATTCTGTACATATTTCCATCAAACATTCACACACTCTGTGAGCTGTAAATAAAAATTTGAACCTTAGAGAAGCTGCCATCTAGAAAATGAGCTGGTGCTAAGCAATGTAACTATTCCCTTTCAGATGTCCAATGGGAATTGCATTGTAAGCACTATTTCATGCTCTGGTGTCCATCACAGCAATAGATACTCATAGAAATCCACCTTTTGGTTAAGGGCAAGAAATTGCTTACGCGTGTACTAGTTCACCCTTGAACAAAGTGACTGTCATTAAATTTCGCACTCAATTACAAAAGCTTTTCTTCGGCTTGAATGTCACATAATATCAGAATGTAAAAGGCAGAAATTGTTACCAATGGGAGAGTCACTTTATGGGAATTCTATTGCACGGCACAGTAGGAGCTACTCTTTGAACTACACCCTACAGTGTTACATTATTGCAGATTATGTTAGTTAACAACAACAGTAAATGCTGTAATCTCAGGGCTGTGTATAATGTTTCCTGTGTAAATGAGAACATACTGATATATTGAATATTTTGTCTTCACTATTAGGTAGGTTCAACAGTTATCATGCACTGCTGAGGGGAATTCTCACCCCTGCGCTACAGCCCTGAGCTCTGCCTAACCTGGCCAGAACAGGCTGTGAAGAACATGGTAAAGCCACTCTAGGGATTAATCAGAGAGGGAACTGCACAGCCTGCTCTAGTAGGAGATGCCAGCACAGGGAGTGGTCCAGGGCTGGTATGGTCCCGAGTCACAACAATGATACAGACTAGCCCGGAGTGCTGCCCTACTTTCTGCCAGCCTCCAGCACTGCCTGTATCTGGCATGTGCATGCAGCCTCTCTTCTGTTCTCGCACAGATGCTGGGTCAATGGCAGGTTAATACTGTATGGTATACGTCAGTGAGTGAATGTGGTGCCCCTGAACATTAGAGCTGAATGGCTCCAATTAGAATCAGTGTAGCTTTGGCAGCTGCTGAGCAAGTCTCCCCACAGAGCTCTGCCAATGCACCTCTCTCTCGGCTGGGAACACTCCTGCTTTTCCAATGCTGGGCTACAGTCACATCTAGTAATTATGCCATGCTTGTCTGATGATTTCATGTTTACGGTACTGAAATGGCAGGTGACAAGACCACCACTATTGACCAACATTGAAATTGAAACTCACGCCTCCAGAGGTGAAAGGCTAGTGGACATTAATCTCTAGATAGTAAATAGCCCACTGGTCACGTTTAATGTTTCCTGTACATGCAATTTCATGTTTGATTCCTATAGACAGAGGGCCAGATTCTGATCCTATTTACAGTGGTGTAAATCCAGAGAAACTCCACTGATTGCATTAAAACTAGTCAATGGATGAAAGAGGGCTTCATTCTCCGGTGTACTAAACTCACACAAAACAGATAACTGGAATTTTTCATACCTCCAGAAAGATCTGGTCCAGATTTTGGATGATGATATTTATTGTACCCAAAGTCCCTAGAACAATACTCTTCTTTTCACACAGCATTTTTCACACACTAAACTGAAGCGGTGAAAATAAAAAACATGAGTGATCCAAACATATGGAAAGATGCTAATGCCCTGATTTGCCCCTTTACACCTCTCTGGCAGTAACAGACCATCATGTACATGTGAATCAGAACCAGTGCTTCCCAAAGCCTATCCACGGTGTACTTCCTACAACTGAAAACTTCATAAGTCTACGTGCATCCATACCAGCAGATATGTCAATCACTGAACTCTGGGCCTGCCCCAAAACCTACTGAAGTCAGTGGGAACTTTTTAAACCTTCACAATTCAGGTCATAAGCCAACCTCTCTCTCTCTCTCTCTTTTTTTTTTTTTTTTGCGGGGGGCAATTCTTGCAAATACTCTCTCTCTCTCTCTGCTGGGAAAAAACAAACAAAACAAAACACACCCACCCCACAATGCTACATAGACTAAAGAAAAGACTATTTTCTAGATGGTTTTCAACCCCAGGATCATTTTCTACAATCCACTTCCTACTTTACCTGCTTTGCCGTTTGGCAACTCATGGGCGGAGAATGTCCTTTACTCTAGTGGTCAGTCTGCAACCCTAGATTGTGACTCAGGGAGTCCCTCAATGCCAATTGGCAGAGGGCACACCATACTGTAACTCACATCAGGCCTGACACGCTCATTGCCCCAACACACTGTTGTCATAATCTGTAACTAAAAGGTGTCACATGAGGTGTCATATGCAAAACTTGTAGCATGCTAGTCCTTAATATTATTGCATGATATATGTATGAGCAGTGTATAAAAAACTATAGATGCGTGATAGAAATATGTCCTTAAAAGGTTTTTTGGAAGCAGTGCTTAAGCCAAGCCTGTCCTAGACAAAATAAATGTTTCACCTGTTTTCCTGTGTAGAGGGAGCGCAAGGTAACACCTCAGAGAACAATAAAAAGGACATATACATAGAAAATAAACAAAGCCATCAAACTAAACAAGCAGGAGGAACGACTGCTTAATGATCACAATGGGGGGATATAGGCCACACCCCAAGAAGCATTCCTGGCTCTTGCAACAGAGACAATAGACTTTGGGAAATACAAGCAAAAGGCAGAAAGCCATTTTGGAATCCATTACCTAGGAGACAAAAGGGGGAGCACCTCCCTTTGAACTCATAAAAAGTGGATCCTCTTGGCCTGAACACCAAGGGTAGCTAGAACTGAGTACAGGTGAGAAACCTGCTTACAAAGATTGTAACTTACTGAAGTTAAGTTTTAGTCACTAGAAAGTGTATTCTTTTGTTTTACTTGTCACCGTATCTGTCTTCTCTTTTTACTTATCAGCTAGACATTTGTTCTTTGTTAATAAACTTAGTCTTGTTTTATTACAAAACTATGTAAGTGCAGTGTAGTAAACTGGAGAGTGAAGTCCTCAGCTAAACTAGTGGACTGGTGTGTAATCTGTCCCTTTGGAGGCAGCAAACTTGACTTCTGCGAGAGCCCAGTGAGATGGACTGGACACTGCAGGCGAGATAGTTGTAGGAGGACTGAAGACTAGAAGACCATTGATGTCACCCTGCAAGGAGTAGCCATGCTGCTGGAAGCCAGGACGGGTGTCAGTGTTCTGAATCAAAGCTGCACAGCACAGAAACACCCAGGGTTACAGAGCGGTTGGTGACACAACAGCTTACGGACCTGGGGAAACCCCCAAAGTGTCTCACACATATAAGATTTTAAAAAAATTAGTAAACCTTAAATCTGTACCATAACATTTATTGCACTCCACTTTCCATCAGAGTCCTGAGCTTGGTTTAGATTTGTGAAAATACAGTATACGCCAATGCCCTTCTGATGTATGCCTGTAATGCATTATCAGAGCACTCTGCTGCTGTGATAAACTATAATACTAGTGTAATGCATCATCAAGAATGCTTTTGCTCTAAAAATGTATTGATGCAATACATCACCATCATCAAGCACACTACCCTTCAAAGATGGACTAGTTAAAACCATTGTACTACCATCTGTCAGTAAAACCCTTTATGAAGAATAAAGGCCATTTATTAATGCACTTTGTTCAAGAATCAATTGTAGATGTGGTGATGTAGATGAATGGTGATCGACAATCAGACACAGTAGGGAGGTCGTCTTAATCTTCCCACTCCCATAAAACCAAAGCTTTACAATCAGAGGGTGTGGTAAAAACCACAGATTAGATTGGCAGGGTATATGAGTGGGGAAACAGGGAAATCCATTCATAACAAGTTAACACCCTCCTCTGGAGATGAGTGGAGCACTTCACATTCCTGAATTATTGTTTCAGGCTGTCAGCAAATTCAGACAGATATTGTTATTGGATTTGTAAATGAAAGCTCGGATCTTGGAGAACAAGTTGGCAATCCCAGTTAAAGAGTACTGGCCCAGTGAGAATCCTGGGTATAAATTAAGTAATGCGTGATCACTGATAAAATCTGCTGGTGGAATCCAGTTCACTGAGATTCTCAAGAAAGCATCCTGGTTCTTCTTTTGTTTTTGTTAGGCACCAGTGGAATGTTGGAGGATACTGTTTCTTTAAATATACAGTAGAAAGCCAGGTAGTAGGGAGCTAATGCAGATTATGGACAGAATCTCTGCAGTGCAGCAGCAAGACAGAGTAACTTTATGGACAATACTGGTTTCTTTATTCTGATTAGTGACTCTTTTTGTGATTCTTGACTATTGTCACATGATGGGAGATGCTTTGCTAGTTTGGTCTGCAATTCCTGAAATCATCAGTTTTGTGCTGCTTCTAGAGTATCATGGAGCTGTTCTCACTGTGATTCTGCAAACTGCCAAACAATATGGTTGATTTTTAAATCAAAGTCTAGGCCTGTATTCAGGTTTTAGCCTGTAACCTTCCACACCAAAGCTCTTTTTTCCTAAGGTGTTATTCCTCAAAATACATTTTCAGTTCTATTGTTATCATTGTAGTAGATTAGTGTCAATTAAATCTGTGATAACAAAATAGTTACTTATTGATTGTAACAATACCTATTACTAGCTTAGGTATCACACTCAGTAGTGCTTTGCTACTGGTCCAATTGTGAGTTCGTTAATCACATTGGTGAGCAATAACTATTCACCATTGTGAGCAAGCTTCTCACAATGTGGTCCTATGGGAGCAGTCTCTTATTTTCTATGGGTTGCCTCATATAGGCCCCAATTTTGCAAATATTTATGCATACGCTTAATTTTAAGCATTTTACTGGGATTATGCATATGCTTAAAGGTAAGCACACATGCACAAGCAGCTGCAGGATCAGGGCCAAAGTGAGGAGCTTCTCAGCAAGAATAAGAGTGACATTTCTCTTTACAGACTAATCTAGAAAAGGAGTTCTCAAGTCTTTAGACATCACAAGGGAAGCAGAATTTCTTATTTTCTTTCTCAGCAGCATTCTGCAACTCTGCACGCCACCAAACCAGAAACATGCACAGTAAATTCATACCTGTCAATCAAATCTGCTTGTTCTAAGTACAACAATTCACTATTTAAATGATCCAATTGTTTCAGCAATGCAGTAGATCCCACCATCAAGTATAATACATTACATTAATAGCCTATTAAAAACTGTAATGTATCAGAAGATTGTACTCCCAAGAACAGAGTCAGGCTAATATGATTCATCTTAGCAGCTGTTTACAGAAATATATATTAAACTAACATGCTGAGGTTTCAACTATTAAAGTGATGCCTCAAAGGAAATATGTAATATAATTTCACTTGACTGAGGTGTGGTGGCTGAGTGGTTAAGGCACTCAACTACAATTCTGAAGGTTGTGGGCTTCATCTCGCACTGAAAAACCACTTCTGTTTCACTTGGCAGCAAAACCGATAGCCGATCCATTGGGTTAGAATAGTCAAAGGGGGCCAGATCTGATGATGATCCACATCACGCCCTTCTGTACTGGTGGCTATGAAATGGATGTGCCGTCACTGTATCACTCTGATGAGCCATTGGTTCAGAGGAACTTTGACTATCTCCATGTGATTCAAAGTGAAATCCTGGCACCACAGACTTCAGTTGGGCCAGGATTTCTCACAAAGTGTTCTCCTTCAGAGTGATGACTGCTGCTAACTAGATTTATCCTTCAGAGTTCACAGATCTGTGGTGTTTTGGCTGGGTTGGGGAGTGAGAGCCATGAGGTAATAATCCTTCATCTGATTTAAGGAGTTACAAAGCTTGTTCTCTCTTGAGCATGTTCTCATTCTCTCCTGTGTTACTGCAGATTTACACTGGAATGATGTAACAGAGCATCATTTAAAATCTACTCCACATTCTCAGTAACCAGGAGTTACCACTATCAGACAGTGGTTTGGTGGCTTATTTGAAATTAATTGGTATTAGTTAATTTCCTTCTTTTAGTCCAGAGGTGAATGTGGCAGGTTGCCCCCATTAGTGTGCCACCTGATATGCTAAGAGACCACTGACCCTGCCTGGACTGCCAGCCTGGGCACCCTTTTTACCTGTCCTGGTGAGGCAAGCTATTAAGCCTCCTCCAGCACACACACAGCAGGACCACACCCAACTGCAGAACGAAACAGACACTGAGAACAGCTCTGGGAAGGCTCAATTTAAGGGACTTGCCCTCATCACTCATGTATCCACCTCTGTTGGAGTGCAGACCCAAAATATATTATGAAATCCACCTCCTCCCTCAATGTGGAGGAAGGTACACACAACTTCTCATCCCCCTCCCTGTTATAACCCAGTTTCTGTAATTTCTGTTACAAACAAAAAATAAGTTTATTGACTACAAAAGTTGGATTTTAAGTGAATATAAGAGATGACAGAACAAAGCAGATTACTGAGCAAATAAAACAGAATACACAAGGTAAGCTCAATATACTTAAGAAACAGGTTAAAACATTTAATTTCTGACCCTAAATATTGAATTTAGGCAGGATGCAGAGTTCCTGTAGCTCTGAGATCCAGTTATTTTTCCTACAGATTGGACCCCTGTCTCAGTCTGGACTCACCCCTGCCTTTCCCTTCAGGTTGGTTTCTTTGTCCCTTCATGTACTTTCAGCAGTCTTCTTTCTTGGGTAGGCAAAATAGGAGAGTCCCATTTGCCTTACTCCCCACCCTTAAATAAGATTTACATAAGGCAGGAATCCTTTGTTTCCCAAACTTGATCCCCCCCACCCCCACACACACACACTTCCCTTTCAGTGGAAAGTTACAAGAAGTCCAAGATGATGTTCAGTATCAGGTAACAAGACCACCTGACCTAGTAGTGTCACAGCTATGTCCCAGGACGCCTCCCAGGAGGGAGAGAGATTAGTATCTTCATGGCTTTGTTGTTCCTTCGTGATGGCTCATCAAATCTGATGGCCTGTTGTCTGGTGGGTCTCTTCCCAATACATACCCAGTTGTAATTGTTACATAGTCCATATGCCTAACTTCAGATACAGAAATGATACATGCATACAAACTGGATAATTACATTCAGTAAATCACAACCTGTCCAATGATATCTCACATGAGCCATCTTGCATGAAGTATATCTCAATTATGTCAGATCCATATATTATAAGCATATTTCATAAAGAATATGGCATGATACATCACATTGAAATCCTGTCTTTGCTGTAGCCAGAGAGTTTTACCTTTGACTCAACAGGGATGAGGATGTCACCCCAGCTCTTTTGAACCCTCACCACAGATAAGTCTCAACAGAAATGCCAGGGACTGAATGTCACACCAGTCATACTCCTAAACGTGAGTCAGGCTTGAAGTGATGGGCAGAGCTTGCACTGTCACTACCCATGCTGTACAGCACGAGCTCCGTGAATTAAGAAAGGACTTCAGTTTGCCGTGCTGTCAAACCAGTGCCTTGCAGGAGGAACAAAAAGTTTCTCTATACTCTCAGAGACCAGAACACTTTGTTTGTTTTGGTATAAGCCTTATAAATAGATATTAGAGGGAGCTAGGTACTCAATCAGGGGATTTCAGCACTGGCTTTGAAAGACATCTCTTGTACATCACATATTTTTCAGCAATTATATTAATAAAATATCAAAGAGCCAACTCTCCTAGAAATCAGGAGGAATGTGATTTATCCTTTTGAAATACACCTAAGGGTCAGATCTGCAGCGGGGGTAAATAGACATTACTCCATTGGTGCAACGAAGCTATGTTGATATACAGCAGCTGAGTATCTGGCTTTAAATATTCAGATTAAAGATTTTGTTCCCCTTTGCGATTAATAAGGTTTCATATTTCAAACAGTCTAAGAGTTTTGTTTGTGATGTACTAGTGTTTTCCTGTGTGAGCGAGTGCACATGCAAAGAGAATTTCTCACTTTCATTAGAAGGATAGAGATGGTGTGGATTCAGTTTTAATGGAAACAACAAGGGACTGCTATTGATTTATTTCTCTCGGTTGCTTTGAAAGAAGTATGATCTATGGCAGGTCCCAGTGAAAGCTGAGGGAGCAAATATGATTTTTTATATGTATTATATGTGCAACTAGGCCATTGCTCATGAGTTTATTCCTTGCAAGGTTTATCTAAGATCTCAAGCAGCTCTATTTTCTTTAGAACCCTTCCCCTCCACTCAGTTGGGGAAAAGTGTTGGATTATGATATTTCACTCATCGTGTAATAGCACATTACAAAAGGGGAAAAAAGGTCCCTTTTGAATAGAGCTGCAAAGAGAGTCACACTCCAACAAATATTTTGCCTAAGTTCATTTAGAAAAACTTGCAAAGTCACTGATGTTTGCCTATTAATTTCCCCCCCCCAAAGTTGCTGCATTTTATTCAGTTGTTTAATCTGAAAGGGAAACCTGCCAGTGAAGAAATAATACTTTGTAGCCAAGGCAGGATAGCATATTTTCAATTAAAAAAAAAATTCTTGTAGATTTCTCCATTGTCATCTCTCCCTCCTAACCTTATTAACTTGGAAACCTTTTCAAGTGTTGGCCAAGTAGATTGTCCAAGTTATTTAACAGCTCCAATTTTGAATCCCTTAAATATAGCACCACATATTCATATCAGTGAGATAAAAAATGGAGCACTATCAATTCATTATGTATTACAGTAGCCCCTAGAAGCACATACCAAGGTCAGAACCTCATTGTGCTAGGAACTGGACATATAGATGTCAAGAGAGTCCCTTTAACAAAAAGCTGATGATATAAAGTTAATTTTACAGACAGTGAATTAAAGCAGAGAGATTAAATGACTGTCTCAAGATCACAACGGAAGTTTGTAGCAGAGCTGGGTTGGAAACCCATATCTCCTAAATCCCAGTCTAGATTTTAAACTACAAAACTACCTTCTGCTCCTATTAATATCACTGAAGAAGAAAAAAAAATCAGATCAAACAAAGTCTGCTGATAATAAAACACAAAACACATATGGATAAGCACAGCTGTCTGAAGTAAGAGATTGTTTCTGAATTCATTAACATTGGCTATTTATTCATACTGAATCTCTATGGTGCATCTATGATGCCTTATTTCAGTAGTCTGCTACAACTGCGTGCTATGTGGTTTGGATTTTTACTTCAACTAAAGAGGCTCAAGCTTATGGCACAGGAGGTCTCCTGAGTCAAACCCGGCTGACAGCCCAACAGAGTCAATCAAATCTTTATCACCCTTTGCTTCAATTCCACATTCTCTATTCTTTACTTGCTGTATTTATTCACTGTTATAGGAAAGCCAAATTCAAGTACTGAGCTTTACGCTTCACTTCGAAAACTCTACATTGCTGGGCATTCTAATCTCCTCCAGTAATAAGCTCCAAAGTCTTTGCCCTATTGCCAAGGGAGCCCACCCTTGAAGCTGACAGCTTCAGGAAGAACACAGCTGCTGAGGATGGTCACCACCACATAAAGACAGAGGCCCACTCCAAAATACAATGGGCCAGATTTTATTCCCCTTACTCATGTTGAGTGGTATCTTTCTCTCTGATTGGTTCCATTAGGTCAATGAGAAGGGTTATTCATACAGTTACTAATCAACATGAGTAAGGGTGTCACTATCTAGCCTACATTTCCAGCCTCAGTCTTTGTGAGCCAATGAAAGAGGGCACAAGACTGAGGTGTCAGTCTAGGCGGCAGCAATTTGGAGTTGGATATGCCTTCATGCCTTTGTTTCAGGACTTGCCCCTTCTGCTATTTTGTATAGTGTACTCTTCTCATTATGCAGTAGTGAGGCCTCAAGAAGCCTTGAGACTTTTTAAAATTATTTTTTAAAAATGTGTTTTTTCATTTATTTGCTTTCCAGTTATTAACAGTTCCAGAAGAGGTTATCCCAACCCCTGTTTTACATTCGTTTCTAAGACTGCTTTCAGTCTCAGCAGCACAATAGCCAGTGATGGTTTTTCTGCTAACTCATACACGGCTGCTTCACTGGCTCCATAATAAACCATGTCAGATTCATTTTCACCGGGCTGTAAATGCCAAGAACCTGATGACATTCAGAGCAGCTCGCCCAAGAGTATATTTCGCCACCACTACCTTTCTCGTGCAGTATCACAAAGGCTATATGCACAAGAACATGAATGGGTCTTGCACTCAAGAGACAAGCTGTTCCAATTACATTCACCATTTTCTTATTTCAACTGATGTGATCCTTTTTTCAGATCCCTCACATTAAAACACAGGAGTTGTTATGTGTGCGCTAAACAGGTCAACTTCACATTTCTCTGCTTTGCTAAGACCAGAGGGAGGCAACATGGCACAGTGGATAAGATGCTGACGAGAGCAGTTCTGCCACTGACCTGTGTGACCGTGGGCAAATCACTTGATCTTTTTTCCCCACACTTCCACCTGATCTACTGAGGGTACATCCATACTGCATGGGGGAGGCTGTTTCCCAGTTCAGGCAGATCGGCATGAGCTAGCTCTATTCGATCCAGCATGCTGATAATAGCAGTGCAACTAGGGTAGCATGGGTGGTGGCTCAGGCTAGCACCTGAGCATGTAGCCCGAGCATCTGAGCAAGCATGTACGCAGGTGGCTGGCCAAGGCTGCTGCTAGCTACTTTGCTATTTTTAACATGCCAGCTCAGGTGGGGCTAGCTCACGCCCATCTACCTGAGCTGGGAAGCATGCTCCTGGCTGCAGTGTAGACATAGCCGTAGTCTGTTAGCCCTTCAAGGCAGGTATTGTTCCTATGACTACATACAATGCATAGCACATGAGGCCAATCTTGGTGCTATGGTACTACGAGCAACAGGACAGTGAACTATTAAAACAGAAAAAAGCACAGTGCATTTCAAAACGCACACTTGATCTGAGCCTTGATCTCAAGCCCACTAAAGTCAATGGCCAGCAGGGAGACCCTAGTGGCTCATGGTATAGGTATTATGGTATGGAGACTTTGTTCTAGGGTGGATTCGAGACTGGCCCCTTCAAGAGAATGGTGCTCAGATACACAGGCAAGGTAATGAGGCCACTGGCTAGCGTCTGTGCTGTGTAGAGACAAGAGTTAAGATAAGCATATTTTTAAACACACATTTTAAACACACACTTGTTTCATTTAAATCCAGTTTTTTAAATAAAACTCACTAACAGCACAAAGGCAATAACCGACTCCTAACATTTACACTTCATTACAATAAGGGCCTCTATTATAGCATTTTCCTCCGCATCCATTGCAAAACAAATAGAACCATGATAATAGTGGTGGGTTTCTCCTGCTCAAAATATTTAGCGCCTCAGACATGTCAGAAGCATTATCTGCTGTATTTCATGCCGTGTTATACTGGCAATTTGCTTTTGTTGTGCTTCTGTCATTAAAGCGGTCTCCTTAAAGCACCTCCATTACAAATCCCCCTTTTAGAGGAGAGGCTTTTGTTGTTCATGTTTTTAAAATGAAAAAATCCCAGACTAAACCCTTTTTAACATTATGTGAGTATGAAAAGGGTATCCACAGAGGCTTTTACTTCATTCATATTAATCAAACATGGCTTTGATTTGGAAAAGATGGCATTTTGACAGGGCTTTAGTCATGAGGTGAAGAAAGTGATGAGAAGATGGCTACACCTCAACTACATGAAGCGATGGATGGGCAATTTCCATATGGATAGGATCACCTCCTGTGCTTCTGTGACATGCACTCTTAGCATCTGGAAATTAGATCAAAGCAAAGTCATTCACTAGTCAGAAGTTGAGATAATGGAGATTTCCTCACAAATGTTTCCTGAAGAAAGCAAAGCATTAATCAACTATGGAGAAGGTAATGGCCAAAAAAATACAGAATCCTGTTTTAAAAAAAACAAACATACATGGTTTCAAGAATGTTTGTAGACAAGCAGGTCTGAACATCTACCACATAAAACAAAACTTGAGGGACAAATTCCTTTGACAGGACAGAAGGATGGAGCAGTGAGAGGCAGCAAGTTGATGCAATGGGTGATCAGCCTACCCAATGCTGAACAACATTCATTAGAAGACGTGCAAGTGGATGCATGCTCAGAAAACACGGGGCTCAATAAAGAATCCTGAGTTAACACCTTAACTGGGTCAGAAACCAAGAAATGAAAAAACAGTTGGTTCTCAGTTTGCTGTGCTTCCAGACACCTCTTTCACTGTGCTTCCATTTCTTTGTTTCCAGGTTCTCTCTGTCAGCAGTTTTGCTCATTAAGGTTCAAATTACCAGGTTGCTGCCAAGCTCTCTCTTGGACTTTTTCCTGCCAGACCCTCTCTCATTCAGGCTTTTAAGATTTTCCCCTGTTCCCTTTGTCCTCCAGGGACCTACCCTTCCCCTTCCTTCATAGTTGCTCAACCAGAACTCCCCCGTCTCTTGTGGGTTAGAAGGAAAGTTTGCATACATAGCATTAGCCAAGACACAGGCATTGACGGGAACTGCTTAACAGACTATCACCCAGGGTACGTCTACACTACGGGACTATTCCGAATTTGCATAAACCGGTTTTGTAAAACAGATTTTATAAAATCGAGTGTGCGTGGCCACACACAACAATCGGGTGGTGTGCGTCCACGGGTCCGAGGAGATTTCTGGTCGATTGAGTAGCACTGTAGGTAGCTGGCTATATCCCCCCCATCCCCCCCCGCCTCCTTCCCCCTTGGCATTTGAGATTCCAGGTTGAGATCCAAAAAGCATTTCGGCAAAATCATCGTGGTTCTGGTACAGCTCTCCCTCCTCCCTCCCTCCCAGACAGCAGACAGCAACGCGCGCGTTTGCTTGCTGCTTGGTGAGTGCAGGCAGACGCAGCAAGCAAGCATGGACCCTGCTCAGCTCCATACCGCAATTCGTGATTGTTTAAACACCCTCGCACTCTCGCGCAGAACCAGCAGGACCTGAAACAGGAGACGGAGAG
Organism: Mauremys reevesii; assembly: GCF_016161935.1. Taxonomy (NCBI): domain Eukaryota; kingdom Metazoa; phylum Chordata; order Testudines; family Geoemydidae; genus Mauremys; species Mauremys reevesii. Next base: position 111,869,713 of record NC_052628.1, read on the forward strand.
TAGAGGCGGCGGATCGCGGCGGCGATGATGAGGATGAGGACGATGACAGCGGACGTGGACACAGAATTACCGCCCGGCGCGCTGAGGCCTGATTGGTGATGGGGGAGATTCTACATTTTGAGCATTGATTTTTGGGCCGGGAAACGGAAACTGGACGTGACTGACTGGTGTGTGTGGGTTGTGTCCCAGTGGCTGCGTTGCCAGTGGCTGCGCACTTTCGTGGATGCACTTTCATGGAACTTTGACTTGCTTGCCCTGCTTGCCATGCCCTACCCTGAAGAGCAAGCAGCCAGCAGAGCAGCCGAGCAGCCAGAGTAGAGAGCTGCCTGAGACCAGGAAGCTACAGCTACCTGTCACAGGGTCCGTCAGTCGGGAATGTGAATCTGGTGTGAGGCTGTACTGTGGTGCTGGCTGTGAAGCAGCTGCAAAAAGCCTCTGAAAAGTTGGCTTGGTGGAAGTGCAGGCTGGATGGGGGATGGCTTTGGTGGCTTGGCTAACTGGGGTCCTAATAGATGGAACCCATATCCCTATCCAGGGAATCTTGGCACCTATCACCCAGTGGCACCCAGTCAGGGTACTTTTCTTTGGTGCAAACTGAAGGCAAGGGTGCATGGTGGGTCAAGGATTACATTTCACAAACACACAGGGAGGGTTCAGGGATGGCCAGGAGGGTTCATGATCAAGCACTACTCTGTTGCAGCTGTTTAAACGCCTGCAGCAAACTTACTTCCCAGACAGGGAAATGAAAATGCCTGGATGTTGAAATGGGGACCTGGCTCCCCCTGATGCCATGGCCCCTTGATGCCATGGCCCATGAAGCCACAGCACAGGACAGTGGTGACAGTGGTCAGGATTCTGTTCTGAGCAGGGCTTGTGCAGCAGAATGGTGGTGGAATGTGCATTTGGCCTTTAAAGGCGCTCGCTGGTGCTACTCAGACCTCTTCTCACAACCTCCAAAACAATTATTGCTTTGTATGTGCTGCCACAATCTCTTCTCCAAATTCTCTGCTTTATGGGGGAGACCTTTATGGCTGGGAGGGAGGCTGAGGCCTGATTCTGGGCACCTGGCCGCTGCAGAAGACGACACCAGGGAGATTAGAAGAGCACACCAGGAGAAGAGCCAGATTGAAGAAGAGCTTTCTGTGAGCTTCATCATGCTGTTTGGTACAGTGTGACTGTTGTGTTTGGACCCAGTGACCCCCTTTGACTGACTCCACTCCCCTCCCTAACAACTCCTCCCCCCTCCCCAAAGTCAACTTTCTCAAAAGTCAAAATTAATTCTTTATTTATTTAAAAATTTTTTTTTTTAAAAGAAGTTAGAAGGAGGAGGGTGAGGGAGGAGAAGGAAGAGGGAGGGAGGGGGAGAAGGCCAAAAAAAAAAAAGGGCTGGGCTGGGCACGGGTGGCTGTGCACGGGGTGGAGGTGACCCTCTGGTTTGGCGGAGCGGGGTGGGAGGCTAAGGGGTGAGAGAGTGGGAGGTGGGGGCCGGGAGGGGCAACAGGGGAGGATGCTGCTGCAGGTGATGATCCACTGCGTTCCCTGTGCGCTGCCGATCTTGCACCACCAGCCGCCCCAGCACTGCATCCCATCCTGCATCACGCAGCCAGCCCAGTCCCTGCCCCGCCACCGCTTCCTGCCCATCACCGCCTCTGTGCTCTTTCCTCCTGTCCCTCCTCTCATCCCTCCTGTCCTCCCTCTCCCTGTCCCCTTACTCCTCCCCTCTCTTTCTCACTCCTGTTTCCACTGCACGTCCCTTTCATTTTGATTCTCTGTAATCTTCCACTGCAATTAATCAGATGAATCTCATCCTTTCTCTTCTTTATCTCTCCCTCTCCTTCTTTTTTTTTTACTCTCTTTGAGATGAAAAATTTGCGAGGGCATGGAATGAAAAATCTTGCAATATTAGATAAATTCATGATTTAGGGATTATTTGCACACAGAAGCACCTCATTTTATTCACAGCACATAGCACACTTACACAGTACATCACTCATCATCTACAGTTTTCAAGTGATCTTAATCATCTCTCATTGCATCTCTTGTGCATCAGGATTCAACATTCCCCACATCATCAGGGTGCAGCCATGCAGCATGTGATTTAGCCACTCCAGCCACTGGCTGCAGCAATCCCTCCCTCCCTCCTCCCACCACCCCTCCAGCCCCACCACTTCTTGCTCGCCACCCCCTCCTCCCTCCCCGGCCGGCACCCGCAAACAGAAAGTGATTTTACCCACTGCATCATCGCCCTTTCAAAATCCTCCCCATTTTAAGCTGCCCAGGAATTTGCTGCAGCCCCATTCTTAAAACCCAGTGCTTTACGAACACAACAGAAAATGGTAAAATCTTAAATTTTTTACCAGGTTTTGATGAGGGAACCCTGAATGCTGAGAAAGATGCACTTGATGATAGCACAAGATAAAGAGCGATGCTTCGCGATACCCAGCAGTCCCTGACATGCATGAGCTGCCTACCCCATAACACTCCTACCTGCAGGTAAAGAGTACCGGGCAGTGGGCAGAACACTTACCACTTGCACGAAAGCCTTCTGAGCCCTTGTCCAGGCAGAAACATACCTACAGGAGCGCTGAGTCAGCATCAACAGTCCATTCCTCATGGAGCCAGCAGAAACCTTCCTAACTCTCTGTCCTATTTGAATCCAATCAAAGGAGCAGGTTCACAATGCAAAAAAATCAACTAAAAGCAATTGCTCTGCAAAAAAGGCTTGCTTAAAACAAAGGTTCACTGCAGGCAAGGCTTAAATACAGGCTCTTCCCTGCAGCAGGCTCAAAGCAATTGGCTCTTCTGGCTGCTGGGGTTCTCCTGCTCTGCCTGTCTGGGGTCTGCTCTTCCTCTTCATCTTCCCGTCTAATTCTTGTCTTCTCTGCAGAACAGGTCTTCTTGTCTTCTTCTTCTCTCTCACGTCCTCTCTTCTTTCCTCGCATTCTCTAAACAGTCAGGCAGGGGGTAAATCCAGGCAGGCAGATTTACTGACCACGCATGTTTTTCAGACAGCATGCTGCATCTGTTTGGCTCTTTGCCTTTTTCTTAGGCTGCCACTTCTGCGTTTTCCTTTCTGCCCTGGCCTTCCGGTTGCTCTGCTTACACTGCACTTCAAATGTTGTTCATCCTTTTTTTTTTTTTCTGCTTCTGTTTTTTGGAGCGCATTTTTCCATATTTTTCATCATTTCTTTTCTTTCAAATTCTTTCTGTTTTGCTCTTTTTCGATTCTCAGGATCCTGCTCTTTTCATGCCTCCATATATTGTCTTCTCTTCAGACTGCATGAGTGGCTGTGCTCTGTGCCTGCAGAAGCTCTTTTCAAAATAGTGGGTGATTGTGGTCGAACCCTGTGTGTTCAAAATAATGAGAATGTGCCATGTTCACTTCCTGTCTGTCTGGCTGGGAAGTGACTGTCCGTATGTGCTAAAGGGCGCACCGGGAGTGATGAGTCCCGCCAATACCCATGGTGCGGTCCTGCGTGTCTACAGCCTCCGATTTAATAAGTTCGAGACATGCCACACCAACCTAAAAACCACGATAAACCCGATTTTGTGAGCCATTAAAATCGATATTAAAGCCTCCTATTAAAAATGAATTTAACCCCAGTTTGACAAGAGCCACTGTCTGCTGTGAAGTTTGTACCTATAGCAAGCAAACTATCGTATCACTAACTCAGATTTTTACACAGGGATATATATATTTTTGTAAATGTCAGCAGCTGTCCCAGGCTAAAATTATATTATATAGTGCAAAAGGAATGAGGGATTTTCCCCCCAGCCCCTGAATTAGCCCAAGGCCAATGCATAAATCCTCACTCAAGATTTTGGGCACTCCTAGTTTCTGCTGCACGGCTATTATGAATCTTAATTAGTGTTTGGAGAACACTTGAGTTCTTTCATTGAAAGGTGTGATAGCAGCACAAAGGGTTATTAATAATGAAATCAGCATTGTTAGGGAAGATAACAGACCTGAGGACTCCCAGCTCCTCTATGCTGATTTATGTGTAACTGACGTAACATTTCTCCAGAATAAGGCCCAGTTAAAGGAGAATGACAGAAATACACTTTGCACTAAGAATGAATGTCTACTGAAACATCATATTACATTTATACTCTCATTACTATTTGTAAAGAAATATTAAACAAAATTATTGCTACATTTCCCATCACCATGTTAGCTAAAAAAGAACCAGGGACCCTAATTGTTCCTCCCAGATCTATACATGGAGACCATTATCCACACATGGGTTTTCTCTTCCTCCTGTGTGGAAAGTGCTCATCCATCTCCTCTTCCACATCTCCAGGGACTGTCCAAGGGCTGGTCTACTCTGGGGGGAGGGGGGAAATCGAGCTAAGATACGCAACTTCAGCTACTTGAATAGCATAGCTGAAGTCGAAGTATCTTAGATCGATTTACCTCTCGTCTCACGGTGCAGGATTGATGTCTGCAGCTCCCTGCCGACTCCGCTGCCGCCGTTCATTCTGGTGGAGTTCCGGAGTCGACGGGAGCGCTTTCGGGGATCAATATATCGCGTCTAGATGAGACACGATATATCGATCCCCGAGAAATCGATCGCTACCCACCGATACGGCGGGTAGTCTAGACGTACCCCATGAGAGGGGAGAGAGACTGGGCAGGATGGAAACAGCATGTTCCCTCTCCCCACAGTAGCCATGAGGTGATCCCCCAGGAAAAAATAAATAAAGATAGTATATCTTGGGATGCATTATCCTAGGGCGAGGTCTTTGGTAACATAGCTCCATTGCAATCATGTAACTAGAGAACCAGGGTGCAGGCAGCTACTGGGAGAACCATCAGGGCTCAGAGTTGGTGTAAAGGCACATGACATGAATACAAATGACCCTGTCCCCCAGTGGCATACTAAGGACTGTGCTGGAATTGCAAGCTATCACTTTAAAAGTGTGTGTTTTGCACAGCGGGCCGTGTTGTTCCCGGTCTTGCCTGCAGGCCAGGGGGACTCGATAGGGAAGCCTGCAAGCTGCATCTCAGCAGTCTGTCCCAAAGAATCCAGCTTAGATTGTGGTGGGTTGGGATGTTCCTTTCTATTTTAGAGAGGTATTATTCTGGAGTCTAAGACTCAAAATAGTGTTATGTTGCAACCTTTCAGAAAGAGTATTTGATTTATGTTAATAAAACTTCTGTTTGTACACTGTTAAACTTAACAGGATCTATGAGGTGTGGGTGGTCCCCGAATCCTTTTCCGCCTGGGGCAGGGGAACAAATCCTGTCCCACATTTTGTCCCTGATGGGATAATCTCCACAAATATCCTCCCGGCAATTCCCTTCCCCATGTGGGATTTACCAAGCAAGTGGTCCATGGTAGCCAAATATACAGTCTCAGAAAAGGCAGCTCTTGTTGAGACACACGGAATATCTCAAGGTTCAGGAGTTACAGTGGGTCCATTTACAGAATCTTCTTCAAACGCTGCTTCCACAATCCATTTGTATGCCTGCAAAAATTCCATTTCCCATTGAATAATTGAACATTTAATAGATAAAAAGCACCGTGGGTTATGAATCCTAAGCGGGGGCATCATTTCAGAAAAGTTCTGGGGGAGGCAAAGCTGTGTTAGCACATTATACAGGACATTATATCCTACAAAGACAGGGGTGGAGAAAGCAAGAAGTGGAGCATATGGACCTATGAAGAGCCAAGATGGGGGGGAGCAAGTTTACCCCTTAACGCTTAGCAAATGATGCCCCTGATGTTGATGGATATAACGTCACAATATATGGATGGGACTAAGTATTGGACAGAAGTGAAAGAGTTGCTCTTATGTGGGGTTTATACCAGATGCCACAAAAACCCCAGTAAGGCTGCAGTCTATCTACAGAGGTTAACACAATGCTTAACAGACTGAGGAGAGTGGGGAGATTTCTCCCTGCGAGCTGCACAAAAAGAAAGCCGACTCTGGATTTATAGGTGGGTAATGATTCACCAAGAGGGAGTCCCTATCAGAACTGTTGGGCAGTTTCATTGTTTCTTACAAACTTACAGGAACATTTTTCAGCTTCTGCCCTTCACTACAGTGCTTCCCTGTAGCATCCAGGAGGCTGAGGGCAGGCACAATGCCACGGGCAATGCTATCTGAAGCCTGGTTGTTCCCAGTATAGAGATGTATTGGCTCATCTCCCTGCTGCGAGTCGTCAGTCAGCTTTATGTCCCTGCTTCTCAACTGTCACAATTAACGATACGTTTATATAAAGATGAATGCAGCGCAGCACATCAGCTGACGCCCTGCAGAACAGCCACGTATCCAGCTGAAATGTTAACTCCTAAGCACAAATAAGCAGAACAGAAGCCAAGGGACATTAAAACCAAGGGGTAAGATGATCACGCCTGTCCCAGCCCCTTTATGTCAGCTCAGAGGAAGGTAATGGGGCCCTGAAAGCTCCAGTTGGGGCTGGGGCTGGATCACCCTGGCACAGACACTGCAGCATACAGCTTTCCTTCCAAGGAGCCCATCACGAACCCTGGCATAAAGGGCATCTCAGGACCATGGCTGGGGGGCAAAAAGGCATGTTCAAGGTGAAGTCACATCACCCAGTGCTGCAGAGATTTTGAGCAGGGTTACTCCCTGTAGGGCAGCCTGGGAGGCTGCTGTAATTTGGACAAGCTCCCAGAACTGTCCGAGTGATGCCCTGGGTTTCTCCAGTCCCCAGAGCACCCTCAGAGCAGGAGGGTGCAACGGTGGCTTAGAGCCATCTTCACCCCCACCCTCCTGCTAATTGGGGAGTTCTGTCCTGTATCTCAGAGAGGCCAGCACAGAACCGCAGCTAAGAAGTTGATCTCATCTTGACAGGAACAGAGAGTACTCGGCATCAGCGGACCCTTCAGGCTCCCCTAGTTTCAGTGCAGTAGTAGGTGATTTTGAACACATGCAAGCCATTCCAGGGACAAAAGGGTAGGAGGCTATTTTAAACTGTGTCAGAAGTGATCAATGTGGTCCTTTGCCAGATACTGATAACACTGGTAACAAAGCACGAACAGTACAGGATGTGACATGACTACCAGGCCTGTGAAAAGAGTTAACAGTGGAGTGAGACGCACTGAAGGAACAAGAGAGCCCTTTATGAAATAGTTGCTCTTACTGTCAGGCTACGTTCTATTTATCGATTTATTTCTGGACCTGTATTTAATTCAGCTTTCAGATGAAGTGAGTAACCAAACTATTCAACACCTGGGGTCAGTGAGATCTCATAGCACTTTTCACGAGGAGGCTCAGCAATGCCATTGTACTCACTCAAGTCCAAGCAATAATTATGTTCTACCAAAAAATTTTTGTAGTTTCAAGCATCTATGGTATTCCGAAGGCTGCTGTAACTTGGGCTGGCCACATTAGTCTGACAAATTATTACAGCAGTTGGAGATGGCAGGAGCACAGAGATCACTCTGTCCCCAAGCCAGACCTCTTGCAGGGGATCATCTCCCCTGAGGTGATCCTGGGTGGCTAGAATAAATAGCTTTACCCCCGTTTGCTCCAGTGGAGCAGTGTGAAGCTGCGTTAATGCACCAAAGGATGTAGATCAGCACATGCCGACTGTTTCTGCCGGGAACAAACACTGCACATTCTCTATCTTGGAACTGGACTTACTTTCCTCGAGGCACCTCACAGTTCCACTAAACCCTTCTCTCTTGCTTAAAGTGAGCAGCTCTAGTCCTGACTCCCAGGCTCTTGCCTTATCCAACAGACAACTGTGAACTGTAAACCAGAACAATTCATACAAACTTGGGGGAGGGGGAGTGAGGAAAAGACATGTAGCTTTGCAAATGAAAGTTAATTCCCAGATCCACCCCACACATCTGAAAAGAAACTAGAAGAGAACACACAGGGCCCACTAGGAAGTTGTGGAGACAAATGGCTCCCCTGAAAAGATCGTAGATTGAGTTGTGACAGATTTGGCAATTACCTTGGGAGACTTCATTGAATTAAGTTTAAGTAGATTTGGGGTCCATTTAGATATTACTGCTGGCCAGGATTGTATAGTCTATTTCTAGTGGGGGAGATGAATGCAAATTCCCCACCCAAAGTTATGTAATATCCTAGTGCTCTGAAGCTATGCCCTGAGGAGAGGCCCATAGTCTGCTGATTACTTGTCCTGGAGACTGCCAATCAAAGGGCAGTAAAGGAAAGACTAACCTCTTCATGGAGCTGCTAGTTCTGAGCTGGTAACCAGGGGGGAGGGGGGAGAACCCTTTGTGGAGAATGAAGGACTGACTTCTACCAAAACCCTTTTTGGAGTTGTGGGAACATCTCTGCTAAGATTAAAAGAACCTACATGCTGCTAATATTGTTTTTATTATGCTTTCTTTGTAATGCTTTCACCTTAAGAATATATGTGTATGCTTATGAAGAGCTGTCTGGTAACTTGTAGCTGCTGGCAATTACAGCTGTCCATAGCCTTCAGAGAGAAAGTGAAGTGCAGACCCCTGCCTTGCTTAGGCTACCAGTCTTGCTGGGGAACTCACAGTCAGGGCCGGCTCCAGGCACCAGCTCAGCAAGCAGATGCTTGGGGCGGCCAAGGGGAAGGGGTGGCACATTGGGCTCTTCGGTGGCAGGTCCCTCAGTCCCTCTCGGAGGGAAGGACCTGCCGCTGAATTGCCGACGAAGAAGAAAGCAGCATGGTGGAGCTTCTGCCGATCGCGGCTTCCCCCCTCCCCCTGCCGCTTGGGGCGGCAAAAGCCCTGGAGCCGGCCCTGCATAGACAGGGAATTGTGCAACCTCAAAAAAACCTGGTCACGAGGGAGAGAGATGTGGGTCTCTGCCCAAGAGAGGTGATAGTTGAGGAACTGGGAGCTTGGAATGGGGGCTGTTGGTGGACCACGGAGGTGCAAATACAGGCGCAGTTGCCCTAAACTTTGACAGAGTATTAATATAACGGACTTCTCCATATGATGGATGCTATGTCATATGATAGTTTTCACAAGATTTCCTGGGACAGGTGTTTGTGTGCTTTAAGCCCAGGACATGCAAAGCAAAATTCCCTGTGTATGGTCAGCATATTCTCAAATGAGTGCTACAGTAGCGCACACAGGAACTCCAGGGTCGTTTTAGCTCTGCAGCTCCTTTGTACCAGCTAGGAATTCTAAGCCAGGCAAGATGGAAGCATGGCTGTGCAGACCTGCATCCAGGCAGGTAACTTTGTGCCCCTGAAACAGGAGTGCCCTAATTTGTGTCAAAGACTACACTAACCTCTGCATCCTCTGAATCAGGGATGGGTAAGTCACCTCTGTTCCTTTGCTACCCAGGGATGATCCTCACCCTCTGCCTCCAGTCCACTGGAAAATAAAACCCTGGATCTTGCATAACTGAGATCAATGGCTGTTTTGCCCTCGACTTCACTGGGTTCAGAACGAGACCCTAAAGGCTTGATCCCACAAACATGATGTGCAGCACTTGGGAGATATAGAGCACCTTCAACTACTCCAGACCCCACTCCAGAACAAAAGTGTTCAGCACATTGCAGGTTGAAGGGCTTATTTAATTTTTTATTAATCTAGCCAAAGAGGGATGTTAGAGACACAAGGTGGGGGAAGGCAATACCTTTTATGGGACCAAGTTCTGTTGGTGAGAAAGCCAAGCTTTTGAGCTACACAGAGCTCTTCTTCAGGTCTGTGTGGTTCAAAAGCTTCTCTCTCAAACAGAAGTTGGTCCCACAAAAGACATTATCTCACTCACCTTGTCTCTCTAATTGTCTCTCCTGGGACCAACATGGCTACAACAGTGCAAACATAAGATGATAATATCAGTCAGGCAGATAATTCCTGCCACAAATGACAGACAAACGATATTTATTTTGTAACAAAGCCCAGGTTCCTCCAGTGTTTTTAAAAAGGTATAAACACCTCTGTAGCTGTAATAGTGGTAGCTAATCTACTCAGACTGGTGAATGGAACTTAGAAGGAACATGCTCTAAAAAGCTGAGGCAAGGCACAACTGTACTTTCATTGCTACTATTATGTACCCATTGAAAAGCTCATACTTCCTATCTGCTGTATTCCCATCACACGGGGAAGTACCAAGATACATTGTAACTATAACAACCATTCAATCTTACTCTATTTCAGATAGGACATTCTGGGTTTGTTTCCTTAATTATGAACACTGAAAAAGTGCATTGTGGTTACGCTATAAGTATATCCTGATTGGTTGTCAAGATAAACACAGATCACTTTGTATAAATAATGGCTTTAACCTGGTTCTCTTTGTAAATACTTAATCAGCATATTGGACATTCATACTGTAATGGGATTTCATCAGTGTCATTGTAGAGCAATACATTCATACTTGAGTATTTAGCCATATGCTGGGCATAACAGAATAATAAGGCAGTTTGAATTCCTTCAGTGATATTTGTTGGCGTTAGGCACCTTTCCCTATGCATACCCAGCCCCTTCCCTTTGTTCAGGATAATGCAAAAAGCAGCATTCTCTGGCATCTTTTCTGCCTGTAGGATTTGTACATAAACAAAACCACTGGCGTGGAAAGCCAGGAGATATTTCCATACCTATGCCCACCATGGGCACTGCCAGCAAGAATAAAAACATGAGAGAAGCAAAACCAAGACAAAAGTTTCCTCCTTTTTTTGTGCAATGGTAAACAGAGGGAGCATGCAGGGTAAATCCATTAAAGAAAAGACTCCTGTTTCACTAGAGATTACCTTTCCCCCCTCTGCACAAGAATGGCTCTCTTACCCCCATTGTGAGCATTTGAAATGGGGTCATCATTTGGGTACTGCAACAGCTTTTCTGTCCTGTGGATTCTGGTCTCTTTCAAATGTTTTCCTCAGACTTGCTGAGCCACTTGGATGTACGAATGAGAGAAAACAATGAAGTGACAGAAAGAGAGATTTCCTGTTCTGAAAACTAGAAACAGCTAAAGGAAATAGAAGGCAGCATGTTTCCACAGTTACAGCATAGAATCCAAGTGCCTTGACTCCAGGTCCTGTTTCTAATTTAGCTTGTAATTCTCTTTATACCAAGGGCAAATCACTTACTCTCTCTAGGCATCAATTTAGCTATGGATAAAGTGGGGATTGTATTATGTAACAAAGCGGGGCTTCTCCCCAGTTTGCAACATCCAGTCTCTTGCAGGCAATTTTAATCATAACAAACAGCTCCTCAGGCCACCCTGGGCCACAATCCCCAGATTCCTTCCCCTGACTGTAGCAGTCCTGCTGCCCCTGCTTCCTAGCTCTGACTCATGGAGTCTCCCAGTCTCCTGGAAGCCCAGCTGCCCTTGTCTAAAGCTCATTTGTGTAAGCGAATGCAGTACAGGTGCATTGGTCCTGCTCCTCTTAAAGGGACAGTATCACCTGGTGACATTCCTCCCCTCTTAGGGGTTTGCCCACCCCTAGGGCATGCCTTATACAATCCATCCTTACACCAGATCCCTTGCACAGTGGGCCCCCAAACCAAAACTTTCTTCCCACAATATATTTAACACAAAACACTTCATACCCCCAGAGGCTTCCCTAGGTTCCCCACAGACCTTAACCCCAGTTCTGAAGGGAATGAGTCCCTAGTCTATGCCATTCCAAATCCTGTACAGTGTAACAATCCATACCTTCAACTGAGCACCACTAATAGAGCCTCACTTCTTTCTCCAGCATTTCCCTGTCTGCTTTCCAGCCTGTAGTTGGCTCCAGCTCTCCTTTCAGCTGGGAGATTTCACAGAGTAATTAATCTCTCCCTCAGAGCTCCTTTTGCATGCCCTGTTTCAAATGCCACTCATCCTCCAGGCCCTTGATCTGGACTTCAGCTCTCACTTTTCCCTCAGCAACTTCCGCCTCCTTTTTCTGGGCTTGCTGCCTGGTCTCTTCCAAAGAAACAAGTGCCACCCAGTGCTTTCATGCCAAAGAGAGCAGGCCTCTCATATCCTCTCCTCTCAGTGCTGTATGTACAGATTTAGCAACCTCATATGGTGCTGCCATAAGTGCAGAGTCCATTTTTTTCTGCAGCCAACATCCATGTGCCCATCTCACAGACACTTTTCCTCTTCTTCTGCTCCCAACCCTCTGCCCAAGCCTGCAATTGTGTTGGTTTCTTAATAAGCACTCTCAGCTCATTAGCCTCCTCTTCCATCCCCTCTTTGCATTTTCTTCACTTGGAGCCTGATCCTCTGCAGCTCAACCCAAACCTTAGTTAGTGGAGAATGTCTGTCTCCCTTGCCTCTGTACGTCAGCCAGCAGGTTATAGCACTCTCCTGCCCTAGGAGATTCTGGTGCTGTAGATTGCCTCTTGGCCTTCATCTCTTTTGGCTTCTCTGGTAGGATCTGCTGCACCCTCTCCCTCTCAGCCTCTCTGCCTTGGGAATTACTCCCCTCAGTATGCAGGGCTCTTCCCATCCCACAAACTCCACTTTCCCAAATCCATTCTTCAAGGTCAAACCCACCTGTTCCATCCCACCTGAAGCACTCAGGCCATCTCCTATCCCTCCTAGTCAAGTCCTTCCCATGATCATTCTGCCACCTGAAGAACCCAAACCTTTGGTGTCTAAGCTTTCCATAGTCTGAGATCTTAGTCAGGCAAGATCTTCTTCCCCCAGCCCCGAACCAAAACATATGGTCGTTGAGAACCACACCATCCTTGACCCTTCTTGGGCATGAGCAACAGGCAGAGTACCACCCACAATCTCTCCAGTTTCTTCTGTGCTCTGCATAGCTGAACAAGTCTTAAAAGCACAGTTCACATGTGGGCAAACATTTCTTATATGCCTCACTCACTCACAGGCAAAACATACTATCTGTTGCACCTCGAGCCTCCTGGTCCTTGAAGTCCTCTTTCCTTCTCTGACCCTTTCCTTCTGCAGAATCACCAGGAAGCACTGCTGTTGCTGTTCCTCAAGTATGATCCCTCAGATCTGTCTGCACCTCCCGCTGCTTCCATCTTATGACTGCCTGCAGAAACAGAAGCAGGAACTCCTGAAGTTGCTGCTATCCCTCCATGCACCAACTTAGAGTGGGCCTTCCTTCAGCAAAACAAGCTTGCACATACTCTGGCTCTATCAGTTCCTGGACACCTAAACTAGATGGGATATTGGTCAGTCTTAAACTTCAGTTTCCCCTCAATTCTAGGGGCTGGTTTCCCTCGACCTACAACAAGGCAGGGCTTCCCTCTAGCACAAACACCACACCTAATCTCATTGAGGCAGTTTTATTGTTCAAACTTAAAAGACAAACAAAAACAACTGCTTGCCTCACCTTGGACTACAATGTCTCAAAGTTGTTTGTTTATTTGTTCTTTTGACCCCTCTGCCTCTCAGGTTCTCACAGCCTCCCCTCCCATGGGCTGACAACAACAATGATGTTGCTGATTCCTAACTATGACTCACTGAATCCCTCACCCATTTGTAGGCCCAGGCGCTTTCTTTTAAAGCTCTTTTGAGTCAGCTGTTGCAAGGGTGCACTGGTCCTGCTCCTTCTTAAAGGGACCGTGTCACCCAATGACAGCAATAAGAGGTCATACAGGGATAGTGTGAGGCTCATTGTAATTTACTAACACACTGTAAAGCATTTTGAGTTCAGCAGATAGCAATATTCTATATAAACATAAACTAGTATTGATATTTTGCACTCATTCTGCACCTGAACATCTCCTCAATATCAATGGGAATTCTTTGGGTGTAATTGAACATGTGTGAGAGATCTAGAGTATGGATAAGAAATATGAAAAAAGAAATAGCTGTCCAAAGAAAATACATGCGAATATTTCTTTGATGGAACTAAGGGGAATGGACCACAGTCTCAGCTGGCATAAACTGGCATCAGTCTATTGATTTCAATGGAGTTAGGCTGGTTTACACCAACTGATGATCCAACTTCATTTCTTTACCTTTACAATATTACAGTATAGTGCAGAGTGCTTGAATAACTGGGCATATACAGGGAAAAAAGACATTTTTTGCATAAGGAGAATAAAACATTTTCTATTGCTCCTGATCTTTGTGCAAGGGAAATTTTAGCATTTTTGTGTGACAAATAGAACTTTCTCAACATGATTTTAGGTTCATTAAACAAGTCAGTTAAAAATAACATGGCATATCTGACCTTTTTCTTAAGTCTGCTTCTATGTTCATGTAAACCTCTAAGGCTATATCATCACAAGCATTTCAATAAAGACCTCTATCATTTGTATTCCTTTTCAGAATAATGTGTTACGACAAGAATTCAGGCAGCACACTTAAGGGTTGCAATAGACAGGTATAATGCATTTTTCTGTTCTTAAAGGTACCTTTAAACTTAATGAGCATCTACTAATTCAAAGCCGGTGTGGTGTTAGTAGAAGCACTACCCATGGCCATCTCAAAATAAGCAATCTCTCACACAAGTAATTTTCAAATTATCTGACAAGCGGATGGTAGATTATCTTGCCTGGAATTGTATAGCTATGGTTGGGACCATTTATAACACCTGACACAGATTCTTTAGATCTCTGCTTTAACAATTTGAAGAGAAATAAGGGATAGGGAGATATTATTTTTTACTACGTTTGCCTTACTGACTTCCAGTACAAACAGAGAGGGAATTGCTTTAACCAGTAACACTGGTTAAACAGCAACAAATGAAGATACTCTTTATTCTGTCTTTTTTGGTACTTATATGGCCCACATCTCCATAGAGTCTGAGCACCTTACAAGCTTTAACAAAGTTCTCTTCACAAAACCCCTGCGCTGTAGGGAAGCGCTGTTGTCTCCACTTTATACATGGCAAATTGAGGCACAGAGGGTAGGATCCAAGAAGGGATTTAGGCATTGCATCTCTGAGCATCACAGTGCCTCACTTTTAGGCTCCTAGAACATCATAGAAACAACTCCCTATATAATATCTGGAGAGAACGTGGCACCTTGGAATACGATCCACAAAAGCCAGCAGACTAGGCCTGGACATGCCTAAGATAGCCATTGGGAGATGCCAACCAGAGGGCTGTGTGCTAATCCCTGTGCCTTTCTCTAAGATAGGCCATGGTCTACACATACACATACCAGGGATCGACGCTGCTGCGATCGATGCAACCGGGGTTGATTTGATGGGTTTATTGAAGACCCGCCTAATGGACCGTAGACTCTGGTACTCCACCGGAAGGAGAATACTAAGGTAAGTCGACGGGAGAGTGTCTCCTGTCAACGCAGCATGGTGTAGACACCGTGGTAAGTTGACCTAAGCTACGTCAACTCCAGCTACATGAATAACATATCTGGAGTTGCGTAATTTAGGTCAACTTACTGTGGCAGTGTAGACAAGGCCTAAGTCTGGGCTGCAGGGAGGCCCTAGTCCTGCTTAGCGATCCGTAAATAAGAATCAGCCATATGTAATCAGGCCTTTTAGGTGTCTAAGTGGTTTTTGAGGGAATGAACTAGGCACCTGCCTTATTCCACACAAAATGGAGGGATCCAAGGGATAAATACTTGAGAAGTCATTAGGCAAGAGAGAGAGAGAGAGCACTAGAGAGAATGACTCTGTAGGCCACCATATGGTTAGGATACCACATGGGAGACCCAGGGTCCAGTCCCCCTGTTCCAATTACTCTTTCATTATTTATCCACAGTGCAACAGTTTCAACAGGAGAGATTGCGGAAACCCCACAGCAGCATATCTCATAACTCAGTGATTATTGCACAACTCTCTTCTCCCCCGTCTGGCACAGAGGGAGGGATCAAAGCTGGGTTTCCCATATTCCAGGTGAGCACTTTAACCACTTGGCTAAAAGTTATAAGGTGGGCACCTTCACCACTGTCTCCTCCAGACAGATTTTGAATAGGACCTGGTCTGCTAGGCATACTCAGATGCCCTGCTAGATCCAGCCCCGCATGCAATTTAAATGGCCGAATGCTTATCGTGCCCTGGTTCATGGACTGCATGAGGCTTAAGCAGCAGATAGATGGCTGTCTGTCTAGAGTGAGGCAGCAGTGCACATGCCCAGAGTGGGAATATTTACTCTAAAATTTACACAAAGATGACAAATGATTTTATGCACCTAAAGGTTTCAGAAGGAGTTTGGTGGGTTGAAGTGGAGCCAAAACTGGATTTAGGTGCCTGTTGTGTATTTGGTTGTTGTGGTAATAGAACCTTGTTGTTGCTATGGCAACTGAGAGATTATTAGGGGATAGTCCAGCCAGTTTTGGCTGGCTGTTGGTTAGTTCTGGTGTGGCAATAAATGGCTGCTTCAAGGTTTACAGCTCTCTGTCTCTCCAGGGATTTCTTCCTAAAACTGCTGCCTCCAAGGATATAACAGTGCCTAACCCTGAGACTTACGCACCTAAATACCTTTGTGGATCCCATCCAGAGAGGCTATGTGACTTGCCCAAGATCACAGAGGAGTCTGTGGCAGAACAGGAACTTTGAAATGGTGTAAATGAGAAATCAGGCCTGAATGGCATTTCACCAGCATTCCTGAAAGGAGGATCAGGTTCACTGAGTTGGGTCAAGCTAATCTGAAAGTTGAAATCTTTGTAAAACTTGCAAATAGCTGATATTTTCTTGATCTCAGCAAAATTATCACTTACAGAACCCTCTTACTTAGAGAAATGAGCAGCACAGCAAGAAAACATAAACATCCAGTATCATCTTCACTGACTTCAGGGTTAACTTGGCATAGTTTATATGTACTCCAGAGTATTCTTTAAACATTCTGAGACAGAAACAGACTTGATCCAAAGTGAAGAGATTATACTTTACTTCCAGCTTTCTTTATCAAATAGTTCATTTCTCAAAGAATCTCCCATTCATGAGCACAACAACTTTTAAGAAAGTCTATGAAAAAGGGGAGTGAAATAAAAATACAGGCAATGATAGGCATTTTCCTTGTTTATAGGTTCAGGTGATTTGGGTTCTATTACCGGGTTTTGCATAGCCACCTTACATGTCCTTGGATAAGTCATATAACATCTTTCTGCCTTAGCGTGCCCATTTATAAAATGAGGACAGCAATATTTTCCTACCTCACTGAGATGCTGTGATGCTGACATCCGTAATGTGTTTCAGGTCTTCAGGCACTTAGTTGGTGGACAAAAATGTATAAATATTAACCAAATCTACCACCAAATAACAGAGGCCATTCAGCAGCTATAACATGACAATGGCTCTCTGTCTTTGGAGATCTGGGCTAGTGTGATGCTGGCAGCCCAGGTGCCAGCTCATACCAAGGTCCCAGGTGAACACTGACAAATACAAATCAGGAATCAGTCTGGCTCACTTGTGTGTTGGTATTGTCAAAATAGGTCTTAGAATTCTAAGAATGTGTTTAGTGGTTAGACTTTATTGTATGTTTGTGAGTTGCTACATTCATTTATGTGATTTACAACATCTGCATCCCATATTGTAATGACATATTTGAGTTTTTGTATTGTGAATTTCTGTGACTGTGTAAATCACCAGATAGCACAGAGACATTAGTTAGTGTGAAGTGCCAATCTGCAACACAAAGTGCACAGGAAAGGTACATTGATGCCAAATGGGCTATTGTGGGATGTCAAAGAGGACAAAGGACTTTTTTCTCTCTCCTTCCCTCCCTCCTACAGATGAAGATGAATTTTGAAAGTGGTTCTCTCCGATCAGCTGAGTTTGCAGCTCAGAGCATGTGGTAAAATGGGGATTAAAAAAAAAACCAACAAGGAATTAGATATCTCTATGCTGCTTGGACTCTGTGGGACAAGAGTTTTCTAGGTGTAAACAAGAGATTCCCAGATGCTTACCCTGGGTTAGCCCTAAAGGACATATAGTGCTTACCTATTACAGGAGCTTTGATTACCTTTTGAAACATAAGATTGTAACTCACTTGTGTATATACGTTTACTGCTTTAACCTTGTAAATAACTCTCTCATTTACTTTTCCTATTTAATAAATCTTTACACAGTTTATTATAGGATCGGCTACCAGTGTAGTCTTTGGTATGAAATCTAAGGTGCAATTGACCTGGGGTAAGTGACTGGTCTTTTGGTACTGGAAGTAATTTGAATATTGATTTGATTCTTGATGTAAGGGACCATCTATCATAAAGGTATGCACACCTGGGTGGTGAGAGAGGTCAGAGTACCCAAAGGGACTGTCTGTGACTCCATGTTCAGGTTGTTATAATGACTGAGGAGCTTACACTTGATAGCACTCACAACCAAGTTGGGGTTTGTGTCCTGCTTCCTAACAGTCTACTGTGAGGTTGTATTCATGCTCTTGAGACTGCAGGCAGAATTACAACTATATTTGAACTAGAACCCAGTGGTAGTAAGGTTTCTAGTCCATTACCAATCTCCTGAGCGATTACAATTACACATATTTATTTTTAACCCATTATAAATCTCACTTTCTTGGGCTGTACGATAACCAAGATCTCATATGCTCTCCATGATAAACTCTACCTAAATTTTATTGGCCCTACTGTAGCAAATTGCTGACTCGCTGGCATGGTGCCTCCTGCTGGTTGTCCTGGGAATTAGCTCTTTCCCAGCCTTGGAACGCCATCTGCTGGCCGGTGGCTCACCTGCTTCAGGCCCCCGTGTCCCTCCTGGACCCCTGTGCCCCTTTACCTCAGGGTTCTGCCTTAGCAGTACCCCCTCACTCTGGGTCTCCCCTCCCAGCGGAACCCCTATCTCCTATACCACCCTGCCTCAATGGCTACTGCCAGTCATCACCTAGCCCCCTTTCCCTGGGGAAGACTGAAATCTGTAATGGTCACTCATCATTGGCACGGGGGTCGGACCAGCTGCCTCTGCCTAACCCTGGGCTGCACCTCTGTAGGTTTTCCTGTCAGGCCTCAGCCTGGGAGGTCATCAGGCCTGAGCTCCCCAGCTCAGCCTGCCCCTTCCCCAGCACTGCTCTGTCCAAGGTACCCTTCGCTCCTTCAGGCAGCTAGGTCCAAAGCTAGAGAGAGACTATGACCCAGCTCCTTCCTTAGGCCTTCTTATACTCCCAGCCTGGCCCTGATTGGCTGCCTCAAGCCTGCTCCTGATTGGCTCCCCAGGGCAGCCCTTTCCTAGGGCTGTTTTTAACCCCTCCCACACCGGAGCAGGATGACCGCCCCGCTACACGTACACTATTTAACATTTATATCAATGAGCTGAAAATAAGCTTAAAATCATTGCTGAGAAAATTTGCAGATGACACAATATCGGGAGAATGGTACAGGATGAAAAGGACAGGTCACTAATACAGAGCAAAGTTCAAACAGTAACTATTTGGGACAAGTTCTATGGCCTCTGTTATACAGAGAGTCATATTAGATGATCAGTGATCTCTTCTGGCATTAGACTCTATGGCAAGGCTGCTGGATTCTGCTTCACTCTGTTGTGGCAAACTGGCCATTCTTCAACAACTTTATTCAAATGCCCTACTCTGAAATTAGGAGTCAGTACTGGCGAAACTGCACCAATTATTGGCCACCGATTGTTGAATCAGAGTTATTTCTGAGTGTAGACACTTTCTGAATTTTACAAATGATTCCATGTGGCAGTATCATCCTATTCTAAACTTCTAAAATATTTTTAGGTGGAAATTAAATTCTAGTGCAAATTTCCTTGTTCTCCTGAGTAATCTATGATCCCAGTTTTAAAATATGGGTGAAATAAACAAAGGCATTGGGCTAATCCTATATTCTGGTTTTAAATTAGGTTTTGCTATCCAGAATGGGTTAAATGTTCACATATATCAGACTTATTTGAATATGTGGGGGAAAATGTGTCAGAGAGGCTCAAAGGTAAGAAAGTGAAGGTAAACTTTAAAAGGTGTACATTCTATGCTTGTGCTACTGGAAGAACAATGATTTATGAATGGAGGAAGAGATGAAAACTGCATCTACATTGGGAATTCAAACTGTGTTTGTTGTTACTTTGATGATAAACTTCCATCTCCTTGACTACGTCCTGCTAGCACAATAGGGAGTAGAGAGGATGGGGAAAGAGAAAGATGAATGAGATGTTTAATGAAATGAGGTCAATACCCATAGTATTTTTTAAGTTGTTCAAATTCCCATTAAGAGCTCTCTTTCCGTTGTGTCTCTTTTTAATCACAGATTCTTAAGCATTTGGCATTAAAAACCTCACAAATGATATGCCTTTTTAGTGTTAATTGCTCACTTTGTTCTCAGAAACTGAGATACAGAAGCTGTGGTGGTGTTTCTTTGTTCTTGGCTCCAGAGACAGAGGCACTATAGGCCAGATTTCCAAAGATATTTAGTTGCATAAAGGTGAAGATAGTCACTTAGTAGGATTTTCAAAAGTGCCCAGAATGAATTAGATGCCTAACTCCCAAATACACTTTTAAGAAGAATTAGGTCCCAACCTGATTAAGCATTTCTGTAAATTCTGTTAGGTGCCTCTGAGCATCTTTAACTGGCTAAATACCTTTATAAATCTGGCTCTATAGGACATGCTAGGGCCCTAGCTCCTGGAGTCATGTGATTACATAAAAATCTGAGTTTATATTAAAAACATAGTTTCTAGTCATCACGGTTCAAGAAAAGCTTGAAAGGGTGACCTGTGCATAACCAATGCAGAGACATCTGCCTCAGTCTTCAAACAGTTTGAGAGGAGGGAACTGCCCCTGTGTCGCTCTAGGAGTGTTAACTCCAAGACTCACTGCTCAGAAGGGCTCCACTATCAGCAATACAGCAGAGTGCTCTGAATCTGGCAGAAGAAGGCCCACCCATCCTAAGAAATATACCTGAGCTTCTGGGGTAATGAATCGTGGGGGTGGGCGGAGAGTCTCTCCTGGATTCCATCTCTACCTCTCAAGATGTGTGGGAATGTCTTTTCTTACATCTCTACCATACTGCTGCTGTCACCACTCCTGGGGGAAAAGGAAGGCCAAGGAGATGAAGAAGAACTCTACAAAGGCCCCCATGTCATGGTATGATTGAGATCCTATAGTGCCTTAATCCAGCTACGCTTGTCCCCAAATATAGGAACTATTCGAAAAATAGTAAAACAAAATCAACATGTGAACAGAACAAATGAGATCATCATTAAAGTTTTCAAGGAACATAAACCTTTTAATGTACATATTAACATTCAGTACTAAAATATATGAGTCCCTGTTGAGCTGGAATGCAATTAGTAAAAGAGTTGAGGACAGCAAGCATGGGGATAAAGTGGCAGATAAAGTCTGTAGCTCTTTGCATGTCAGACACCCAATTAAGATTAATTAATAATGTTTGCCTTATTATAGACATTAACAGTCAATGCATTTCTTAATGCTGGGAGTATAAATTTTAGATATGAAATAGACCCACTGGACAAGCAAGTCCAGCCCCAGCAAGCATAGAGTATTTTTCCTTTATAACAGATGGCTTGTTGATGAAGGATCCAATCCTGCAGATGCTTAACTAGGTGCATAATTTTACTCACATGAGTAGTAACATAAGCTTCCACAGAACTATTCACGTAAGGAAAATTATACACAGGCTGAAGTGTTTACAGAATTGAGGCTTAGACCGATTCTTTGGCTAAAACTGGAGTAGCTGCATGGTGGATCAGACTAAGAAACTTTTCAAGCTTTCTCATCATGTTAAGTTCCTTCCCTGCTAATTCAGACAACAGCATAATGATGTGTTTCATGGAGACTAAGATACTAGCATTTTACATGACTCCCACACCTTGTTTAGAATCACCTGAACTTTCCCCAAGGCAGATTTGTCCATCTCTTAACAAAATTGTCAGAGAAAATATATCAGACGTAATAGTTAAAAATCAGTTCACTGTTGCAAAGGCCAATTTTTCCTTTCCTTGTTTCATTGCTTTTTAATAAGTAGAAAATGTCACAGTCATTGCCTGTAAATATCACCAAATGTTTATTTGTGTGGTATTGTTTCCACGATAATTTAGTGTGGATTAAATCCATCTCAGTCTTGTTGAGAGACAGAAAGGCAAAGAATGTTCTAACCTTAAAGATATTAAAATCTCTGTGTGTTTTGTGGAGAGTAACCTTCCTTGATGGTACTCAATGCCAATGAGCATCTGTGTGATTCTTCTGCTCAGTGCTCATAATTCTTACCTTTGTACTAATGATTTCATGTCACTGAAAAATGTTATTTATTGATTATGCTGACACAGGCAGTAAAGCAAGACCCATTTCACATCTCAGAATGAGAAGGAGACTCATGCAAAACCAGATTCCAACTCTTTCCATTTTAATATTTTTTCTTATGGTCTATAAGCAAGCATTTATGTATTCAGACAAGGAGAAAAATATTGAGAACATAATCTGAGTTTCTTTTGAATGTAGAATGTCTTCTGTGTAACTCTCCAGTTTATTCAAAACAGATTGGGGGAAAGAAAGCAAACAAACCAAATAGAACCAAGGGCTCATCACCAGGGATTGGATTTAGCATCACCAGAGCTAAAACCATGAGCTTCTACAACTTACACTAAATCCTCCAGCTCACCGCTGTATCAATCATACTCTGTGGATCCAGCAAAGAGGGGACAATTGTAACACAAATGCAACAGTGAGGGGTTGCACTCACTACTACGGACTTCAAGTTCTACCCCTCTGCATGGCTGCACAGCTGCCACCTCCATGCAATTCTCCTCTCTCCCTAGACTGCCCTGACCCAGCAGCTCCAACTACAGCCACTCCATTTTTGCCCTAGTCTCTCTACCCTGGCCTGTGAGATCCTGTTTTTGATACCAAGTAAGCCAATCCATTTATCCCTACTCCCATGGGGGCACGCCTTCTCCAGACTCAGTTTAAGGGTTCCAAGAGGGTCTACCCCCAGCATTCTATTGCTTCAGGTCACTGACCTCTACTTTTCTCTCTCAAAGCTCCTATTTTCAAAAGTCTTAGTCTAAGTGACTTGCCCCAGGCCACACAGGGAGTATGTAACAGAGCCAGGAACTGAACTCCTATTTCCTTAGTCCCAATTCCCTGCCTGAACCCCAAGACCATCCTTCATTGGCAGATGAAATGTTTTGTTAAGCAGACACAGCAGGGAATATGCAGCACCTTCTTACTTGGTATTTCTATTTGTATTCTTTGCTTCCACAAACCTATTATTTATAACCTGTCTTCGGACTAAGATTTATTGGTCAGCCCATTACAGTGGTGCCTAAGCACAGGGTAGCAGAAATCTTGTGTGACTGACTGCCAGTAAATCAAAATGCAAGAGCTATATGTGAGAAGAATGATGTCCAGCCACAGCAGGTAAAGAGAATAACTTGGGTCATTTACTAAAATTAAAATATCAGATATCAGCATTAGGTTCGCTAACACATTCTAAGTTCCCAGAGCTACCTGTGCTGAGTGTATTCATTCAAAACAAGGGGAGGAACAGGCCATTTCTAAGAAGGGGAGGGGGGACAAATGGACCTTACCATTTACCAGGTCTGTGGATATCAGCACTGTTGCCTGTGGAAAGCATGTGAAGCAGGCAATCCCATTTTTCAGTGTGTCATGCCAATCCCCACAAGGCTTTGTCATGAGGTACGCAATACAGCTCAATTTATTTTATATAGTAGCCTTCATACAAAATAGCACAAAACACTTTACACAGAGAAGTAGAATAAAGAGATAATGCTCTGCAGAGCTCGGGCGCAGCAATTCATAAAGGCAGCAAAAGAAAATGATATATGAAATAGTAACAGAATAAGAGAAAAGAAAGCAGAAGCCTAAGGAGTCATGTTGTGTTCCTCCATTGGTGGTTACTTCTGAACTGATCCCCTAACCACACTCATTGCATTGCTGCTGTTGACATTTGATATTTGGGTTCAGCTGAAAGGAGTTTATTACAGAACCGCCATTTCAGGACATGTTGTCATGATCCAAAGCTATCAACCTTTAAAAAGGATGGGAGGAGGAAGAAGAATGATTTTAAAGCACTGACAAATAATTCCTATTCAGGGGTACAAAGAGGTCAGAGTGTACGATTACCTGAATAAAATTGTGCTGTCAGAAGCAAGTGTGACCTGACTGACTGGCTTTCTGCCCTATTATCATGGGGTAAAAGAAAAAGAAAGAAGCATGATAAGGAGAGAAAGATTAAAGGAGTACAAAAATATTATTTAATGCTTGGGTTGTGGATTTTCTGTCTAAAGTTTCTCTACTAACCCAACGTATAGGACCAGCTTCTGAAAAGTAAAAAGCTGATGCATGGTGAAAGTTCTAGGCATAATATTCATTCATTCATTCAAAGAATAGCCCCATAGGTAATCATGAGATTCTGGTCCTATCTTGTAAGATACTACTAACTTCTTGTAAAGTAATTGGTCAATGACACATAGTGCACAAGGATGAAAACGAGATGAATTATTACATATGAGAAGGAGAGTTGGCAAAAATTCCCAAGAAGAGGACAAAGGCTCGAAGGCATGCATTTGTAGGCTAGATCATGAAGGGTCACAAGCAAGGTAGAGAAGAAAAGACGCTGGCATTAATATCACCATTCCATTATTATATCTCTATGAGATTGGTTTATCTCAAGTAATTTTTGAGACATTCCCTAAGTCTGCATTTAGAGACACAGACTTCAGTTCTTGTTTATGCTGTCACCTTATACTGTTCTGGCTTTAACTGGATATAAAATGTATTCAATGTCCACTTTAAAAGTCCCTTTCCATTGGCAGAGGGGTGCAAAATGCCTAAGTAAAAATGAGAATTGGGCCCACGCAGTATGGCAGTTTTAAACAAAGACCTCTACCAAAGCTCTGTGATGCTAAAACATTGCTCATAGTGATCCCCAAGCACCAAAGTGCTATACAACAAACCAGGGACATTATCTGCCTGATTTAAAAAAAAAAGAAAAAGACTTAGAATGATGAATTCTCTGAGGGCTTGGCTACACTTGAAAGTTGCAGCGCTGGGAGTTACAGCGCTGGTCGTGCAGCTGTGTAGGGATAGCGCTGGTGTGTGGCCACACTCACAGCTACCAGCGCTGGTGTGTGGCCACATTTGCAGCATTTGCAACGCTGTTGGGAGTGATGCATTATGGGCAGCTATCCCAGCGTTCAAGTGGCAGCAACGTGCTTTTCAAAAGAGGGGGGTGGGAGGTGGTGTACTGTGACAGGGAGCGGGGAAGAGAGAGAGAGTGGATTTTTGGAGCCAACATGTGTGTTTAGCTTCCTGCCTTGAAAAATCAGAAAATGTTCGCGACCCCTTAGTCTTAACTCTTAATTGCAAACAGCCTGCATCCAAACGGACTCCCCGCTGTCAAGCAAACACTCACTCCCTGCCTGCCTCATTATCTCATTTGATTGTTCACAGCCAGGTACAGACTGATCACAGCAAACAGGAGCTGTGTTATAAGCAGCTCCGGGATCAACGGAGGTCCGGAGCTCTGAGTTCACAACAAAACAAAGAGAGGCTGCATAACAAAACAAAGAGAGTAATTTATAAAAGCATTCTGGGATATCTGCTAATACCCTGGAGGCCAATAACAGTGCTGGTGTGTGTCCACACTTGTCGAGCAGCGCTGGATCACCAAATTGCGGCGCTGCAAAGCGCCAGTGTGGTCAAAGCCCCAGCGCTGGGAGCGCGGCTCCCAGCGCTGTACGTTATTCCCCACAGGGTGGTGGAGTACGGACAGCGCTGGGAGAGCTGTCCATAGCCTAAGTTTTTTTAACATCATGTATTCTATAATCCCATGTGGATTCTTCACTGTATTCATTTTTGAATGCATATGAAAAACTTTTTTTAAAATATCTCTTTTCATAATCTGTGTAGAAACTGAATCAAGGTATCGCTAACATGACAATAATAATGCTCACCCTCCCCCCTTTGTAAAACATTTAGAGACATGGATTAAAAGTGCTGTAGACAAGTTGGTATTAATACTGTCCTTTTCAATTTTGCTAATATTTTAGTTTTGCTCAGCACCACCAGACTCTGCCAGAACGACCGATGGAAAACCTGGGACATATCTCCATGGCTATGATGATCAGTCCCCCCACAACACACCTTTCAAGATTCATGGATCCTACAGATGCTTACCACAAAATGTGCTGTGCTTCATCTAGGACATCAATTGCTCCCCAAACAACAATGTGAGTGAAACTAGACAATCACTTCACGCTTGAATGAACTCACACAGACAAGTGATACAAAAAGACAAAAAACCACCATATCATCAGCGGGTGAACACTTTTCACTAAGCAATCAGTCCATATCAGATCTTTCAATACGTGTCCTCAGAGGAAAATTGCACAATATCTTCAAAAGGAGAGCCCTGGGAACTTAAATTCATAACCCTGCTAGACACCAAAAACTATCGACTTAATCGACACTGGTTTTATAGCTCATTACAACAATTTGTAATACACCACACTGCCCATTACCCTTAATTGCCCACTTCAAACACGTTATGCATAACAAATCTAACCCCAGTTGACCACTTCATTTCAAATGATTGCCTCTAACATGCCTAAACTCTTCTGCTTAATCTGTCCCAACTTCTATTTTGCTCAGATAGTCTGCTTCCTTCCCCAGAGCTAAAGAGCTCTGTGTAGCTCAAAAGCTTGTATCTTCCACCAAAACACGTTGATCCAAAAAACAATGTTACCTCACCCCCTTGTCTCTCTCATTGTTCAGATCATACATACATAAGAATGACAGGACAATTCAATATTCTGACTTGACCTCAAAATAGTGCTCTCGTGGAGGATATATCTCTGTTTAATGTACCTTGCTGGGATGCTTTTTGCCTGTTTTGCAAAACTATGTGTCAAAAACAAACAATAGTAAACCATAAAACTGAAGAGCACATGAAGGCTATAAACAACAACAACTAGATCTTACACAGAAATTTTCACCTTTATATCTCAAAATGCATTACAAAGACAATAAGCATCATTAGTCCCAGGAAGCAACAGAGTTTACTATTATTTAACAAAAGAGATCTTAAACAAAATAGACTCTGGGCTCAGTTCTGTTGTCACACCAATGTAAATTCTGTAATTCATTTCACAGAAGACTTTGGAGCTAAAGAGGACACACAAAGGAGTTAAGAAAAGTGATTTAGGAGCCTAAATGGCACATTTTCAAAAGTGACATAGGCGCTTAGGAGACTAAGTCTCATTGAAAATCAATGGAATTTAGTCTTTTATCTGCCTGCCACTTTTGAAAATAGGGGTTGGACTTTTTGAAATGTTTACCCTAACCAACTTCGGTATTCATACACCACCAATTCATCTTCGAACCAGACTGCTGGTCTTAACCCATCTCAGAGATGCAAAGTAACAGGACTAAGCAGATAGCTAATCAAAGAAGAGCAAAATCATATACAAAATTATTGGTTTATTTCATTTGTGCAAGAAGTCTGGCTTTTAACCCAGATTGGTCAGCCTTTCTAAACAAAGGGATATAATTCATCCCAGGTTCATTGGTATGCTCCAGGCAGTTTGTGCCACCCATGGGACATAAAGTAGCTGTAGACTCAGCCCAACCAGCCAGTTAAGATGGGTTTATGAGTGCTTTCTGTTGATAGAGTGGCAGTGTAACACTCCCTCACTCATCCTGGAGGGCTGTGATAGCCTGTCTCTAGGCCTGTCTCTGTTTACCTGAGTACTGGGCTTGCCGGGGCTCAGGCAGCCAGCAAACAAACAGTCTTAAGGGGGCTGGGGCCACTTCTCTTCAGAGTGAGAGCCCTTTGCAGAGGAACGTGAGTCAGCCACCCAGGGAGATGGCCAGGGGGACGCGGGCCCTCCCTACTCCACCGCGTCCCAGTCCAGGGCCCTGGCAGGGGCAGAGTCAGCCGCCCCGGGGTCGGCGGGGACCTAGCCGCAACACGCCGATGCTGGGGGTCTGGGCTTTGAAGCCAGCCCTACAGCAGCTGCCCCTGGGCCACTTCCTGCTTCCCCTGGGGTGGGTACCTCCTGCATCCAGACGTTGTCCAGCTCCTCCGGGTAAACAGCAGCGGGCACTCCAGGCCAGTCGTCATCCGCGTCTGGGGTATGAACTGGGCTAGGCAGGGAATCTGCCTTGAGCTGCTCCAGAACCACGGGACGTCCTTCCCCACTGCAAGTTCCCGCCCCGAATGGGCTGCGGGTCTGGTCTTTTATACTCTGGGCCCTGCCCTTCTCCTTCCAGCGAGGGGGGCTTAGGCTCCCCCCTCCCAGGGGTGGGTAACCTCCCTCACTCACCCCGGAGGTGGGAGGCCCGTCCGCCTCACTACAGGCATGTACCAGTGATTATGGCCTGTAGAGTTCACCATTAACTCTTATGACACATCCTGGCAAAGATACATTGTTACTTAGGGACAGGCTGCGTCTGGCCCACCCACGGTCATACAAGGAGAGTCAAGAGTAAAGCCTCATGCCACCTCTGAGACTTGATTAAAACAACTGTTGTCCTTGTGCTCTCCTGAGCAGGAGGCTTGGTCCCTCCCCTGCTAGTGCTCTTATGGGTGCTAGCTACAGGGCAGAAAGGGGCAGGAAGGAGGCAGGGCTCTGGCCCCTCCCTTGCTTCAGGTGGAGTGGTTGGCCGGCTGCAGAGGAAAGCATATACGTCACGCCAGTACTATAGCAGTGCATATACTACCCCTGCATACCAGACAGCCCAGTGATATCTGGCCAGGGCCCAACGTTTCCCAGGGCTCCAGCTGGGCAGTGCAGCTCCAACTGTTCCCAGCATGTGCCCAGGCCTAATATTCACAATTGACCTCCTCACTAGTAACCCTCATTTAGCTATTTTTATTGCTGTACATTTGTCACAGATTTTAAAAAGAAAATGGACCTAACCTTTGAGAGAATTTTCTATTAAAAAAAGGTTTATACCCTATAAATGTGTATTGTATCTTTTAAAATGTAATCTCCTCAACTGCTTATTCTTTATGTAAAAGCACACACACTCAAAGTTATTACAGTCAGGCTCAACTATTAGATATGGCAGCTATAAAGTGTAACTCAAATTTACATGTCAAAAATACAATAACTAGGAAATTGCCTGGCTATTTAGATACATGCCTAAACAAGGCTTCACATTATCTTAACGTATTTTTCCGAAATTTTGACACAAAAATTGGGCTATTTTGACAGGCTTCTGCCTTAAACCAAAGTCAGCCAAGGCAAACCCATTACCCATTGCTATCAAGACATGTTAATTCCAACTAATTTTATATGAATGCTAAGCAGTTTGAAATTAAGGCTGTCGCTCCATCATTTATTCGTGCTGTTCTAGAGGAACTGGGGAAAGGCTGAACACTAAGTTAAGGAGGACATGTCAGACTTACAGCTGAAATCCTGTGTTCCAGTGCTTTAGTTTATATCCTGATACTAGATAGACCTTCTCAGCCCATTTAATTTTCTCACTTTTTTAAAGCACATTTGATTGGGATTTTCTTAACACTACAGGCCAGATTCACCAATATGTCCCAGGTCTTGTGACATAAAGGAACCAGAAACCTGGCTTACATGGCAAAACCAGTCTTCCAAATAATAAGCACATTTCCCAAATGGAAAAATTACCACTCAGGCTAAGGGCATGTCTACACTTAGAGTGGTGAAGCAGCATGTGTGGTGAAGACACTGTAGGCCGACAGGAGAGAGCTCTCCCATTGGCATAACAAAACCACCCATGCGAGAGGCAGAAGCGGGGCTTAGTCTTTTACAAATATTTTGGGGTTTGCTAATGGAGTGGTTTCTCCTTACGATTTTTGGATCAAAAACAATCATGAAATCCAAACCATCTTTGCAAAACATTGGTCTGGGCCTTCTGAATTCCAAAGTGTATAACTGAACATACCACAAGTCAACTTCTGTTTTAATTGACACCAACTTAATTCCATTGAGGTCCACAGAGCTGAACAAGTGTAAATAAGAGAAGAATATGGCCCTGCATATAAGACAAGTCACATGTGACTATTTGGGATGAATGTATTGTAGTGATAGCTATATCATTACATCTGGATTAACGAAGGAGAGACTGCTATTTATTTCTGTGATGAGACAGTCTTTTATTCCCTGACACTCCCCTCAAAGGGAATCAGATTTTTAACATACCATAGATTATTGTTAAGTGAATATTTACCATGGCTCCTCTTTCAAAGCATTGGCAATATTAGGCTACATGTAAACTGCTTCCCTCTATTGGAAGAAAAGTTACGTCTTATCAAGTGTGTCATTATATTCCCCTCTACTGGTTGACCTACAAGTCTGTTATACACTGCACTCTTACTTGTTCACCTATCTTGCATGTGTTAATTGTTTCCTGCAATCTACATCAGTTGCACAGGAAATGGTGTGATAAATATGGTATATCTTTGTTCAGAATCCATAGCTGACATTTCATTACTTACTTCTCCCATGGCTTTGTTTCAAAACAAGAGTGGTTTCTATTAATGTCATTACTTTTCCTTCTTCACACAATGCAGTGTCAGCCTATGGAACTCTTTGCCAGAGGATGTTGTGAAGGCCAAGATTATAACAGGGTTCAAAAAAGAACTAGATCAACTCATGGAGGATAGGTCCATCAATGGACATTAGGCAGGATGGGCAGGGATGGTGTCCCTAGCCTCTGTTTGACAAAAGCTGGGAATTGGTGACAGGGGGAATTGGTGACCTGTTCTGTTCATTCCCTAGGCTAGATGGACCTTTGGTCTGACCCAGTATAGCCAATCTTACGTCGTTTGCATGGTAAAATTAATGAGAGAAATGTAGCATCTACTAAATGTTCCTAATTGAGGGTGGCTTCTAAATCAAGTTATATAGCAGAGGTTGTGATGGAGTTCACCAACCCCGTACTGCGCTGCCGAGGGTGGACCAATCATTGTGGGCCCAGGTGACCACACACCCTTTTCCCTGCTGTGCATGCTCCAGGTGGAGAAGCCACATAAAAGGAGGCAGCCCAGGTCAATCGGGGTGGATGATGGAGGAGGAACGACGTACCTCTCTGTGGCTAACCACCTCAACCACAAGGGAATTGGGGGCTGGGTGCGAGTATAGGGAGTCATGCCCTTTTGTTGGCACAAAGTACTTGCGCTGAGCCCTTTTGGAGCTGGGGACAAGGAGGAGGGAGTCTGCCACAGGGCAGTGGTAATCACTGATACCCCATCATGAAGGGGTAATGCCACCCTAGCAGGTGCCGAGGAGGAGAGGACATCAACCAGGGAGTCCAAAGGCTCTTCCAACTCCTCGGCCTGGAGCCCCAGGTTAGATGTGACCCTCTTCAATAGTTCCTAGTGCACCTTAGCATCATCCTGAGGAACTGGGTGAGGGGGCTCCATAATGTCCTCATTGTTGCCAGACGAAGCCGATGAGGGTACCACAGGAACCTCCACATCCATTGGTGGTCCAGCAGGCTGCTCCCCCGGGTCCTCCTGGACCTGTGAGGCCCCTCCCCTCAGAGGCCCAGGCACCGGAGGAGGTCGGGATGTCGAGGCCGCTGGCCTGTCCGAGGCTCCCAACACCGATTGGGCAGCCTGGGAACATTGGGTGAACCCCCAAGGGTTCCATGGGTACCATGGTGCCAGCCTCTGTGCCTGGGGCCATGGGACAGGTTTCAGTGGCGAGGATGTAGGTGGCACCACAAGCAACGGAGGCTGCCCCACAGTTAGGGAGTCCTGCTCGAGGCTGGAGCTGTAGCCAGAGCGGTTGCTACAAGATGACCACGATCTGGTAGAGTGGTGGCTTTTATCTGACCAGTGCTGGTTGCTGCGCCCGGAGGCAGACCTGTCCAAGAGAGATGAACATCTTAGTCGGGGCCTCGGGAACTGATGGCGTTTGGTGGATCAGTGTCGGAAACCCAGTGATCTACGCCTTATGCTACCCTACCGGTACCGGGACGTCGAGCGGGACCGGGAGCTGTCATGTTCTGGATGCTGGGAGGAACTCCCTGAACACGGCGATCCCTGTCTTGGAGACTGATGACAGTGGTCCAGAGACTTCAGTCCCTCGATCAATTCTGGGATCTGTACCGAGCTCTCGGCAATGCGAGGGGTCGTTCTCAGTGCTCCTGCCAGGAGGCGCACTCCTCTGTGGGTCTGTGTCAAACTACTGGCAAGGTACACCTTGAATCCTGCTGTCTGTGCTCAAGGTGAGGGGACAAAAGAGGGCTCCAACGTACTGTCCCAATTGCCAAGTTTTGACTGGTTACATAGGAAGCCATAAATTGTCTCAATCTCACAACCCAGCCCAGGCTCAGAATTCCAAATTTGGCCCAGACACGTTCACAGACAAAGCCCAAATGAAACAAAACACTAGCCTGAACCTTCACTTTTCCTGAGGTTGGAAAACATTCCGTTACTTTTTCTGCTAGATATTTGCATGTAATTCTATCATTATAATCACTCGTGGGAAAAAAAAATGATGTACTTGATTTCCTCTCTTAAATCTTGTTTGCATGGGACAAAGTTCAATGGAGCTGTGTATTGTCAAGGAGTCAGTAACTGGATTTTGGTTGTTAATTCTTTTAGACTTTGCCTCAGAAAAACATCCCTATTGCAGACATCACTTAAGCATGTGCTTTTCTTTAAGCATATGCTTAACTACTATTAAAATAAATGCCACATGATTAACTACTGTCCTGAATAGGAAAGGAGTTAAGAATGTATTCAAGTGCTTTCCTGAGCTGCGGTCTTAATTGATAGAATACAATTTTAATGCAATTGCGGTCTAGCCAGTTTAAAGAGCTGAATAGTTGGACATAGCTGTGGAAACTAAAACTGACCAATCGTTGCATTTGCTCCTCCTGCAAAAGGAAATTCTGCAGACTGACTAACATTTGTAAAGGTTGATCAGAGAGGCAGGACAGTTCTGTGATTAGTGCACTCCATTGGGACTCAGTCAATTTGGGGTTTGATTCCTGGCTCTGCCAGATTTCCTGTGTGACTTTGGGCAGGTCACTTGGGCTCACTCTGCTTTAGTTCCCCCATCTGTAAAATGGGGATAATCAAAATACTTCCTTTCTCCCATACTTAGTCTGTTGTGCTTACATAGACTGTAAGCTATTCAAAACAGGGACTGTCTCTTACAATGTGGTTACACAGCACCTTGCAGATCTCATGTGTGACTCCAGAAGCTACTAAAAAAAATTTAGTTATAATAATTAAAGATGAATTTCCTTTAATCGGTTCTAAATATACAGCCCTTTGGTTTCAAGAAGGCAAGTGTAGTTGAAGAACAACATAAAATATAGATTGCACCAACATTTTGAGAGCCATGTAATCTCCTTCTGCCATGAAATCCACAGAAGGGATTTTGAACAAGCAAGTCTCTGCAAAGGCTATTCTGTCTTAGGGACATGGCAAGGTGAGGGTCTCATATCTTGCTCCTATGTAAAATCAATCAGCTTTGCCTTTAACTTCAGCAATAGCTGGACAGGGCCCTTCATTTCAAGGACTCAAAGTTTCAGCAGGAAGTGTCCTAGTAATCCAATCCCACCACAGATGTCACTGAATCTTACCCTACAATCTGAATCTATTTAGGACAATTTTAGCATGTAGAATAATTATGGATAATTGCTTCAGGTTCAACATATTTCAGCATTTCACCAGGCCTTTGCCTGACTGAACTTTTAGCAACAACAACAGTTTTGTACTATTATTTCTGGAACACAGCTGGATTTTTGCAAATGCATGAGGACAGGGCACTAAAAGCCTTCTCTTCTCCTGCTCCCCCATGGAGCCCACACAATCACATCCCCACTGCTGTGTATTTACCTACCTTTCTAGGCCTTTACATATGCTCTGCTGAGCATAGGGACCATTCTCTTCTAGCACTTCTGGCTCTCAAGCCACCCTACTTAGGTCAAGATAGAACTGTGCCATAGAGCCATCCCTCCACTGCACAAGCCACTGGAACTAGAAATGTGCATGGGAGCATATGTTAAACACAAAAAGGGATATACCAGCATAATGCTTGATCTGAGCACGAGTGCACAGTGTCTCCTGGTGCTCCCATTAGGGTGGTGCAGCTCCATACTGCCCATAGGGGCTGCAGCTAAAAGCGACTGTCTAGTTCTTAATGCCCTCTTCCTTCCTTTACTGATTTTCTATGCGCCACATCCGCTGGGGAGAGAATGCTTTTTACACAGAAACTCAGAGCAATTTTTGCCACTGCTGAAATCTTTAAGAGATGTAGATGGCAATTAATCTGCAGCTAGGAAGTAATTGCACCATAATGCAGTAATTGAGCAATTTGCAGCAGGAACAGAATTGATGAACTACTTAGCAACAATTTGTGTTCACCTTCTCTTGTATAACTAACCCAAATGCAAAGTGTGAGGGGAGAGAAAAAATCTGAGCTAAATTCTTAAATTCTCTTTAGAGCAAATTTCAAATTAATCTGAAATATAACTACACAATACAATTTGCATAAACACAGCGCTTTAGTAAATCTCATAATCTCTTCCCTCTCAATGGGTTGCTAATGTAGAATAAGTCATGGACTTGATGTAGTATATTTTGGTATTTGATCACAGGGAAAAGGAGGAACAAGGGAGAGATTAAAAATGAATTTTAATTCCCGATTATACCTTCAATTAAATAACCCAAAATCATCTAGCTAACCTTTCCTTACACTGGTGGCTACTAGCTAATAAAGTTTTAGGACAGGAGGTCTCTCCTTCAGCATATAAAGTTTCTTCATTGTCCTTTATTCCATTTGTGCTACTCCCGTTGATAGAAGTTGGCATATGGCTCTCAGCACAATATAATTAAAGAGGCGATGCCTGGATCAGCAATTGATGAACTTGCTGATCCTGCAGGGAGCTGAGTGGCTCGCATCCCACTGAAGTCAGTCACTGAATCAGGCCCTGTGTGAGAGCAGGGTGTAGAACACACGCTGAATGTGGGTTACATTAGCAAGCAATCTTCCCTTTCTCTTACTCTTCTCACTATCAGTTCACTAAAATGGACTGGACTGATTCTGACTGCTGCGGGCTCCCATTCAGCTAGAGGGACATTCTGCTTCCTTCTAGAGTTGATTTTAATTATTATTTTACTCTGTGGAAAAATATTTTTGGTAGAAATCCAAATACTAAAATATTCTGGAGAAAATCTAAATAATTTTGATTTGGCAAGGCTACCTCAATTCCTCATGGGAGGTGTAATTTGGGTACTTTATGTTCTCATCTCCTCCAGGCTCCCAGGTTGGACTACATCTCCCAGGATGCACTATGGTCTGCCATAGAGGGGCATCATGAGAGTTCCTGGGCCTGTTGCACCATGGAACATGAAGTCTGGCTGAGGAGCCCAGCCTATAGAGAATGGGGACATGAGGAAAATGAACTACAATTCCCATGAAGCGCCTTGGCAACATTGCTTAAATCCCAAAATATTTGGGATTTGAGCATTCATTTTTTTCTGCAGAAAGCAGACACCTTTCATGAAAAAAATTGTTTAAATGGAAACCCAATTTTCCACTGAAATACAGTTTCAATGGAAATTTTTTGACTATCCCTACTATCCTTACTTTCAACATTATAAAAACCTTCCTGTGTTTGGATTTCTAAAACACCTTGAGACACACATTCCTGCCTATGCTTTTTTTTAAAGGGAGCATGAATCTAGAAATAGCTAAGCAACATGATTTCCAATTGCCCAAGAGACAGCTTAAACAGTTTGAACCTTTGCTGATTTCTATAACTGTAAGAGAAATAAAAATGAATTTGTGGACTCTTTTTAAGTAGGTAAACGCAAGGCCAAATCCTCTGCTGGTATAAATTAGTGCAGCTGCATTGACTTCAGGGGAGCTATGCCAGTTAGTACTAGCTGAAGATTTCACCCTGAAAATCCTGTAGTGCTCTGCACAGAATTAAGGGTGTTAATTCTAATGTGTAGGTCACAGTGCAACACAAGTAATTCTCGCTTTCAGAATCCCCCTACTGTTTCAATGGGAGAAGGTATTATTCTTTATTTCCTAATTTAAACTGTTGGGCAGGTTTGCTGTACTGCGACTATAAATCGGCACAGGTAGTTCTGAGAGACTAAGGAACTTTAGGGAATCTTTTGATAAATATAGTCTGAGTTTCAAATCTATGATGAGTTTCAAATCCAGTGTTTCCTACCAAAAGTGATAAATCATGAGTGAAAGAAACCCTCCCCAAAACATGTGAATTTTAAAAAAAATGGATTTTTGTAGATGCCTTCTGGTTTTTGAGCATTTGGAGTTCATGTTTCAAGGTTCCCTGAAAATATGAGGGCTAGGAACTTACGTGTTTTAAATGAAAGCTGTGATTTTAAAGTAACCACCAGATTCCAGCAGTTGGGGCTTTAAGGAAACCACCCAAATAAAAATCACAAGAGCTATCAATACCATGAAACTTGAACCTTGGTTTTTGCAGAGCACTGGTTAAAGCCTTTTTTAAAAATGATTGTAAACTAAATTCACGTCTTAATGCAGATATAGTAAAAATCTATTCAGTTATTTACTATCATGAAATGTTGCTGTATCTTGTTAAATTCTAAATATTGACATTTCAAATTTATCTTTTTTTTTTACTCCTTGGCCCCTCCTCCCAAAAGGCATGTTTTCCAGTTGAAATTTAAGAATTTCTCAGTTGTTTGATGACATGGCGTCACTTTCATCACACTGCAATGAAATGCAAAAACTTCATATTTCAGAATTCCATGTGGAGTATAAATATTTTGTGCAGCCTTAGTGGGTACCTGCTGTACTAGATATTTTCATCCCTCTTTCCAACCTCATCTGAAGAGGGCAAGCAAGCAAATAGGTGCCGCTGCGACACCAGAGAAAAAGGGTGGTGGGAAGTCCCCACCAGAATATTATATCAGGAATGTAAAGAGAAATTTAAGAACATTCAGGGTTAAAGTGTGCAGTGGAGTGAGTGATGGAAGTGGGACTGAGTCCCATGTCATGAAAGTCTTTGCATTGAGAATGTGTCTGTGACAAGTTGAACAATGTATGAAGTCTTAAACATAGAACCTTATCCCTTCCAGTTCACTAGGACGACCCACTGCAGTTAGAACTATGCTTGGTAGTGTCTAAAGCAGTGGTGGACAACCTGCAGCCCATCAGGGTAATCGGCTGGCAGGCTGCGAGACAGTTTGTTTACACTGACCGTCCATAGGCACGGCCTCCTGCAGCTCCCAGTGGCCGCGGTTTGCCATTCCTGGCTAATGGGAGCTGCGGGAAGCGGTCACCAGCATGTCCCTGTGGCCCGCACCACTTCCCACAGCTCCCCTTGGCCGGGAATGGGGAACCGCGGTCACTGGGAGCTGCGGGCAGCCGTGCCTGAGGACGGTCAATGTAGACAAACTGTCTTGCGGCCTGCCAGCGGATTACCCTGACGGGCCGCAGGTTGCCCACCACTGGTCTAAAGTTATTCCAGAGGCCTTAAGAATGTTTCAAATCCTTTGACACAGCAAGAGGAAGGCAAATAGTAAATAATAATACGTTTGATTGGAGGGCTGTTAACCCATGCTTTTGACTTCATAATAGTATAAAACAAGCAAACAAAGCCAGCTAAAGTGTATCTTTTGTATTCTTGTTTAAAATCTTGGCACCACAAGAACTTATAAAAATGATGGGTTTTTTCATCATATAAAGCCAGTATCTGTTAGGGGAATGCAATTTACAGCCGGGTCACATCTCAGTCCTATCCTTCTGCCACCGATGACATTTTGAAAGAAATTGTAAATGAAGCCTGGAAATCAAATAGCATTGCTCTAATAAAGAGCTCCTTGTACTTTCCAGACTGCACTGAAACACTGGAATTGTCAATGGCTGTTTACTTATTTGCCAAATGATGCTGACAGAATAGTTCTATGTTCTGATAAATTCAGGGCACACCCTTGCTCATCCAATGAAATGCATGAGGCCACTATAAAAAGCTTTGCAGGCTCAGTGTGCAATAGAACTGGCCAAATACAATCTTAAGAAAAAAAGATTGAAGCCAACCTATGAGATCTTGGCAGGATTATTTGTAATGATAGCTTGGGCCCCGATTGTGCAATCCGAGTGGCATAAGTATCATCACTAGAGCTTAGTGAATAATAGATTTTTTGGTTTGCTGACAATTCTGAATAAAAATAAAATAAATAGTTGCAGATTGAACCAAAACCAAAACTTTTTCCAGAATTTTCAATGAATTGAATAATTTGTTTAAAAAATAATTTTGGTCTGAATTAAGCATTTTGTTTGAAGATTTCATAAAGTCCAAAAAATCATAAACATTTTAAATTTGATTTTTGATCATTTTAAAAGATTTTATTTTAATTTATACAAAATTATATTAAAGGAAATTTGAAACAAAAATTTGTTTTGAACTGAAAAATCAAAACAACATTTGGACATTTTTGGATTTCTTTTAACATGAGCAATTTAGCAAATCTGACACAAATTTGTGAGAAAAGGTGAGTGAAGTAATATCTTTCATTGGACCAGCTTCTATTGGTGAGAGAGACAAGTTTTCAAGCTTATGCAGAGCTCTTCTTCACATCTGGGAAACATACTCAGAGTGTCACATTTCAGTGTTGCTCAATCTGTACTTAAAACTTCATCCAGCATTAATCTACACCTGTAATAATGATTCCATAAAATAAATAATCTGCCTTTAGTTATACTTCTGCAACATGTTTTCTAACACTATAGAGACAATACAATAGCAAACATGAGTAGTACATTGACAGAATCTGCCCCAATGTGAGCAAGATGTATTGACCTAATGGTGAATCATTCTTGGTTTGTAGACCCATTTGTACCTTTTGACTTACCACATTATATAACTAGACCCATTAAAATCAACTGAATGAAAACAGTGAATTGCTTGTTCAGTAATGTATTACTCAGTGAGAGCAAAGGTGGCAGAACTGGGACCTAAAAGAGTCAGAAAATGAATCCCCTAGTCATATTGGTGATCAATTATTCACCTAAATAATCATATTGACTTCAACGGGACTACTTCAAGGAGTAAGGTATTAGTGGGATATCACAGTCTGGTCCTATGTAATTACTATCCTTCTCAGATACCTATGTTATATCAATATCCTCTTTCTGTAGGATCCTTGCTGAAGATGCATTAATTAATGAATTTAACCAGCTATAGATTTCTTTAATCAGCTGCACTTTTGCCACAACTCAGCAGCAACTTTGTCACTGTCCTACTAGGGTGGCAATGCAACCTCTCAATCATTGATCAATGTCCAGGAATTCATTGGTCTGCTTTCAGTGGAATACCAATGAAGGCATGCCAGAGACCACGTGAATGTTTATGTAGGTTTCTAATGACACCTCCAGAACCTCTCAGAGGAGATCCAAGTACAGCAGAGTTTGCCTTGCCTCAACAGCATTCCTTACATTCTCTACGATCACTCGCAGCAGAGCGACTTACACAAGCCATCACAAAGAAAGGACAGAACATTTCTGGGAGCTCTTTTTCAAATATCAGATTTGAATTTGGCACTTGCGACTAACAAACAAATCCCAGCTCCATTTTAATTAAAGTACTGTGAGGACTGGCCTTAAGAATAAACAGTGCAAACACAGGGATCCTTTGGTCCTGTGTTGAGGTGAGAGAAAACAGGCCAGCCTATCCATTCCCTTTGGCAGCTGGAGTAGAAGCAGGGAAAGCACAGTCACACGACTCCAGTAATGATCTAGCATACATCACCTTACTTGATGGCCTAGGGAATAAGAGGGAGAAAGGCCATCTTTACTCACCAGGCTTTTCCTGTGACTCTGGCTGTGGTGGGCAGAGACAGGGCTACTCACCTATTAGTCTCTGCTGCAAACAAGTGGTCAATTATCAGGGCCGGCTCCAAGCATCAGTGAAGGAAGCAGGTGCTTGGGGCGGCCAATGGAAAGGGAGCGTCACATCTGGGTCTTCAGCGGCAATTCAGTGGCGGGTCCCTCTCTTTCTCTTTGAGCTGCCACCTAAGAGGAAGACAGGGAGCGAAGGACCCGCCGCCAAATTGTTGCCGAAGAAGGAAGCGGCGCGATTGAGCTACCACTGAAGTGCCACCGATTGGCTTTATCTTTTTTTTTTTTTTTTGCTTCGCCGCTTGGGGCAGCACAAAAGCTAGAGCCAGCCCTGTCAATAATAACACTGTAATTTTGGTTCCTGTCCTGAAAAACTGGATGGTCACTGAGTCAGAAAGTAATTCTTACATCTATGAAAGCAGATTTTTTATGGACGCATCCTATAGTATTTAAAAGGGATTAAACTGAGAGGGTGCTATAAAAATATCATAGGAGCCTACAGACATTATACAATTTAATATCCAACCATATCCTTTCACTAGGTTTTTAGAATAATTCTGGAACGGGGCTATAATTATCAGTTTAATCCTATAGGATAGCTCAAAGCAATGTATACAAAGATTATCCGTTGCTATTAAATTTTGCAGGATATGTATCTAAGGCTAGCATTCAGTCTCTTTGGGCTGGAAGGCTTTTGAATAATCCATTTGAATTTATCCTACTGAGAGTGACAGAAGGGGCTTCAATAGTGATGTCAGCATAATGGGTGACCACAGCAAATTTTATCAGTCTCTGTGCATATCCTTGTTTTCAAAGGAGCTCCAGAATACAAGTCAACAAAATCTAAACTTGCAGGGGATGCAACACAGCTTCATAGAGGAATAATAAATACCCTGAGTTGGCATATACCACACAGAGAAAAAGAAAAATCATGTTCAGAATGAGATCCTGATCCTGTGGTTTCATTCCAAATATTTCATCACTCATTTGAACAACTCTGCTATCTTCTGCACTTGTAGCAGCTTAAGTTCCACATACTCGCCATATAAATTTCTGGTCTGCTTCTTAAACATAAACCTTCTGGGGCATATTTAGGGCTGCATTTGAAAAGTAGATCTATTTCTTGAACATGAGCAAGCACATAGGTCATGTAGGGACATCTTCATTCAAAGTCAGAACCATTGAGGGATCACCTTCATAAGTTTGGGTGGTTCATTTTACATTCACTTGTATAGAGTGCATTTATTGAAGCTCATTTCCCTCCTGCTTTATGATTCTTCAAAACCCTTATGATTTCCAACTTGAGACAGAATCCTCCATATATTTCATGTGTCAAATGCTGGGCAATAACATGAGAGGACCACATTTGTGTTAAAGTAAACTGGCTCTAACTGTTCACAGAGCAGCTCCAACCGTGAACCCAGACTGACATGATAACATCTCCTCCAAAATCTTGCCTCCTGCAATCCATGACCATCCCTCCAGGTTCCAGGGAGGTTGTGAAACCAGTGGCAAGTGACAGGGAAGGTGGGTAAAGGAGCTCCTTGAGGGTTGTAAAATGGGATGGGGCCATGACAGTGTTGTAGTGGAACTGGGTGAATAACCGATTAATTGGTTTACTGGCTATTTTGAAAAATTGAATAAAATGTATTTTGATTTTGTGAATTTTTTTTTGAATTATTGTAATGAAATTAATGGAAATGTCAAAATTAAATCATTTTGAACTGAAAAATCAAAACATAGTTTAGGAAATGTCAAAATACTGTGGTTTGTTTTTTGGGGAAATTTTTTAGGTTTTTATTTCCTATGAAGTCAAAGAGTTCCAGGAAGTCAATATGAACTCACAAAACATTTCAGCGATACTGAATATGTATTTTTCTTGGGAAAATCATTTAGTCAGAAAATTTTGCCAGCTGTAGTTGGGAGGCAGAATTGGCAGTGCAGGGAACTTCGCAGAACTCTAAAACGGGTGGCATGTAGCTTAGTGGGTGGGAGAAGGGTCACATCCATTCTAGCTGTTTCTTCACCCCTAACCACCTCCAAATTCAAACGTCTGCTGAAAAAGTTGCTCCAGCTTTCGCCTACGTTTATGAGACACCAGGCCAGGAAGCCATGTAATGGCAAGAGAAAGACCCTGGAGCACATGCTCCCTCTCTGAATTTCCCCATGAAAAGCAAGCACCTTCTTTGCCTCACAACCAGTATTTTATAATTCCATTAGCCTTAGAAGCTACTGTGTATGCTTTGGTCTGTTTATATATTTGTGTTTTATGCCCAACTGGGTTCCATAGAGATTTCCTGCAACATTATCTATTGAAATGTCTTGCAATCTCTTTACTTACTCATCCAGACATCCTTATATGAGCGGAGGGAGGCAGTGAAAGGTGGGAGGGGACCACAAGCCTGGGGCAAACATATATAAGAAATAACTCCTCAGTTAAGTGCAAACAGTGCTCACATTGCCACAGATTACAGCACGCCTATGTGCTCCTGAATCATAAAACTGCCAAGTTATTAACTGTTTCACAGAAAAATGTGGTCTAGAAACTTGGGAAGTAAAGCTTGCAATCTGTCCACGTAACCAGTGCTAATTTGCAGACCAGGTTTGGGAATCAAGAGAAAGCCTCAGAATGATTGTCTGCAATTTAACACTATAGTATAAACATTTTATTTATTTAATCTGTTATGATTCTGAGGTCCCCAAAAGCCTCCTCTTGAGAGTATTTCTCTCTACCAAGACATCCCTCTAAAAAAGCCTCATTTTACCAATTTTAGTGCCAGTGTGGTTGCAATCTTGTGGGTCAGATGAGACATAGCGATGTCAAGCATATAAATGAATAAAATATGAGTTCCATGACACAAGACAAGATGACACATTGCAGTTTCCAAAAGCAATATAAAGCCACTGACACTAAACCCACCATCTCAATTCTGAGAAGTGGACTGATTTTACAAATGGACTTCTGCCTACACTAGTTAGGTACATCCAGATGGAGGGAACTAGGTAATCGGTAGCTGAATGTGCCAGATATGGGCTGACTTTTTATTGATTCAAATGGCAGCACAGAAGATGGAGGAATCCTAGAGGACCTACAGCAAAATAATTAATAGGAGGGATAATCCAAGGGGTTGTACATTTGAGCAATTCTATTGAAGTTAAACACTTCAACAGGCCTTGAATCAGTCTCTGCATGGGAACTGCTTTCAGGGATATATATGATATTCAAGTCGGTATCAGTCATACTACTAAATTATTGCTGCAGATATCCTTATTTAAGTATAATTATTATTTTTAATTACTTATTTATATTGCCATAATGCCAGATGACGTATGCAAGATTAAGGCCCCACTGGGCAAGCCTAAGAATTATACTAACATACACAAAGACAACCCCT
The DNA here is from genome assembly GCF_016161935.1 of Mauremys reevesii. Taxonomy (NCBI): domain Eukaryota; kingdom Metazoa; phylum Chordata; order Testudines; family Geoemydidae; genus Mauremys; species Mauremys reevesii. The sequence goes on from NC_052628.1 coordinate 111,912,700, forward strand.
GTGAGGAGGAACTGAGTAATAAAGCTACTGGTCCAGATTATGAGTAACATATGCTGAAGAAGAAAGGTAGAAAGGGCCAGATTTATGAAGGTAGTTAGGTGCCTAAATATGCAGATGATGGAATTTACAAGAGTGCCTAAGTGAGTTAGGTGCCTAACTCCCATGACTTTCAAGGAAGCACTTTTATTCTTCTGAAGTATTTGATACTGGTTGCTGATGAAGACCATATACTAGACTAGATTAACCCCGAGTCTAATCCAGTATGGCATTTCCTATGTTCTTATAATTCTCTCCCTTTGAAATTTGAAAAGGACCTAAATGACTTCAGAGCCCAAGTCCCTTTGACTTTCATGGAGAGTTAGGCTCCTTAGAGGCTAAGCCACTTTTAAATATGGGACTTGGGCTCCTTATTTATTTTAGTACTCCAGCAAATTTTACTCTATATCTTAATTTGACTGGTAGGTAAACAGATACATGAAGAAGTTAAATGAGCTTCTCAAAGTCACATAGCAAGTCAGTGGCAGAGAAGGAAATAAAATCCAGAAGTCCTGATTCACAACCCTTCTGGTCTAACCATTGGACGACATTGTTCCTAGGACCGAAACATTATTAATAGCTTTCAGCCTGAGGAGACACTGAACTAAAAATTAAGGGTCACGGAGCAAGAGAGAGGAGATGAATATTTTATTCCCAGCAAGCTGCATCTACGGAGGATAAGATACCCACAAACCAGCTAACTCAGCAAATATGACATCTACTGAAATAGCATTTCCAGTGCTGTAATGTCAGTTCTAGAACTATCATCTTCTGAAAGTGACCATGACCCAAATTATACATAAAAGCAGCACTGCTCAGAAGCAGATAGAGATGAAGGTATCAAAATGTTCCAGACACCTTTCAAGACCTATTATATGCCATCTGGAAGCTGTTTGTTTAAATTTTTGTATATCTCATACAAAAAGCAAAATAATTCCTTTTTAAAAATTGTTATTCTCTTAAAGTCTTTAACCTCTGTTTGCAACTGTCAAAAATGTTAACTCTCTTCTCTCTTTGAGCAGGAAACACTGGGGATCATTCTATCAGCATTTGCAATTCAAAGAGCACTAGATTTCACTTTACATTCTCTTGAGATGGAGGAATATGGTCATATTACCCAGGCAAATCAAATACAGCAGAAACAGTTGTTGCATTAACCCTCAGAGCAAATAAAATCCCATTCTCCTACAAAGGACTCTGTATTTCTCTGACCCAGTCTAATTCCCTAGAACTTTTCCTTGTGTGTTCATAAAAGTTATGAGATACATGCACTGGCTTCCAGTTTTTAGTATGAATAATAACAGTTATTGACAGAGTTTGGTGAAATATTTATTATGAAAAATGTCTTTGACAAAATGTCCCTGGTTTTGAGTTTGCAAAAAAAATGAGTGAAATAGCTGCATTTTTGCAAATTTTTTCACATTAATTAAAAATAGAGAGAATTGCATAGATTTTTTCAATATTAGTATGACTGGAAGTTTTCATACATTTCAAAACATCATCTGGAAATTGATATTCAGAAGGACGCATAATATGGTAGAAAGATGGCTATTTTTGTGGTTTCATGCAGCACAGACAGACCTTCATACAGTGCTTTAGCTGAAAAGGTAAATTATTCAGTCATTTGCATGGCCACATCATCACATTATACCTGGAGGCCTGGACAGAATAGTCTTGAGCACTATTCCAATGAAGCATAAAACCAGTGCAAGTATCCTGGGTTATTCACGGGAGGTTTAGAACTTTAATGAGGCCTGAAACATGGAGCCTGTGAGGTTACAAGGTCTGCATTCTATATCAGTAAAACTTAAAATTCAGGCTTCAATTCAGGAAAGCACTTAAGTGCATACTTACAAAAAAATCTCATGTTTAAGCGCTTTCTTGAATATGAAGGCTTTCCTGGAATCAAGGACTCAGTGATCACCTCAGATATGGTTCTGCTCGTGAGTGATACACATCTGTAACATCCACTTTTTCCTTCCCCCCTCCCCTGTGCCACAAACCCTCTCCCAAGAACCACACTTAAAGCTTAATGGAAAAGACAGTTCTTCACATTGGTGGACGGCCACACTGAAAAGTTTAGATCAAAATTATAGGCTTTACCAGCATAGCTGGTGGAATTTTGAACTCTCATGAGCATCACTGACAAAACAAGGTGCTCACAAAGGTTACAGGGTTAAGCTGCTCTTTCATATTTTTGGTTGTGAGTGGAGGAACTACAAAATCCCACTGTAATAAATAAATAAATAAATAAAACCTCAGGAAACACCCAGACACTCTTTCCGCCCCCCGCCAATAAAATGGTTATGAAAGAATTTAAACAAAGTAATGTTGTTAAGAATAATTTAAAACAAGATTAATGCTGTTTCCAACACCATCTTTTATACCCCCACTTCCCCTCTCACCTGAACCTAGAGCCAAGACCCCTTACCTCATCCATTCCTCCCAGTCTACATTTCCAAAAGGACCCACAGACTATGATTATCTCCATAGACACGCTACATACTGCATTTTAAAATATCCATTTGCAATGGCAGCAGCAGTACTTATGTTGCTGAATAGTTACCTAGCCTGCAGACCCTAGAAGGGTTACAAGATTCATTCATTGGGCTCATTGAATGAGCCCAAAAAGTAAAACTGCAAACAACAGTTTGCAGCATAGTCTGTCTGCATCTAATATTTTGAAGTATGGCTAGACATGGAAAAGTGAATCTGTAAAAGGAGAATTGGGGTTTCCGTATTTCTTGCCTCCCATTGATTTTCAGTTCAATCTTTGAGTAATTTTGCTTCATTTCATACATTTTAAAAATGTGCTTTTCTACCTGCTAGTCCAAATTCACCCTGTTACCTGAAAGTGCAACTTAGGATCATTGCCAGGGCTTAAGACATTATGCCATTTTATGTCCACATATGCAGGATGAGGGGGAAAGAAAATGCGTTCGAGATTTAGGCAAAGGTTATACAAAGTAGAGTCTTGAAAGCAAGTTTAAACTTGATGCTCAATGCAATAGGGGGCCAGTGAAATGACAAAAGAGGGGTGAGAGGGAAGGGATCCAGAACATAGTCTAAAGTGACAAATGAGAAAGATCTTTTTGGTGGCAACATTCGGGATAGACTGACAGGGAGGGGAGCACAAGGTTAATATCAAAGAGCTGGGAAGAGAAGATTGCAGTAGTTTAGACCTGTTACAGGTAGTCACCAAAAGCATCTGAGGGGGTTTGATGGTGCATGAGAAATCAGTTTGATAGCTCAGTCCATCATTCCTACAGGTCAATTTTCAACTTCATAGTTAGCACTTTCAGTTGAGGCCAAGAAAGGAAAGAGAATGAAAGCTGAAATAGCCTATAACCGCTTGAGGTAATAAGTAGAGGTGGGGGTACAGGCAAATTCAGAGGGTGATGGTGTAGAAGCTAACAAGGCCACTGCTTGTTCTCTAGGTGTGCACCTGCTCGGGGTGTGTGTGTGTGTGTGCGTAACTTCACTTTACAAGTGAGTCAAACTACAAGTTCCACATTCCCATAAAATCATCAAAAGTCACAGATAAATATTTTATTTTTTTAAAAATCAGCCTTTTCCTTTTTAAAGTTTCACAATATAAAACAAATTCTGCAAAAACAGCTGCTCCTTCCTTGAATTGTTTTGTTTCAAACAGGCCTAGACTTCTTATTTAATTAAAGAGACGTGAAGTGCAGTGAACCCTTCACAAACAACCAGATATAACTTATGTGGCTCATTCCACTGTATGGGAGCTTTCAGACCCACCATAAGATGTACATGGGTTATCCTCTTCCTTCTTTGATCAAAATAAAATTCTCCCAGTGCATTGAATAAAAGCTGCCACTTAATGAAACTTACTTTAAAATATATTTGAAAATGTACATGGGGGGAAGGGGGAAATGTTTGCTAAATGTACAGAAAAACAGTCCCCTCAACTCTGTGTTTCAACGCCAGTCTTGGCTGTTCTGCTGGGCCAGCCAGAAATATTGACTCTTAAAAGACTTGCTTATCACCATGGTTGATAAGCAACTTGGAAGCGGGAGAGAGGGATACCCAACAAATCCAAACCCATTTTTCCAGAGAGCTATTTCTGAGAAGGTGATGAATGACATTCTGTCAAGCTCAAGGTTTTCATAGTAAAACTGTCTAACATGGTTTATATAGGATTTGATAGATAGCCCACATCACACATTAGAAAGGGGTAATGCATCTTACCACTCTTGATTAATGTTTCTTTGGTTCGCTCCGTCTCTCAGTGACTGGGAGGGGAGGGCTACAGAGAAAATGTGAAATGTTTCCTGTAGGGGTTGCTCAGGAGATCTGACTATTAACATGCTGAGCAGATTAGGAATGTTCCCCTTTGTGCAAAGGATGTTCATGCGTCAACTCTGCAAAAGGCAGTATCATAAGGATAAGCCCAATACAAGTCATTTAGGGACAGGTTGTGCCTGACTGATATGTGGATATGTAAGCGGGGAGGAGAGGGAATCTATCTATATTAGGTACTTGCATGGCCCCCATTACCACAATATCTGAACACCTCAACATTTTTAATGCATTTATCCTCACAACATCCCTGTGAGGTAGTGTGGCGCTATTGCCCCATTTTACAGATGAGGCACTGAGGCACAGAGAGGATAAGTGACTTGCCACAGGAAACACGGGAAGTCTGCAGTGGAACAGAGAGTCGAGCCTGGGTCCCTGGAGTCCTAGGCTACTGCTCTAACCTCTGGACCACCCTTCCTCTCTTAGCCCTGGTCTACACTATGAGTTTAGGTCGAATTTAGCAGCGTTATATGGATTTAACCCTGCACCAGTCCACACGACGAAGCCATTTTTGTCGACTTGAAGGGCTCTTAAAATCGATTTCTGTACTCCTCCCTGACGAGGGGATTAGAGCTGAAATCAACCCTGCTGGGTTGAGTTTGGGGTAGTGTGGACGCAATTCGATGGTATTGGCCTCCGAGAGCTATCCCAGAGTGCTCCATTGTGACTGCTCTGGATAGCACTCTCAACTCAGATGCACTGGCCAGGTAGACAGGAAAAGCCCCATGAACTTTTGTCTGAGCATGTGAGGGTTAGTGAACTGCATTCAAAAAGGAAAAGCACCATTGACTGTAGGTTTAGTTTTGGAATCCTGCTGCCAGGTTTTTTTTGGTTTGTTTTGTTTTTGGGGGTTAGATATTCATGGCTTGCTGCTGTGAATTGCTTTGCTTCATCTGTCTCCTCCAAGAATAAAATGGTTGCTTTTTGTTAACTATACGGCTGAGTCACAAACTTTATTTTATGCAGTCACTTGGCTCCTAACATGAAAGCATGTTTCTTTATCAAATATCCTGTTTTCCCTTCTGAGTTTACTTATGCAAGTAGAGAAAGGAGCCAACATTCTGCTTTGAGAGATTTCAGAGTGGTAGCCCTGTTAGTCTGTATCAGCAAAAAGAATGAGGAGTGGGCTAAAACCCACTTCATCAGATGCATGCAGTAGGAAAATACACACACACACACACAGAGAACATGAAAAAATGGTGGTTGCCATACCAACTCTAATGAGACTAATCAATTAAGGTGGGCTATTATCAGCAGGAGAAAAAAAACTTTTGTAGTGATAATTGGGATGGCCCATTTCAAACAGTTGACAAGGTGTGAGTAACAGTAGGGGGGGAAATTAGCATGGGGAAATAGTTTTTAGTTTGTGTAATAACCCATCCACTCCCAGTCTTTATTCAAGCCTAATTTAATGGTGTCCAGTTTGCAAATTAATTCCAGTTCTGCAGTTTCTCATTGGAGTCTGTTTTTGAAGTTTTTTTTGTTAAAGAATTGTGACTTTTAGATCTGTAATTGAGTGTCCAGGGAGGTTGAAGTGTTCTTTGACTGGTTTTTGAATGTTATAATTCTTGACGTCTGATTTGTGTCCATTTATTCTTTTGCATAGAGACTGTCCGGTTTGGCCAATGTACATGGCAGAGGGGCATTGCTGGCATATATCACATTGGTAGATGTGCAGGTGAACGAGCCCCTGATGGCGTGGCTGATGTGATTAGGTGCTATGATGGTGTTCCTTGAATAGATATGTGGACAGAGTTGGCAAGGGGCTTTGTTGCAAGGATAGGTTCCTGGGTTAGTGTTTTTGTTGTGTGGGGTTTCTGATGAGTATTTGCTTCAAGTCATTTGCTGTAAGCAAGTCATGCAACATTCCCATTGAATTCTGTGGGAAATGCATTTCCATGGTAGGTTTGACCCAAGGTGGTGGTTTTGTGTGCCGATTTGGAAGGAAAAAAAATCCTTTAACATGGTCTCCTTTATTTTCCCTCCACTCATATTATATCAATATTCCAGAGGCTTTTGCCAATTTGACTTTGAATAGATATAATTTATGAACACATGGATATAAATCATTACAACTGTCTCACTTAATTATGTTTTTAATATCCACATGATCAGGAGTGGAGGTTTACTTTGTATGTTTTTTTTTTAAATATAATGAAGGCAGGTGGCAATGCAGGAATATGAATTAAGCAGATTTTCTAAATATTTATGTAGTCAGGTTAATGAGATAAGATATAGGGCTGATTTATGGCCCTTACTGCCTGAGGTGTGATGCACAGTGGGATGCAAGGTGGGTGGAATCAAACCACAATGGAAGATCCCAGGGAGGAATTCTGGCTAACTCAGTGTCAGCTCTACGCTCCATGTCATGTGTTCAGTGTGCTACTCCAACTGCATCCAGTCACTGCACCATATTCATAGTTACCTCATCTCTCCTTGCCTCCAGGAATTGTGCTTGGCTTCAGCGTCAAGGTGCACAATTCTGAGGGAAGCTCTTCCTGTTCTCTGTCCCTCTAGTGCATTCACATGCATCTGAGCAGAATCTAACAAGCAAGAGACACAGACTTAGATTCCTACATGGCTGCCTACCACACTTCTTAGCGTATGCACAATGTGCCTCAGGTGGATATCAAAGAGATATGAAAGACAGCACAGGTGGGATCACTGGGTAAATTCAGACTTAGCCCTTCTGTTACTCTTGTTCTACAAGCAACACTCTCATTGACCTCAATGGAAATCTTGTGATGGCAGTGGGAGTAACATGCACTGAGAGCAGAATTTGGCCTAAACCCAGATTTACAAAGTAATTTAAGTCACCTAAAGATTTAGACAGGCTCCTAGTGAGATTTTCAACAGCAATTAACCTCCTCAAGTGCTTTTGTAAATCCCACTAGGTGCCTATCTATGTTTTTAAGATCCAAATAATTCTGGAAATCTGGCCCATATTCTACTTTTATTGTTTGTCCTTTTTTTAAGGAAAGTGGGGTTAATTTCAAAACACGTCTCTCTGTTGTGTCACAAATCTGGGGTGAAATATTTTGAGTGAAATCCTGGTCCCATTAAAGTCCATGAGAGTTTTGCCATTGACTTCAATGGGGCCAACATTTCACCCTTTGTATTCATTACACACAAAAAACTAATTAAAAGAATATTACTAAGGTTGCACTATCAAGCACTTAAAAGTTAGGAAATGCTAGAATTAAGATTACCAGTGCAACCTTAATTCACCCTCTTAATGCACATCTGTTCTGATACAGTCTTTAATTGCACGATCACCTACTGTTTTTTCCACAGGAACTCTGCCTCATTCAGTGCACAGGATGGACCTGCTCTAGGAATGAATCAGTGTTGTGTAGTGCAGGAGGCTGTTGTCTGTAGGATGCCTGCCTCATTTGCTGCCGAAATTGAAAAGATTGAGACAGAGAACAGGTTTTGTCTCTGTGTAATTTCCTAGTTTTTTTAAAAAGTGAACTGGAAAATAAAACAAAAACCCAGCAATTCCATTATCTGGCAGCAGATTGACACCCACCATGGTTCCTCAGCCAGGTTGAAACAAGGTAGATCCTCAGTCCAGACTGCTATCACTTGAACTAATGGAGTAACTGGTAGAAAGTGCTGTATAAACTGATACACAAACTACAGAGAGAGATCATTTTCACCATGGTTTGAAATGCAGGTATCAGCGGGAGGAAATGCAGCATTGTTTAATGAGGCCCATGTCAACGCTGCACAACAGTTTAGGACGGAATGTGAAGAATGCTGTATCCAGAACTGAAACTACATCTAACTGGATCAGGCACTTCCTAACTTTTGAGTGCTTGACTGTGCAAGCTGAAGATTCTTTTAATACAGTTTTTCCTGTATGACAAGCCCAGAGACATTTTTTTTATTCCTGTTTTTTTTTCCTACAACAGATACATTTAAACTTTGCAGAAGAAAATGTGGGCAGTATTACTCCAAAGTATTGATGACAACATTTGCAGATTTGCCATCAATATGTTGTTGTATCTGATCTCCTTCATGTGTGTTTGTGTGCATCCATGCCCGCATGCACACCCTGTAAGTAAAATGAATATGGCAACAAATGTGTTAACTATTTAACTAATTGCAGTTTTGTTTCTAACAAGAAGGGAAACAAACTTCTCATGCCTGCTGTGGGTTTTTTTAAATATTATTGTCCTGAGGACATTTCCTTTTAGAAAAAAGAAGGATTTTCAAAGTAGCCTCAAGGAGCAAAGTGTCCTGGCCCCAAGGGGAATTTCAGTGGGAGTTGGACCCAACTCTCTAGGTCTTGACTAAACTAGGACAAAAGGGGCATTTTCTAAATGTGTTAGCTAACACGCTTTAGCAATTTAAAAATCTAGTGCGGAGAGGTTACTTTTCTTTTTAATATCTAAGAGTTGGCAGCATTCACCGGCACCAGATAACAAGTGTTAAAATACAACTTGCCTCATTCACACTTGGGTTTTTAGGATGGAATTTTCAAAAGTGCCTTAGAAGCACAAATCCCACTTGAAGTCAATGGAATTTGTGTCCTTAAGTCACTTAGGCACTTTTTACCATCCTACCTCCCATGTTTGGTAAAAATGTCTCAGCCAACACATATCAAAAATGCACCTTCTATCCTAGTGAAGACAAGGCCTTACACTTTGAAAATCCCAGTCTAAAGCTTTAGTTTGAAATATCAAAAAGTGCTCAGCACTGGCCAAATTCTGTGCCAATAGTAAAAATAGTCAATAGTAAAGCTCCTATTGATTTGAGTAGGAGTAAGGTTACACCAATGCTGAGTGCTTTTGTTAATATCACCATTAAGGTATATGGCCTCTGAATTTTACCTAATAATAAAATAAAAGAATGTCTAGATCTGATTCCGTAACTATGTTGTTAAAAGTTAATTATTTTTATAGCTCAGTGCTATCGACTAGTAACCCCATTTAAAGTTCCATATTGTTACAAAGGCAGAATCTATCAAGCTGTGAACCAGTAAAAGAAGCCAATATAGTTAAAGAGAAGCCAACTAGATATTTTATTTGTACACATGTGAACAGGGTGATGTTTTTACATTGACAGTGCCCATGGAGAAGACTAGAAATCCACAGAGAGCCCGGGGCATGTAGAGAAGCATCTTGGAATACCCTCGTCACATAGAGAAAAAGACAAAAGCAAGTCAATAATTATCTTTGGATGCTGGCAACTCTCATATTAAAGAAGAAACAAAGACCAATTTATCAGCTCTCCCGACTACTAACCAGAACAAAGACACTATTGACATGCAAGTGCATATTTGCAATTTCTTTATGATGAAACGTACACCGGGTTTTATATGGAGATATAGAAGAACTAGATATTCAAAGCATTGTACCATCCTATGTATAGCTCCCCCATCATCTTCTTTATTATTTGTAGTATGCTAGCTCCTAGAAGCCCCAGATGCAATTGGGGCCCCATTGTGCTAGGTGCTGTACAACACACAGAGTAAGAAATAGTTCCTGCCCTAAAAAATTACAACATAAATAGAAAAGACAGATAAAGGATGGGAGAGGAAACAGGGCCACAGATAGGTGAAGTGACTTGCTAAGGTCATTAAGTAGATGAGTGGCAGAGCTGACATTAGAATCCAGATCTCCTGAGTTCTGAGATGCCTGCTTCATTACACTACACTGCTTCCTCCACAGTCTGGTCTTTGATAATCCTTCTGCTTATAGCCTAGTTATGGATGCCCACTCCGGTGCAGGATGATGTTTAGTATGTGGTACAGCACTGGATTGTTAGATGGAGGAATTGGTGAAGTCATGGTTGCATAACCACATACAGGTAAGACTGAACTGGGAAGTGGAGAGGCCAGTCCCAGACAAGAGAACTAGAACTGAGTAATTCACAGTGAATAATATATGTGATTAAATTAGCTTATCTGTCTGGTTGCAGAATTCTGGCAGCAGATTTTTTCAATGTTACTGAAGTTGTTACTGAAAAATACTCAGACATTTGGCTACTCTGTGAATGCTATTCACTATGGCCTCAGTTCTGGAAAACACTGAAGCATGTGCTTAAGCCACTGCAACTCACACCAAGCACGTGCTTAAGTCTCATTGATCCTTATATGATATAACAAAAGTTATTAATAGCTCAGATGCACCCTGATTCAGGAAAGCATCAGAAAGCATTCTTAACTTTAAGCACATCCTTAAGCATGATCACACAGACGCATTTCCCCTGTAGTTAATGGCAGAGAATCAAAACCACATTTATACCCACGTTAAACAAAAGGTAGTTCTGGTCCTTCCCCTTAAAAAGAAAAATTAATGTGCTTATGGAGATGGAAATAAGATGGCTAAAAATTAATAACTAAATATTTGTGGATTATTTAGATATTCATCCATTTGGCATTATTCACCCAACTCTGAAGAGAACACAGATGCATGAACTGATTGATGGACTTGTGGTAAATGAATTAGCTCTGAGCCAGAGGGAACAAAAGAGTAGCTGGGATCAGTTGTATATGGGAATTTTTGTTTTTAATTGGGAAGGAATAACAGGAAGACTTGTTTCACATGTAAGGCCTGTTTTCAGCTTTACCTGAAATGATAAAAAGCCTCCATTTTGGAGCTCACAGATACAGAGCTAATAGGGCTTTTGCGAAGAGTAGCATTCTCCAGAAACATTTTTCAGAGGCATTTTACTTCACAGGGGTTTTGTCTACAGAGACATCGTTCTTCCCCAGAGGCTGATTGGCTTAGTAAAGGCATTGAATTACAATATAATAGTTTTGATTGTTTTAAAGGTATATCCTATGATGTGTGGCACATTTCTGCATGAAATATACTCTACAGCACAGAACAGTCATATTTTCAGGACTGCCTAATTTAACCTCCCCGCAGGGCTTAACCAGGTTTCTAACTAGCTAAATGTGATCGAAATACTTAACTTCCCAGAGTTTGTAGAGGGTTTGGTGTGGCCAGTTATAGAACTATGAGCCACTCAAAGCAGCCATATCTAATTTGTGTTCCAATTCCACCCTCCCGCCCATCACATTTTAAGTAGACTCCTAGCCAGGTGTTTGGTCCAGCCCCATCGCTACATAATTTAAAATAAAATTAATTTTAGCAATAAAAGCAATAAAGTTAAGGGCTGGACCAAAGGTTTGGAGACCTGAGTTACATTGGGCTAAATCAAATGGCCCAGGCAGAGAGTGATTGTGAAGCTAGTACACTTCCTGTTAGGAGTGCTGGTGGATACTAAAAACTCTTTAATTATTTTATAAATTTATTAATTAAAGTCCCTTTGGTGTATATACTAAAGTGTTTTCTATCTACCAATCTAGTACTCTGAACCAATCAGACTGAAAAGTTCTTTGTAGGTAGGTTGAACCTTAGTGTGTCCCTCAAATGCTGGAGTGCATAGACACCAATGAATTCACTTATCTTCACTCCCTTGAGCTTTGACCAGATATCTAGAAAGGAACCCTTAGCAATTAATAAAGGATGCCTGTTACTATAAGCATGTGTTGTAATGAATAAGTTGGTGTAAATGAGGAAGGTGACTTCTAATCTAAATACATTCTCTGATGGATAAAGGGTATTTGTTATTGCCAATGTTTTCAGTGATTTATGAAATAATGACTCATTGAAAGATGTTTTTAAACGCATGTGTTGCCACAGATGTTATTAGTAATAATGACTAGGTTAGAAATTCCTTTAGCTTATCAGTCATGTGAATGGAGGCACCACAAAAGAAATGTTGTAAGTAATTAGGGAAACAGATATTGAAACAGAACACATTGGGATCAATGGTGGGAAAGGAAAAGTTCTTTCCCATGAAGGAATTGTTTTTATCCTAAACTGGTATATAAGGGATGTGTTTTGGAAAGTTAGTTGAAGTGAAACAAGCTGCCTTCTCTTTCCCTTTTAGAGGGTTTGGTAAAGTATACTTATATTTCTGTATTCTATATAGTATATTAAATATTGGTTATCTTACTTAAATAAAATTTCACTTGAGTTTATTGATTGACATCATATCTTATTAAATCCAAACACAACAGGCATTACATACAACAAGACATTTATAATGTGCAACAACCCCCTTATTGAACCTGCTAACTTGTGGACAATGCTATACACTGTTGTGTGTCAGTGAACAGCAACCTATTACTTGGCTATCTACATATATGCAAACATGTCTTTTTATAGTTACTTTTGTGGGAGCGCTCATCCAAACACTTCTGTGAAGCTAATGATGATGACATGGGCAGGGCCGGCTCCTCTTGGAGGGAAGGACCTGCCGCCCAATTGCTGCGGCTTTTTTTTGGGGGGGGTCCAGTTGGGGTGGCAAAAACACTGGAGCCGGCCCTGGACATGGGCCTTAGGAGAAATGCATCCTTCCACCTTCCAAGTCAACTGCCCCTGGCTCCTCCAAAGGGGCACAAGGGATGGGATAAAAATCCTTTTGTGCCCTCTGCCCACCTTACACATCCTTGCAGGGCTGGACATCCCCTAACCCCAAATTTCTATTATCTATTTAAATCTGTTTCATTTGCCGTTCAGGTACAGGGCTTTGGCCAGGAAGTTCCAAATCCCTATTTACTTCCCACTCTTCAGTTATCACTTATTCATCTCCCAGTACATGCTGAGTCACTTCAGGCAGCTCTAGATAAGGACCAGCTCAGCAAGTCACAAAAAGACGCAATGATTCCGAAACTAACCCAGAGGAAAAATCAAATCAGTAGCAGAGTGATACTTACTCACTTATTTCTGTGTACATCAGTGTTAAACATGATCTTTTGGCCTGCTGCATTTTCTAGGCACTTTCTCCTTTTCGTTGTATCCTACTTATGGAAAATTAACAAAGAGAAAAATGTCTAGAGTAAAGAAATTGAACAAAACCATTAATCTTCTTTATGGAGCCTTTTAAAAATAAAATCTATATTTTTCCTTGAACTATGGTTAACATGTTTTCTTCTTCTTTAACAAAGCTCTTGGTTCTACTTTATGATTTCAGCTATTCGCTAAGGCTTTACCTAAGGAAAATATTTAAACATATGCTTAAATGGCAGCATTTAAGAACATGCTTAACTTGTACTTAAGTCCCGTTGACTTCTGTGGCCACTGGGCAACAGATTTCTTTCCATTTTGTAGCTCCAGTCTATAAATCACAAACAATGGTCTGTCTCAGAGTGTTGCCTGCCTGTTTGGAGCAACAACATACCAATCAACTAATCCAGGATCTAAAATACCACTTTTCCTGCTGACACTTAAAGGGCCAAGAACTGCTTCCTCCATTAGATCAGATAAATGTGCTGGATACAAAGGACTCTAGAGGAGGAGATTCTCCTCTCATTCTCCTCTCCGCAGAAAGGGCATCACATCAAACAGTCATTTCTCAACTCCACTGAAGAAAGGGTATTTCATAGATATAGATTTGATAAACCAACCATTCATAATCTCTGTCAGGATCAAATTACCAGGATGAGCCATACCCTGTCTGTAAAAATCAATAACTGCAGCCTTAGGCTTCCAAGCTACAGAAGCTTTTCAGATCACAATACAAGATTACAATAGGCATTAGCCAGACAGCTATATGCTATATTTACAATTGCAAATTGGCTCTTACATCAGGTCGTCAATATTTGTCATTTAATTCACTCATTTATTTTCCCCTCATGAAGAATAAAATTCCTGCTAATGTGGGAAAACGACACTGCTGGAAAAAAGAGCCCAAACAAACATATGCACGCATAGCACTACAAAGTTGGTGTGAATTTATACTTGTACTGTGCCTGACTCCAGCCACATTCACGTGCTTCTTTCACTTTCTGTGCTGGGTTTTCAAAGCTACCTACTTGATTTGGACACCTGGTCCCCATGGTGTTCAAATCCCTTAGGCAGCATTGACAATCTCAGCCTCTATTTCTCTAAGAGTAGGAATCATTTTGACAGAGGAAAAATGCAGAGACCTTTGCTTGGTTAAGGTGCTGCAGAATCACCCAGTATGTGTGCATACACATAGGTCAGACTTTCTTAAAGAAAAAAGTCACCACACTCCATATTGCCCTGAGGACCCCTGACCACATGCAATGTGTAAACTGCTCCTTTTCCAATACTTAGCTGTTACCCCTCTCTTTCGCCTGCCTCCCTTTGGCAAAATTAGAATTGGATTTCACCCACCCAGTTCAGCAGAAGAGAAATTCTGTTTGGCTTAATGAATGTTTTATACAGCAAGGTGATAAAAGTATTTCTCACTGTCATATTGCCTTTTATGGGTCTTTGTCACACATTTGGGTGTTGGCAGGTTAGGACTGGAAACCTAAAAGCAGCCTTGCTTCCATGAAAACCAGAATAAGAACATAAACAGAAACTAATAATCAGTGTACTTTCTGTGTTCAAATGAAATGAAAGTAAAAATGAAAGTAAGCAGCGTAAATGAGGAAACGAGTTAATTGTACCATTCCCCTCTTCCAATTTTAGCAATCTATAGTAATACTGATATTGCAGAAAAGGCCATTTTAAAAAAATCTGCTTAATAGTCTCTAAATTTCTTCACTGATCTTTCTGCCAATGCAACCATACTAATGTCACAAATACTCTTTATTCAACAAAGCCAGATTGAATCCTTCTCCCTTTATATTGCATTTTAATTAACAGCGCAAAGAAAAAGATCCTTACTGACAAAACAGAAACAGAACTAAATAAATCATTCATTGTCAAATTCTTGTCAAGGCCAACTTAGTGTCAGCAAAAACAGAGAGCAAACAGGGAAGAGAAAAGAACAATATTTAAAGTTCCTTGGGCATATTCTTTTCAGAACTCCTCAGATTTCCCAGAGGTGTGTGATATTGCGATGGTAAATGCAGTGGTATCAGACCAAATACTTAAAACTGACAGACACTCAAAGGGGCGGACTGATTGCCAGTACCCATTACAACAGGGCACACCCTTCACACCTGTCTTCCTCTGTACACACACAGAGGATTTGAAGACTCTCTGCTTATAAACACCACAGTGTGGTTTATTTACAGAGTTCCCCTGTCAGCTTTACAGCATCATGTAGCACCTTATCTACAATAGCCCCCTAAATCAAGGATAGAAGAGGTAACAAATCTCTCCCAGGATTAATTCTGAAATTCTAACACTCTCTGATTCTCTCTTCCCCATGGGCCTTTCTTCCTGTGCCTTTCTTACTTTCTAGGCGAGTGGGTTATAATTATCCTCCCAGCTCTCTCAGCCAACCCCAGTCTTATCAATTAGGCACAGCTATCATTGTGAGGTTTACGCCCAGACAACGATTTAGAGATGCAGTGACTAAAATGCTAGTTCAGCTGTTGTTGCCCATCACTCTGTCACACCCACATAGCATAGTTTGTTGGAAACTGCTTTTTAGGTTTCCGAATTGTAATTTTTAGCTTATTCTACTTTCAGGCCAAGGTAACACATTTAATTTGACCATATTGTTTAAGTATTTGACAGCCATGTAGGAAATGCTAGAGAAGATATTGTTACTCTTTTTCAAAACAAAAGTGTTACATTGAATGGGACCCTCTCTCTTTTACAGAGCTGGAATTGTAAAGGATGGTTTGAAAAACCTTTAGAAAGGTGATCATTTTCTATTACGTTTTATAAGACACTTTCCACTAGGGTAATATAAGTGTGACCTGAACCAAAAGAGGAAAAAACATATTAGAACCAAAGCTAGTTCTATGGACATGGGTGAAACATTGGAAAGGGTTCAGAAAAGGGGTACAAAAAAAATTCAAGGTCTGGAAATCCTGTCTTATACTGAAGAGTTTAGGAAATTCTATGTAGCTTATCGAAAAGAATATTTGTAGTATATAAGTACCTACATGGGAAGAAGATTTCTGATAACAAGGGCTCTTTAATCTATCAGAAAAAGGCATAACAAACCCCAAAGGCTGGAAGGTGAAGCTAGACAAATTCAGGTTAACAAGATGTATCTTTCTTACAGTGATGACAATCAACTACTGGAACAACTTACCAAGGCAACTCCATCACTTGAAGTATTTAAATCAAGATAGGGTATTGTTCTAAAAATTATAGTCTAGCTCAACCACAAAGTAGGGGCTTCATGCAGAAATTACTAAGTGACATTTTTTGGCATGTGTTATACAGGAGTTTAGGCTAGATCATCATAATAGTCCCTTGTGGACTCCAAATCTATGAATGTGGTGATGGCCAATGCATCAGCTAGGCCGCCTCCACCAACTTCATGACAGTGGGTCTATCCCCAGTGCAAGGACCCCATTTATGACCAGTTTTCATCAACTTTGCATTGGTCCAAAGTAGATGTAGCGGACTAGAGAATATGAACCCATGTCTCTAAAAGGTCTGCATGCAGCTGGGGATCCCAGGCCCTCATTATGAAAGCCACAACCACTTACCAGAAATGACCTTGCCTCCTGAATATACAGGAAAGAATACAACTTCAGTAGGTGATGGTACCCCCTTCCTGAGAATGACTAAGGGACCACTTACAGTGGCTAGAGAGTTCAGAACACATGAAAGGAAAGCAGGAGCTACGCAGCAAATTCTCATTCACACAGCAGCACAGCTAGATTATCCAAATAATCCCTCATGGACTTTAAATGTATGAATGTGGTGAAGGCCAGTGCATCAGTGCTGAGACACTCTGGGCCAGATTATCAATTGCACCCAAGCAGAGTAGAGTGTACACGGCACAGCCTATAAATTCGGACAGAGCTAACCCATCCCATTTACACAGGCAGAATTTTTTGAAAGGGTAGTAGAAGAACATGAACAGAAGATTAATGACCTGATTCAAGAAAAAAAAGAAGTGTGTCACTCCCTCCCCTCCCCTCTCTGAGGAAATGAAATGTTTAAAAAGAAGCCACATATAAATCTAAGCAACGCGAATGACAAGAAGGGAAGGGGGGAGAGACCAGACGCTTTTATCAGATTCTCATGTTAATTTCCTCCAATGCTGATTGTATCTTACGCTAGTTAGGGTACACACAACTTTTCACCAGCAATAGGCTGTACAAAGGACTACATAATCAACAATCTGCCAGGGCTTAAAATGGCTTTAAAGAAAAGTCATTTCCCAGTAGTGTAATATCCTAAGGACACCATCTTGCAAACACACACAAGTGACTTTACAAACAAGTAGTCCCCTTGAATTCAATTGGACTACTCACATGTGTAAGTGACTGTAGGATCAGGGTCTTAGTTTTGTAGCATAGTTTGGGGCTTTGAGAGTTTAATACATTTATGAACTCCCTTTACTAGGAACTGAATCACCCCCAAGTCCTTTCTTTATTTCTCTAGCTCTGCACCGGCAATATAACCAAGACCACTTTAAACCTTACATTCTGTTTATAAATTATACACACAAACACTATGCTAAAAGGACATTAAGGTTGTTTACAGTGTCACTGTAGCTGTGTCAGTCCCGGAATATTAGAGACACAAGGTGGGCGAGGCAATATCTTTTATTATTTATCTTTTAACTTTTAATTTATTTTAACTTCTGTTGGTGAGAGAGAGATGATAAACAATCTGTTCCACTTCGCATTTAACTGTGATGCTCGGCGTACCTGTCCCAGACCTGAAGATGAGCACAGTATGGCTCGAAAGATTGTGTCTCTCACCAACAAAAGTTGGTCCAATAAAAGATATTACCTCACCCACCTTGCCTCTCTATTATTAAGGTTGCAAAGGCAAGCACTCAAAATTTGAGAAATGCCAGAATTAAGGTTGCCTGTGCCACCAGCTCTGCATATCACGTAGCATGTTGGACTGGGAATCTCTATGACTAGAAGTACCAGACTTTTCTCAAAGTTGTTTGGTCAATTTCCATTGTGAAGAAAAGGGAAGTTTGATTTGATTTGCAATGTAAAATGAGTTAAACTTCAGAACAATTTTGCATAGGGGAAAGCATTTACTGACAGCAATTGTGCACAATTTTCATGCTGCAAAAGTTCATTCCAGTTGGGCAATCATGATTTATGAATTTATCATTCTTTCCCCATTAAACATTGAAGATCAGCCTCCCCCTTTCCGCTGAGTATATTGATCCAATCTCTCTAAAGTATTCAGATAGAGCTACTGCATCTGCAGTCCATTAAAGAATTCATTTAATATGACAGTTGGTCTAAACAAACTTCATGGAAAGTCTGGTAATCTCAGGCTAATTTATATTTAATAGCAATATTCCCTTCAGTCTTAACTGCATATTTCTCTATTTCTGATTTATTTGGAAACAAATGATAAATATTAGCTTAGTTATTTTCTAACTACGGTATGAATATCAGCCCGTTTTTTCCTTTCCACTGTGTATCTGCTCCTTGGAAAGTTGTTGATGGTCCAAGAATGGCTTTCACAATCCACATGTGCTTATATTTGTAACTACGATAATTATGACTTGCTGGAAGAGTTTTGTTGCAGGTAAAATTTACTGTGTTACTATTGGCTCAATTTGGGGCTGGCCTACATCCCCCTACAGGGCTGCTATAGTACACCCATCCAGGGGTTACCCAATGCCCTTGGCATTCTGGCCACACCCCCTCTTTACCTCCGACATGATTCCTATGCCAGGGCATTTCAAAGGGGTTAGATCACAGCTCAGGATTCAGTCCTACACCTTTTAGCTACTGCAGCTGTTTAACTCCATGGCATCTTTAAGGATATAGTCTCATCCTAGTTATATTAGACCTTATAACATCTTGTTTTGTTGAATTCCACCTTCTGCCCAACAAGCAGTTGCTATATATAAATGGGAATGCTGGCTTTAAACCTTTTTAGTAAGAGACATCTTAACCTCATCCTTATTCCTGTTTGACAACGGAGTACATTGAAAGAGGAGAAAATGAATAGACGATCAGTTTGTGCCAATCAGAAATAACACAATACTTTCTTATCTTAGAGGTTTCAATTTGAGGCGGTCCAGAGGGGCTGTAGATAAAAATCAGGAAAAATGGAAACTTCCTCCACCACATGCTACACACACAACTAAGATTAATTATAACAGCAAAAAAGAAAAGAGTAACAGGAAATGGAGAAATCATAAGGGACAACTGCAAAGCACCATCGCACCAGAAACTAATTTACACACAAGCAAAATAGGATTCTGACACAGTAATGTTGCTAATGCACTGAGAGGGAACACAAGGAGCATATCACAGATAGGGCTATTGGCTGGTCTGGTGCCTAGACCAGACTTTTTGTTTTGGGGGCTGAATAAAAAAAAATCTAATCTGTTCTGTTTGAATTTAAACAGATTTTTCTCATTTCCCCACCACCACCAAAATTTAAAAAAAAAAACCTCTAAATCTTCTGGCAAAATATTTGTTTGTTTGTTTTTGGTTTGTTTGACATCATTTTTGGGTGTCTTTCATCTTTTTTTTTTAAATAAGCAAAAGTTTTCAAAAAGTTTTCAGAATGACTTCTATTATAGCTACCAGGACCATTGGACCTCTTCAGACCTTGTTTAGCCAATTTAGTTTACCATCACAATTGGTGAGTGACAACGGATTTCAGTTCTGTTCAAAAGAATTTCAAAAGTTCCTAGCTTCAAATGGAATAAAGCATATACATTCTGCTCCTTAACACCATGCTGCAGATGAATTAGCAGAACATTTAAGAATGCCTTAAGAGCTAACAAGTCTATTTTGAGTCACCAACAGAAACTGGACAATTTCTTCCTTGTCTACAGGAACACACCACATGCTAATACTCAGGAGTTACCTGTAACTCTTTTCTTGAAGCAATCTTTGTGGAGCTATTGAGACCTGCGATGGCCTCATGTTGCCTCATGTGAAGCCAAATCCCAAGCTATGAAAATTGATACATGTGAGACCAGTCATCTTTCTTTTAAAGTCAAAGACTTAGTGAGGGCTCACAGCTAATGGATACCTGGAGACATTGTAAAATGCTTGGGGCCTGTTTTGTTCATTGTAAAACTATCCAATGGTATTTTATGGAAATAATATATGGATCAGCTGTAGCCTCAACAAGTACCAAGTCCAGGGATATTCCAGTAGGGCTTTCTGTTCCTCCAATGGAACCTCCTTCCATTAAAACTCCTAATTTTGATAACTTGGTGGAAGAAAATTTGGTACCAGATCCAGTAGATTCCATATCAGATGAAGCTGATTCCTTACCACCAACTGTTCCTATTGTTCAGGACACTGCCACACCTCCATCACCACGTAACCCCAAAAAAGTGTGAAAACCAGTTGTGCTCTTCAATGTATAAATTGTTTAGTTAATGAGTTGCTGATCAATCTAATTCTAATCCAGGGTAGAATAATCCCTTGCAATTTAAGAGTTTGTAGTAGTGGACCCACATCTTTTAGTTAGGTTATATAGCATTTTATAAAGTAGTCATGTAAATGATAATATATATATATAAATTTAAATTATATATATATATAATTTATATATATATATATAATATAATATAATATATATATATTATATATATATATAATCATTTACATGACTACTTTATATGGAAAAAAATTAAAGTAGGGTTGAGGAATGTGATTCTTGTCATTTAAAATATTTGAGCATTACACCCTCCCTAGTGAAAAGCCTCACTTTCACGTCAATTTCTGTTTTGCAGCCAGAACATTAAAGTCTCTGCAGCAGCCACCTGTGCTTCTATCAGCTCTCCCTGTGTCTATTGCCTTCCCTGCTGGGTCCAAATATAACACCCGAAAATAGAAAAGTACACAGGTGAGTTTTGAAATTAGATTTGTATTGCTTTGTAATGATTGGCCAGATAAGTCATATGGATTTTTTTTCATTCCTGGATTGGATGAGCATGCAAATACATTTGGCACCACTACTGGTATATTAAAATTTCAAAATTGGTTTCTGCAGCAGTTCTACATACAATTTTAGAATTCACTTTCCATAAACATTGGCAAAATGTAAAAACATCACACAAATGCTCATGAAAAGGGGATGCAGAAGGGATATTAGCATGACAAAAACAAATTCATTAAAAATGTAAGTGAATGCTTTTTTGCAGCATTTACTCAGCTTCTGTAGTTTCTCTTTTGTAGCAGGACTTTCTGTACTGCTATTATAGTCACCTCAGTAGTTAGTAAGGAGAACAGCTATCTCCAATTCAGCACAGGTCAAGTGTGAAAACTAGTAACCTGAAGAAGTGAGGGTATTTGCCAATGATCAGTCCCCTGGGACATATTATAATTCAATGAGAAAAAGGGTCATATCCTTCACTCTCAATATATAGCCGATAGAGGGACAGGAATTAAGGACCTGAGGATTATGATATCTTTACATTGGTACTAACTTAGTATTCAGGCAGTCCCACTGAAATCAACAGGACTGCCTGAGGTGTAAGATATTTCCCAACGTGTGTAAGAGTATCACTATCTGCCTTTAGATGTTTTCCTGCAATCTTTCTCCACCCTCACCCTCATTTAAGGGTAGTTTAACAGGTAGCCATTTTATAAATGTCTGCAAATGACAGACCTCTGTTCATGCACACAGCAATAACACTGTAAAGGTGAAAAGAATTATTTTGGTCTAATACTTAATTTTACGAAGGACTAAATCTGTACCATATAGTACCTAACAGCATTATAAATAAGCAGTAAAGTTCACATAAAATGTTATAACTTGGTTTCAAAGGTTGCAGTGAGTCCTTTTCTATGTCCTGAGAGGACTGCTCATTAAATCTACCTAATTAGGATATTTCTATCTAGATACATAATGCATAATGTACCTCATACATGGCACACAGCTTGGTTTCTAAAACTAGCTTTAATTCTGAATTCCATGAATAGCACTTGTGACAAGGAGTAAAACTGGATATAGCTGTCTTGGCTATTTTGTTTGATTAAGTTTATGGAAGAAAATGTTATTTTCACACAGCAAATAGAAATTCTCATTTTAAAGGCTTGCCATAAATAATGCATGAGGTATTAACTGGATGTGTCCAGGAAAGGAACTCAAATACTGGGACCTGAATATTCAAGTTAGCTTAGGGGCATGAAGGATACCCACTTTTGCTTAAAGCCATGCCACCATGATCTAAGCTCATCAGGTTTCCTTGCACTCATTCTTGTAACCTGGGTGTCATCTTCAACTCAGATCTCTCTCTGGATCCTCACATCCAGGCTTGCAGATTAGTTCTGCATCGCATCCCTCAGATACAGCCTTTTCTATTCAGCCACATAGCCAAAACTCCCATCCAGGCTCTCATCTCATAGCTCAATTACTGCCACATCCTTTTCAATGGCCTTGACAAATACAATTTTGCCCAACTCATATCCATTCCGAATGGTGCTGCAAAGATCACCTTCCTTTCCCATAACTTTGACTGTGTCACCCCGCTCCTTGCATCCCTCCACTGGCTCGCTCTTCTTTATTTTACAAACACAAGCTGCTTATTTTCACTTTCAAGGCCCTTCACCACAACCTATGCCCACCTTACCTATCAGCTCTCATTCAGTAGTGGAAGTTCAACTCCCGCCTCCAACTAGCCCATGATGCCAGTCCCCCTTGTCCACTTGTTACATTTTAAGACAAGGAAAAATCAGATGCTAAATTTATGTTGGTGATTCAGGAGAGAGATTTTCATACAGGCTTACCATTGGTTTATCTCTAGTCCACAGAAGTCAATGGTTAAATTTCCATTGCAGATCTAAATGCTCCCATTGAAGTAAGTCGATTCTGAAAAAAAAAAATTCTCTCACCAAAAACAAAATTTCCTCTCAGGGCCATGCTACATGAGAGAGTTGCAGCAGAGGTTCTGCGCATGTAATCGTGATATATCTGGCGTTACCCTCATGACTAGGAACATTAACTTTGGTGTGCTGACCATATTTGCCATTTGGATAATTCCATTCTTGCTTCCCAGATTCCTTCTAAATTTCCATGTGGATAAAGCATTTTTTCTCGCTTCCTTTGTAGTTTGTGTGTGTAGTTTAACATGTCGTGTTTTCCTCAGCAATGTCTGCACTAAAGGGGAGGAAATTATTTTTCCCCCTCACTTTTTTACTATTTGCTACTAGAAAAAAAAAGTGGAGAAAAATGTGTGGCTTTTTTTTTTAATGTGAAATTTTCCCTACAAATTTGGAACTTTTTTTTTTTTAAAAGACAGTGTTGACAAAAAAGGCTTCCACAAAAATTCATGGTAATCAAAAACCCATTTTTTGACAACTAGCAAAAAAAAAAAAATAGAAAAATTTCAACCAGGTCTAGCCTGCTCTTTAATGGCATGTGAAGGCTGCCATCAGGGCAATCTTAGAGCCTAAGACAATCACCAACATCATTAAAGCCCATGGGTATGCCAAGCAATATCCTTCAGGCTCAACACAATGAGTATTCAAGCCCCTTTGTATAGTAAAAACAGCTGCAGCTGCAGACTCCCAAGGCAATAGGTCATGTGGCAGGCCAGAGCTAACCCAAGCTGATTAACAGGGGTGTCCGTGAGGGGCTAGGAGATTGCGTTCTGGCTGTGTATGTGTTAGAGCCAGAAAGCCAGAGGAGTTGTGTGCATGATCCTGAGGATACATGTATACAGCAGCTAGGAGATGTGATTCCTGGCTTGGGTAGGCATAAACATGCATACACAGGAGAAAGCAGTAAAGATAGGAGTGGGGCTGCAGTGGCACGAGCGGCAGCTTGTGTACAATCCTTTCCATCACCTCGGGTACGCACTCAGGGGGCTAGCCCAAGCCACTGCCCATTCCCCTGCAGCTATTTTCAGTACGGTAGCTCAAGCAGAGCTAGCATGTGTCTCTCTACATGAGCTGGGAATCACACCTCCCTGCTGCAGTGTAGGCACATCTTAAGAGGAAGCAGAGGGACAGAACTTATTAGGCACACAACTCCCTGGGATGGCAGAACTTGGGGATTTTGAACAAGGAAATTACCTGCCATTTGTTTGTTTCCAGTGCGTTAAGAGAAGCAGAACTATGCATATTTAAAAAAAAAACAGGATTAGCAAAGCAAGCAGAATAAACAAGACTCTACCTCACTTGTATCACCCATTTCTCATCTTAACAGAAACAACACTGCAGGGCTCTGAACTGTGGCTAACCACTTGGGCCAAAAAGGGCAGCATACTTCTATAGAAAAATTGAACAGAGCATATTGTGTGATAATTATCTTTTGACAGTCACAACTATCTTAGAGTGGGGTCTCTATATAGCTATATAATGTAGTCATACTAACATGCCTGTTTTATTTAACTAATTCAGGTATTTATACATTGAAATAACATATACATTGCTAAATTACCTGCAAAGGCACTGATTAACATTACAGTAATCTAAATTTAGGTGAGCAAAGAGTCTTATGCAGCAAGCAAGAAAAAGTAATGCAATTTCCTTCAAAATCCTAAGTTCTACCTTTAAAATAGTGTGCTTTCTGCAAAGCTTCTGTAATAGAGGAGAGGAGAGCCATATGGTAAAGCAGCAGCCCCAGTGACACACAGGCGAGTCCACTTGGGAATTATCAAACAATCTCAAAAATCAGATATAAACACCAAAAACGAGTTCTTTTTCATCCTGTGAGAACAAAGGGAGCTTTGCATGCATAGAAATGCTTACAGTTTTGGCCTGTGAAGCATATTTAAGACCCCTAGACACAGTATCATAGAAACTCTCGCTTTGAATAGCAACGATCCAGTCTAGCAGAGGGTATATCCACCTAGTCCACAAATGACTACATACTCTTCCAAACGTTTAAGAGTTACACTGGGTATATTGTAGCAGATGAATAGAAACAGAGCAAGTAAGTTATTCTGCTTAGTAAACACAGACTGGCAAAACTATAATGTGCAAGCCAGAGTTATTGCTGTTTCTGTACACAAAGATAAACCCCAGACTTTCAGTCTGAATGACTTTTCATGTATTAATGAAAAGGCAAGAAGGAGCCCATGAGGGTCCATGGCTATAGTTATAATGTATATCTCAAAAGTACATATGTATGTTAAAAAATGTATATAGATTGGGGGAGATTTTTCAAAGGCAAAAATGGCAGTTAAGCAGCTAACTCATTGATTTTTCACTAGGAATTGTGTTCCTAACTCCCTTAGGTCCCTTTGAAAATCCCACTCTAGATTTGCATGTCACTTTCCTTTTTAGGCAATGATCCTGCAATTAGATGGGCTCGTGCTTTGCTCATGCAGGGCCCCGTTGACTTCAGTGACTCAGGAGTCCATCTGCATGCAGGTCACTGCAAGATCTGGGCTTTAGCTTGCAACTTCTTGGATATTAACTTTGGTGTGCCGACTATGTGTTTGAATAGTACCTAAAGCAGTGAAACAATGGGGCTCTGATCCAGACTGAGGCTTGTGAGTGCTGCTGTAATATAAATATTTAATCATAATCGTTGTGCTGCTCACAACTAGCACATTGACATTCAGAACAGCCAGGTATCTCCTTCCTAGATACTATAGCTGGTTGAAATATTTATTTAATTTTTCATGAAAACTGGCCTATTTACTAAATGTACCAGTGACTTTTCTGAAAACAAAAAAAATTATTTAGCTCCTTGAAAATATTTTGTTTTTTTCATTGAAAAACTGAAAACTTTCTATAAAAAAGATTAATAAAATAATGATTTTCCCCTTACATTCCCATGCCATTTTATTTTATTTTTGTGCAAAATACTTACTCTTTTCTGACCAACTCTGCTATATGCACATGCAGTGAAAATGGGGGTATATCTGAGTGAACCTCAAATGGTTTGAGACTTTGGATTGGTCAAGTATCTAAAAAAATCCTGTCTCTGCAAAATCAGACAGGGAAATTCAGGAGAACAACCTCCTTTAAGAAATGTTTGGTTCTACTGAGATTGCAAGTGCTGCCAGGACAGCCTTTCATTCTGAAGTGTATTTCAGCATTTCTGCTGCTAGCCCTGGCTAGAACCAGATAATACCAAAGCATCTGTAAGTAAGAAATAAATATTAATTTAACATGATCTGAGCTTTTCTGAAAACTCAGTATAAGATTTATTTTTCTATGGAAAACTGGGTTTTCAACTAAATGAAATTGTTGCGAGAAGTGTCTTTCTGCAGAAAACTTGTGATTTTTTTTCTGAAAAATCAAATCATCTGAAAAGTAAAATATTTTGATTTGGAAATGTTACCATGGTGCCTCATGGAAACTGTATTTTGGTTACCTCAGGTCCCTGTTTTGCTCTATGGGACAGGCTTCCTGGCTGGACTACATCTTATGATGCACCATCTCTAGGGTCTCCCAGGATGTACCACTTCTCTTCCCTGAGAGAAGTGCATCATGGCAGATGTTGTCTGATCAGAGAGGAGAATGTGAGCTGGAGGCATCCAAATTAAAACTCCCAAGGGGCACAATGGCAGCATTTCCATACTGAAATATTTTGGATTTAAGCAGAGATATTTTGGGGGTTAAATTGCCACTCAAAATTAAAACTTTTTGGTAAAAAGAATCCCCATTTTTCTACAGACTCTAGTATTACATTTTAAACTACCACTTGTTGGAAAATGGAAAAAAAAATATCTTTCTCTTCAGTTTTTCCTCAAAATTTTACTTTGGCACATGTCTTCCAAACAGCTCTAGTTTCAAATTAAATTTGGTAATTTAGCTGAGTTACTTCACCAATGCTTAAAAACATCATCAATGATGAAGGCTGCAAGTCTTTCATGGAGATCATGGAGGTCATGGATTCTGTGATTTTCCGGGACATCCGTGACTTCTGTAGTGGGTGGTCCCAGGCTACCCCGGAGCAGTGGCACGCTGGGCTGCCCACCCCCAGCAGCAGAGGCAGGGTCCTGGGCTTCCCACCTCCAGCAGCAGTGGGGCCCTGGGCTGTCCCCCGACCTGGAGCAGCAGTGGCTGCAGGACCCAGGCTGCCCCCCTCCACGGAGCACTAACGGCACGGGACCCTGGGCAACAAGTCCCCAGGGGGCCGCCCCCTCAGGAGCAGCATCTGTGGGAGCACCCCTCCCCAGCACCTAAGATTTAGTTAGGGGTATTTTTTGTAAAAGTCATGGACAAGTCACGGGCTGTGACTTTTTGTTTATTGCCCGTGACCTCTCCATGACTTTCACTAAAAATACACATGACTATATCAGAGCCTTATCAATGATCATTGCAGGGCAAGTTGTATTGCTGATTTGGGGTGACATCCTGGCTCCACTAAAAGTCAATGGCAAAATTCCCATTGACTATAAAGGGGCCACAATTTCATACTTGATCTCATGAAACGTTTTAAATTTTGTTAGACAAATAGGGGGAAACAGACTACAGCACAGGCACAGGCATTAGGCCTAATGCGCCTCTCATGCTGATGTAAATCAGCAGTAACTCCATTGAGGTCACCTTGTGCCAGCTTTTTAGAGGTACTGAGCATTCGTGTATCCCACTGACTTCAACTGGAGCTGCCGGAGAATCTCTGCAAATTAGCATCTCTGATGATCCGGCCCAAGGATTATTATGATAAACACTCAGAAACAGGGGCACCAAAATTCAGTGGCCACTTTTGCAAATTTTGAGCCCATGCCCTGTTTAGCATTGTGGAGGCAGGATGCCTCCAGCTACCACAACTCAGGTTGTGCACCCTCCCACTCAAGCCAAGCTCCTAGAACAAGTTATCAAGTCCCATTAATAATACTTGCTCAGCCAATGGTAACTTGCAGTAAATTATTTTCCATTGCTGCCTTGTGAGGGTTTTCTATTCTGAACCCCACTGAAAAAAAATAAATGCTACATTCATTTTAATGAACTATCTAGTCTGTTTTCAGTGGTCTAGCTTTCACACTAAGTTAGTGACAGATACATTTAAGGAGCTTCAGAATTTGACATGAATGCTTTATAACCCTGGGTACAATTCATACCGTATTATCGTCATTGTTCCATGGGAGAAAATGAGCTAAAGGACTTGGTGGTAAAAAGCATGTCAATGTTTTATTTTTGTAACAGTACATTGTTTGCTGGTGGTTGTATTACTGCAGAGTAATATTGCATAGCTGTTGTTTAATGCTTGTGTTTTGCATATACTAGAAGAAGGAGCAGGCTAAAAAAGGTATTGTCAGAAGGGAGCTGGGGATGGGTCAAAGGCTAGTGATGGGACACAGGGTCTAAATCTAGGCTACAGGTTCAAATGTATCCAGGCAGACTCTCACAAGCAACAGTAATTGGTTTCCATCTGATGGCTGTTCTGTGGCTTGGGGGAAACGGGGTACAGTTAGGATCTTCAAAGGAACCTACTGGAGCAGGAGTGGGTGAATAATGAAAATGTTCAGTTTACTGGCAATTCCAAAACAGTTAAAAGAATCATTCCAGGTCAAAGGAAATGTTTCAGCTTTGAGCATTTTTTAAAATGCTTTTTAATTACAAAATATAAAATAAAATAATATTTATAAACCACAAGTTGTTTCAAATAAAAAAAAACCAGAATGTTTCATTTCAAAAAGGTCAAAATAAACTTTGACTTTTTTTTGTAATATTCTTACATTTGGGAGGTCGGGGGGTGGGAGGGTGGAAGGACCAAAACAATGTCCTTATTGTCTCAAAACCAACATACATCCGTGAAACATTTTGGTGTCACCAAATCTGCATTTGTTTTTCTGGAAAAAAAGTTTGGATTGAAAAATTTCACCCAAATCTGTAAGGTACTGAAGTTGGGAACCAAACACTCATTGAAAGTCATTTGGATTTAGGAACCTAACTCCCTTAGGCCCCTTTGAAAACTGTTGTCTGCTAGTTTCTGGTCCAATTCCTAGTGAAAGGGGGCCTAATTTTTACCATTCTTTGAAAAATATCACTAATTCACACCAACTGATACCCTTTTTAGCAGTAAAAACAGAGCTCGAGGCGTCAATAGACTTGGAGACTGTACTCCCCTGTTTCACAACTAATGGAGGCCCATTCCCAATAACTTTGAGGCACATTGTCAAGGCAACTTGTCAAAGCTTTCAGTGGTGCTGCCAGTGGGGTGGTGTTTCTGTGGATAATGATTTAATGCTTATAAAGCATGCCAGAGGTGTCCATGACATTCTATATGCACAAAGCTCAGCGCAGTCTCTCTGCAGAGGAGTTACCAGCCCATTTGGACAGGGATAATGCGGTTGTTGGAGCCAATCCTGAAACACATACTCCATGTCAGTAGTTGTAAGGACATAAGTGGGAATACTTATGTGAGAAAGGCTTAGCAGACTGAGGGAAGGAAGTAGGAACAGACAGTTATCACAGATGAGCAATACAAAACAAAGCAAAAGCAAATACACTTGAACCCTTTCAGTCCTGAAGTC
Source organism: Mauremys reevesii (assembly GCF_016161935.1). Classification (NCBI taxonomy): domain Eukaryota; kingdom Metazoa; phylum Chordata; order Testudines; family Geoemydidae; genus Mauremys; species Mauremys reevesii. The sequence goes on from NC_052628.1 coordinate 111,942,298, forward strand.
TTAAATAATTCATACTTGAAAACCAGGTCATTTATAAAAACAGTTGACAGTTTTTAAAAAAGGAACACACTGACTATAGTAAAAATGAAACTGGATATAAAATACAGCCTTCTCTTCAAAATCCACAGCAACGGGGGAAAAAAAATAGAAGCACTTTCAAATTAGATACTGAAATATCTTTGTTTCCATTGCCCTCATTATACATCTGTGTTTTTATGTAATATATGAATTTGCTAGGACAGTTCTAAATAATTTACAAAATGCTCTTGTTAGATGTAGTCCTAGTTTTAATTTGGCTGCATATAAGAATTAATATTTAATGTGAGTGGCATTAAATGGCATCATCAGATTTCTGTGAACTGAACAGATGCGAGTGAAGCTTTTGGTGAAATTCTCTCTTTAAAAAAAAACTTGTAATGAATATTACTCAAACATAGATTTTGGAGCATTTATGGAGTTTTATCTTTTTAAAACTAATTACCCTTCGCTGATTTCAAGCAAGCTTTCATAATAACTCATCTCTCCCCCTTCAAAAAAGAAAAAAAATAGAATGATTGGGAAGAGTGCTGGGGGAACTGTATTATAATCAAGGTTAAATAATCAGATGCATAACTCATCACTTACAAAATGCCTGATTATGTGCTAATCAGGCATCCAGTAAACTGCACTGGTAGCTTTGCTTTGACTGCATTTAAAAAATATTTTGTTACGTAGATACATAGCTCACAAATAGAGATGGAAGGATTCATTATGCAGCTTTGTTTTAATGCATCCCCCATCTCATCCCTCTTATGCTCACTCTGAGATAAAAGGTGACCCGGTGACATTATTTCATCTCTAGTATAAATAATCAAACTTTTTCTCAAGGGAATGAATTCTAGACATTTCTTTTTGCCTCTTGTTTTCAAAATTCTTCAGTTATCAGTGACAGCCACGCGCTATCATTTTTTTCCTCTGGAAGCAGTTGGTCAAAGTTTAGCCTTCACAGTTGCCAGTAGCATGAAATAAAGAGCCTACCTGCTATAGATGCCAATATTTTACTATTAATTATTATTATCCCTTTAAAAAAAATAAAATGTAAACCCTACCGGTTAGGCAAAGGATGTAAAGTTGACTTTAAAATGGCCTGCAATAGAATATGCTGGGCGACACTGCTCATCAATCTCTATTATGCTCACCCCAAAATACTGTAGCCTGTAATACTTCAGCTAGCTTTGGAAAACATAAACAATCCAAAAACAAACAAAAAGCACCTTGACATTTTTCCACATTTGAATTTCCTCCTAAGAACTATGCGACATGAATGTAATGAGTCAATGCAGCAGCAGGGTATGTTAGAACAGAATTTCAGGGCAATTCCTGGACATGGGGCATTAAAACACCCAGCTTTCTGGAGCAAACTCTAGGGTGCCTTTTGACAGCAGCTTTAGGCATTGATGTTATTTTGGCCACAGCAGGTAAGTTGTGTTTGCTGAAATATGCAGCCGTGGTAATAAAAAAATATGCAATATTTATAGAAGAAACAGAGCCTTGAATGGCAATGAGACACTGGTCCTCAGCCAGTATCTGCCCCTCTAATTCCTTCTGGGGATGAATGAATGAAAGGTTTGTATGGTTGGCATCCTCTGGAGAAGACTACCTCTTAGAGAAACTTGCCTCAGTATTTCCACAAAATATGGGATTCATACATGGGGCTCAGGCAGGATTAGATTGTGACTGCCGGCACAGCCTCAGCCAGGGAAGGGATGTAAACTCCCCATATTCCCTTCTCCCTGCATAAAGAGCAGCCCGGGGGAAGGGCAGGGGGGAATGCCGTATAGTCCATGTTGGGCCACAAGGGGAAGTGGTTTAAGTCACCATCTAGCCATGTCTGATTGCTTCCTTGCTGAGTTTGGGGATATTTGCTTTGGGATTTATTGTTTTTAAACAACACTTTTTTTCTTATGTCTTACATAAAAGGATGCTTTTAAGAGCAGAGGGCAATACTGTCCGTTTCATTCTAACGACATTTGGAACGATATCACTATCAGACCCTTGATTCATCCCCTCAAAGGACTCCAGAGGATTAGAACACCTAGGAAAAGAGTTGGATCTTTACACTACCATTTTAACACTAACTCTTCTACATACAGAACTTTCCACAAAGGTAAATGAAATTCTGCTAACAAATACTGACTTGCACCACCAGTTATTTACTATTTATAAGAAGGTACCTTGATTTGACTAATAATGGATTATAATTTGAAATGCTTACCTTTTCTAGTCACTGCTCACTGGGTGCACACATGCATATACACACACCAGCAGCAGTATTAAACCAGAGCTGATAAACAGCTGCATTTTTATTCTCCTCTGGTGCAATCCATTTATTGACACTTGCAAGGCAGATCATAATTCTACACTGCTGCGTGACCCATATTTTATTTTAAAAAAATCTACATCGAACATCACCAGAACTGACAGGTTTCTAATTCATAAATCCAAGGTAGGCTTGGATTGTTGCAACATATTCCCTAGGGTGCATGAATGCAAGAGCTTTTTCCAATATAATGATGATAGTCTGTCAGAATTCAAATGGAAACTGAATTGTACCAAAAGCCAAGCTTAGTGAGCTTACAAAAGGAAAATGTTCTCCTAATAAAATTATAGATTTCAAAAGAAAAAAAATGTTTCTTTTAATGGACAAAATTGTATAAGTTAGATTTAATGTAGAACAATTTTAGTTTAATGGTTATACCAGGTAACTTCTAGGATGATATCACTGTTAAAAGTAATATTTACATGAGAAGCACATTTGAAAGTTCTAACAGCATTACCAACACTTAATTTAAATTCAGTTGTGGGTTAAGAAGGAGTAAGGTGCTTAACCCCCAAGAGTCTGTATCTGGGGGTCTGAAATGGCCTGATCTTCAGCAAAAAAATACAAAAAACCTAAAAGTCCATAAATGGCTATTAGCTAGGATGGGTAAGAATGGTGTCCCTAGCCTCTGTTCGTCAGAGGATGGAGATGGATGGCAGGAGAGAGATCACTTGATCATTGCCTGTTAGGTTCACTCCCTCTGGGGCACCTGGCTTTGGCCACTGTCAGTAGACAGATACTGGGCTAGATGGACCTTTGGTCTGACCCGGTATGGCCATTCATATGTTCATATATATATGTTCATTATATATATATATATATATATGAAAAAGATATTTCTGTGTTCATCCTTGAGGTCACTATTGTATAAATAGCTGCTGTACAGGATCATGCATGGGCCTTACACCTACAAATGGGTGTATGGCCAAACACATATACCTACTAGGCCTGATTCTCATCTACACTGGCCTGGCCTGGCACTGTAAAATGGACATAACGGTATTTAGGTTGAATGGAACTTAGTGTAAATGAGAATTAGAGCCACTATCTAACAGACACAAAATTAAATTTTCTGCATGGTCAAATCCTCATCCAATTGAAGTCAATGGAAGTTCAGCCATTGACTCCAATGGGATAAGGATTTGATCCTATGTGCTCAAATGGTCATAATTTGGACATAACTAGTATGTACCTAGTTAAAGAAGAACGTTTTATTCACCAGCTTGCCCCAGTGATAGCTCTCTCCTCTGAAGGATTTACTGATGGGGATACTGGATTTGAATGTGCTTCATTTCCCACTTCAACACAACATGGATGATAATTGTCTTCGGGAAAAGTGAGAGGGATCAGTGATAACATCACCCTGCTCCCCTCTTTGGGCTCCCTACATCCTGTCTACTTCTAAGTACAGCAGTATCATCCCCTTTCCTCCAACCTGACTAGTTCTAGATCATTGTCTAGACTTCATACCAGAGAGGAGACCTTTCTATTCAGGTAGGCTGGCAGAGCTCAGCAAAGAGGCCACCATAGCAGCTGACATGCACGCTGAAGCTTTGGCAGCAAAGCAGGCCACCTTGCAGGGCAGCATATTTGGAAGGAAGGCTGCAGAGATACTCTGTGTGTGCACGGGATGGGGTGAGAAGGTAGAGCAGTTTGTGAGATGCTGGGAGGTGCTTAGAGGAAGCTAGGAGACCTGCAGGAAGAGAACTTCAAAAAGTTCTGGTAAGTGTAGATAAACTTGCAAATAGTATCAAACTTCTAAACTGCATATTCACTAGTCACCTCACATTCCCTCAACTCTCAGTTCACTGCTTCTTTTGGTTTTCAAACATTAGAGGGTGTATGCGAATCCTAACAGGTTTTGGGGTTTGGCCGACTCAAGACATTATTTTCCCACATTACAAAAATAGTTTAAAAGTGGTCAGACACGCATTCAATTGCCTTCCAAAGCGTGTTTTCCATCCTCTCTCCTACTCTATGGAGCCTAACTAATCCCAGTGGTCCAGTATGACCTCCTATTCCTTTCCCGGTGCCCAATCAGATTAGTGCTATTTGCAGCAATGAGTACAAATCCCACAGGTCTCCCTAAGCATTTGTAGTCAATGGAACACAGCTTTTTATGGGCTACAGCTCATTTATTTATCATTTCAGAACTGGCACCGATTCTTAATTATTTTAATAATAAGAAAAGGAAATAGATAACACTCAGAAAAAGAGCAGTCTGCAACTGTTCCTCTAGGATGTCTATTGTAGCATGTGCATGTGCATGTGCCTTAATCTCTGAACAGAGAAGGAAGATGACACAGATGGACAAATAAACACCATGTTATGAACTATGGGTTCCTACCTTGATTCTCTTTCCACGTGAAATGTTTAGAACATTTTTAGTTTTAAACATTAATCTGTAACTGCATCAAAATAAAAAAGGAGTTAACAGAAACTTCGATGAGAACAACCTTTATAAATTTAAACTCACTCCAGACCTGGGTCTTTATAATTCCCTTTGTCTTGCAGCATGCCTTTTTGTTGTCGTTGTTGTTTTAAACAGGGACTCAATAGTATCCAATGGAAATCTGCTGCAGAAAACAGCAGAAAAACATTCAAGGGACAATATTGTGCCTTTGTGGGCCAAATGGGACTACTTATGGAGTAAGGCACTATTCAATATGAGAAAGGTATCAGACAGGCTATACAATTTATACTGATTGGATTTTATAAGCTTTAAGGGCCAGATTTTACCACCTTTACTTACACTGCATAGTACCTTACACCACAAGTATTCAGTGGGGCTCTTTGTGGAGTAAGATACTACTCAGTGTGATTAAGAGTGGCAAAATCTGCCCCCAAATTAGCAATAGAGGAGCTTTCCCATTGGAAAATATATTCAAAGTTTCATCTCAGGGGCCGGATGGTGTCCTGGGCTTTTTGTGGCCATGCAGGGTTATGGTAGGATGTAGGAACCCCCACTTTGCATGGTCTCCATTAATGGTTCCCAAACTGCAGCTCTGCATGCTAGGGAGAACACATAGGCTGCTCTGCAGATGCTTCCCCTCCCCACCCTGGAGCAAGTGGAAAGAGGAGTGTGGGGAGTAGACTGAGCCATGGCTCCACCCACTACGCACTAGCTATTCCAGGTGGCTGCACATCATGCAGGAAGAGTACTCTGCACACCATAAAGGGGTCACAATTATTTCTCCCTGTCTATGTCCGTGCGCCGGTCCCCCAAGCAAAAAGGGATCCCCATAGTCAGTGATCTTACAGTGATCTCCTGAGGCTATCCACCACCCCTTACACGGATGGGTGCCTTGAGGCCACAAGCTAGTCACAAATGAACAACTTGAACAGAATTTAACATTGTGATTCTGCTACCTTTACTCATATAGATAGCACCTTACCCCATTGCCTTCATCAGGACTGTTCATGGAGGAAGGGGTTTTTCAACACAAGTGCAGGTGTTGGAATCTGCTCCAATGGGCATCTCCAAGAGTAAGTTACTAACTCTCAGTGTGAGGAAGGTCGCAGAATTATGAGCATCTCAGTTTCTACTGAAGTCTAGCAAGGATCAAATCTTACTTGGTTTCCTAATTTTCATACCAAAATCTATGTCCCTCCATATTGTAATGCAAAATCAGACATCGACATTGTGTTTTCTCTGATTTATAAAAACACTGCCAAAATATTTTGAATTAGAGGCAGGTTATTCCTGGATGATTAAAGAAAGACAAATAAAATCAGCTAAACAAAGAAGTTCACACTTAGAGATGTCCCTGATCTGTGGATGCTTTAACCAGTGTATTTTATGTTTTAGGGCCATTATTTAGGATTCTCTGGCTTTATTGCCTTTTAACAGATTTGTTTTGTTAATATTGTTTTTATGAGGTGAACTTATCAGTATGTGCGTGTGGGGGAGGGGAGAGCGAGATATCTTATATATTACACAATTTGTGAGTCTGAATTGCTCTATTGTGTTATTTAGCAAATAAGAACTTGGAGATATGCAATGCCTAAACTTGCAGTGAACTCTCTGATCTATGCAGGCCCACAGCAAAGTTCAACATTATCTCCTAGAATGGCAGCTTGCTTCAGTTCTGGTGGAGATTGATGGGAAAACTATAGGCAGCCTTTTGCAATCCTTAAGGCAATACTGAAATTTCCTGGCAATAAATGAGAGGAATAAAAAAAAATCCAACCCCTTCAAATTCATTGTTTTGTTCTCCTGACTCTCTGAGGAATACAGTGAGAACAATGCTGTTTATCTGCTATAGCAACTTCTCAGCACATTAACACACAACACAGAATACCGCCTGCTGTCTCGAGTCAGAGTGGTTTGTTTCTCCTAATTTCTACAGGCAAAGATGAAAAGGCTGATACTTGACACACTGCTTAAAAAAATCACATTTTGGACTTCATAGATAGAAAACGAAGAGTTTTATAAGATTCCCATGTTAGTTAACACAACAAACTGTCAAACTTTCATGTTCTGTTATTTAAGCCCCTATTAATAATATCTTCATTGAAGAACTAAAAGCCATAGACATCATCTACAATAGTATCATCCGAGGAAGTTTTCTTTTAATCTAAGAATTCATAAGACATTTTTTGGCCAGATTCTGCCATTTTTATTCATTTTGTTATTACTGTTGTTATTTATTTGTATTGCAGTAGTGGCTATGGGCCCCAATTAGGGAAGAGGGCCACTAGTCACTGAATACACATGTAATAAAGATACTTACAGTCCTAGCATGTCACAAGAGACAACAAATGGTGTGACAAAAGACAGAGGAGATAAGGTCGCCTGAAATGATTATGTTTAGTATAAGTAGTAGTCTCAGCTCAACAACTGCCTAGCCTAGACAAAGTGTTTTGTAAACAGTAAGGCAGAGGTGAATTTTAAGAATGGATATGAAAGAGGACAAAATGGTGGCTTATTGGATTTGTATGGGACACTCCTCCCAAATCTTAGAGCACTGAGTCAAGGTGGAGACTGAGTCATTCATGAACATCCCAGGACAGACTATGAAAATAAGCAGACTTTCTGTACATCTCTTCCATATTTAGGTAACAAAACAACATCAGAACTAAATAGCTAAATAGCTATGGACCATGAAGAAGGAAACTAAAAAAGGATCTGATAAATGTTCTTCTGTGAATAGGTCCTGAATAGTTAATTGTGAATAGTTTTAAGCATTTTACTACAATCTTCATAAACAAGACAGCCTTGTTCCTCAGAGGATGCTAAAATTGCAAAAAGAAAACGAACTATTACAGTATGTATGTGAATCAATTTCAATTATGGCTAATCATTAACCAATTCAAAAGAGAAATATTGTACATACTTAATTTTGATTGCTTGGAATGTCATTTTACAAGACTGGCTCATCTAAAAAAATAACAAACAAAAAAACTAATGAGCGTAATAATGTAGAAACCTTAAATGTGAAATGAAATACTTCCACAAATAGTGATCCAAGATCTTAAACAGATATTTGGGTTTAATAGAATACAGTGTGCTTGAACTGGAAAAAAAACAGAAGTGCTACTACATGCTGTAATGGCCATCTCTGCCTGTGGGTATGTCTACCCTGCAAAGAAAGCTATGTTCTTAACTCAGGTAAGCAGCGCAAGTTAAAGCCTACAGTAGTGTATGGGGCTGAACGTAAGCCACTAACTGAAGTTAAGAGTGACTTGCTGTTTTTTTACTGCTTTTTTTTTACCTGAGTTAGTAACACCTGGCAGCTGGGAGGAGCAATTCATAGGAAAGTCTCTCTCATTTCTTGCAGCCCTACAGTCATGCAGAGGGGATGGCACATTTTCAGTCAGGTCACACATAGCAGCTGCGAAGGGATGGACCATCCTGTGCAGATGGAATCTTCTGCCAAACTCTGACAAGTCTCTCCTGCCCATGGCAAATTCTGATTTTTCAGAAGTTTATAACTTGGCCATATTTGGGTAAATTTTCAGAATGGTTACAAAAGGCATGTGCCTGGCACCAGGACAACTGCCCCTTCTAAATTTCAGGTCCTTGCTCCAAACCATAGAGCTGCTAGAGCTTCTCAGTGAAACAGTTGTAGGACATTTTTAATATGGGAAAAATAACACTTTCCCCTAATCTTATTCTTGGAAATAGCTGATCCATTTTAGTTGATTTATTTATTTTATATTTGTAAAATCAAGCTGAGGCAGACACCTGGCCTGGAAAATTTCAGCTCACCCAGTCAAAGTCTGAAAAGTTATAAGCAACTGAAAACAGGATCTTAAAATGGAAAGTGCTGGACAACCTTAACTCTAGGCAGTGCTATTTGAGCCATCTATTTACACTGTGCATACGCATGCCCAATATATTAACCGTAATATATACTGGACTACCGTATTATACAAGGTAGATGTCAGGACCATGGACAGCAATGAACATGTGCTGAAACCATATGGAAGCTCTATGATGTGGTACTGAAAAGAGTAAGTTACAATGGTACAGATGGTGATTAGAATATCTTTGTAACTAATCAGGCTATGGCATCTGGTCTACTGAAATGCATAGACGTCTAGATGGTAACCTCAATTATTTTATTTGATAATTAGACCTGACTGACTGTGAGAAAGGCCAATGAAACAAAATTTGCAGAGCACTCTTCGAACAAGGAAATACCCTAAAGCTCACAATGTAACAAGCAAGTTATTAGTCTAAAATAATAATGACAATGAATAAAAGTTCTTCTGTGTCCCCGGAAAGCTTAATTAACATCAGTAGGAAAATAATAAATATGCTTATCTAAATAAAAACATAAATTAGTTATGGCAGCAAGGAAAAGATGAGATCTTTGACTTGTCTCGGAAAGAAAATCCAAGACACACAAGAGCACTTGAAAAAAATTGTCTTCACAGTCTGATATTAAATAAGACCATTTCAAAATATCTCTGAATTTTCATATCTAACCCTAGCTCCCCACTCCTTTTCAGCATGACAGCACTTTCTGTGCCTGGAACTGAAGTAAATCAAAAAAGACAAACAATCTTTAAAGGGTCAATTAAAAACAAGGAACTTGAGTGTAATAGAAAATCAGAGGAGTTAGTGATAGAAGAGATCTGCTTGGTTATTTAGTCCATTCCCCCGCCAATCCAGGATTTTCCCCAGAATGTATTTTTCTCCTGTTTTGTCCAATCAAGTTTTAAATGGCTACAGGAGACTTCAATGGACGCTAGATCATGTTCCAAGTGATGGAGTTGCCGACACTTTTTGTGACATTAAGAAACAAATTCAGCCCTTTCCTCCATAGCTGTGGAAATCGCTCGGCAGGGGAAGTGGTGCCATTCTGCTGCTCAAAGGACCTCTGGGTCTAGAGACGTACAGGTTTGTGCATTCTCTGAGTGGGGTGCAGCCTTGTTCCGTCAGAATCCACGCTATGCAGATTCTCCCACCCTTCACTACTGCATGTTTGATGGGGAGGGACTGGCGTCAGAAAACCCAAGAGATTATTTCATTCTTGAGATTGACATGGTCTCAATGAGGCGGCTCTGCAGCCACTGAACAGATTCCTGTGCTTGTACTCACTTTGCATTTGGATAGCTTAGCGACTCCAGCTAGGTCTTGAGCTCAAAATTTGCACCATTCCATTATTCCTTTTATAGGACAAAATCACAGATTAATTCCTGGTACTCTGCCTAAATTTTCATTTACTTAACTTCATCCAGTTACTCCTATATACACTACAACCCTACATGCTCAGTGACCTATGTCTTTCACAGTCTAGTCTTACACTGAACCACTGGCTCCACAAAGAACTCATGATTCTCCTTTCTCTTTGCTCTCTGTCTGAAAAAAAAACCTATGGAGTCTCGAGGCAGTATTTCCAGAGTTTATATTAAATTTTCAAAGCAGCAACATGGGCTGATGCTGTCATACTCAATTTGCCACAGTTTGACAAAGTATTTCCTTGAAAGTCATCAGTTCAGATTCTCCTTACAATACAGTGGCATAGGGTTTGGCATATGTCTCAATGCATTCAAAGGTCTCTGACCAAGTCTATGTTCAAGAAGCAGATAAGCTTTTCTGAAGTAATTAAAACCATGTCTATTTACTTTCTCCATAATCCTCAGTCACATTGCTTTTCTGGTGCCAGAGGCCAATTAAATTGACAGGTACATGTGTGTTCCTGAAGCTTAAGGGCCAATTTAGGCAGGTTGACAGGCTCTTTTCCTCTTGTGGATTGTGTAATGTTCATAAGATATTGCATATAGCATGATTTAGTGAAAAAAATCCCACTTCTTGCCTATAGGGTGCCTTCTAATATGGAGTTTTATTTTTATAAGGTATGAAATGTCAGTTTGTGCACTCTCAGATCATTGTGAAAATATTTAAGAGTTCCAACAAAGATGAAGGTTTTTTAAAGTTTCCCATAAAAAGTTAGAACAGACACACTGAAATAAAAATGGTTAATGCACAGTCCTATTCTTCATCAGGGGATAAATTGATTGAGAGCAGCTGTGCACTGTTATTGCAGTCTGTGTTCTGGACAGTTTAATTGGGGAAGTAAAATAAAAAAGTTCAAAGAGCCCTAGTAAGGTTTTGTTGCTAACTCAGCATTGTATCCCAAAACTCAAGAGGCATTATATCTTCTTCATTAAAAAGGTATTTGCTTACTTGTAGGCTAGTTCAGAGGACACACTATATTTTTGCTTCCGAAAGAAGACCCAAATCACAGAACACAGAAATTCCTAAAGTTGTGGGACCCAGATTTTCCATGATATGGGAAATTCCATGATTTTTTTCCTGTTCTGGAATTAAACAAAAAAAGTGTTTTTTTTTTAATTTGCCACAAAATGAAATTCCAAAAATAAAATAAATAATTTTGGGTTCATTGAAACATTTTGTTTCAAAAGTTTCATTCCTGTGTTGACTTTTGAAAAAATATATTACTTAATATAAAATTGAAATGGAAATTAATTTTGAAATTAAAAAAGGAGACACTGGTATGCACTGTTCAGTTTTTCTTCAAAGCAAAATTTTTCTCAAATCTAAACATTTTGTGGAAACGTGTTGCTTTTAACAAATTGGGATTTTTCCATGGAAAAATATTCCATAAGAAAATTTCTGACCAGCTCTGATCAAAAAATATTTTTGTTCTTGTTGCAAGAGAAACAGTTTAACATACTTGGTAATAATAATGCAAACCCAGTAGGAGATAAGAGTTTTAGCAGAGGTTGGCTGAGTGGCAACCATCACAAATTCTATAGTAATCTCTGAAGAGATTATTCAGCTAAATGAGCTGGAGCTGACATAGAGCTGAAAATATGTTATCCTTCAACTATGCTCTAGTGGTGAAGTGACCATGTGTGAGAACAGCTTTGGACTTAGAAAACATCTAAAGGAGGAGTGGATGCATTAGTTGCAAAGATACTTCCTGATAGCACCAAAAGGGTTCCCAGACTAGAGGCCAGATGGCAAACTTGTCAGTAAAGATGACTGCTGTAGGTTACATATTGCTGGTGTAATCAGAGAAAGATGACTTGAGTGTGGAAGGAGAGATGTGCTAATATTCATTCTTCAAGCATAGTTTCCTCCAGATAAAGGTATTGCCTTACGTATTAGTTTAAAGAGTCCTACTTGTGGATCAGATTGTTGCCTCAGCCTAACACAAGTCGGGGGAAAGGGAGGAGAAAAATGTCACTTAACCCTCATTCTAAGCCAGGAGTAGGCAACCTACGGCACACGTGCCAACTTTGGCACGCGAGCCGATTTTTCATGGCACGCAGGGCGGGCTGAGCCGCTTGCCAGCTGGGGTCCTGCCGCCAGTCCCACACAGTGCCCACTGCTGCCCTGAGGGAAGGAACCCCAGGCTGGCAGCGGGCTGTGACCCCCACTGGCAGGAGCCAGCAACTGAAACCCCAGAGCGGGGCAGGCTGAGCGGCTCAGCCCGCTGCCACTCTGGGGTTCCCGCTGCTGGCCCCTTGCCAGCCGAGGTCCCTGCTGCAGCCCCACTCACCTTGCTTCCGGTTGGCGTTCCAGGGCAGGCCCCCTGCCAGACAGGGTCCAGGCTTCTGGCCCTGCTCAGCCCTACCAGCCACCAGCTCCACTCACCTCAGCTGCCGTTCTGGGGTTCCAGCCGGTTAACAACTGGTCACTCAGAAGCCAGTGTGCAGCTTAAAGTATCCAAATACGTGCCACCAGTCATTGGAAAACTCAGCAAGGAAAAGCAAAGGGAAGGATCTCACTAAACCAATGAGATCTGCATTTTAATTTAATTTTAAATGCTAATTCTGAAACATTTTGAAAACCTTGTGTACTTTACAGAGAACAGTAGTTTGGTTATATATTATAGACTTATAGAGAGACCTTCGAAAAAACGTTAAAATGTATTACCGGCACGCGAAGCCTTAAATTGAAGTGTATTCATGAAGACTCGGCACGCCACTGCTAAAAGGTCGTTCTAAGCCATAGTTGTAAGTGACCCATTAACCTGTTATACTCTAAACTATCAGTAAGAATTGATTCTCTGCTTATTAAAACATTAAATCATCATGTATCACCCCTCATAAGCTATTTAGCAATGGGCTCAATAGAAAGTGTGATCACAAAAAGTCCTATTCTAGGTGCAGTTCTTTTTGCCTTTGCACATGTCTCATCGCTCTGCATGCCCCATCCTTCCTAAAAACTCAGATAGAGAGATTGTCTTTGGATTGTGTCCTAAAGTCGACAGATATGGGTAGATTGGAACTAAGTATGTGTGGAAGAAGTGTTTCCCAAAGTCTAGGGCCCCTTACAGAGAACAGTCTAACAGCAGCTCCCTCTCTTTCAAACTGAGGGAGCTCCAACTCAAGTGCCTCTGCAGACCACAGCTGGGATCAAAGACGGTGCAGGGAAAGAGACAGATTTAAAGTATGTAGGTTCCATTTAGGGTATTTTAGGTTAAGACCAGCACTTAAATTTATCCCTGGAAACTAATAGGCACCAGAACAGCTTCTAGAGCACGGGTGTGCTTGGAGAGAAGAACTCCACCACCTTCTGCACTGGCTTCTTTCCTTGAGCTTATTTAAGGTGTAGCCCAGGTAGAGTGGACTACAGTAGCAAGGCCTGCATCCACAATACATGGTTGCAACTTCCTGACTAAATGTACATAAAATAAAGCCACCCAGGTTACTGCGGCTATATGAACAAATAACACAAGTATGTAGGGACAAAATTAGAAAGGCCAAGGCACAACACGAGATCAAACTAGCTAGAGACATAAAGGGTAACAAGAAAACTTTCTACAAATACATTAGAAGCAAGAGGAAGACCAAGGACAGGATAGGCCCATTACTCAATGACGGGGGGAAAAACAGTACCAGAAAATGTGGAAATGGCAGAGGTGATTAATGACTTCTTTATTTCAGTTTTCACCAAGAAGGTTGGTGGTGATTAACATCTAACATAGTGAATACCAGTGAAAATGCGGTAGGACCGGAAGACGCTAAAATAGGGAAAGAACAAGCTAAAAATTACTTCGACAAATTAAATGTTTTCAAGTCCCCAGTGTCTGATCATCCTAGAATACTCAAGGAGCTGGCCAAGGAGATATCTGAGCCATTAGCAATTATCTTTGGAAAGTCATGGATGATAGGAAAGATTCCAGAAGACTGGAAAAGGGCAAATATAGTGCCCATCTATAAAAAGGGAAATAAGGACAACCCAAGGAATTACAGAACAGTCATCTTAACTTCTGTACCCAGAAAGATAATGGAGCCAATAATTAAGCAATCAATTTGCAAACATGTAGAAGATAATAAGGTGATAAGTAACTGTCAGCATGGATTTATCAAGAACAAATCATGTCAAACCAACCTGATAGGTTTCTTTGACAGGGTAACAAGCCTTGCGAATAGTGGGGAAGTGGTAGACGTGGTATATCTTGACTTTAGTAAAGCTTTTGATACTGTCTCACATGACCTTCTCATAAACAAACTAGGGAAATGCAACCTAGATGGAGCTACTGTAAGGTGGGTGCAAAACTGGTTGGAAAACCATTCCCAGAGAGTAGTTATGAGTGGTTCACAGTCATGCCAGAAGGACATAATGAGTGGGGTTCTGCAGGGATCAGTTCTGGGTCAGGTTCTGTTCAATATCTTCATCAATGAGTTAGGTAATGGTATAGAGAGTACACTTATAAAGTTTGCGGATGATACCAAACTGAAAGGGGTTGCAAGTGCTTTGGAGAATAAGATTAAAATTCAAAATTATCTGGACAAATTGGAGAAATGGTCTGAAGTAAATAGGATTAAATTCAATAAGGACAAATTCAAAGTACTCCATTTAGAAGGAACAATCAAGCAGTTACACACAAACAAAATGGAAAATGACTGCCTAGGAAGGAGTACTGTGGAAAGGGATTTGGGGTGTCATAGTGGACCATAAGCTAAATGAGAGTCAGCAGTAACACTGTTGCAAAGAAAGCGAACATCATTCTGGGATGTATTAGCAGGAGTGTTGTAAGCAAGACATGAGAGTAATTCTTCTGCTCTACTCTGCGCTGATTAGGTCTCAACTGGAGTATTGTGTCTAGTTCTGGGAGCCACATTTCAGGAAGGATGTGGACAAATTGGAGCAACTCCAGAGAAGAGCGACAAAAATGATTAAAGGTCTAGAAAACATGACCTATGAGAGAAGATTGAAAAAAATGGGTTTGTTTAGTCTGGAAAAGAAAAGACTGAGAGGGGATATGATAACAATTTTCAAGTACGGAAAACGTTGTTACAAGGAGGAGGGAGAAAAATTGTTTTTCTTAACCTCTGAGGATAGCACAAGAAGCAATAGGCTTAAATTGCAGCAAGGGAGGTTTAGATTGGACATTAGAAAAAACTTCTTAACTGTCAGGGTGGTTGAGCACTGGAATAAATTGCCGAGGGAGGTTCTGGAATCTCCATCATTGGAGATTTTTAAGAGCAGGTTGGAGAAACACCTCTCAGGGATGGTCTAGATAATACTTAGTCCGGCCAGGGGACTGGACTAGATGACCTCTTGAGGTCCCTTCCAGTCCTATGATTCTATTATCATGTAACAGCAAATGGAGATTCAAACTGTCAACTCAAGGAAACAGGGGGGATACACAAATTCTCAAACTGAATCACCTTGAGAAATCACTCTATTTGTGGCTCCCCAGTGACGATATGACAAAATACCAGCCTTGTCCAGCCCATGTAGAAATCCATATAGACTTCTAAAAATATCAATTTGTCGAAGATATCAGGGACAGTACAGCCAATTGGCAACGTTTTCTGAATCTGGCCCAAAGATGCTGCCAGTGTAGGTACGTGACATCCAGGAGAAAACGAGTATCTCACAGAAATTGTTAGGTAACAATGTCCTTTGCTCATGAAGGCAATACGAGCTGTTCTGGAGACATCATTGAGGTAACTTGATATTTTGTTAGTGGAGGTAGAATTTCTCTAGAAGTAAAAATTAGTTCTCTCTCCAACTCCCAGAAGATAATCTCTCTCTTGCTTGTGTAAATTAATTAGCTCTCTTAAGAGAGTACGTTTTTATTATAACTTTCCTCTAAACCCAGATATTACTACTCCAAGCTAAGCAGCAAGTAACACATTAAATCGTAATGTTTGAATCATTCCTGCTTCTCATATTTGGTTAAGGGTCCATCCCTGTTTGTGGAATAGTGGTGTTTCAATGGCTGACCTTTTCACATGTGCATTAACATGGGCAGACTGTTAAGCTACTTGTCACAGGAAGAGTATTTTCTTTCCTTTTTAAAAGCATACTGCATATAGTAGTAGTAAGCATTACCCACACATTTCCTACTGGCAGATTAATATTCCACAATGCTACAGATTTCAGTATCACTCAGAGTTATTTCATGTCATTCTAAAAAAAAAAGACATTGCAGTCAGAGAATTGTTGAGCCGCAAGAATGTTCATCTACATATGTTAATAATGACGTTTATCAATTCCCATTATAGGTGAAAGATACTTTTCCTGAACTGGTATGCTTAGAAACTCTCGTGATATGGTTATCTGTCACTAACACAGTTTACATGCCACAGATCAAAGTCAGGGTCATTTAAGCATATGGAGCTAAACTGAATCAAGCTCCTACTTTCAGACAGAGAAGTAGAGAAAGAAAAAAAGGTCAGTTACTGAAGAGGAGTTGTACCTTCATAAGGCCATCTCAATTACTTTAACCAAAAAAGAAAGGAGTGTGATCTAGCAGCTAAAGAGCAGAGGCCTGGGATGCTATTCTTGCTCTGCTACTGACTCACTGTGTAATATTGGGAAGTCATAATCCTCTCTGTGCCTGAGTTAATCTATTTTATTTATAAAATGAATATTATGGTGCTCCTTACCTCAATTCTTAAATCAGTGTTTGTAAAGTGTTTGAGGTCCTCAGATAAATAAGTACAATGAATTTACAAAAATATGGAATTGCGACAACTCCTTGTAATCTACACAAAAACTTGTTTAAGTAACAATTATAGTTCATAATAGACACAGACACAGTCACCGAACATGTCCTTTGTCGAGGCTACCAATGAAACACACTGACGGAATATGCATCCCAGCACTATACATATAGGCTAACATTTTCTGTGTTTAAGGCTAGAAACCTAAAGAAATAAAAATGGCCTGAATTCAACTCTCATTGCTTCCATTGAAGCTAGGAGGAGATGGAGGTACTCCTCACCTCAGAATCAGAATTTTAGGAGCTAAATATGGATTTAAATGCTGTGCTTTCCAGTCTAAGTTCAAAATGCAATCGGGGGGACTTGCCCTTCACTAATAAAACCCCATATTTGAAAATAAACAGAAATCCCACACAACTTTCCCCTCTAGGGAGAGGAATGTGGAAGGAATCACATTACAGATGCTTGTCAGATTGCTTAACTACTCACTGGAAGATATTCAGATGCCATCATGATTAGCACATTATAAGAAACAATAAAATAAGCACTCCTTAGAAAATTTGGGCTATAATCCCTTCTCTCAAAGCAGAGTAGCTTCATGACACACAGATGGACTCTAATGCTGTAGTGGTGCATAAAATAGTTAGGTCATTTGTCCAAGTTTTAAAAAGCGACCTGTGATTTTTGGGAGCCTCATTTTGAGTTACCAACTTGAGAAACCTTAAAGGGGCCTGATTTTCAGGGGGTGATTGCTCAGCACTTTGTGATGATCACGCCCCTTTAAGGTGTCTGAGATTGGGCACTGGGACACAAGAACCTCTTAATGCCAACTGGCAAGGGGGTTACAGGAATGTCCTGATTCTGATGTGTACATTCTGGTTCACCAATGGAAGGCATGTGACATCTTAAATGAAAGCCAGGGTCACACTGCTCATGAATATCATTGTGAAATGTACGCACAGACACTATGGGCTAGTCTACACTTACCTGCTGGGTCGACGCGGTGAGTTCGACTTCTTGGAGTTCGAACTATCGCGTCTAATCTAGACGCGATAGTTCGAACTCCCCGCGCGCTCCGGTCGACTCCGGTACTCCACCACTGCAAACGGCGGTGGCGGAGTCGACCTTGGAGCCGCAGACTTTGATTCCGCGGCGTCTGGACGGGTGAGTAGTTCGAACTAGGGTACTTTGAATTCAGCTACGCTATTCACGTAGCTGAATTTGCGTACCCTAGTTCGACCCCCGCCCTTAGTGTAGACCTGCCCTATGAAAGGCGTTACATATATATACTAAAAATACATTCTTAGATTTGAATCAAGGAGTGAGTCACTAACAGAAAAAGCTCTTTGTCAGATAAGAGATGTCTATGTACTTTGTTCTCTGATGGAGGTAAATTAAGCATAGCAGGCTAACATAATGGATACACATTTACATATGAAGTCAACAGAGAGATATGAAGTCAATAGGGAAGGAACACACAGTAAAAAACAAGCCCCGGGTGGTTTTGCTGTCTGAGAGCAGATGACGAACTTTGGGGACCATAAGTAAAAGGCAAAGAAGACATTCCCTGATCCTGCACCTAGGAAGCTGGGAGGGGGAAAACAGGACTGGGAAGCAGAGGGGCAGGGCAGCTATCAGAGGATGAGCTGGCTGGAGAAGGAAACTCATGCCAGCAAGCTGCTGAAAAACTGCTCAGAGACAGGAGGATATGACTAATCCAGTGGGCTGAAGAGCCTGCAAAAACCAGGGAAAAGCAGGAAGTAGCTTAGGGCATGGCCGGAGTTGTCGAATCCTGATTCAGCTTGTGTCACTTAAGGTCTCTGAGCTGGAACCCAGAGGAGAAAGTGGGCCTGGGTTCTCCTACCAATCTCCTGAGGGACTTAAGAACAGCGAGGGTTTTCATACCTAGTCTAGACACCAGAACTTGACTATCAGACCCACCAGACTCAGTGGACTCAGGTGCAACACTCCACCTGGCCAGATGGGGGCACTGTTGCACTGACACCAGCTCACAGTAACCTTTTGTTCCCAATATTGTTATTCACTATCACTTGAATCTTGTATAAACTTGTAATGGTTTTCACTATAAATATATCTAAGTGCTGTGATATTACGCTAGATGCTTATCCTGAACTGAATCGTGCAAGCTGGAGTGTACACTGTTCCTTAGGGGACAGCAGACCTAGTATTTCTGTGAGCATGCACTGGATAAGGAGCTACACACTACAGGGGAATGCCTCAAAGGGGCTCAGAGACTGGGGTGCCCCTCTTGTTAACCTGAAGAGCAAAGTAAGGGCTGGCGTAGCCCTAAGGAGAGTGTGTGAATGGCTAACAGACTGGTCGTGTCAGGCAGCTGAGACACAGTTAAGCACAAGTAAAATTCCCTCATGCTGGAGGCAGGGGTAGCAAGATGTTTCAGGGGTAGCAATACTCCAAGGACTATTCACAGGCACCTAAAAATCATTAGTCACTTTTGAAAATCTTAGCCTTGGAGTGGAATGTTTCTAGCACCTCAGAGGAGAGATCTGCTCAGCACCTTGAAGGACAGTCCATAGCAGTGAGCTTTTGCTGGTCAAGTTAAAGTTCCCTAAGCACAGTAGCCTTTTTATAAAGGTTATATCCTACATAATGAGGACTTTTTAATGTGTGCTAATGAACAGAACTAATTTACAGCTGATTAGCAGTCGTACTTACTGCAGAGGATGGAGTTGTGCGTTCTCACCTTCATTGAGTGAATGCTTTTAGGAAATGGAGTCCAAAGTGTCAAAAATGTAGACCAAATAAACATTAGAGATCTAAGTTTCATCCCTTAAAAATATAATCCATTACTTTATAATTGCTTTTTTGTTATCCTCACTGTACTTTGCATGCTCTTTCATAAGACAGTCCCCAGAGGCAGCTCAGAATGATTAAAAATTATGATATTTCATGTCCATAAAAGTGGATAATTTCAAGCCTACAAGACCAGGGTGTTTTCAAGGAAAAGAAAAATACTCTCAGTGAAAGGCTGTCATCAAAACAAAAACGCAATGCAAATGTAAACAGATGGGGGGGAGGAAATCGACAGATAATTTTTTTCCAGAAGGCTAACAGCCTGACCCTAGAGCCTGATGCTATTGAATGCAATTATCCAGTACTCGAGTGAGCCAATAGAGGGAAAATGAATTGTCATTCACAATGGCTGGTCCATACTTGATCAGTCGTATCTCACATTGAAAAATAATGTGTAAAAAAAGCTAATCAAAAGTAATTCAATACCTACAGTAATTTTTTTTTGGGAGGGGAGGGGGTTAACATACTACAACTGGAATATGTAAAAGTATTTTTTATATATGGAAAATGTCACTCTAACAAGCTGGATGTAGGTTTTAATAGGGGTAATAATATAGGAGAAAAAGAGTCAGACTACAGCTTGGATTTAATTAGTAATAAGGTTTATCCTTAGTCAACTATTTTCTGCTGTATTCGTGAGCCAGGCAGCGGAGACCCATGCACCTTAGCATTCCCCTAGCCTCCTCCCCAACTCTCTGAAGGTATGTTTCTGAGCTGAATTCAGGCCCCAGTTCAAAAATCACACTCCTAATCCAGCAAAGTATGTAAGTATATATTTATGTCCCACTGAAGGCAATGAGATTTAAACACATATGGCTGCTGTGTTGAACAGGGAGGGATTTAAGCATATGCTTAATGCTGTGGTGAATTGGGGCCTTGGAGCTTGCAGAACCAATTCTTCCACTCCTTACCCTTCCATGTAAGTGACACCCCATCACTGATGCCTTGTTTTCTGCTCAGTTTGCACAACCATTTATATCAGTGAGTTTGGCCCCCGAAGTTCAGTGCAGTAGGAGAAAGTGAGCTATGACAGGAAAAGCTTATATTCAACAGCAAAAATCTGTATTTAGAAACACTGGCCAAGTAAATTTCATTTGTATAATTTGGACCCCTTCAGATTTGCTCTAGTGTGAATGACTATCACACCTAAGCAAGTCCCCTTTCTATTCTAGTCACACCTAACTCAATGCAAATTGTCAAGCTGAAAAACACCTAAGAAACTGCGATGCAAGTATTTGAAAGCCATGTTAACTCTTCCCCAAGAGTTGACCAAGACCAAGCTGGATGAGCAAGCATCTCAAACAGGTGATTAAGAGAAAGCCTACAAGGAATGGGAGTTGGGAGGGATCAGCAAGGAAAGCTGCCTCTCAGAGGTCACAAAGTGTAGGGATAAAGTGAGAACTGCCAAAAGCCAAGCAGAGCTGGACCTTGCAAAGGGAATTATAACCAATAGTGAAAGGTTCTATAGCCATATAAAGAAGAAGAAAACAAGGAAAAGAGAAGGTGGATTGCTAAACACTGAGGATGGGGTGGAGATTAAAGATTATCTAGGCAACATCTAAACAAATACTTTGCCTCAGTTTTTAATAAGTCTAATGAAGAGTTTAGGGGTAGTGGCAGGGTGGCTAATAGCAATGAGGATACGGAGGGAGAAATGACCACATCCGAGGTGGAAGTCAAACTCAAACAATTTAATGGGATTAAATCGGGGGGCCCAAATATTCTCCATCCAATAATACTAAAGGAAGTGGCACATGAAATTCCAAGTCCAATAGCAAGGATTTTTAATGACTCTCTAAACTCAAGGGTTGTAACCTATGACTGGAGAATTGCTAATATAGTTCCTATTTTTAAGAAAACAAAAGAAGTGATCCAGAAAACTACTGGCCTTTTAGTTTGACCTCTGTTGTACACCTCTACCCCAATATAACGTGACCTGATATAACACGAATTCAGACATACTGCAGTAAAGCGGTGCTCCGGAGGGGAGGGGAGGGGCTGCGCACTCCTGCGGATCAACGCAAGTTTGATATAATGCGGTTTCACCTATAACACGGTAAGATTTTTTGGCTCCCGAGGACAGCGTTGTATCAGGGTAGAGATATATTCAAGGTTTTGGAATACATTTTGAAAGAGGAAGTAGTAAAATACATAGAGGTGAATTGTAATTGGGATAAAATACAACATGTTTTTACAAAAGATAGATACTGCCAGACTAATCTGACCTTGAGAAGAAAACTGATTTTTTTAGACAAAGGAAATGCAGTAGATCTAATCTACCTGGATCTGAGTAAGGCATGTGATACAGTTCCACATTGAAAATTATTAATTAAATTGGAGAAGATAGGAATTAATATGAGAATTGAAAGGTGCATAAGGAACTGGTTAAAGGAGAGACTACAATGGGTCATACTGAAAGTTGAACTATCAGGCTTCAAGGAGGTTACTAGTGGAGTACCTCAGTTTTGGGACCAATCTTATTTAATATTTTTATTATGGACCATGGCACAAAAAGTGAGAATGTGCTGATAAAACTTGCAGATGAAAGTTGAGCGGGATAGACAAAGTGGAGGAGGATTTGAATATCATACAAGAAGACCAGGATGACCTTGTGAACTGGAGTAATAGAAATGGGATGAAATTTAATAGTTCAAAGTGCGAAGTCATGCATTTAGGTACGTACAACAAGATTTTTTGCTATAAGCTGAGGACTTATCATTTTGAAGTACCAGAGGAGGAGAAAGACTTGGGTGTTTTGGTTGATCACAAGATGACTCCGAGCCATCAATGTGATGCAGGTGTGAAAAAGGCTATTGCAGTCCTAGGATGCATCAGGTGAGGTATTTCCAGTAGAGATGGGGAAGTGTCAGTACCATTATACAAGGCGCTGGTCAGGCATCATCTGGAATATTGTGCACAGTTCTGGTCTCTCATGTTTAAGAAAGATGAATTCAGATTGAAACAGGGGCAGAGAAGGGCTATTATGATACTCTGAGGAATGAAAAACTGGCCTTATGACAGGAGACTCAAAGAGCTTGGTTTGTTTAACCTAACCAAAAGAAGGCTGAGGGGGGATATGATTGCTCTCTATAAACACATCAGAGGAATAAATACCATGGAGGGAGAGGAGTTATTTAAGTTAAGCACCAATGTGGAAACAAGATTAACTGGATATAATGTGGCCTTTAACAAATTATGCTTGAAATTAGACAAAGATTTCTAACCATCAGAGTGAAGTTCTGGAAGAGCGTCCCAAGGGGAGCAGTGGGGGCAAAACATTTAACTCACTTCAAGATTGATCTTGATAATTTTATGGAGGGGATGGTGTGATGGGACCATGTAGAATGGCAGGTGGCCCACTGATGAGTGCAAGTAGCAAAAATCCCCAATGGCTGGAAATGGGATACTAGATGGGAAGGGCCCTGGGTTACTATAAATAATTCTTTACCAGGTATCTGCCTGGTGGGTCTTGCCCATATGCTCAGGGTTTAACTGATCACCACATTTGGGGTCAGGAAGGAATTTGCCCCTGGGTCAGATTGGCAGAGACCTTGGTTTTTTTTCACCTTCCTCTGTAGCATGGGTCACTTGCTGGTTTAAACTAGTGTAAGTGGTGAATTCTCTGTAATCTGAAGTTTTAAAACCATGATTTGAGGATTTCAGTAGTTCAGCCAGAGGTTAAGGGTCTTTTTCAGAATAGGTTCTGTGGCCTGAAATGTGCAAGAGGTCCGACGAGATGATCACGATGGTCCCTTCTGACCTTCAAGTCTATGAGACACAGTGTACTTGAGATTTTCACAAAGCCTTTTAAACAAGTGACCAGTCATGGGATAAGAGGGAAGGTTCTCTTGTGTATCAGTAACTGGTTAAAAGACAGGAAACAAAGGGTAGGAGTAAATGGTCAGTTTTCACAAAGGAGTAAAAAAAAGCTAACAGAATATTAGGAGCCATTAGAAAAGGAGAGATAAGACAGAAAATATCATAATGCCACTATGTCCACACCTTGAATACTATGTACAGTTCTGGTCACCGTCTCTAAAAAGATATATTTTAATTGGAAATGGTACAGAGAAGGGCAAAAAAATTGTTAGGGGTATGGAACAGTTTCCATATGAGGAAGGATTAAAAGAACTCGGACTTTTCAGCTTGGAAAAGAGCTGACTAAGGGAGCATGTGATAGAGGTCTATAAAATCATGAATGGAGATTGTGAATAGGAAAGTGTTATTTACCCCTTCACATAACACAGGAAACAGGGGTCACCCAATGATATTAATAGGCAGCAGGTTTAAAACAAACACTCTCCAGCTGCCCAGCTCTGAAGGCAGCGCCGCAGCACAGAAGTAAGGGTAGCAGTACCGCAACCCCCCTACAATAACCTTTTAACCCCCCCAACTCCTTTTTGGATCAGGGCCACTACAATTACAGCATCCTGAAATTTCAGATTTAAATAGATGAAATCATGAAATTTACAATTCTTAAAATCCTATGACTGTGAAATTGACCAAAATGGACCATGAATTTGGTAGGACCCTAGAAATAACATAACTGATTGGCCAGTTTCATCTAATGATCCCTGCATTACTGTTTTCTTTGTTCAAATCAGATATTTGGTATTGCATTATGCTAAAAAAAAATATTTTTAATTTTTTTTTAAATATTTGCATTGGTGTAGTTTTACATCTACTCTGCATTGTATCATGCCACTCGTTACCTACTTAAAAATCACCATTGTGACTCGCCGTTGAACTATTTATTTGCTTTAGAAATAAACACTTCATCAAAACAAAGTGATTACATATTTTTTCAATACCAATATATTTAATATATAAATACAACACAAACAAGCAATATTGAATGAAGAGCATTGTTATGAAGAAGCAAACCAAGAAAAGTAAGTAACCTTAAAATGAAAACTGATACTTGTAGCTGTCAGAGACCAATTCATTTTTTCAAGTGGCTCGTTAAAGTGTACTCTATTTTAAAAGGTAATTTCAACAGCTAGATAAGGTTTATCAAGAGTAATAATTGCTGGTAGATTGTTTTATATTTGTTTTAATTGTTTACCATGAGTGATCCTTCATTTTATTTCTTGGAATCTCTAATATTCTCTTTGTAAATAAATACTCAATTTAAAGGAGCCTTTTTTTCACAGCACAAGCACTCTCAAAGTAAAGTTCTATATCAGTTGATATAAAACAAACCAAAAAGACTAATTGCTTTCATATTTCTGTCACTGAGGCCTCAAAAATGCTCCCTCATTTTCAGTATTCAGTGTAATTGTAGCCATGTCAGTCCCAGGATATTAGAGACAAAGGTGGGTGAAATATCTTTTCTTGGACCAACTTCTGTTGGTGTGAGAGTCAAGCTTTCAAGTCACACAGAGCAATTCTTGACCTGAAGAAGAGCTCTGTGTGGGTCGAAAGCTTTTCTCCCTTACAACAGAAGTTGGTTCAAGAAAAGAATTCCCTTCCCCCTTCTTTGTAGGGTGTTTTTTCCACAAAAAGGACATTAAGATCATTATTTTTTTGCTTTATGAAGCTGCCAAGTTATAATTCATGGCTAACAATAGAAACAATGGTTTCATGCAGAATTGTTATGGTGCAGTATTTTAAATCTGCAGGTGAAATACAATAAAATTCCTCTCTGGTATTGTGCAAAGCAAGACTGTCTGTAATTAATGGTTTGTATCATGAAACCATAAAACAAAACTGATTTTTCTCTTGCCCTTGTTTAATTCTCAGCTCCACTTACAACTTAACACATGGTTAAATGAGAGACCACCTTGAACCTAGAGCCCAGCATAATAGTCAAGAAGGGCCTCCGCTTTTTTAATTCCCTCCACTTGTTGGTTTGCCAAGGCCTGTCTAGATGGCAGGAAAAAACAAAAACAAGAACTCCGCAGCAGCAAGTCTCAGAGCCTGGGTCAATTGACTCAGGCCCCTGGGGCTCATAATAGCAATGTATACATTCCTGCTCAGAGCCCAGGCTCTTAAACCCAGCAGTGGGGGTGGGGGTGAGGTGGATGTTTCAGGGCCCAAGCTCCAGCCTGAGTGGGAACTTCTATATTGCTATTTTAAAACCTGTAGTATAAGCCCAGGTCAGTTGACCTGGTCTCTGAGGCTAGATGGTGTGCTTTTGTTTGTTTTTGCTGGGTAGATGGACCCCCCACTGCAAATTTCAGGCAAGCACCATGTCAAGCTATAAGGCCTGAGTGGAAACACGGTCCAGTGGTTCAGAACTAGCCTGACACTCAGGAGACACCCAGGTTCAGTGACTTATTCTGCCACAGTTTTCATGTATGACCTTGAGCATGTCACTTACTCTCTCCATACCTCAGTTCCCTATCTGTACAATGAGAGTTGGTGCTAGGCATAAGCAGACTAGGTAATTGTTAGGGCCCTGAGCAGCTCAAGGAGGTCTCTTAGTTATTACTGGGGGGTAGGGGGGAAATATTCCTGCTTAGGGCCCCCAATGGACTAGAACTGGCACTGTTAGTATAATGGTGATAAAGCAATGTAGTTGTAGCCATGTTGGTCCCAGGATACTCTCTTTTATTGGGCCAACTTTTGTTGGTGAGAGTCGAAGCTTGTCTCTCTCACCAACAGAAGTTGGTCCAACAAAAGAGATTACTTCACCCACCTTGACTCTCCAGTGGTGACAATAGCATTTCCCTTCCTCACAGGGGTCTTGTGGGGATATATTAAAGATTGCAAGGCACTCAGATATAGATAGGCTCCTATATGCTGTATATTTGTTTTTCAGAGCGCATAGCAGTCCCAGTCAGGATTACGGCTCTTTTGTGTTTGGCATTGCATAGAAACATACCCCGAATTTGTGGGTTTTGTTGTTGTTTTGTTACTGTGTTTGTTATGGGTCTGTTCTCTCTCTCACAGCAGATAAGAGGCTCATGTGTACCGGTGGTGGTGACAGTGCAGGTAGCTATAACTGAAGTTCTATTTACCTCTCCCTTTAAGTGGCATAGGTAATATAGATGATTTAAATTTTTATGGCTGAAGCAGATGCTGCTTATTGTGAGGGCAGCTAAGGTTTTATCCTTTGCTCAATTAAGCCAATAGTAGCCCTCTATAACTTCACCGGGGCAAGATCAGGACCTACAGGAATTAATAAAAATATAGTGTTTATCGTGGCATTGATCCTATCAACATCATTAAGCAACAATCTCTTACTTAGGGGGTACATTCCCAAGGATTCATGTGCAAAAAAAACCCCAAAAACAAAAAACAAAAAAACCGTTCATAAACACTTGCTAGAGTTAATATATTCATATAATCACTATGCATCAAAGGGATAACCCCCATCTAGTATTTTTGGCAAATGTAGATAAAGTCTGGGCTGGCTATACTTTTCAGTAGTAAACATTTCATCATACATTAAAACAGGAAAACCCACCAAATATATTAAAAGGGACGGACGTTCTTTAACAAACCTTACTGTCTTTTCATTGTTGTGCACATTGCCAGAAGTCTGATAAATGTTTATGATCAACATGTGTGCAATATGAGGTATGATTCATCATTGTGCAGTAACTGTTTTGAACATTACCAGAAGTGTGATAAATGTTTCCTGGCAGCTTGTTGGCAATAGGATTTATTTAGTGTTGACATTTAGTCTATTCAACTCTTTTAAAGCTGGCACTCTGTCGGTTGCATGTGCTACATACCAATGAGCACAACGGCATAGGGAGAAAGCACTGTACTGGAGCTGTGCAACATCCAGAATGTTCTGTAGTTTATAATTGTCTATCAGTTTGACTTATTTAGCTTTCTTATGGCATACAGAAGGAAAGATGAGCCAATCATTTGAACATAAGCCTGCAAAAGCTGCATTCAGCCTTTGAATTTGTTTCTCATTTCTCCTAATATGCTCATTTAGGGGGTACATTCTCAGTGCTATGCACTGGGATTTAGCCACACAGCTCCTATTAACATAAACGCGAGCCCTACAACAAAATCCCCAGGCGCTGCTTTGAAAATCTTCTCCTTACTGTTTGCGTAATTTGATCGTGGACATTGAATTGGGCTGAATTGCACTACTGCATAACTCTGGATCCCCTGATACCTGTTCATGAGCACACTCTTTGCGATCTCATCATGTAACACCACATGGAGTCAAGTTAGACGAGAACAGATATGCTCCTTTCTCAGGAAAACCTTGTTTGCTCAGACATTAACAGTGATGACACAAGTTCTCTTTTCTAAAGGACCAGAATTAGATTTTTTTCTGTATCACTCCTGTATGTTTTATGTTTAATACATTATTACAACATTTTAGTTAACATAGATAAGGCCACATTCACCTCTGCTGCAAGTACATTGAAGTCAATTGTGTTTTGCCATCTTATACCTGGGCTGAATTTGGCATTGGTTCAATACCTGGTAGTGGTAACGTGAAAGCACAAGCTTCCTTGATATCAGCACAGTAATTTAGAGGTGTTGTGGAGTAAGAAAAATAACTAAATAAATAGTTTCTATTGTACTCTTGGGGGCAAATTTACACTTCTATTGATGACCTACAGAAATAAGTTGTAGTTTAGAAATGTGTCAGCATTAACACACTATCTATCAATATAGATATAGATACATACAGAATATTTATATCTATATGTAGAGACATTCTATCAAAATTAAAAAGTAGCAGGTGTAGTTTAAACCTCAAAGTTCCTATTACTTAAAACCAAAGAATCAGTCTTCATTTTCATTACACAGCGTTAAATGATCAGGACTTAATTAAAATGCAAATACTGTATACCCCACTAATTTCTGTAATTTCCCAGTGAATAAACTCTGACTGTTTTCTGCTTTGATTTGCTGTACTAATCAAATTAATACTAACTGATGACTCCTCAAACAAATAATTACGAAGTAGGTTATCCATGTTGTTTTTATACTTTCAAATGATG
Organism: Mauremys reevesii; assembly: GCF_016161935.1. Taxonomy (NCBI): domain Eukaryota; kingdom Metazoa; phylum Chordata; order Testudines; family Geoemydidae; genus Mauremys; species Mauremys reevesii. The sequence continues at coordinate 111,970,795 of NC_052628.1, forward strand.
ATGTAAACATGGATGTGATCAAAACACTTGGAATTTACAAACAAAGAGGGTCAGAGAAACATAATTTGTGTGAAGAAGGGCTACTGCATGCTGCATACTAGATTCATCTCACAAGAGAAAGATTGTCTAGCAACAGAGAGAGAGAATGTGAATTGTAGCATGACTGGAACCTGAAGACATCAACTAATGGTATTTATGGTTGGGCGGAGATACATTTATTTTGAGTTGGAGGATTTCAATGCATTGTGGGGAGAGTGTTAGTAGTTACCGGCCAGAGACTCAGATCTCTAGTGTAAGATACTGTAGCTCCATTGAAGTCAATGGAACATCATCTATTTATATCAGCTGAAGGTCTGGCTCTGATGAATCTAAAGCTGCTGCAGTAGAGCTGTAGGAAAGTAAAGACTTCTTTGGCAGGGGGTGTGAAATTTTGGGGTGACCATTTTTTGCCATTTATTTCAAGCACTTTTACACACAGAGATTTTGCTTTCCTGTAAAATTTAAAGGGTGTTGCTGTTATGCATTTAGGATGGAAAAATCCCATGCACTGCTACAGGCTGGGGACCAAATGGATAAGCGGCAGTTTTGTAGAAAAGGACCTGGGGAGTACAGTGGACAAGAAGCTAGATATAAGTCAACAGGATGTCCTTGTTGCCAAGAAGGCTAACGGCATATTGGTCTGCATTAGTAGGAGCATTGCCAGCAGATTGAGGGAAGTGATTATTCCCCTCTATTCGGCACTGGCGAAGCCACATCTGGAGTATGGCGTCCAGTTTTGGGCCCCCCACTACAGAAAGGATGTAGACAAATTGGAGATAATCCAGCGGAGGGCAACAAAAATGATTAGGGGGTTGGGACACATGACTTACAAGGAGAGGCTGAGGGAACTTGGCTTATTTGGTGTGCAGAAGAGAAGAGTGAGGGGGGATTTGATAGCAGCCTTCAACTACCCAAAGAGGTGTTCCAAAGAGGATGGACCTGGGCTGTTCTCAGTGCTGGCAGATGACAGAACAAGGAACAATGGTTTCAAGTTGCAGTGGGGGAAGTTTAGGCTGGATATTAGGAAAAACTTTTTCACTAGGAGAGTGGGGAAGCTCTGGAATGGGTTATCCAGGGAGGTGGTGGAATCTCCTTCCTTAGAGGTTTTTAAGGTCAGGCTTGACAAAGCCCTGGCTGGGGTGATTTAGTTGGGGTTGGTTCTGCTTTGATCAGGGGGTTGGACTAAATATCCCTCTGAGGTCTCTTCCAACCCTGATATCCTATTATTCTATATTGAAAAATCTTCATGCAGCATTCTACATATTAAAGCCAGAAGATGGAAAAATAAACCAACAACAAAGTTGCAAAGAAAAAATGCAAAACAGATTTGAATAATTCTAAATCAACAAAATCTGCATAACAGTTTTATCTACACATTCTCAAAATAAGAGGAAGGGGAGAAGAATTTCACCAACACTAAAGGGTAATTAGAAAGGGAAAGAATGATTTAAAAAATATCACAACTCTTCTTCAGATTAACTGAAATCAGACAACTTCACACAGAATAATTTAAGAAAAGGAGCACTCATATGAATAACTGTCCATGATGGCAACAAAACATTCTTATCTACAGAAACACACAAGAGGAGAATTGCAAGGACTTCTTTGGTTTTAAAATATCTAAATTCAGAGGATGACCTGCAATCACTTACACTTGTGAATGACTTGCAGGCAACTATTCATATCAGGAACATATTTCCAGGAATGAGTGAAGGATCAGGGCCTCATTCCCCCTCTCATTTATCCTCTAGCAACACGGTATAATTAAAAGTGCTTGAAGATGGGAGTTTTACCATACATATGATAACTGTTGAAAGAGAAATAATGGGAGACATTTTGGTCTTAATTATCCCCATGCATCCCCACTGATAAATAGCGAGACAAATTCTGGCATGTATGGACAGCTCTCGTATATACTGTGAAGTTCTCAGCTTTAGCTTAGATTTTTGCATTTGTAAATACATCTTCATTATTCAGGTTCAAGGGTAACCCAGAGAGCATCACTAAAGTTAGTGCAGCAACAATATATAGCAGCTGAGGATCAGGGTCTCTCTCTCCTATTCCCGCTCCCTCCTCTTAAGTAAGTTCAAGTATGAAGGATGTAACCATTTCTAGCTCTAAGTAAATACAAATTAAAAAAAAAACACTTTCAAGAGACAAATTAACAAAATTACAATCTTGGTTCAAGGTAAAATTGTCACCACACTACCTTCCAGCAAGATGGCTGACCACCCCTCTGGTCAGGATCTCCCACAAAGTCCATAATGCTTAGTTCCTTTGTCTTTTTATGTGAAAGATAGATTGGGGTTCTTTGCCCCTCCTTTACAGTGAACCTTTGAAATGGATTCTTCCGAACGTTATCCCTAAAGTGAAGTTTGCTCTAGCTGTGAGGAAGGTGACATGGAGTCTGATGATGAAGGAAGTTCCTTGCTGTTTTTTCCCCACACTAATGTTGTCTAGAATTAGGTTTTTTTACTGGTTTTGTTTACTGTTTAGGTAAATGCATTCCAAGATACATTAAGAGACAATGGGAAATACCATCCAGGTGGCAGATTCACATTCCTTTTTCTAGAGTGGAGTAACTTCAGCCCTGCCTGGAATACACACTAAGAACATAATTCCCAATATGTTTGTAATTTTGAATTTGTCCTCCATCCATGCACCACTCAATATTAATGATACATATGTTGTTAGCTTTCTATTCATATCTTACACAACATCTTTTAGATACAAGTTATGACATGAGTAAGCTAGTGAACACTGAATGGGTCAGGCCAACTAAAACTCACTACCAGATACCAATGAGCCCCTGGCCCTCTTGCATGGGGATGCTGTTGGGGTCCCAGAAGCAGCACCACAAATCTCAGCAGGTAGAGAAGATTAATTTGCATCGACCCTCACAAAAATCAGCGGGGCTGTTCAATGTCTGAATATACCTCCATCATAACCACCTCGCTGAGGGAGGAGAAAAGCACGGATGTGTCTAGTTTAATGAGTCTTGTACGGGAATTGATGCAAAATGGAGAGTAAAATGGCACCCAGCAGTTCAGCTCCAGGCGCCTGGAAGCGACACTTTCAGTTCCATTCTAAAAGGAGGCAGCTTTCACAGGACGGTTTCTTTATAAGAAGAAGACAAAGCTAAAATGATCTGCCCAAATCCCAGCCTGACAGTGCTCAAATCAGCCTACATGATCAGGCAGACCACAGTGCTAAATATGCTCCTCCCTTGGGCCCCAGAGAATTCCCATACAGCCTCTTTGTACCAGCCATGACAGCTCTAGGACAGCAGAGTAGATATAAGGTCTCTTAGTTCTCACACGCAGCATAGTAGACTGGCAGAAGGGACGGGAGGTGAAGAAGTAGCAGGAAGCAGGTGTCACTGACTGAAGTTCTGCACATTCTACTGTACAACAAAAGAAAATGATGAATTAGCTTACCCATAACATAGCTGTATTGTTACCATAATATGGCGGGTAGAGAAGATATGGTTAAACATAAATACCAATGAATACCCTGGCCCCAGTCCCACCTTTTTAGTATGCAACGTACAGCTGGACACTCGGGTCTATATCCTTGAAATCAACAGCTGTTAGGAGCCTAAATACATGTGAGGACCTGGGCCCCAGTCCTCTCAGAAAAGTGTGAGGGCTGATCCTGTACGCCTTGCGTACCCTAAACTCCCATAGAGGTCCATTTAGTTTGGCCGCATTACGAAACGCAGGAGCAAATCTCACTCAGCGCTCAGTAGTGCTGCAATGAATCCCCTGGAAACTTCTTCAGAACTAGAGCTGTGCAAGCAGAGTTTTGGTTTACAGGCAATACTGAAAAAAATTGAAACAATTGTTTTGGATCTAACTGAAAATGACATTTTGGCAAATTGAAAAGTAAAAACAAAACAAAACAAAAAAAACCCCCAACATTTCTGATTGAACATAACATTTTGTTTGACCTGAAATAAAATTTTCCATTTAGATCTAGATCATTTCACATCTTTGATTTATTTTCAATAGAATTAAAGAAAGTGTCAAAACAACAAGGTCAAACTGAAAAATTAAAATGTTTTGAGAAAGTCAGAGCAAAACATGGCCAAAGCAGAACATTGTAATTCCTCCACCCTGCCCCAGCCCCAGCCCCAGCAAGTGCCAACATCAATTTTCAAAATGTTTAAGTGCTTTTGGAGAAAAATGCTGTAGGTAGGACAGCTCAGAGTAAAGCATTCTAGAGCAAGAGAAAGATGAAGGAAAGTGTAGGTCCTCTACTTAGCAGGAAAATTATCAGCTTAATCTGTTCTAAGAGAGATTTAAGTTTTAGAATTAGAAAGCTTGTCCTAGTAACTGAGTAGCTAAATTGGAATAGGCTTCCAAGAGAGGTTGTAGAATCCCCCTCATTGGAGGTTTGTAAGAATCGTTTAGACAAACACCCGTCAGATGTGTATCTAACTCAGACCTCCCTTAGCACCAGGGGCTGGACTAGATGACCTGCTGAGGTCTCTTCCAGCCCTACATCGCTACAAAATGGTCACCTATTAAACTGTGGGGTCCAAATCTAATTTATGTCCATTATTTTGCTGGGTGTAATTAGCAGACCATCCCCAGAAAAGGGGGGGAAAAATCCTCTTCTGAACATTTTCATGATTGCATCCCAAGTAGTCTTTGCTGTTGTCTGGTGAAATCAAGGCAATCCTGATTTAAATGTTTATTTTAACAAATGTGGAACTTGCTAGTGATAGATGTTTTTTCTATGACATGTAAACCTAACAAGAAAACGAAGGCCTGATTCCCTGGTACTTTGCACTTTATGTACTCAAGATGTAAAGCAGTAGGGAATCAGGCCCATAATATTTTGTAGTAAGTTTTTGCCAAATAGTCAGAATATATTAAAGATGCCACTAAAAACTGAACCAGCCAAATTAATTTTCTTTGGTGCCTACGGATTGGAAAAAAATGTTAATTTGGTTTTCAGTTATTCTTTATTCTGAGATGCAAGAAGTATCGTGTGTATTGTTTTATCTCTAGTTCTTTTGCTATATCCTTACATGCAAATATAGTACTTATTATTTCGGAATATAGTGTGTATTGCATCAAAAATAAAATCAAAAAGCCCATAGCTACAACCATTTATGGTCAGAGCCTTTTGCTACTATAAATGTAGCTCCACTGAAATCAACGTAATAGTTTACACAAGTAGAATATTTGTCCATTGAATTCTACACGGATGTCATCAGGTATGGCAAACCTGTAGTGCCCTCTGCTGGGCAACTGCGGCTCTGGAGACACACTCACTGGCCACACAGCTGGGGCCAGGTCTCTCTACTTACCGCTGCCGGTGAGTGCAGGGTGCCCAACCCCTGCTGCAGTCCTCAGGGGAGTGGGGTCGGGGCTGGGGCGGAGCAGGGGTGGGGGCCATAGGGAAGAGGTGAAGCAGGGGCTGGAGCAACATCCAGCTGCGTACTTTGTGTATGGGTAGGGACGGCCCCGGTCCCAGACAAACAGAAGATTCTTCTGCCTTGCTTGGGCTCCTCTTCAGTCTGCCCTTCAGGCTCAGTCCCCCAAACCTCCTGGGTTACTTTTAAGTCTCTCTGACTCTGGGTTAAAGCCCCGACTCCCCTGCTATTTCCCTTCAGTCCTACCAGACACTATTGCAGGGCATAGGCGGCAGGTTTGTATAATTTTTGGTGGGGCCCAAAATGGTGGTGCCCCCCCCCCACTCCCGCCCTGTAAGCCGACATAAAATGAAGCTACAACACGTCAGTACCACACCACAAAAGTTGGAGGTTGGGGGGGGGGGGGGGGCCCAGGGCGGGGGGAGGCGGGGGGGGGGGGGGGGGTCGGGGGGCAGGGGGACAGGCAGGCAGCAGGGAGGGCAGGGATGGAGTCCAGGGGGGGGGGGGGGCACAGGGGGGGTGGGGGGGGGGGGGGGGGGGTTGGGTGGGGGGTGGTGGGAGGAGGGGGGGGGGGGGAGGGGAGGATAGGGGAGGGGGTGGGGGGGGGGGGGGGGGGGCCGGGGGGGGGGGGGGGGGGGGGGAGGGGGCCGGCAGGGGCCAGGGGCTGGATGGCTGGGCTCTGGAGCAGCTGAGCTGAGCCCGCTGAGCCTTGCCGCCGCAGCTCGGCTGGGGCTCTGCTCCTGCTCTGCCCTCGCCTCTGAGCCCCCAGATCCCTGCGGCCCTCCGCTGATTGCTCGGCCTGGCTCGGCTCTGCTCTCTGGCCCCCTGGGCTCCCCAGCGGTCTCTGATTGAGATTGCTGGAGATTTAGGCTGGCCTTGGGCTCCCAGGCTGCTCGCCCGCAGAGCCCGCTGCCCGCTGCGGGCGCTGCTGGCGCTGCTCTGGGCTCCCTCGCAGCAGCAGCCAGCTGCAGCAGCTTCTGGCCCCAGCCGCCTCTGCTGGCCTGGCTCAGCAGCGGGCAGCAGCTGCGGCCTGCCCAGGCAGCTCCCGCCAGCGGGCAGCCTGCTCTGGGCTCCTCTGGCCCCCCCGCTGCCGGCAGCCCAAAGATCCTGATTCCCTGGGATCCAGCTGGGGCAGCCAGCCGCGGGCCCGCCGCAGCCGCGGCCCCCGCCCCTCGCAGCTGGCCCAGGCTGCAGCTGCCCCCCCTCTGCAGGCCCCCGGTTGCAGCCAGCCGGGCTCAGAGCTGAGATTCGCCAGCCTCTGGGCCAGGCCGGCCGCTGCAGCCAGCAGGCAGCCCAGAGCCCTGCCCCGGCGCCCTGGCTGGCTCTGAGCTCCCGCCCAGCGGCTGCCGCCCCCCCTGCTCTGATTCCTCGCCGCTGGCGGGGCAGGATTTAGCCCTGGCTCCTCCTGCGCCCCGCCCAGCCTGATTCCCCCTCCGCCCGCCTGGGATTTAAAACAACAAAGGGAAAATCTTTTATTGCAGAGCCTCTGCCCTTGATTTATTTTGGCTTTGGGCTTGGGCCTTGCAGGGCCTTCCACAGGAGTGCAGCAGGCTCCCTGTGGCTCCCCCTCCAAACCGATTTCCTTGTCCTTTTATGAGGCCCAAGTGTTTAACAGGCTGTTACCTGATCCCACTTTGCACAAGCCTCCTAGGCTGGGAGGCAGCTACTTATGGCACCAGTGGGACTGATTAAGGGCCAGGAGCTAGTCAACCTTGTTCAAAGAGGCAGGCTATCCCATCAGAATGGCACGGCTGTTTGGGGGCGGGGGCATTTCCTCAGCTGGTATAAGTGTGTGTAACTCCATTGACTTCACTCTACCCTTGACTTGGTACGAGTATTAAGTTACATGCTTAGCATGACTAAAGATTTGTCTGTTTATGGACAGTGTATTGTTTTAAAAAGGTTGTATCTTCTGGTTCTTGATGAATACATTTATGATGTGTTTAACTGGGGACTGAGGATGCACTGAGGGCAGGTGGTTGCTTGAAGACAATAATTGTTTATTTGTAATTTAACTGTATTTTTATACTGATCAGCATGCTGGCTTTCTGCCTTGACTAATGTGGTCTTTACAATATTGGATGGAAAAACTTGTGCACTGAAGCCGCATGTTTTTGGATCAGAATATAGGAATTGCAAACAGAAGTGGGGAAAAATGAATAAAGACAGTACACTTCTAAGTACAAAAGACATCAGGTGGCCCTAATTCCCAATTGCAGCAGTGCACAAGAGCCATACATTTGTTCAGGGCTCAGATATGAGCCAAGCTGCACATCCAGGCAAGAGGGAAAGGAGTGGGTGGGGTAAAGGAGCCCTACGCAGTATATCACCACCAAAGCCTGCCTACAGGAAGGGAGAGAACATCTGTGACTCCCCCCTCCCTCTCCACCCTGTACCCAGATAACCTCATCCTGGAACAAAATGGAAGATGGATCCATACTGTGACTCTCTGATCAATTCTGGTTCCAGCCCTGCTCCTTGGTGAGTGCGGTTATGCACTGCCACTTGCTTCAGATGGAATATAAGACTCCAATCTAGCCCTCAGTAATTTATGCCCATGTATATATGCCTATGGGTGAAATCCTACAGAAGGTCAGATTAGATAATCACAATGGTCCCTTTTGGCTTTAAAATTAAACTCATAGAAGCGAAATATACACAAAGTCATAAAGGCAGATTATACAAATGCCTCATCACTGAGATATAAGCCTCATATAAATAATGGTTTGCACAGATAGGGGCCAGATCTTCATCTGAATTAGACGAGCATCATTCCATTCAAGATTTAAACCAGATGAAGATAAGACCTAATACAATCATTGCCACTTGCGCCCTGGTTTCTATTGGAGAAAGCCATCACTGACCGCTCCCGAGACCCTCTGCCCCTTATCCAACCCTTCGGCCTCAGCCCGCACCCTGAACACGCTGCTCAGAGCAGCATATCAGAGCTTTACCACCTTGTGTGTGAACCTGTGTTATATTGTGTCGCCTTATATCGGGGTAGAGGTGTGTGAGAGAGAGAGAAGAAAAGAAAAGCTAGACAAGGAGCTGAAAATTCAAATATATGGATTGCATCCACTTAGAAAAGCACAACAGCTCCCTTGATTTTACATTCTGAACATCTCCTCAGGCTCTTTTATGCATCTACAACTAGGTATACAAGAATCTGTACAAAACCACTCATGTTTCTCAGAGGTGGTTCTCCGTCTCACCTTCCTTGTTATAGCACAACTTGTGATCACATGTGTAATCACCTGACAAGTTAGATGCTTCTGTCCACACACTCTGGAAAGCTCTGTTCTCATCTGCAATCACCCCTACCCCCACTCCATTGCTAGCCATCAGGCAAAACAGACATAAGTTACTTGGGTGTAAACAGCAACTGTTAGATTTCAATAGCTCAAGGTCTGGTGGCCAAGCTGTTTTGTTACAAGACAGGTTCTGACAAGCAAATGACCTTGCCAGGGCAAAAGGGCAGACAATGGAATTCTTGAAGATGAGGGGTGTTAGTCACATGCTGTCTTGTTGCTGAGTCAGTGCACTGGCATTTGGAAAACCTGGTTCTGTTACCAGATCCGACACCACCTTACTGGGTGAGCTTGGTCGAGTCTCTTGAACCAGTGTGTCCCAGTTTACAGATATCTGCAACGGAGATCATGAAAGTCACCTACTTCCTAAAGCACTTGGAGATCTATGGATGAGAAGTGCTATATAAGGGTTAGATATTTTTATTTTCAAAACGTCCAATAAGAAGTGGTCTTGTTACTCCTATCAGTGGAGTTCTTGGAACAAAAGGAGACCTGTGTTCCCCCGACCCCCCATTGCTGCTACAGAGGAAATTCTAAATGCTAAAATAAGTCTGGCAGGAATAGTTTTTCAGAGGAAATCCAAAATTAACATATTATTTGGGCAGCGAGGTAAACTGAATGGCAGATGGTTGGCTCCTCATCTGTGGGCTTTCTACCCTTATGCTGAAGTGAGGCATAGGATCAAGTAAAGAAATAACACAACAACTACGGGACCTTAGCAGGGTGCCACATAAAAATGACAGGAATGTTTCAGATCTCTGCTCCCTTACTATCCTAAATGCCAACTTCTCAGCCTTAAGAACCTCTTCCCTCATATGGAGGAGGAAGGCTGTTCTTGTCATTGAAGGACAAAAATGTAAGATCTGTTCCCAGCTCTACCACCGACTTTGTGGACTAGATTTTCAAAAGTGTCCAGTCAATCCAGCCATTCCGTTTATGGAAACCTAAATTAAGCAGCCAGATTTTCAAATATGCTCAGCCCCTAACCACTTCCCGCTGAACAGGCGCTGAGCTCTTTTGCAAACCTGGCCACATAATTTAGGTGCCTAAATGGGAACTGAGATATTTTGGAAATTGGGCTCCAATTGTGGGTGATGAACTCTTCTGAAAAGGTCATCTGCCAAGTGACTCTGGGCAAGTCACGTAACTATCTGTCTCAGTTTCCCCTGGCTATAAAACAATTATAACACCACCTTCTTAATGTGCAAGGGTGTTGTGACATCTAGTCATTTACCTTTGCAAAACACTGTGTGATCTTTGGAAACAAGTATCTCTAGAAGAGGCAATCAATCCATACATAGGAATAAGCAGATCACTGCTTATTCTTGACTACTTAAAGCAGGGGTGGCCAACCTGTGGCTCCTGAGCCACATGCGGCTCTTCAGAAGTTAATATGTGGCTCCTTGTATAGGCACCAATTCTGGGGCTGGAGCTACAGGCACCAACTTTCCAATGTGCCAGGGGATGCTCATGGCTTGACCCCTGGCTCTGCCACAGGCCATGCCCCTGCTCCACCCCTTCCTGCCCCCTCCCCTGAGCCTGAAGTGCCCTCACTTCTCCCCAATCCGCTCCCCCGCCCCCCCGAGCCTCCTGTACACCATGAAACAGCTGGTCGGGAGGTGCGGGGAGGGAGGGAGAGGCATTGATTGGTGGGGCTGCCGGTGGGTTGCAGGCGCTGGGAGTGGGGTCAGGGAGCTTACGGGGGCTGCTGACGTATTACTGTGGCTCTTCAGCAATGCACATTGTTAAATTCTGGCTCCTTCTCAGGCTCAGGTTGGTCACCCCTGACTTAAAGACAAAGCAAGCTGAATCAGGAACTCATTCAGGCAAGTACTTAAGCATGGGCTTAACTTTAAGCACAGGAGTAGTCCCATTGATTACTCAAGTGCTTAAAGTTAGGCATGTGCTTAAACACCTTGCTGATATGGGGCCATAAGGAGGAGGTGTTAATTGTAGTGAATACAGTTTTAGTTCAGCATCTCTGGAAGTATCTTCCAGAACAGGGCATCCCCTGAGTCCAAACAAAGACTGTCAAAAGGTATAGCGCTGGGGTGGAAAGAAACCTGTCAAGCGAGCAACATTTGAGATTTTACACTGGTCCTGTTTAACATAATCAAACAAGCACATAGTAGCTAGTTTATACAAAAAATAGGCAGAGAAGAAAGGTTGCCGTGGGAACTAAAAGCTTTAAAACTGACGTTAACCTTGATCTGTTTATTTTAGTACATTTGAAATTAAAATTAATAGGTCAGGTCAGTGATAACACCATCGTTGTACTGAACATTTCATAAACTAGAAATCAGCCAAAAGTATAATTGCAGTGCATGGAAGCTTAACATGAAAGGAGCTGTGGACTTTTCAGTGAGTTCTCAATATTACTTTTCCTTACACTTCCAAGTGACAGGGAAATTATTTTGCATTTCGGCTCCTTTTGTAGGGGAGGGACAAAAAAAAACTTTTTTTTTTTAATCCCCTCAGGAAAACTATTCAATTACTCTGGCTCAATGAGATACTGAAGGCTCAACATCGAAGGACTGGATTCCAACCCCCAAACTGTATAACAGAATAATGTCCTGAATGGAACGGAGTCAGAACCAGACCAATAAAGGTAGTCACTTAATTCGGCTTAACACATAAACAAGCATAACTGCTAAACAGAAAGGAAGAGATCAACTGACTGAGCTGGCAGGAATGAACCAGGCTGTTATTGCCATGGACTGTGATACCTCCATGGGGCTTCTGAGACAAGCAAAATCCGTTGCATGCTGATTTTTGTGCTGTGTGGTAACACCCATTAGAGAACTGCCATAGGGGAGTTCTACTTCCCAAACAATGCTTCTGGCCTGCCTGCTCTTTAAGGGGTCAGTTGTGCTGTTGTAGACAAAGCTCAGAGTAAGGGGGAGGGTGGAGTCACACCACAGCTATTCCCTTGATGGAATACAATACATCAGCCACTTATATGACTGGCCAATGTCACAGGGTGCTGTATAGGCCGTGTAAAGCGGGACCCAGCCATCTCTGCTCCATTTCAGGAGTGTAGGAAGGGAGAGGACCCTAACTTGCCTGGTTCTCTGGCTGGTGATGCAAGCTTTTAGAACCCTCTACCTCAATGTGCACCCCTGTAGGGTCAGGCAGACTCTATCCCTTACTTATTCCATTTCCTTCTTTTCTATTGATTTGTACAGACGCCCACCTTATGCCTCTTCCATTCCTCAGATCACTTAGGCATTTTAACTTCTCCACAGTCGTGTACACTGAGCTAGAAGCAGGTTTGCACTTAGAAAAAGAAATCAGAACCGATGTGTAGCCACAGAAGTTCTAAAAGGGTTTGAACTCAATTGATTTCCCCTTGGTTAAAACATACTGCAAACCCAAAGGCAAAGGTTGGGTTGAATAGTTCATGTGCATTAGCAGGGGTATGCTGGTTTGTCAATGCCAGAAGTTAGACTAGGACCCACATAGGACAAACAACATATAACTTGCTCATGGTGACTTTTCCAAATGAACTCAGTTCAAGCCTGAAATGCACTGGTAAATAGCAGTTTCAGAGCACTCCTAGGAATCCAAATAAGCAGACACTCTCAGTAGCACAGGGAACAGATGCAGCAAATGTCAAGAGGAGCGAGGGTAGGGGATTACAGACAGACTAAAAGAACAGTCAGGGGGGAAGGGAAAGATGCCAAAATAGAGAAGAGAGGTGAAGTGGGAGCTGAGGCCATGGAATCAACCCTGTGGAGGGAGGCAAGGAGCGAAGCCAGCGGCATTGTCAGAAGAAACGGATAGATTAGAGATCACAAGAGAAGCGATGGGCTAGAGGAAGGATCTGTCAGCTAAAAGAGAGAGGAAAACAAGAGAAATTTGGGAACACACAGGTCAAATGAACAGTCCTTTGAACTTCTCCTGGCCCTGGTGGAAGATGGGACTAACCACAAACAACGGCTTTCAAAAAAAGTGTCTGCCTTAAACTTCTTCTAGGCCCTCTCTCTGTTGAGCTACCTACAGCCCTGGCACTGTAATATCACAGAAATGTGCCTCCTCCCTGCAATTGTGTTTACAGTGATGTTATTATTCCCATTTTACAGAAGTGGAACTGAGGTACATAGAGAGATTAAGTGACTTGCCAAGGTCACACAAGAGGATTGGGGAGCAAGGAACTGAACCCGAGGCCCAGTCCAGTGCCTTATCAGCAAAGGCATCCTTCCTGCAGCTCTGATGCAGCAGTTCCTGACGGTGGTGCTGTACCCAGCCACAACCCATGGGAAGCAGTTTCCAGAGAAGGGAGCTTCTCGCTCCTTGCAATGTTTTCAAGTTTCCCAGACCTTGGCATTGGTAGGCTATGTGAGCTGATGGTTTCAAACACCTGTAAGTGAGGCTCTCACAGAACAGATAAGCACTGTATCCTGCCATCAGTTACACTGTGTAAATCTAGGTCACTGCAGTTAAACCTCAGTTATACTAACACATTCAGCCTAGCAGAACCTTCACCTGTTTTTGCAGACGATATCTCATGTTAATGTCACCAAAGCCACTTTACACCTAGCCAGGGAATGAGCAGGAGGAGAAAGAGCCATGCAATTTGCCTGGCCACTGAGTTGGTTTTAATTTTTGAGAATTCAATGTGGTCAGCAAGGCTTCTGGAGATAATTTACAGCATCAGCAACTTGGAAACACTGTAACTATGAAACCACAAAACAGGAGGGGAACCAACCTTCTCTATTCTTCATGATTTTGTAAACTAGTTTTACAAATCTGAAACAATTCCCTAGGAACTGGGAAGGTAGCAGAGTTAGCACTTGTATCCATGTATCTAACAAGGGCAACATTTTTATGGATAAAACAGTTCACTCTCTTGTACCTGGATTAAGCTGTATAAAACATATTACACATGGGTAAATGTCAGATGATACTGCATCACTAGGAGTACACACAAAACAAGTTAAAATAATTTGATTTCATTTATAAGGTATATAGCCACACATTAACTACATGTTTAGGAGGTTTTAATCAGGTTCTCATCGATAGCTCTTCCTTAACTGGTAGGACTGTGCCTCTAATAAGCAATGTTGTGTTTAAGCCATTCCATCTACACTCAAAAATAAAGTGAGTGCAGTTGTTGCTTGGAGGGAGAGAAAGGATAATGGAGGCGATTCACCCCCCCCCACCACCACCACTTATTTTTTTTGAATTAAGGAAAAAGGTCTGTTTAATAAAATATCTGTCATTGTTTTTTTCTGAGAAACTGCATTTCTCGCCTCACTTAAACAGAATGGGCCTGATCCACAGAGGGTGTTCATTGGCATGGCCTCATGGATTTCAATATGATGAAACAGATCTCTAAGTTGAATCAGTTTTGCCACAAATGGATGTGTGTCTGGGTGTGCTATATGTAATGGTCTTTACACACGCACACACACAGCTCACCAAAGTGAATATTTAAAATCAAAATTGTCAATTCAAGTATGTTATTGTCACTGAAATGCTGGGATATTAAAAGTTAAAACCAGAGTGTTCTGGTAGAGATAAGCTGAACATGTCAGCTACTACAACTGATTTAGATTCAGGCCACCGCTTTTAAAGAAGAAACTGGGCCTGGAGTACACTCTGGGGATACCTACAGAAATAGTCACCTCTGATTAACTGACTGCTAAATGTCACCCTTGCCCCACATAAATACAGCCGGAAAAGCCTTTATCTAGAAACAAAAACCAACTTCAAAGGAAGCAGTTCATAGATGACTGTTGCGGGTATTTAATTGGCACATCACTAGTGACCTTCTGGTTTCATTGTTCTACTGGGTAAATGAAAACAGCAGCATTTCTGCTCAGGGAAATGTTGCTATTCAGCCATAGGTAGGTAGCCCTAGGTAAAGCAACACCTTTATACTTCAGATTTTTTACAACTAACTAGCACTCTGTTGTTGTGCCACACAAAGTGACATCCAGTGGGGATGTGGATTCAAGACTCATTAATAAACTCTGGAAAACAATGCTGTTGCCTAACCCCTTCTTTTCATGGTCTTACTACAATCACCAGCATGGTATTTGAATGCTGCAACTTTAAGACACCATCAGGATATCTAAACACCCCAAATTAAACCTAAATCTCAATCCACACTAGTGACAAATAGAAGTGGGTGAAATTTTTCCATTAAAACATTCTTCTCTGATGGAAAATGCCTATTTGAACAAAGAACATTTTCATCAAACATTTGCATTTTTGTCAAGTGAAAAAAAACAACCCACATTGATTTCATTTCTGTGTGAGACACAAACCACACACTCATACTTTGTTTCCCAAAGGGGAAAAAAAAATACAAGAGAGGACAACATGGTTCATGGAGTACTTGGAACAAAATGAAATGTTTCAGTTCATTTTGACTTTGTGAAATATACTTAGATTTCTCTATCAGCTCTAGCGATGAAGTACCTTCACCCAATCACTCAACATGGGGGTGGGATGGGTCAAACCAATGTCTGAGAGTAATGGGCAAATAGATCCTCTGACGGGATATACTGGCACAGCTGCATTGACTGCAAGGCACCTGTGACATTATATACAGGCTGAGGATCTCTTGCTAACAGTCTTGAACCACCTACATTGGACAGCTGAGCTGATACAAGTTAAGCAAATTCATTAGATCCCATTGAGAGAGCTCAGTCTTGGAATACACTTAGCTGATGGGTATCATTTTCGAAGGAAGTCACTCAGGCCCTGATGCAGGAAGGTGCTGTGCTCCCCCTGCTCCTCTGGATTTCAGTAGGAGTTGAGGGTGCTCAGCCCCTCACAAGACTGGGCACTCAGTCACTTTAAGACTGTTAAAACAATGGCCAACAAGGGAAGGGAATTTAACCCTTAAAGATGCAACAAGCAAGTGACCAACAACATATCCACATTCATTCCACCAGCACTATGAAAATAAGGGACCCATGTTAAAATAGAATTGTTTAAATTCTGTGAATATGATAAAGTAAAGAGACTATAATTAAAAAAAAATTGTCCCTGGCAAATTGCCAAATCATTAAGATGTTTTGAATGCAAGAAAGTGTAATTAGACAACAATAAAGGATGCCTGGTGTCACAAATACCCCAACTTAGAGTGTAACAAAGATTCTGCTTTGTCTATTGCAGAGTGGTCAAACAAAGATGCAAAAGTTACAGTACTAATAACCAGAGTGCCAACTAAACACATAGATTCAAGGTAGACACAATGGTTTAAAAATATTTGTTTAAGGACAATGTACTGAGGTTGCAGGTAGCACTGCTGGCTGCTGGGAGATGCAGCAGTGAATTGTACTTTAACTCTATCCTAGGTGTGGAAATGACTATGGTGACTCACCCATGGCCATCCAAACTCTAAATGACTAGCTCTATACAGCATATGATTTGGGTGTTTATTGTGCACAATAGGCAGCAGGCTCACTCAGTAGCAGACTATTATTAGGATCAGGCAATGCTGGCTTGTCTGTGCGAAACTAAGAAAAAATCACAATTGCAGAAATAACAGATTTAGAGAGCAGTGGATGCTTCAAAGAAAAATGGAAAACATATTCAGTTTAGAAATAATCTCAACTACAGTGTGTGTCTTCATATTGTTTGAGTGGAAGAATGAAACACCAGGCGGGTGAGCAGTGTTTATTTCAGAGGTACTTTCATACATATGAGAAATAATATTTCAGGTCCAAGTGCCTCCTCTCCCATGGAATAACTGGAGAGTTCATTTTGTTGAGGGAGGGTATTTACTCCTCATGAAATTGGCAGGGGATTCCACAGTTGGAACTCCCAGATCTTACCCACAACATACCTTCAGAAACACACATGGAATTCCATTCTTCTGGTACCTAGATAAAATAATTAGGAGGACCATAGAAATGCATACACAGATAACAAAACAATTATTCTACTCTGCCATGTGGAACAGAGTAGATGATTGTCTAAGAATTTTGAAATAGTTACCACATAAATGTAACACTGATTATTTTAAATCGTAGACTCAAATCCCTAGAAAAATTCTACCTACTATTGGCATGTGTCAGGGACAGATTCTGATATGCTATCTGATCACTTACAGGTATCCAGAGCTCAGCTCAGACTTCAGTTGTTTGTTTTTTAATAAACCACCCATCTTATCAGCAGGTAAGTATGCCTAGTGGTCTGTGATGGGATGTTAGATGGGATGGGATGGGATCTGAGTTACTAAAGAGAATTCTTTCTTGGGTGCTGGCTGGTGAGTCTTGCCCACATGCTCAGGGTTTAACTGATCGCCATAACTGGGGTCGGGAAGGAATTTTCCTCCAGGGCAGATTGGCAGAGGCCCTGGAGGTTTTTCGCCTTCCTCTGCAGCATGGGGCACGGGTCACTCGCTGGAGGATTCTCTGCAGCTTGAGGTCTTCAAACCACAATTTGCGGACTTCAGTAACTCAGACATAGGATAGGAGTTTGTTATTGAAGTGGATGGGTGAGATTCTGTGGCCTGCATTGTGCAGGAGGTCAGACTAGATGATCATAATGGTCCCTTCTGACTTTAAAGTCTATGAGTCTCTCTCTATTTGGAAGCAAATTGATCTATCATTTCCTTGGGGGGGAGGGGGAAGGAATATACTTGAGTAATCCTGGAAGCCTTCTTAAAAATAAAAATATATTAAGAACTAAAATAACTGCACACAAAACTCTGGAGAGTTACTGCACATTGCCTATCAATTATTTCATATAGTTTACTACAGTAACAGGATAAAAAAAAAGCTACTTTATACTTGGTGTTCTTCTCTTTTGATAAGTGAAATCCACTTTGTATGAAAATACTAACATGAAAATAAAAAGAAAACAAGAAATGCATATAGCATCTGCTGAGTTCTAAATATAATGTTGTTTATCCTTTTCAGAAGCACCAAATTGATTTTATAATTGTCTTATTATCTGTAATACAAGATACCATGATAGGCATCTGGCAGTAATCCTAGTGCGTGCCTCCTTAAATATAATGCAAACTAGAATACAAACAAAGGTGATATTTGCTGGTAAGGCCCCATGCATTTTCTATGTAAGGAAAGATGTCTTTTGAAATGACAATAACCCCAGGTTTCTGCAAATCTTCTAACACTCTACCTCAAGTCATCTGCTGCAGAAATAGGAGTGCTTTCCTGACCCCTCAAAACAGACTTTGATAAGCATCAGATTAGTTTCCATGCAAGGACCAGGAGTGAAATAAAACAAGCAAACACACAGTTATATGTCCCTGATGCTAGTCCATCCCCCAATTCACTTTAACCAAACTGTACTTCATTTTCCTTACTGTAAAATATTTACAGCTGTATCTAGGTGTCAATGTATTTTAATAGCACATTACACTATATTTCTTTAATATTTGTTAGTTGTTCATGGTATTGTTGTGCTAATTACATGCTTTATCTCCCTAACAGATGCAAAGGGGGAAGGGATAGCTCAGTGGCTTGAGCATTGGCCTGCTAAACCCAGGGCTGTGAGTTCAATCCTTGAGGGGGCCACTTAGAGAACTGGGGCAAAAACTACTACTTGGTTCTGCTAATGAAGGCAGGGGGTTAGACTCAATAACATCTTGAGGCCCCTTTCAGTTCAAGGAGATATATATATATATATATATATATATATAATTGGAGATATACCTAACATGTAGAATGAGCGAGCTGAGGGTGGGAAGGGTGTACTTTTCTACTCTTTCGTGTTTGCTGCCCTGTAGGTCTTGTTTTGGGAGAACAATTTATCTTCAAGATATTCTTCACTGCTAGGCATGCAACGTTACACATTTAATGAGAGTGGCCTCCCTCAGAACTCTGCAGCTTCCAACAGAATTGATGGGGTTCTACAGAAACTCAGTTAGCAATTTTCCTCATTTAAACTTTTCATTTGAGCTAATACATACATTTTTCGCATGTTAGTAGCATATTTACTTTACTGTTCTGAGAACAGTCCTTGTGCATTCAACCACATTATTAGAGAACATAATATAAGACTATCCCATTATTGACCTTGCCCTCAGCAAGAGCTCATCAGGGCAAAACTGGTTGATTCTGTTCCATTTAGAGGCCAATTCAGAATAATTAGCATCTAGCAATTCACTACTTTGAGGGCCAGAAATGTGTTATATATTTAAAAGACTGAGGGCCAGATTGTAAGCCCATTTCTTCCCTGTGAGAGTCACTGCTCCACACTGTGGTTTCATTGACTTAGCCCAGGGGTCAGCAACCTTTCAGAAGTGCTGTGCCGAGTCTTCATTTATTCACTCTAACTTAAGGTTTCGCGTGCCAGTAACACATTTTAACGTTTTTAGGAGGTCTCGCTCTATAAGTCTATAATATATAACTAAACTATTGTTGTATGTAAAGTAAACAAGGTTTTTAAAATGTTTAAGAAGCTTCATTTAAAATTAAATTCAAATGCATATCTTATCAGTTTAGTGCAGTGGTTCTTAATCTGGGGTGCACGCACCCCCTGGAGGTGCGAGAGGACCTTTCTAGGGGTGTGAGACATGAGAGATTTTTTTAGAAGGTAAATCATCGAAAACACAAATTAACCACAGGCACATAAGTACAACGACTTTGTTTCATCAAACCTATGTATTTATTAACATTATACTTTTTTTAACTATTACTGTAATATACAAAAAAAGTTTTTAAGTTTTCAAATTTTTAAACTAATTGTAGTGTAATTTTTGATAAGGGCTGCAAGAACATATTTCGAGAACTCCAGACCATCAGCGGGCTGAGGGGGGCAGATGTAGTGTATTAAATTGCTCCCCATAGGAATGTGCTACTTATGATGTACTACTTACTGCTACCAGTCCTGATGCTCTGAGCGGCATGGTAAGGGGACAGGGAACAGGGGTGGTTGGATAGGCGTGGGATTCCCGGGAGGACTGTCAGGGAGCGGGAGTGTGGAGGGGGGTCAGGGCAGTCTGGGGACAGGGAGCAGGGGGGCTTGGATGGGTGGGGTGGTGTCCCAGGAGGGTGGATGGGGTGGCGGATCTCGGGAGGGAGCGGTCAGGGGACAAAGAGCAGGGGGGCGTTGGATGGGTGAGGGGTTCTGAGGAGGGCAGTAAGGGGGGGTTCCTGGGAGGGGGTGGTCAGGGGACAAGTTGGATGGGTCAGAGGCTATGAGGGGAGCACTCAGGGGGCGGGCTGTTTGGGGAGGCACAGCCTTCCCTACCCAGGTGTAGTGTATTAAATTCCCCCCTGTAGGAATGTGCTACTTATGGCTGCCAGTCCTGGTGCTCCACAAGTAGCACATTCCTACGGGGGAGAAATTTTATACACTACACCAGCGGCCGGTCTAGGGTTCCATCCGCCTGCTCCTGCCATCTGGAGTCCCGGCTGCCGGCCCCGCTCAGCCCACTGCTGGGCTGGGGTTCCATTCACCCAGGCCAGCAGCGAGTTAGGCAGCTGGGACCCCGGCTGGCAGCAGCATGCAGTAAAAATCGACTCGTGTGCTGCCTTTGGCACGCGTGCTGCAGATTGCCGACCCCTGACTTAGCCTAAGGAACTGCACACAGTGGTGAGGAAGGGGTCACAGTCTAGCCTTCAATATTTAAGCATCTCTCAAAAATCAAGTCAGCCACAAACACCAGCTTTAATACTGAAGTTTGAAATAAACAGATGGCATTTGAGACCGGGGGCCATAACAATATTATGGACAGCAATTGTCCCCTTTTTCCGTAAAGATTTTGAAGTGTCAAGGATGTGGACATTTGCAAAGCAATCATAGGTGATCAAGCACTAACTTTAATACTTGGGAAGTGGTATGGCCTAGTGAATAGTCTATTGGGTGACTATGGGCAAGTCTGATTTACCTCTCTGTGCCTCAGTTTCCTCATCTGTAAAATGATGAAATACTGACCTCCTTTGTAGAGCACTTTGAGAACTACTGCCAAAAAGTGCTAGATAAGAACTAGGTACTATTATTATATGTGCCATCAAATGACCATGCATCACTCAGATCGGCCTGGCCCGCTGAAGTACAGTTTCATGGCTTATTTGGGAAGGTAGAGCTTACATAAGAAAATAAGAGAATGTATGACGGCCATACTGGCTCAAACCAAAGGTCCATCTAGCCCAGTATCCTGTCTTCCAACAGTGGCCAATGACAGCGGGAATGAACAGAACAGGTAATCATCAAGTGATCCATCCCCTGTTGCACATTCCCAGCTTCTTGCAAACAGAGGCTAGGGACATCATCCCTGCCCATCCTGGCTAATAGCCATTGATGGACCTATCCTCCATGAATTTATCTAGTTCTTTTTTGAACCCAGTTGTTCTTGATTTAATTTCAAATATCTACTGGATTAAATCTACTGAAAAGAAATTCTACCACTCCTGAAGACATTTATTAACAGAGCAGTCTGAAGCTCAGACTTTTTTCCATGATTATTATTTAATTTGATTTTATAATACAATTGGAGATTAAATTAAATAATTTCAGTAATACAGTATTACAGAATCCTGGCAGTGAGATTCTGTGGTTAATAGTGCCAGCTCTTTCCTTCTACTAATTCTCAAACTAATGAATGGAATAATAAAGGAGTAGAATAATTTGCTATTCGCACATCCCTAATTATATATTTACATAGAATTTGGAAATTTTGAATGAATGAACCATCAGGCATTACCTCCTCCTCGGCTATTAGGAGTTGATGTTCCTGCCAGCTGCAATTTGAAAGGTAATTTGCAATAAGGAATGAGATTCAACCTACAAATGTGTTGAAATGAGTTATTGGTGATTTGTACATACAGGTAAGAGACATGGAAATGACCACAAGGGATCCTGATTCTACTCAGATGGAATTCCACTTCCAGCAATGTGAGAGAGGACTCAGGGTGATGATTTGCATAGTTTTGTTAGAGTTTTGTTAACTTCCGTAACAGAAAATGATCTGATTAGTGTAACACAATGTTTAAAACATAATTTATGTATGCTGAATGCATTCCTTCTTCACCTAGGTACCTGCACTAGCTACAACATAATCTAATATTGATGATGTCGGACATTGTCATTCATCTCTTTCCTCTTCTTGTGGGTGTTGTGTGACCACATATTTTGTTTGTTTTGTGATTTCTTCATTTGGGCCTGATTCAACTCCCACTTGAGTCAACGATGCCCAGATCCACAAAGGGACTTGGGTGCTTAAAGCCCAAATATAGGCGCTACTGCATCCACCAAAACCCTGCTCAACCTAATCCTATAGGTGACGAAATGTCTGCTGTGAAAACTCATTTGGCACCTACATTTCTTCCTCTGGGTGTGCACACTGCTGCTTCAGGCAGGGGCCCAGACACCCAAGCCCCAGTCTGAACCTCAAACCAGGTGATGATGGGTTCTCAAACTTCATTGCACTGCGACCCCCTTCTGACAAAAAAAATTACTACACAACAGCAGAAGAGAGGACTGAAGCCTGAGCCCGCCCGAGCCCCACCACCCTGAGCAGGGGGGGCAAAGTCGAAGCCCCGCTGCCCTGGGCAGCGCGACTTGGGCCTTGGCCCCAGGCCTCAGCAAGTCTAACACCAGCCCTGGCAACTCCATTAAAACAGAGTCGTGACCCACAGTTTGAGAACCACTGTTAGAGGTTCCCCACCTATGGGTCTGATCTGATAGACAAACCCAGGAACTGCACTGGTGCAAGCCTATAGCGAAGACAAGAAAACCTGTACTTTGAACTGCTGGAGCTTATTCTCTTTGCAGGCAGGCATCGGCTCAACCTTGTCTACAGTAGGGGTTTGCCCTGGCGCAGCTATGCCCATTGTTCACCACCAGTTGCTGAAATGGTGGCTAATTTCCAGTATAGACAAAGTCTAAGTGAAACTAATACTGATGCTTAGCAGCGAGAGGCATTCAGGGTCTTAGCTTCTCGCTAAGCTTGTGAGGCTACTGTAATTGACTTGAAAGGTTAGATCCGTAGTTGTTTACAGTCATCTCAAAAATTCTGCAAATTATTATAGACAGAATCAGCGTACAATGAACTGATGCCAAATGACAGAAAAGTGCCATCAACTGAGCAGCTCGACTTCCAGCCCTGTCAAAAGTACCACGTGAATTTGGTGGCCCTCGAACGAATTCTAAATTGACAGTTTTTCACACTGTCTCCCCCAGTATCTGTCAGAGTTCAAATTGTAACCATCAGCGTTTACTTACAGAAGTTTCTGGATTAAGAGAAAATAGCCCATTGGGACAATTATATGGATATCACAGCATTGGGGAGACCTGAGGGGAAATAGTCAGTGTGGAGACTTCAGGATACAGAAATGATTTTATCCCTTAGTGTTATCAAGTGTCTCCATTAATAAGGTTTACACAGTTTAGCTCCCTTGTCAGTACAAGAGCAAAATTAAACTATTCCTCAAAATTAGTTTATAAAGAATAATATTTTATTATATATATATATAGTGCATTTCAAAGGCCAATTTTATACCATAGTAAATGAGTTTTCAGCAGTGAATTTAATCCCCTCATTGGCATTTGAAACAAGTGAGGTTTTTCTATTTCCACAGTCTCCACTGACTTGGTTAAGAAAAGAAAACTTACTGATTCAAAATTCTAGCAGTATCTAGCAGTTTAGTGCAGTGGTTCTTAATCTGGGGTGCACGCACCCGCTGGAGGTGCGAGAGGACCTTTCTAGCAGTGCTAGACTAACCTTTCCTTTCCCAGTACGGAGGGTATGCATGCCCAGCAGTATTATCCGGCATTCCACTGAAATGATAACTGCTGTAAAGTGGCCCCACTCCAGGGACATTGATAATTCATGAATTTCAGGGTAACAAAAATTGGCTCCTGGTATTAGGGATTAGTGAGCCACTTCATACAAAATAAAACGTACCTGATTCTTAAACAAAAATTCAACACAAACCAACCCTTACTGAGGTTTAGAAAGGTCCCCCCACCCCTCTTTCCATTTACGAATGCCTCTGAACTTTTAATTCTGATTGAGACCAGCAGCAGAAGGGCCAGGATGCAGTATCCTAAGTAACCCTAACCTCATGAGATTTCCAGACCAGTTTTGTAAACCAGAGAGGTTTAGGTAAGTGGCTAACCTTAGGGGAGCTTATCCAAACTCAACCACACATCTGAACCTTTTCAGGCTCACCTGTCAGTGGATAACACCTAGATAATGGGTAACTTATTATGTGCCTATGATAAAATGTACTCTAATGAAATGGTGGGAGCATTTCACAACCTTATTTTTAAGTTCCTAGTGTAATACAGACTTTGCTTCTACTCCTCTGTGATTGCACAGGAGAACACAATGACCCACTTTTAAAAGCACTTTCTTTGCTCGATGGAGTGCTTTCTTCAGTGACAATTCTGTGAGTTCTACCTGACACTTGGAGGGATGTGTCAGAGCCACTCTTTCAAAGAGCAGATTTTCCCCCCTTATTATTGAATTCCCTAAAACTATTGACTCATGCTGTCCTTGAGATAATAAACTTCTTGTTCCTTGGAAAGCCATCACATATATGCAGCAAATCAAAATTGTAGGTGTAACTTACTGTACATTTCGGTCTTTGACATACACAGAACTATATTTATGTCTCCAGCACTGTGTGCGCATTATCCAGTTTCTTTCCCAGAACACACACAAAAATCTATGGTTGAAAGAAAGAAATAAAATAAAAGACTTAGTTTTTGCACCCTGTACACCTCACTGCAGAAAATCTCAGTTGCTATATTAAGTGCAAGTTATAGTCTGGAGGGGTGAATGAACAGACAGATACAGCTTTATAAATGAACAGCACAGAAGCAGAACCCACAATGGATTCATTAAGCATCCTTTAATCACTGTCTGTGGCAAATGTTGCTGATCTAATTTGAAGCCACCACAGTGCTCTTGGCAATGGCACTCAAATTCATTTTCCAAAAGAAGATCTCAATTTACAGGTTCGAGGACGCAAAAGCAGATAATTACTAAAATGTGAAATCTGGGCCCCTAGTCTCCCTAATTCATCCTAATAGTTAACACTGAACATATTCAGTTGTGGTCAGGGCATGCTCACTGGATTCCTTATGTATTTCTTTGCATGCAAATTAGATACAATTTGGTTGTTTTTGCACATTCTATTTTATTGACATGGAGCCAGCTCTCAGTAAGGGCTTGATCCTGCTTCATTGATATCCCTGGGAATTTTGTCACTGATTTCTCTGGGCAGAGGATAAATCCTTAAATGGAGTCAAGGAATAGGGCTTTCTTCTGAGAATAATGCTCAGAAGCATGTGTGTGTGTGTGTGGGGGGGGGGGGTGTTGAAGGGAAAAAAAATTGGTCTTCAGTGTGGGCCTTCAAACCTGCACAGAAGGCTTGTGGCTTCTTTTATTATGGCCACTTCCTTCCATCTCTGGGTATTGCCTTCGTGGAATTAGCTCCATGCACACACACTTTGGCTGTGCTACTAACATCCCCTCTTCCTGCTTGAAAGCATGGAGAGCCACAGTGCATGAGTTCTGTGACATGCAAAGGGATAGAGAGCCCCCAGCATGAGGTTTCTGCTTCTTGGCAGAAAGACAGACACAGGTGTGAACTCCCCTTCCAGATCTGGCCCAAAGAAATGAGGGCTGAAAGCCTGAGCCACTGATGTGATGAGAATTTTGCCATTGACTCAATGGGCCAAGATTACACCCTGCAATCTTAGTGACTCAGATACTCAGATACCATCAGGGCACAAATGGTTAGATCACATTTGTTTAACAGAGTCATGGATTTTTCAGGCAAAAAGGGATGATTACCTTTATCTTTGTGTGACCTTCTGTATAACAGGTCATAGACTTTCACACCATGATTCTGGCATCAGGCCCAATAGCTTGTGGTAAACTAGAGCGTATTGTGTTTAGGCAGGCAGAACCCATCTCAATTTGCTATGAGCCTAGCTGAACTGGCTATGCTTCAGTTTGCCAAGAGAAAACCCCTTTGGGACCTGCATTACCTGTTAGGAGAGAAATCTGGGTTCAGATTCACCGGATTTTATGGCTGAAAGCAGACGTATAAAGAATATTCACAATTAAAGGTACAAAACCAGGAGATGAGTGTCGCACTCTATATCTACTATATTGTACAGTATGTCACTCTGCATTGTACATCCATTTCAAGGCCCTTCATGGCATATCCCCACCCTACCATCCCTCATTCAGTACCGAGATGAGGATTCCCATATTTCATCAGCCCATGATGTCAAGCACCTTTGTGTTTTCTCGCCTACTGCCTCTCATGCTTGGGAGGAGCGCCCTATAAATATCCACAAATCTCCCTCCTTATCCTCTTTCACATCCCTCCTTAAAACTCTCCTTTGCTGAGGTACCTACAAATAAAATTGACTATGGTTAGGCTGCTGGTATGCCGTGACCACAGCCTACCAGGCTGACCAATTGTCTCATTCTTTGTACTTCCCCCATATCTCTATGTAAGATAAGCCCCCAGCCACTGCCTGTGGTGACTCATTTTCAGGTGTGCTGCAGCAGCCAGTCCCTGAGTAAGGACTGGATCAGATGACCCCCAGAGACAGCAATTTAGTCCCACAAAAATAGCAAGCCTGTCTGTGCAACATCACTACTCAGTTGGGAAAATATCTCTGCCTCATGGTGGTACAGATTGCCTCAGGCATCCAGCCTCCCCTCACTGGCTGGCCCTACACTAGTATCCACCTGAACCAGCTCCATCCCTGCCTCAATGACTCCCCCAGAAACCTCCTGACAGTCTGTGTCCATCTGTTGTCTCATCTTATACTTCGATTGTAAGCTCTGTGGAGAAGTGACAATAGTTTTGTTCTTGGGTCTGTACAGCACGAAGCACAATGGGGTGCTGGTCCACGAAAATAATAAAAATAAAATAAAAATAATAATTACATCCCTGGTATTTTAACTCCTACTAGCTATTACTCTAGATGTTAGTCTGTGACAAACTTTTTCAAACCCTCTCAATGGAAGAATAAATGGATATTTTATATATTTCTTCTCTCACATGTGTTAGTTTGTTGAAGAGTAGCTAGCACAACTCTCTTGCTTTTTACAAAAAAAAAGCTTACAAGATTGATTACACACCTTAGATTGGGCCTCTAATCAATCTGAGCAGGTCTTTCGTGATTCCTAACTACAAAGCATGCAAATAACCCTTAAACTAACACCTTTTAGCAGATTTCCAAAATAATATCCATTTATGTTATTGAGGTTATTGTGTTCATGCCCCTAACCAAATCTCTTGGGGACTGTGGGTGATGTAAAGTAGCCAATTTGCATACGAGGTTAATTTAGCCCCAGGTTTAACCTTGGGCCAAAGAGGTGGTGGTACTCTTCCAAGCTCCCCATTGCCAATCACCCAAACCCACGCACTAGCTTGTGCAAATATTCTAAATACAGATTAACTAGGTTCCCTGAGCTTGTTTCATCATTGGTGGGGCTTCAATATACCCATGGACTCTGCTGGGCTCAATTCTTTTAATTTCACCCGGAAGTCAACAAACAGCAACAGAGGCAGTGGAGCACAGGTGAAGTGTTTGTTTGTTTTTTGCATGAACCACTGCCCAATTTTCCATCAGTCGCTATTTGTGAACGCTTTTAAAGTGTAGTCTCTACTCCTGCAAGTCCATCCTTGATGTAGGAAAGACATTTGTAACCTTGGTCATGTATACCTCCAAAAGGGAGAGAATGCAACCCCCTTGCCAAGTGTAGGTGTCAGAAAGCATTCCGGTACATCCAAGAGCAACCGGGGATCCAACAAGATCCTCTTCCCCCATCCCCCTCAGGCTATGAAAATTTGAAACAAATTGCAGGCACATACCCTCAATGAGAGTTCTTGATATAGCGTGCCCTGCAGTTGCTTTGCACCATGCCAGGGCAGCTTTGTGCCTGGTAGGATCAATAGATGGCTTCAGAGCAGAGGCTGCCTGGGAAATGAGCTTCTCCCAGCTACTCTAGCCATGCTCTCTTCCTTGTCTGGCTTTGCCCATTTTGTGGGCAGTCACTAGCAGTTTACGGAAGCACGGTCTAGTAGCTAGGGCCTTAGCCTACTACTTGGGAGACCCACATTCAATTGCTGTTTGACCTTAGTCCAAGTGATCTATCCCTCAGTTTCCCATTTGTAGTATGGTACTAGTGAAGATGAACACTATAAAGACTGCAAAGGATACTATACTATGTAACAGGGCTCACATAAGTACCAAAGATAAACAGGTCCTCAATGCTTGTACCACTCTGTTTCTGCTCATGCAGATTCTGCTCCCTTCAGGATCTACAACCTATGTTCTACCAGCAGAAGTCAAAGGAAATTGGGTTTTAGTGTTATACATACAAAATCATATTGTGCCAAATTCAGCCCGGATGTAACTTCACTGAATACAGCAGGGACAAATGTAAAAGGGGATAGAGAATAAGACTGAGAATATATTATTGCCCTTATATAAATCCATGGTACGCCCACATCTCGAATACTGTGTACAGATGTGGTCTCACCTCAAAAAAGATATTCTAGCACTAGAAAAGGTTCAGAAAAGGGCAACTAAAATGATTAGGGGTTTGGAGAGGGTCCCATACGAGGAAAGATTAAAGAGGCTAGGACTCTTCAGCTTGGAAAAGAGAAGACTAAGGAGGCGATATGATAGAGGTATATAAAATCATGAGTGATGTTGAGAAAGTGGATAAGGAAAAGTTATTTACTTATTCCCATAATACAAGAACTAGGGGTCACCAAATGAAATTAATAGGCAGCAGGTTTAAAACAAATAAAAGGAAGTTCTTCTTCACACAGCGCACAGTCAACTTGTGGAACTCCTTACCTGAGGATGTTGTGAAGGCTAGGAGTATAACAATGTTTAAAAGGGAACTGGATAAATTCATGGTGGCTAAGTCCATAAATGGCTATTAGCCAGGATGGGTAAGAATGGTGTCCCTAGCCTCTATTCGTCAGAGGATGGAGATGGATGGCATGAGAGAGATCACTTGATCATTGCCTGTTAGGTTCACTCCCTCTGGGGCACCTGGCATTGGCCACTGTCAGTAGACAGATGCTGGGCTAGATGGACCTTTGGTCTGACCCAGTACGGCCGTTCTTATGTTCTTAATTTGCCCCTCTAACACCGATGCTACTAATTCTTCATTTATATCTGATTGCCTTTGCTAATGCCCATACAATAGCTTTTTCTTTTTTTTTTTTTGGATGGAGCAGTAATAATATTCTGGAGTCTGTTGGAAGATGATGTTCTGACCACGGGCCACCTGAGCCACAGCATCATTGCAATTCACTCACTGCCACTGCCCCACTTCTAGTCAATCAATCAGTCCCATTCTTTGGATCTGAAACTGGCCCAGCATGCCACACCAGTAGAGCCATTTAGCCTCTACATTGGCTCCTTGTTGCATTTTTAGTTCCCCAAATTGCCCTGTTGGCAAATAAATGGCTGCAAGTGCCAGGCTAGCAGTGTCTTAACAGAAGCAAAAACACAGTGGGAAAACAATCTTGCTTTGTTTCTCTTTTCTTCGTGACCTGGGCCTCTTTTCCCCACATCTGCATTGTTCAAATGTTGTGTGAATTCACTGAGAAACAACCACACTAGTGTTACCTCTGAAGCACTTGGCATTGGCCATTCTTATGTTGTTAAGTCCAAGACTCCATGCTGCATTTCCATTTTGTGTCAAGATCTGGGACACAATATGTCATATCTGAATTCTGAGGTTTAGGTGACACCAAACCTTGATTTCTGTATTCACTCATTCATCCATTTATGCACCAAACAGTGGCAAGCTCCATGTTTGCTTTGAGAAAACAGAAGCTTCCGGAGGTCTGTTTGACAGCCTCCTTTGCTGACGCTGCAACTGTATAAACCACATCCCTAGATGCCCAGGTTCCATTTTCACTTTGCAAGGAAGTTGCTTGAAAATTAGATACTCATTTTGACAGCATATGTAGGACAACACTGTTTCAAATGCAAATGACTGACTTTTCCCACCGTTGCTTAGCACTGAAGCTAAATCGATCCCAGGAGGCTCAATCTGTTAATAATTCCTTCATTTGTAATACTCTGCCTCCCTGACACAATGAGTAAATCAAATATACAGCTTTTTGCACCGCAGTGATCTCTAAGTAGAAATTAAGTAACAAGACCTGCTCTCTCCAATTTCCATCTCTTTATATCATTCAACCCAACCCAAAAACATCAGCAGAAAGAGTGTGCTAAACATGCTAATAGAATCAAACTTTCCAATCTATTAAAGAAAACAGCATTGAAGCAGTAATAGAAATCTATTCTGCTAAATAGGATACCCAGACATTTTCCGTTGCATTCCAACAATGGCATACAAGACATGGCCCAATACATCACCAAGTTTTGTATTAGGATACATTAGCTGAGACATTTGGACCATAAAATACAGAAAATAAAGGTTATTTTTTTTTGTTTCTCCCCAGCCCCACCCCTTCTTTTCTCACACTTTACAAGGTCAACTACGGGTACCTCAAAATGTGCACATTGTAGATAGTCTTTTTTATTGGAGTGGCCTGTACCTCTACAGTATGTGACAAAATATGCAAAATGGTACAGATGTAATTTTTTGTGTTATTCTGTGTGCATTTTAAGTCACCTAGAACTTTGAGCAGAAACATAATAAACAAAAACCATTAGCTCTGAAATCTACTTGTGATTGGGTAAAGCAGTCCCAGGGTTGACCAGGTGATTAGTTATACTGCACCATCTGGAACATCTTTTTAAATAGTAATAAACACCTGCATCATATTAGAATGAGAATCTATTAAAAAAAATATCTAATTATGCATTTTTCCCCAAGTCTGTTTTCCAATTGAGGAAGACTTTTTTTTTTTTTTTTTTTGGTAAACACACAATTAAAATACACACATGCACCCTCACCCCCTGGGCTCACTAAAGCACTTGGGGGCAGATTACTGGTTCCTCAGACAGCTCTGCCAATGCACTGTAGTCCTGGCCGACCGCTGCTGTCTTTTGAGCAGTGGCAGTCAAGGTAATTCTGCATACACACAAAAGGAGATTGGGAGGGTATTGCCGAGTTCATCTCTACCCTAATCAAAGGCCCGAATTCTGCTGCTAATATCAAGAATATCAAGACTGCTTTCTCCCATACCCTCCCTGTGAAGGTCAGTGACTCCAATGGTGCTTCTCTCGAGTGCAGGAGTCTGCCTGCCTGCTAAACTACTGATGCGGGATTGGAGACAATCCTGGGATTGGTACTGAACTCTCCAGTAGGGAAAGACTATCATAAGAACATGTGTCCTTTAGTCTAACTAATGAACTCTAAATAGTGTAAACCATGATTGTCTTTGGCACAGATTTTTAACAACAATATTTATTATCCCTCAAATCTCAAACTTCTGTCAATTGTATTCTCTCTCTCTTCTCCCCACAGCCCCACCCCTCCTCTCACTGCTCAGAAACCTTTCCTGCAGTCTGGACACAGCTGAGATTTTGGAACGGTGTTTCTACCATGGCCCATATGGCTTGTTTCTTACATTTAAGAGCCAGGTCCTCAGTCTTGACTTATATGGAACTACATGTATTTGCATTAGCTGAGGGTCTGAAACATGGGCACCTAGCAGCTTCCAGTCTGTGATTTGGGTCTACCTGCAGATTCAGAGACATACATTATGACATATTCGATGCTCTGAATGCACAAATACAAGTGCATACGTATGTGACACTCTGTACCTCGGGGGAACATCCTGTAGGGTGACCAGATAGCAACTGTGAAGAAATGAGACAGGGAGTGGGGGGTAATAGGCACCTATATAAGAAAAAGTCCCCCAAAATGGGACTGTCCCTTTAAAAATGGGACATCTGGTCACTCTAACACCCTGCACCTGCATGTTCATCCTAATAATATGATTGTGTGGTATCCCATGCAAAGCTGGGTGTCTTCGGAAGGCTCATGGTGCACTGAGCATTGTGGTTATAGTAATGTTATAGTAATTGTTGGTACAGTGATGTTATAGGTTGTAATTTCATGTATATAGTTATGAAGCTGAAAATGTGTCCTCATGGCTTAAAACAAGCCTAGGCAAAATTCTTCAGGAGCAGAGGGGCAGTTCACACCTCATCAGGGCATGTATGGGACAAAGCCAGCCTAGCCTCACAGGAACAAAGGACACTGGCCTAGGCAGTGACAAAGGATCTGTTGGACTCTCGAGTGAGTCGCCCCCCTTCCCGTGTTCAGTTTGGAACTATGACGAGGTAATGCTCACCTGACTTTGGGGGAGGAACAAAATCAAGAGGGAAGAAAGAACATGATAAAAGGGAGAGATGTTAGCCATGCTCCTCCTCTCTCTTCCACCTCCAACTACAGATACCACCACTAAGCGACTGAAGTGCTGATCAAAGGGGAGAGCCTGGCTCATAGACTCATAGACTTTAAGGTCAGATGGGACCATTATGATCATCTAGTCTCACCTCCTGCACAACGCAGGCCACAGAATCTCACCCACTCACTCCTGTAACAAATCCCTAATCTATGTCTGAGTTATTTAAGTCCTCAGAGCAAGATTTAAAGACCTCAAGGTGCAGAGAATCCTCCAGCAAGTGACTGAAGGGCAACCAGCCAACCTGGGGTGAGAAGCATCTACGTTTATAAGGGCACTGAAAGTGTTAAGATCAGCTTAGAATGCACTTTGCTTTTATTTCGTTTGACCAAATCTGACTTCTTGTGCTTTGACTTATAATCACTTAAAATCTATCTTCTGTAGTTAATTGTTTATTCTACCTGAAGCAGTGCATTTGGTTTGAAGTATGTCAGAGACTCCCCTTGGGATAACAAGCCTGGCACATATCAATTTTTTTGTTAAATTCACAAATCCATATAAGCTTGCAGCATCCAGCATGCAGAACTGGACACTGCAAGACGGAGGTTCCTAGGGTTGTGTCTGGGACTGGAGCTATTGGCTAGTGTCATTCGGTTGCACAATCCAAGCAGCAGCTGGCCAAAAGTGCTCACTCACATTACGTAGCTGAGAGCAGCTTACATGCTAGAGGCTGTGCGTGAACAGCCCAGGAGTGGAGGTTCTCACAGCAGAGCAGGGTAAGGCTGGCTCCCAGAGTCAAGGATTGGAGTGACCTAGCAGATCATCGGTCCAGAAAACACCAGGGGAATGTCAGAACATACATCTATCTCTGTGCGCCTTAAGGTATGTCCACATTGTGGAGCAATGACAGGCATCTGCCAAGTGTAGCTTAATGGGGAATATTTTCCCTGGTTCTCAATCAGGTCATTTATAACATACTGCTAGATATTACTATTAAAATAAACCCACTGTGTTAGGGATCACATTTTTATCCTACAACAGATTTTACTCTGGGATGTTTGTTCTTATGCCCCAAATTAGAAATATGAGACAACATCAGCCAGTTTATGTACAAGTTTCAAACTGCTAGCTACAGTAAAAGCCCTGTGGTGCGTAGCTCAGGTTAGAACACTCCCCATAGGATTGTTTTGGGTTTTTTTTTTTTCAGTTTAAAGGAAAGAAAAACAGACAGGGCTTTGGGGGCACAAAGGAGGCATGACAGCTTGTGAATGTGCCTAGGCTAAACAGAAGGGCCCTGATTTTTATCTCACACCTGTGTTAGTGTCATAACTCCATTGGCATCAATTAAATTACTCATCCTTTGTACCAGCATAAGTGAGATCAGAATGAATCTGGTGGTCTCTGAGCAGTCAGTAAGAGTAGAGGGAAGAATGACATCTGGAAAACCGAATCTATAAACAAAACCTGTATAAAATAACTGACAGTCTTTTTTCTTAAATACATTATTTACACACACATGCCCCTCCCCCCATGCCCACTATTATTTTTCCATATTCTAAGGTGATATAATAATTAAAAACAACGTTGAGGACTTGTCTAGAGTGTATTTTTAAAGTGTGTTAGATAACAAGTTTTATCTAACAGGATTTAAAATTCTAGTCTAGATACATGCTAAGATAGAACTTGTCCTAGTAACTGGTTGAGGTGAACATTAGGGTGTTCAAGTACTGTGAGCTGGATAGAATACTGGCATATTTGAGAGAAAAGAAAAATGGAAATTCTCTTCAAGCGGGACATTGCAATATTTCACCATTTCCCGAATTGGGCTAAAAAGTCAAAATATCAAAACTTTCAGCGAACAAAATGTT
Organism: Mauremys reevesii; assembly: GCF_016161935.1. NCBI lineage: Eukaryota > Metazoa > Chordata > Testudines > Geoemydidae > Mauremys > Mauremys reevesii. The sequence goes on from NC_052628.1 coordinate 112,004,651, forward strand.
GAGAAAAAATTCTATTTGTGAATGACAAAGTTGTTTCTTTTGGTTTTTCCAAAGGAAAATGCCACTGAAATCAATCTTTGCCCAAAGAAATGTTCTATTATGATGTAACTTTTTCTGATCAGAAAATATTTTGTTTGAATTTTTTTGATGAGAACTATTATTTATGCATCTGTGTGTGTACACAAACGTTCACCTCAACATGTTAAAATACAACTTGCCCTGATAGATGTTAGATAACACTTATTAGCTAACATATTTTAAATACACACCTCTTATCCTAGCCCAGAAAAGCACTATCTGGGGCCGATTCCATCCTCAACCCACATGCATGACTCTGTTTAATGCAAATTACTTTCCTGATTACAATGCAGAAGAGAGGCATGCATACACCTATACTAATATAAGCCTTGATTCAATAGATATTTCCTATTCAGCAAAGCACATAAGCATGTGCTTAAGTACTTAAGCATGTGCTTAAAAGTAAGCAGGCACTCAAGTGCTTTGTTGAATTTGGGTTTGTGATTTATCTGAACAGGAATGAATGAGGTGCAGGCTATTTCCCAGAAAGTCACGTCCAGCAACCTGAGTGGGTCTCTGGGAGATCTGAGCCAGTAACATCAGCTGGAAATTAATCCACAGACATTACCTTGCACCTTGTCATCAATATTTTTCTATAATAGATATTAGGGTGCCGGGTGCCGACGGGATACCGTTGGCTTTATTATTTCAGTGGTTTTCCTATTATTGCATGCACAACATATGTATAGCACAAAGTAACACACATTTCTGGAAAATCAGTGTGTGGTTCATTAGCAAATTAAACAAGAAACATTTAGCTCAATGCTTGATTTAATAAATGGAGGTTTCATGTTAATATTAAGCTAAGGGACTTGATACCATCTCATCTTCTGTTGATGTTGTAACAAAGGTGAAAGGTGTGAACACATATAGGCAGAATCCTAAGCTGGTGTAATAGACACCATTCTACAGATATCATTGGAGCTATACCGATTTACATCACCTGAGGATCTGGGTCAAATTAATGTCAGATTAAGGACATGATCCTGCAAATCTTTATCCACATGGCAAGTCCAATTAGAATCAAAAGAAGTACAAAAGTAAGGATGAGTTTCTTCAGGAAGGCCTAGTGACAAGGACATTGGACAGGGATTCAAGAGACCAGCTCAGGCTGTGGTTTGCTGGATGACCTTGGCCAAGACATTTCCTCTTTCTGTAATATGGATCTCCTCTGTAAGATGCTTTGAGATGTCTGGATGAAAATGCTACACATTATTTTAAGTATTGGTTTGTAGGCTTGCACGATTTCTATGACAAACCCTCATTCAGCCTAGGATCACATTTTTAGTAATTCAACATTTCTGGACCAAAATATTTTAACTGAAAGGCTTCCTGCAATGAAGGACATTGTAAACCCTTTTTTTTAAAAACCAGGACATATTTATGATCTCATATTAGTATTCATCAACTTGCTGCTGGTTAGTTGGTAGCCTCGGAGGATAAAACATCACACTTGATGTTTCTTGTGCTGATGCCATGAAAAGGGTCAGAATTTTCCTCAAAGTTTCTGCACAAATATATGTACCAAATATATGCAACTGACAAACTAAAAATTCAACAAAAAAAACGTTATTTATTTCATCTCTACCTCTTTAGAGACTTGGGAATGGTCGGCTGGATTCTCTTACGCTGCTCTGTCAGTATGAAGGATCTTTAAAATAATTTACATTCATTTTATGCCACTCTGGCAATGTAAACTGGCCTTAACGGGCTTTAGTGTAAATAAGAATCAGATCTATGCAGGATGACAAAAACCTGGGATTAATATTGTGTTGCATAAGACTGGAATCCCTTCAACCAAATAGGGATTCAGAAATTAACCTAAGGACGTGTCTACATTGTGAGGCAATAGTTACACATTATGGAAGTGCGATTTCTGAAGTGCACTAATATGTTGCATATCAATTGGTCCATGTAGAACCTGCTGGTACATACTTATGGATCTCTAGTGCACTCTATTGTAGTCCCCACTAACCACATTGCCAGACCATGAACTGGGGCCAGACCGTGAATTGTTCACTCTCTTGAGTCAATGGGACTATTTGTGAGAGTAACTGCTCATCAGCATGAAGACGGTCACAATCTGGATGCATCCGACGAAGTGGGTGTTCACCCACGAAAGCTCATGCTCCAATACCTCTGTTAGTCTGTAAGGTGCCACAGGACTCTTTACTGCTTTTACCGATCCAGACTAACACGGCTATCCCTCTGATACTTGACAGTCTGGATTGTAGCAATTCCTGTTAATTGGTTATTTTTTAAAGGTTTCCAATATTTGTTAAACTCTGTTGTTCCATTCTAATTCCCATCTGTTCAGGGCTTTGGAGCTGTGTTGCGGCTCCACTCCAGCTCCAGGCAAAAACCTGTAGCTCCACTGCTCCGGAGCTGCTCCGCGCTCCATCTCTGGGCTCCGCTCCAAAGCCCTACATCTGTTTCTGCATCCTGAGACACTCAACAAAGCAACTGAAAAGAACCACAGAGGCACACAACCTGATTACCTATAAAGGAGTGGGTGGCTGAAAACCAAAGAGAGGAAGAAAAACAACCAAACAAAATCTTTACACATATTTCTTTCTTGTCCAAGGACACGGAGGTGGAGTGGGGAATTGTTAACCAAGAATTGTACACAAGATTCCTCCACTTGCAACTCTAGCCCCAGAGAAAATAAAATGTTTACGATTCCCCCAAGGCCCTCACACAAAAACATGAATCTTCCATATAGAAATTTTGAGATACATTCAAATATACATCCTGAGCAAATGGAAGAAAGAAAACATCATCCTTAGGAGTCTAAATATAGGGGCCTGGTGCACATGACTTATGAGGAAAGGCTGAGGAAACTGGTCTTATTTAATCTGCAGAAAAGAAGAGTGAGGGGGGATTTGATAGCAGCCTTCAACTACCTGAAGGGGGGCTCCAAAGAGGATGGAGCTAGGCTGTTCTCAGTGATGGCAGAACAAGGAGCAATGGTCTCAAGCTGCAGTGGAGGATGTCTAGGTTGGATATTAGGAAAAACTATTTCACTCAGAGGGTGGTGAAGCACTGGAATGGGTTACCTGGGCAAGGGGTGGAATCTCCTTCCTTAGAGGTTTTTAAGGCCTAGCTTGACAAAGCCCTGGCTGGGATGATTTAGTTGGTGTTGGTCCTGCTTTGAGCAAGGGGTTGGACTAGATGACCTCCTGAGGCCTCTTCCAACCCTGATGATCTATGATTCTATAACCCTCTGACCACCATATAGAACTCCAAATATACTTCGTTCTGCAGATGGACTTCAGATGAGCTGAAGAATCACTTACTACACCTCACATACTCAGGAAGACCCACTGCAAACAAGAATGCTTCTCACATGCTCACACACACTGAAAGAGAAAAAAAAATTCAGGAAATTTACCTGGAAATCATGCAAGAAATCCAGAACTATCAAATAAACCTGATAAGTCATCCAACACAAAAACAAAACAAACTACAACTACTCCACAATGCTCAGAAAGCCACCTCTGTGAGAAACTCTGTCACCAATACCCACTGCACGACACCCAAATATCATCAATTTGTCAAGACTACCCCTAACTGAAGCTGAATTATCTGTACTCTTGAAAGGACTGAACCTCTTCCTCACCACAGATCCCAATACCATGCTAATATTCTGCTGATTCCACCTCAAATAATTCTTTCACAGCGATGGCAACACCACGTGCAATTACCACATCCCCATCAACAATCCTAAGAAAAAAAGAATAATCTGATTCAACACCATAGAGGTGACAAAACCTTGATAATTGCGTTGATTGCTTCAGGAAAAAAAATTAACCATGTAATACTTATACATCATATCCACCACAATCTCTCCACTACCCACAAGACAACTATACAGTCCCTGAAAACTACCCACCAGATAGTGGTCAAACGAGCAGACAACAGGGGCACCATCATAGTCCTCAACCATGAGGACAATATTAATGAAGCCAACTCCCTGACACCATCTACTATAAATAACTCAAAGACGACCTTACACTACAATTTACCCTAACAACTACAAGAGAAACTACGAATTCATCCTCCACAAACGCATCCCCGATACTTTCTATATACTTCCAAAGATCCACACACAAGGAAACCCAGGCAGATCAATCATATATGGCCATTGCACTCTTTACTGAAGGAGTATTGGGACCCATAGAAAACATTCTCATACCACTAACCACACAAAGGGACAGCTTCCTCCACAAACTCCACAACCTTAACACCATCCTTGCCACCATGGATGTCTCTTCCCTAGACACTAATATCCCTCACAGGGATGACATTGTCTCAAATATTTATAAGACAATGGACAACACTCAGATACCCATCCCACACATATCATCCAACTAATCCATTTCATCCTCACCCAGAACAATTTTATATTCAACAACAAACACTTTGTCCAAACCATGCGAACAGCCATGGGTACCAGGATGGCTTCCCAATACACCAACCTCTTCATGGGCCACCCAGAAGAAGAATTTCTGAACAAATGCACCACAAAACCAATGATATACCTGAGATACATTGATGATATTTTCATCCTCTGGACAGACAACTTAAAGTCCCTCATAGATTTCCATCATAACTTCAACCACCACCACCCATCCCTTAAACTCTCTCTGGAACACTCCCACACTAGCATCAACTTCCTGGACACCCCGATCAGCTTCAACAATGGAACCCTACAAATATATACAAGAATCCCAAAGATTACCACACCTACCTTCATGGATCCAGTAACCACCCAAAACATATCAAGAAATCAGTTATTTACAGATACCACAGAATATGCTCTGAGGAGAAAGTCAGGATATACACCTTAACACACTCAAAACCACCTTCACCAAACAAGGACACTCCACCAGAGAAGTAGAGTACATCATGGAATGGGCCACCCAAATACCCCAAGAGAACCCACTTCAGTACAGAAATAAAACCCTCTTTGACACAGACCCATAGTTGTCACTTACTACCCTACACTGGAACCCATAAGGGGTATCAAACAACTACAATTCATACTCAGTGGGTATCCCATCCTGAAATAAATCTTTCCTGAAGACATATCTCCACTGCTACAATGATCAACACCCTCCACAACACACCTTTCAAGATCCCTGGGTCCTACACATGCCTATGACAACATGTGGTGTACCTCGTCCAGTCAACTAAATGCCCCAATAACAACAAGGCACGTGAAACCAGATATTGACTACAGTCTCAAATGATCTCACAGAGAAGAATGATCTCACCTGTGGATGAACACTTCACAAAAAAATAATTACTCTATATCTGACCTATCAGTCCTCACCCTCAAATGAAACCTTCACAACACTTACAAAAGACAAGCCTGGGAACTTAAATTCATAACTTTGCTAGATGCTAAAAATTATGGTCTTAATAAAAACACCAGATTTATGGCTTATTACAACAATCTGTAATCCACTAACCTCTCTCTTCATCCTATAACTACAGAGGTGTTAATGGGCCACTTCACCTTGAATTGCCATTCTTCAACAACAACAACAACAAATTTCAAAAACAGACTTCAAAGAGAAACTGCAGAGTTACAATTGATTACAATTAATTTAACGTAACATTATTAATTTGGGCTTGAATAGGGACTGGGAGTGGCTGGCTCACTACAAAAGCAATTTTCCCTCTGTTGGTATTGGCACCTCCTCATCAATTACTGGGAGTGGACCACATCCATCCTGACTGAATTGGCCTTCAACACTGGTTCTCGACTTGTAAGGTAACTCCCTTCTCTTCATGTGCCAACATATATTTATGCCTGTATCTGTAATTTTCATTCCATGCATCTGAAGAAATGGGGTTTTTTACCCATGAAAGTTTATGCCCAAATAAATCTGTTAGTCTTTAAGGTGCCACCGGACTCCTCACTGTTTTCACCTTGAACGGTTCCTTAGAATGTGTGCTAATGACTTATGCTAAACTATGTGTTCAACCTTGTATTTACTTCTGACACTTTTCCCAAACTTCAGGAAGAGCTCTCTGTGACTTAAAAGTTTGGCTCTCTCAAAAACAGAAGTTGGTCAAAAAAAAAAAGATATTACTTCACCCACCTTGTGTCTCTACATTCAGCTAAGACATATGATACAAAATTGGACACCTAGGGCTCCATTCTATAATGTGTTATTTTTATGGTCCATTTACATCCATTTTCTCAATTTTGCTTTAAAAAAATTAGCACAGAACTCATCAAAAGCTCATAACTTCCATGGCTTTTTCTATTCATTAACCCCTCTAACTGGATGTAAATGACTACACTGAGGCATACACAAGCTCAAAAGGCAGGCAGACACATATACACACTGATACCACTAATTTTGTCAATCACAAATGAGGAACACCCTGCACCAAAATTTTCCAGTGTTAAAATGAGATTTCTAACCCATTCATCCTCTGGCCATTTCTACCACACTGATAATTCGCAATAAGCTTCAGTGACAACAGCAATAGAATTTCTATTAATATGTATGGGCACATTTTTAAAAGCAAGTTATGGAAGTTGCGAAGTTAAGCTCTCAAAGGTTAGGAAATTCTACACACACCTGCTAATATCTTCCTTGAGCAGGTGGACAAGAATGCCGGGGAATCATCACAGTCTTGGTCCTTCCCCTCCTATCCCCTGGCCAGCACAGACGGGCAGCATTGAGAGTTGGGGAGAAAGATGTGGAGGTGAGACTAGAACATATTGTGGATATAGGCTGGCAGTAAATTACTACACTTCACTTGCAGCAAGGAAGCAGAGGAGGCATTTTGCCGTAGTCAAAGATGTGTCTACGAGTCAGTGCTCTGCCTAAAGCCACAATCCAACCCATAGTACAGAAAAGGGGCTGGAGCAGCCTGACTGAGGCTTTGAATCTCACAGTGAACAGCAGCAGTTTAGGGATGCTAGGGGATTTCAGAATCTGGCAGTACAGGGGAGAGGGGCTTAGCGGACAGCTGGTCCCTAGATTCTGGGCACTGACTCCCAGAAGTGATCAGACTGACCACAAGCCTGGCTGCCTTAAGAACATAATGTAGAATTACATTATTTGACAGTTTTCTAATTCTAATGAAACATATATGGGAGGAGGCAGAAAAACTTAGAACACATAAAAGATACTACTACACTTTTTTTAAAAATGAAAAATTTGTACTCCACACAGATACAATAGCACAAGGCACGAAATTAGATCGATGGAATCTGTCATATAGCATACATTTTTCTTTAGTATTACCAAAAAAACCAACCAAACAAACAACAACAAAAAAACCACCACAAAAACCACCACCCACTATTCAAGTTCCTTTCATTTGGTTTGTTGTATGAAAGGCTGATTATGTTCCAGAAATCACTGGTGCCCTAAGACTACATCCAATCATATAAACATACAAGAATAGAGTCACTATTATGGGACTGCAGATTTCTATGGGCTAACCCCTATATCTCTTCGACTCCTGCATGAAGGGACATGACCCACTGGAATCAGTGTAGTTCTAATGAGGAAAGGACAGCATCTGGGTACACTGTACAAATATTTCATGCTCCTTTAGTGAGACGATGAAGACCGCTGAGGGCTTTGGGAGGCCATGGGTGGGCCAAAGAATGAGCAGGTTGGAAGACAATGGAAGCATCAGTCAGCCATTCTTCTTTGCAGGGGAGTTTATCTGTGCCCTGGGATGAGCTATAAGCCTGGAGGACAATGCATAGGCTTACCATTCAGGCTGCAGATTAGATTCTAGGATACTGATCCTCTGCAAAAACAAACAAAAAAACAACCTACACACCACGGATGTGCAATTAGGTTAGAAACAAAGCTATAATAACTGGTTTCAACAAGGGAAGGAATTCATTATATGGAGTAATGATTGGAGTGAATGATTCCATAATGGCTAAACCTGATCATGAATATTTAACATGTACAAAAAAGCCAAACAGAAAGCAGATTTTATTTTGGGTTTCTACCACTGCTTAAGGGCTTTTAAAATTCCTGTTTATAGCACGTTTTACCGCTGGAACCACCCATGTTGCAATCCACATTGATCACTGGTGGATTTAAATGATAATGTTTAATCCCATTGTTTTGGAGGTCTCACATACTTGTTTTAATTGAAGATAAACTTTTACTATCTGGTTAAGAAGAACAAATGACTTATGGTTTGGTATATCAACCTCACCCATAAATAAATGCAATACCTGGTTCAGGGTTAACCTTTCTGCTCTGTTTTGTTTGATTCATGAATATAATATGTTGCTCTCTTCCTCAGCCAAGTGTGAATTCAAAGAATCAAACAGCATTCTCCAAATGAGTATCAACATCAAGGACCAGAGCCCAAATCAGGTTTCTGAATTTAAGTACCTTGGGGGTTGGTTAACAGTAAATGGAGAAATTGGTAGGACTGCAGGCAAAGCTGCTGAACGCAGGGGAAGTCTGGCTCAAGATAAGTAGAGTGATTTATGATAAATGGATGGCCAGACTACATAAGGGACAACCACACAAAACCACATAGAAGAGCTGGTCTTAACGTGGATCAGAGATGTGGGTGACCAAACAGAAGCCCTTGAAAAGATTTGAAGCCATGGTAATGAGACATTTGATGTCAGCAAGAGGGGTAACATTGTTGGACCATGTGCAGAATGATGTCATCAGGAGTGAGACCAAGGTCTGTGGTATCAAAGAAAAGCTGAAAGAGAGAAGGTAGATGGGCATGTAAAAATATGGATGAAGAGAATCCTATTAGAAAGGAACCTGAGACTAGAGTTCATGTGTGGAGAACAAGAGGACAGCCAAGAAAATGATGGATAGCCTGTATACCAAGAGGAGGAAGTGGATAGGAAGAGACCGCTGGACCGGCAAGCCTGGAAAAGACTGATCTGGTAACCTAACCCAGCTAGCTGGGAACAGGGAAAGAAGAAGGTGAAGAAGAAATAGCACTTTCCAAAGTTAAATACTCCTTCGCTTGGTATACTAAACAATGGAATATATACATATTATAGGCCGGACTCGCAGCTTAATAAGGTTGCCCAACACAGCCCATTGTAAGACCTGTTTTCAGTTGCTTATAACTTGCCAAGCTGACTGTTTGGGATGAAATTTTTCATGCTGGGTGTCTGCCTAAGGCTGTACATGTTTGTAAAATTTCAGCCATAATGGTTCAGCTATTTCCAAGAATGAGGGTAGAGAAAAATATGTTGTTCTGTCCACACTAAAGAATAATGCTGACTGTTATTTTGATAAGCCTTTACATCCCCATGCTTTGGAGCAGGGATTTGAAACCGGGCAAAGAGGTGGCCCTTTGTGTCGGGGATGAAATTTATGCCATCCCTGTGACAATCCACCAAATTATGGCCAAGTGATAAGCCTGGAAGAAAAAAAAAATCACACACACTTGGTAGGCTGGCTACACCTTCACAGCTAAAAGCTGTAAAGATTCCATCTCTACTGAACATGTAATATCCCAAGACTAAGAAGACCTGTTTCTGCAATATCTGTGAAACCCACTGTCAACATGTGTATTTCATCCCCATCTAGTGCTGATCCACCTAGAGAATGACAACTTACTACTGCTACCAGTTTCCCCATTAATTCAAGTGACAGGTCTGCATAGTGGATCTAAAGGTTCCAGTCTTGCTGATGAACCATGTGGGTGTGAATATGATGCCACATAATGGAATTTCTATTTTTCAGTTCCCTTTTTTAAAATAACTAGGAAATTATACACAAGACTATATTAAAAACATTAACGTTGCAAAGTCACACCGCACACAAAAATTGGGAAATGCTAGAATTAAGATTACCAATGCAATCTTAATTTGCCCTCACCCCATATTGCATACATTTTGTGATCCAATCTTTAGTTACATGATCCATGAAATCGGAACACCACCTCCCTCGTCTCAGAGGGGTGTTGTGAAAAAAAAATCACTAATCATTTGTAATATTATAGATATGAGCACCATAGAAAAGCCGTGAGGAAATTAATGATTCTGTCTTCAGAGCAGGATTTGAATAGTGTGCAGTAAATAAGGCCTGGCGACACACACTGAACAATGGTGATAAAAGAAAATATTGAACAGCTGTTCATTAAGTGAGCTCTGCCATTCTGTGCAGTGTGCACTTAATGAGGCTGGGGTTCTGTTGAAAAAATAACTGAGCATATAATTAAAGAATGTACAGTATTATAATGCAGAGGAACATGGGGGCAAATTAAGGTTACTGGGCAACCTTAATTGTAGCATTTCCTAACTTGAGTGCTTGCTTTGTAACCTTAATATTTTCCTGTGTGTGTGTGTGTGTGTGTGTGTGTGTGTGTGTGAGAGAGAGAGAGAGAGAGAGAGATATTTATATTATATTGCAAAGTATGTGCTTGGTAACGTACAAAGCAAGTGATTGGATAAAACAATAGGAATGCTAACAGCTATATTGTGACTGTGTGCCCAGCCCTGAGCAAGGAGGAGGATATAAGCTCTACCATCCTAATATTAGTTCTGAGACTAGACTGAGATAAGTTCACATGCCTCTGTTCTGAGATGCAACTTTGAGCCACAATTCCTTCTTCCACCAGTAAATTACAGCTTCCCCAAAACCATGTTGGCTTGGTGTAAGGAGGAGGAGATAAAGTTCTGCCCATTCCCTACCACTTCCTGAAAAATCCCTGCCTACCTGCTTCAATGGGGAAGTGAGTGAGCAGTGCCTCTGGTGCCTGTCACTAAGGTCTAGGTAGCCTGTGCATGGGTGTGAAATACCTCACAGGTGGGGGTGTAGTCCAAGGGTCAACCAAGCCCTAAATCAACATTTCTTAAGAAATGTATCATGTTGTGCAGTTTGAGGGAAGGGACTGAGGCTTATTTGTTAATTAAAATGATGGTACCAGAGGGAGAGGAAGAGTTGTTATTTTTTTTTAAGGAAAGCAAACAGTGTTTAATTCTCTGTCTATTCTGCTGTCAGAACTAGAGCATTCCTCGCTATACAGACAACAAATGCCATTCCTGACAACCGAACAGCTCTTCACAGTGATGCTGCTTTATTTTTATTCTCCCCATCACCACCATCCCTTCTCTTGGAAACTTGAAAGTTATGTCCATGGACGGCAACAGAGAGCAGATTTCAAAGGAAGATTTTCAATTAGACTTTTGATTGAACTGAAGAGACTACAGAAGCCCTTTTTCAAACCCTGTAAATAATGAATATGGTTATGAAGTGAAATGGGCCACCCCCACTCCCCGCACACATTGAAAGACCTGATGTTAAATCACAAAACTGAACTCTGTGGCCCCCTGGAATGTCGTCGCATGGCTCACAAACACATCAAGATGATGCCCTCTGACATGCTTGAGTATGCAGATGAGAAAGTTAGAGAAGGAGATTCTTATGGTGAGTCTAGTCATTTGTTGGCATATATAAATGGCTTACACGGTCTTGGTGTCTGCCAGCTAGGATTTTGCAAACACACACAGCAGAGTTGTATGGTGTGCTGCGGAGCTAACTAGCCTTCTGGATTTTCACTTCATTTGCAATTCTGTAAGCACGTTGGATTCTGCATGGAATGGAGATGTGGGAAGAAAATATAGGCACAGAAACACTTGCGTGAGAAGCTAGACAGTGGTCATGGCTCTCTTTTCTGTACAGAGCTTTGATGAAACTTGCCTTACTTTAAGCCTCCTCTGGATTTCATCATTTGATTGTTAAATGATGTTGATCACAGCACAATACTTTAAACATTGTTATACACAAAGGCAAAGGTCAGAATACTCCAACTTATGTGCTTAAAGTTAGGCACGTACACTAGCTAAGTATTTAAAGCATCTATGAGGATCTAGCCTTTTATTTAGAAATCTAAATGTGATTTAGGTGTCTCATTTTCAGCATCCGAACATTTTTGTCAGTGTGTTTTACAACATAATGTGAACCAAAAGTGGGAGGTGACAAACTTCTCATTGCTGCAGTGTTGCCAACTCCAAATATTCAATACTTATGAGTCATGGCCCATTGCCCCCACAAAAATAATGAAATTTTAAAAATGCTAATTTTTGCGGGGGGGGAAGGGGTTCATTGCCTTCCGAATTCACATTTTCAAGATTTTTCTCCACAACCAGAAGGGCTAAAATTGTATTGTGTGGGGGAGTGTCTTGAAGAGAAACAACAAATATTGTGAGTGTTGAAATAAAATTCTCCGAATTGACAAAGCTGCTGATGGAAGAATAACCTGATCTGCTAGAAGTAGACAATCACTATAGCCTCTAATAAATTGCTTTCAGTACAATTCACAGGAGCATAATAAGTCATCGGTATACAATGGTGTTCTGCCACTTGCCCATGCTAACTGGCTATCTGTATTCATAAACACAGCACTGCTGGAAGAGTTTACTCTGATCAATAATTGTGAGCAATGTGGAAAAACGTGGGGGGGTCATATGAAACTATTACGTAATATAAGACTTATATCACTGCAAGGTCTCACATTCTAATCAGAACCTTGGTGGATATTTTTGTCTTGTGACCAATTACATCTGTGCAGTTTCACGATGAGACCTTATATCAGTCCAGTTTATTCATGTAGACTGTACACTGTACAAACCGAACCAACAAACAAGGCATCCAATCTCTTCTAATGTTAAAGTGCACTATTGCTCTTACAAATAAAATATCTGTAAGCCAAGATTTTTAACAATTACTGTATAAAGTTAGGCTTCAAAATCTGTAATTTAGACTTTGAAGGGGGCTGCTGGGTGGTCAACCCTTCTGAAAAAAACAAACAAACAAACAAAAACAAAACACCCAAACACAGGCCACTTATTTGGATTCATTATTATTGATTTAAAATCCTAATTTTAGGCAGCCATTTTTTAAAAAAAACTCCTGGCTTTAGCCTTTTAGAGACAGTATATCTCATCACGAGCAGTTTGGAAAACGACTGCTGTAATCATAGACGTGTAAGACAGGAAGGGAATTCAAGAGTCTCTAGCTCCTTGTGGTCAGGCAGGACCAAGTATGCCTAGACCATCCCTACCAAGTGTTTGTCTAACCTGTTCTGAAAAACCTACAGTGATGGGGATTCCACATTCCTTGGAAGCTTATTCCAGTACTAAACTATCCTTACAGTAAAACGGTTTCTTAATATCTAACCTAAATCTCCCTTACTGAAGATTCAGTAGATTACTTCTTGGCTACCTTCAGTGGAAATGGAGAACAACTGATCACCATCCTCTTTGTAACAGAGTTTAACATATTTTAAGACTGATCAGATCCCCCCTCAATCTTCTTTTCTCAAGATTAAATATGGCCATTTTATTTTTAACCTCTCCTCACAGGTCAGTTTTCTAAGCCATAAATTAGGTTGATGTAAGCTGCCTTATGTCCACCTAACTCTGTTAGCATCTACATTAAAATGTAGCCCCCACTAATGTAACTCGCTCACAACACTGACTTCTCTTCACCTCTGCGGAAGGCGTATTGCTTAGATCGAGGTAGCTAGGTCGATGCAGTGTCAGTGTAGATACTGAGTTGCTTACATCAACCATTGCTGCCTTTCAGAACCTGTCCCACAATGCCCCACATTGACAGTTAAATTGGTGTAAGTGCTCCTGGTGAGGACACACACTACCGACACAAAGAGTGTACTGTGGACATGCAAAAGCAGTGGCTGTATGTTGACACAACTTAGGTTGGCTTAATTTTGTAGTGTAAACTTGTCCCAAACCTTTTATCATTTTTGTTGCTCTCCTCCAGACTCTCTCTAATTTGTCCATATATTTCTTTGAGTGGCACCCAAAACTGGACACAATATCCCAGCTAGGGCATCACATGAAAGCCAAGTACCATGGGAAAATTACTTCCTGTGTCTTATATATGACACTTGTTAATACATCTCAGAATATTTTTTGGAACTTCAACACATTGTTGGTTCATATTCAATTTGTGATCCACTATAATCCCCAGATCCTTTTCAGCAGCATTATAACCTACTCAGGTATTTCCATTTTCTAGTTGTGCATTTGATTTTTTTTCCTTTTTAAAGATAGGACCGCACTTGTGGCAGCATATAGATAACAGACACTAACTCCAGCTAACACAGGTATAAATAGCAGTCTACATGGTGAAGCACTGCTTCAGTGAGTAGAGTAGACACTGCAGAACCCTTGGGTATACACAACTTACATAGCTCTCTACACACCCAAGCAGTGTTTCCCATACCTACGTTGCTTTCAAGGATCATTTCTATAAGTTATAACTAGAGAATTGTGTGAGAAAGTGTTTGATCTCACTGCCTCCCTGCTGCCAGGGCATTCCCCACTGTCACGCCCCTGCCAGAGCCTTTCACTGCCATGTGCAGCTACACACCACAATGTGGACACAGCATGTCTTTCACTGCGGCACGTAGCTATGCATACTCTGTAAGCCACCACAAGTGTAGATAAGTCTAAGTGTGGTACTTTGCACCAACCTTTATTGAATTTCATCTTGTTGATCTGAGACCAATTTTCCAATTTCTCAAGGGTGTTTTGAATTCTAATCCTGACCTCCAAAGTGCTTGCAACCCCTTCCATCTTGGGGTCATCCACAAATTTTATAAGCAGACTCTCCACTGCATTATGTAACTCATTAATGACAATACTGAATAGTACCAGATCCAGGACAGACCTCTGCATGATTCTACTAGACACGTCTCCGCAGTTTGACAGCAAGCCATTCTACTCTTGAGTATGAATTTGCAACCAATTGTGTACCTGCCTTATAGTAATGTCATCTAGATCACAGTTCCCTAGTTTACATTTGAGAATGTCATGTGGGACTGTGTCAAAAGCCTTACTAAAATCAAGATATATAATTTCTACAGCTTCCTTCCTCCCCATCCATTAGGCCAGTAACCCCATCAAAGAAATAAATTAGTTTGGCAAGACATGATTTGATCTTGAAAAAAATCCATGCTGGCTATTCCTCATAACCCTATTATCTTTTACGTGCTTACAAACTGATTGTTCAGTAATGTGCTCCTGTATCTTTCCAGGTACCAAAGTTAGGCTGACTGGTCTATAATTCCCTGGGTCCTCTTCCCCCTGACCCCTTTTTAAGGATAGGTACTATATTTGCCCTTCTAAAGTTCTCAGGGACTCTGACTTCTTCAGACAAATCACTAACAATTCCAAGATTTCTTAAGAACCCAAGGGTAAATTTCATCAGGGCCTGACAACTTGAATACAGTCGAACTTGTCTACATATTCTTTGACCTGTTCCTTCCCCATTTTGGCTTGTATTCCTGCCCCCTTTTTCTTATTAATTCTATCGAGTATCGGGTCACCATTAACCTTTTTAGTGAAGACTGAAGTAAAAAAGGCATTGAACACCTCAGCCTTCTCGATGTCATCTGTTATTAGCTTGCCTTCCCTACTACACAGAGGACTACATCTTCCCACATCTTTATCTAGCTCCTAGAATATTTTCCTTTCTGAGCTGTCCCACTAACTCTTTGAAGAAGAGCTGGGCAAAATTTTTCAGCGGAAACATTTGCCAAATCTGCATTTTTCCCCCTCCAAAAGCACTTACATATTTGGAAATTCATGTTGGCACTTGAAGGAGGTCAGGGGAACAAACTAAGTTTTAAAAAGTGATTATGAATACATACTTTAAAATCTAGGGGCAGGATATTTTGTCCCAACATTAGTAATAAAAAAGGAGGTATCAAGTCACCTATATTATTGTTTTTTTTGTTTCAGCTAGAGATTTCATAGTCAGGCGATGCCCCACCACTCATGTGTTTGAATGGGTAGTCACTTGGCAATTGAAAATATTTAGTAGGTCAGCAATGTGGTCAAATTATTCTGTTTATTGCTGTTCCTTTTCCTCCCAAAAGGGAAAGGTAAATAATTGGCCTTGGGTTTTAAGGGTTACCTTTAAAAAAAAATCCCTGTAGAGCACCAGACTGGAATTGGTATCTCAAAAAAGGCTGAGCAGTTCAGAAACTTTTACAGTGACTGAGAGGGCTTGATTTGTCATTGTGTGACTCCACAGGCTTTCGCCAAGATCATCACACAGATGCATTTATGTTGCCTTTGTAAAGTGAAATCATTTCAGGCTTTGATCTTTGTGAGCTCATGGATAATTTATTACCCTCATCTTTGGAGGAGAGCTGTTAGCCTGCCATTTCTCCCCCTGCCTGGAATGCAATGCTATATTGTTTAAAGTTAAAGTATCCATTGCTGTGGCGCAGCAAGCTGCAGTTAAACTGAAAATATCGAGTATAATGAAACATATTTGCTTCTGTGAATGACGGTAAAACTGATTCACCAAATCCCTTAAAGACAAGGGTCAGTGAAGATGCAGAAACACAAACTATATTGGAGGGACAGTAAGAAAATAACCTTAGATATGCACTATACAGTACAGTTCTACACCACAGGTTGAAGCTATCAGGGGCGGCTCCAGGCCCCAGCACGCCAAGCGCGTGCTTGGGGCGGCATGCCGCGGGGGGCGCTCTGCCGGTCGCCGGGAGGGCGGCAAGCAGCTCCGGTGGACCTCGCGCAGGCGTGCCTGCGGAGGGTCCGCTGGTCCCGCGGCTCTGGTGTAGCATCCGCAGGCACGTCTGCGGGAGGTCCACCGGAGCCGCGGGACCGGCGACCGGCAGAGCGTGCTTGGGGCAGTGAAATGGCTAGAGCCGCCCCTGGAAGCTATATATACGTGCGCCAGGATAGCAGTAGGAGGTTGTTCTCTTTGAGGACCAGCCAATTTGTCAGTGGGTTTCACATCTCTTTGCTGAGATAAGAGAAATGTTGAGACTGAGGACTATGGGTTGAATTCCATGTCCTAGAGGGGAGTAATCTCTAGTGGTTATAGAGCCTTCTGCTTCTGTCCACTCACAAAGCCTGTCTCTGCCTCATGTGCTCCTGCCCACTGGACCCCACCTCCTGTTCCTATCCTTCTCTCTCCCTATCTATCTCGATACTTCCAGCTCCTGCTGTCTCTGCTTCTTCCATGTGCCTCTCTACACACTCTGGTGCTCTTTCCCCATTGCGTCTCCCAGCCACTGTTGCAATTCCAAGACCTAGTAAGTCTGAGAATATATTGCTCTGTCAAACATATCTAGAATGGAATACAAAAAAGGGTATGTGATTATTAAAATATATATAAAGGTCTGAATGTAGGAAATGCTAAAGGTAATGTTGCATGTGCAATCTTGGCTCTCTCTCATACTGTTTCTCAAGTACTATCTAGCTATCTATCTATTAATTTTAAAGATGCCTGTAGCATTTAGAAACAGGCCTACAAAATTACTGCACACTTTTGAAAATAAGACCCAGAAGTTAATAGCCCTAGTTTTCCCATATATGGCATGGCAATATTTGCCTATTGCATAGGGCAATTATTTGTAGAACTAGTCAGAAAATTCTATTCTCTAATATATATATATTCATTTTTTAAATTTTCACACAAGTGATTTGGTTTTTGATAAAACATTGAATATTTCAGTTTTCAAAAATCATACCATCAGCTTGTATTTGTTTTCTTTGAAAAACTGGAACATTTCAAAAGACACAAATGTTAATTTCCAATAAAGAATCATTTTTCACTGCAAAAAATATAGATTGAAAAATATCGATCAACTCACAATGTTGGCAAAACACTCTACATATTCAACGTGCTGGACTATTAATTATCTTTGCACAGGAATGGGAACAGGATCATGCACTGCCAGGCTTGTCAACAGGTTTTTATGTAGGGGGCACTCTTTTAGCTTTACACGAAGAAATCCATACAAGTACTCTACTTCTGACGAGCAAACTTTGTTTGACACAATTAAAATACAAAAGTCCTTATTCCTGAAAATTTAGCATCTAATTTTTGCATGCCATGCACAAAACAATCCCGCATAGCCAAGTTATCCTTTTACACTCTGTTTAGTTTTATGGACTGTAATGGCTGTTTGTTGGGGCCATTTGTAATGATACTTCCAACACTATGCACTACAGTAAATGGACAGCTAGCAGTCGGTATTCCATTATCACAGGATAAAATGTAATGATCTGATTAATCATTCAAGTTTCTAGAAACACTTTTATTGTGTCTAGAATAGAATAGAATTAGTGGTAATAAAATGCAGTCTTTTGCACAGGACTCAGATTATTTTAGAAGGGGGAATTTTATTTGAGATGTACAGTTTATAAAGGTAATTTTGATTTGATTAACATGGATAAATTTCACGGCAATCTTTTCCTTGTCTGATTCACTTGGGAAAATTTAGAGGAACAATTTAAAAAGAGGCTTGAAAATATGCATATATAATTTCAGTGTTAGGGTTTCATTTTTGCAAAGCCATCTTCTAAATGGCATCAAAAATCTTGGTATATGCACCCATTGCATGTGTAAAACTTGTGTGTGCAAATGGGTATTTGTGTATCTAGTGTATTTAACTGTGTGCGAAAATCAGTATCTCAGTGTGTAAAAGGAGTATGTGTGCATATAAATGGGCACCCATACTCAAAATTACTTATATTAGACATGTAAAAAGCAGCAAAGAGTCTTGCGGCACCTTATAGACTAACAGACGTATCGGAGCATGAGCTTTCGAGGGTGAATACCCACTTCGTCGGATGCATGTAGTGGAAATTTCCAGGGGCAGGTATATATATGCAAGCAAGAAGCAGGCTAGAGATAACGAGGTTAGTTCAATCAGGGAGGATGAGGCCCTCTTCTAGCAGTTGAGGTGTGAAAACCAAGGGGTGGAGGGCTCTGGGGTATAGTTACTTTGACTTTATCTGCCCACTGGACTCCAGAGCCCTAGGTTTGAGAATGGGTCAGAAAATTCTTAACCTAGGGTTAAAATGCAAAGTAGATGCTCAAGCACAGGGTTCCCTAACACGGGTCAGTGACTCAAGTCCCACTAACCCTGGGCTTACATTGCAGTGTAGATTTCTTCAGAGAGGCTATCTGACTGGCCCAAGGTCACACAAGAAGTTTGTTGTAAAGCAGGGGAGACCTAAATTCAATTTCAGGTCCTAGGCTAGGACCCTAACCACTGGACCATCCTTCCTCTCCCATTCTCCTTTACCCATTAACATTTAGAATTATAGCCACTATCTTAAAGCAGAGCACACAAAGTAAGTGAAACATGTATTTAGAAAGGTACAATACTCCCATTATCCAATCATCTCAGCACCATGCAACCCCAGAAACAGCCACTATCAGAGAAAAAAAATCTCTTTCAAGCAGAGTAATCCTCCCCTCTGCTTTTTATGCTATTAAAATGACATACAGATGAGGGTATCCAAAAGCCTTACCAAAGGGATAGGCCCTAAGCTACAGGCTGAAGCTCACAGCACTCAAGCTCCCAGTGACTCAATAGGTATGTCTACGCAGCGCACAGCAGTGAGCCTGAGCCCCAGGGCAACAGACTCGGGCTTACATGATGGCACTAAAAATAGCTGTACAGATGTCACAGCTCAGGCTCTGAAGCCCACCCTCCTCCCTAGGCTTCAGAGCCCCAGCACCAGCCCAACCCACATCATCCTCAATGGGCAGGTTCCCTCAGAAAGAGCCCTTCTAGCGATCCCATGCCGCCTGTCCTGAGGAACATAAAAATACAACCTTCAAAAATAAGCCACCAACAAATCAAAGCCACCGGTGACCCCGCTACCCCGCAATCACATACATCACATGGAAATTGTGCAGCAGTTATGGATCTAGTAGGACCCAACGAGTGTGGAGAGCCATGCTGGCAAAGTGCACTTCCAAAGAGGGTGTGCTTGCATCCCCCAACTCTCTCTAGATCCTGACCGGAGAAATGGAGAATGGTGGGTATGGTTTCATCTTTGTTTTGAAACAATTTCAATGATTCTATGAAAGTATATTTAATATTTATTTATAAAAGAGGGCAGCCTATTTATCTCTCAGGATATTGGGCAAAACCCATCACAATAAAAGGGTCATACGTCTCAGATGAGGGAGGGGGCACACAGAGCCCTGAATTTCACTGGCTACAGGGGAAAAAGAATGAAAACACAGGGTGGGGGGGTGCAGTCACATGGTCAAAACAAGGGTGGATACCAAACAGAGATTCCTGGACAATGCCCACTGTTCCAATAAGGAGTCTTTGGACACTCACTGCCCTAAGTGAGTCTGCCTGGATGCGTGCACAAACAAGAAACTGGAAGAAAAGACTTGGATATTGAACTCTTTAACCCACAGACCAAATGCACCACAGGAAAGAGCAATAAAAGCTTCCATATAACATTCTAAAAATATTCCTCAGTCAGGAGCAGTAGGGTGAGAATAGCCTAGTCTCCAAATTCACTTAATCTTTCACTTTTCTGCTGAGTCAGAAAGATACCAGCAGCGGTATTACCAGTGCATGGAATCTGATTGTGAGTCTTGCAATATTGGCTATTCTCCTTAAAGCCCAACTCCTGAAGTCATGTGGTTATGACAGAAATGGCAATTTCTTGCAATAGCTTTGGGAGATCTAATTGTATTAAGTTTATGTATCATTGTGGGCTATGTAATTCCATGGGGCAGGGTAACCACAGCCCTTCCAGGAGTTAAGATTAGTGCAAGTTCACTAAAGTCATAACACTGCCTCTTCATGAGGCTAACCTAACTAGTTAAAACTGGATTCTTCAGAGGTCAGACAAAGAATGGACTTCCGGATAAACAGCCTGAGTTTAAATGGACTCAAGGCCTTCGTTCTGGTCCAGCAAACAGACAGGACCTTCTGTCTAAGGGGAGGACCCCAATCCTTATAGAAGGGTTGGAAGGACTGATGCCCAACAGAGCCCTTGTGGAGATGTGAGGAAGGGGTGATCTGCGGTAAGCTTATTAGCATGCATGTAGGTTCTTGTATTGTTTTTAGTATGTTTCCTCTGTAATGCTTTTACCTTCAGAATAAATGTAATTTGTTAGAAAGAGCATTACGGTCATTTAAAACTGTGGGCAATTACCCCTTACATAGCCTTCAAAGAGAAAGCAAAGCAGAAATTCTAGCCTATTTAGGAAATCGACTTCGCTAGGAAATCCACAGTGTATGCAGGGAATTGTGCAGCCTGGTGTTACCGCCGTCAGGAGGACAAGAGATGTAGGTCTCCATCCAAGAGAATGGACAACTAGGGAGTTGGAAGGCTATGAATGGGTGCCCCTTCTGGACCATGACCGGGAGATATAGGTGTCATTGCCCTGAACTGTGAGAGTGATTACTTCAGACATTCAACTTTCTACCTTCAGGGTTGCAAAGAAAATTTTGAAACCTAAAAGTTTTGAAATCAGAAAGGAAATAAAAAAACCCAATATTTGTTATTTCTAAAATCTTGTGACTTTTAAACTAATATGATTTTTCATGGCTCACTAAGATTTTTTTTTAAGCTTACAGTTGGCAATACTGCAACTAGTAGCAATTGTGTGGGCAGCAATTTCAAATCATAGATAGATGAAGCTGTGAAAAAGTGTATTCTGAAAATGCAAAGAAAGGGAGAAAGAAAAAAATATACATTATTAGTTACTGATTCATATCTTGGCCCAGATCCTAAGCTAGCATAAATTGGGACAGCTTCACTGAACTCCATGAATCTAGAATGACTTCCACCAACCGAAGATCTGGCCTATTGTGTGGTTTAAAATCATTCTGAGGCAGATAACAGAATGGAATTGAATTTATTACTTATAATCCATATGCCAGAGAGCTCTCAACTATCAAACCCAGTGCTGTCCTCAAGTGTGATTGGCAAAGCATGCATAAAGCTGGATATAACTGAGAAAATATGTTTATCAGATGCTGATGAGAAGGCAGAGAACCAAATGCCTGCACTGATCATGGTTAAGGCTGCGAGTTTTTCATGGAAGTCAGGGATTCCGTGACTTTCCAGGATCTCCATGACTTCTTCAGCAGCCGGTGTGGCTGACCTGGGAGCAGACTGAGCTGCTCGGGTAGCCCCTGGGCCAGCCGCACGGGCTGCTGCTGGGGCAGTCTTGGGCCACCCCCATGCCCCCAAGCCCCAGCAGCAGCAGGAGTTTGGTTCTGAGGGGGGATCAGGGCTGATGGTTGGGGCACAGGATGGGGTGAGGGCTCCGGGCGGCACTTATCTCGGGGGGCGCTCCCTGGAAACAGTGACATGTCCCTCCTTTGGTTCCTAGGCAGAGGCACGGCCAGGCGGCTCTTCATGCTGCCTCCACCCACAGGTGCCCCCCCCACCACTCCCATTGGCCGCGGTTCCTAATGGGAGCTGAGGAGATGGTGCTCAGGGCAGAGGCAGTGTGCGAAGGCCCCCTGGCTGTGCCTCTCTAGGAGCTGAGGGAGGGACATGTCACCACTTCAAGAGAGCTATGCAGATCTGGGTAGGGATCCTGCCAGCCCGGCCAATACCCCCCCAGCACTAGCAGGTTTGCCAGGGGGCTCCCCCCAGATAACTCGTGGTGCCACCGGGCCGCCCCCCATCCCAGAGCACCCAAGATTTAGGAGTATATAGTATAGGTCATGGATAGGTCACAGGCCATGAATTTTTGTTTACTGCCTGTGACCTGTCCATGACTTACTAAAAATACCCATGACTAAAACATAGCCTTAATCATAATTTATTATGAAAACCTACTAGCTACATGCTGATGCAGCAGAAAAGTTTAGTACAAGATCTCTGATTAAACAAAGTAAGTGGCATCTTAGCAGCGACAGCACGATGTGGGTGTTAGAGACTGAATGAGAAGTGTTGAGAGAGGGGGAGATGTATATCCTGTATAATCTACAGAAATAGGAAGAGGAACAGAAGCAACAACACAGGTAGAACATTCCTGTATTTTCTAAGGCCAGGAACTCTCCTCCACCATTTGAAAACAATCGCTAGGGCCATGGAACACTGCAAACAGCTGCAGTCTGATCTGCCCAATGTATTCTCTCTCATCTGGGAAACTATAACTCACCCCCTTGCCAAAGACATGGTCAGCTGCAGAAAAAAACAAAAAAAAACCCCACATACAATATAATATGCATTTTTTTCCCAAGAGGAAGTGGTTGCTGCAAAAATCCCTGTACCAGCATGGAGAGAAAACACACAATCCAAATGGCATTGTATGTAGAGATAAGAAAATCTGTATTCAGTAGTACACTGATTTTTATTCAATCAGAATCAACCTAACTTTTAGGAAAACCAAAGATTACAATATATCTGGCTTTGCTTGCCAGACACCCACTGCTAACTATAGACCACACGCTCAAGTGCATCCTATGATGACTATGTAATTGGCTCAGGGCAAGAGGGGAGGGGGAGCGGCACTCTGTCAAAAATGGCATTATCTGTTTCTAATGGTACGTCTATATTACCCGCCGGATTGGCGGGTAGTGATTGCTCTATCTGGGATCAATTAATTGATTTATCGTGATTTATCACTCTGATGTTGACTCCTGTACTCCACCGCGGTGAGAGGTGGAAGCGGAGTCGACAGGAAAGCGACGGCAGTCGACCCTATGCCATGAGGATGCAAGGTAAGTCGACCTAAGATACGTCAACTTTAGCTATGCTATTCTCATAGCTGAAGTTGCGTATCTTAGGTCAACCCCGCCCCCCTCGCCCTTCCCCAGTGTAGACCAGGCCTTAGTCACTGATAACTCAGAAGAAAATAAACTTGAATGTTTTATGGATAATGTTGTAACAGATAAAGGATAAGATAGGGTGTTTATTTGTGCGTACTACAAACCATCAAATCATATTAGGGAATTGGGTGACTAGCTCCTTATGCACCTATCTGGAGTGTGTTCGAGAAAAAGATGGGTGATCTTGTGGGGGGGGGACTTCCTCCAGTATGTCATTCAAATTGGTTTGTTTTGCCAGTATTAAAACACCTTGGAATTTCTAAATATTATAGGTAACAATTTCCTAACTCAGAAAAGTGTTGCAGCCAACATGGGGGAATTCTATATTAGACCTCATCTTGACAGATAAAGAAGAACTGATTGCAGAACTAGAAATTAACAGTCACAAGTGATCACGACTTGATCACATTTATCATGTTTCAACAGACTAAAATCCAGACCAGTGCTATATATATACACACACACACACATCTGGTACTTTAAAAAGGCCAATTTCACAAAGCTGAAAACAATGATGAGCCAAATCAACTAGGAGGAAGGATTTAATCAGAAAAATATGAATGATAATGAGGAATTGTCTACGAACTCTTTACTAGAGGCCCCAGAGCCACAATCAAGGAAGGAGGTTGTATTTGTTTAAAAAAAATGGTTTAGAGGGGAAGTGAAGGCAGCTATAAAAAATACCAGTATATTTAACAAATGGAAAATAGGGGAAGCTGATAGTAATGAACGTAAGTCAGAAGCTAGGAATTGCAGAAAATTGAGATGGAAAGCAAAGTGATAAGAAAAAAATCTATTGCCAGCAACTGTAAGGCCAAGAAGTCTACACTTACAGTCACGTGTAGAATAGAGATACTGCAAGCACAGAGATAAATAGCTGTGTAGATGGCGAGGTACAGATTAGCTTAGTTGAGTACAGTGCCCTACGCATCTGAACCCCCAGGGTACATACCCTACATGAACGTATACATGCCTAAGCAGTGACTCACATGGTGTAGTGTCCTGCTGCCTCCTCCCTACTGGGGCTTTTCCCCACTGCAGTGCTCCCTGCTGCCAGAGCCTTTCACTGTGGCATGTTGTTACACAAGTGTGACTGCAGCCTGCCTTTCACTGTGGTATGTAGCTCCACATGGGGTGCCTGTGATCTACGTGCCTAAGGAGTTTTTAAATATACTAGGAATAAAAAGAATCCCGACGATGGTACTGAACCATTCCTGGAAATGGCAGACTTGTCAATGATAATGCAGAAAGGGCAGAAGTGTTCAATAAATATTTCTGTTCTGTATTTGGGAAAAGATACAGATTATGTAGTCTCATCCTATAACAACACTCTTTCCATTGCACTAGTAGCTCAGGAAGATGTTCAACAGCAGCTACTGAAGTTAGACACTTAAATCAGCTGGTTCATATAACCTGCACCCAAGAGTTTTAAAAGAGCGCACTGAGGAGATGACTGGACTGTTAGTGTTGATTCTCAATACGTTTTGGAACACAGAGGAATGAGCCACAAGACTGGAAGAAAGTTAACGCTGTGCCAAAAATTAAAAAGGCTAAATTGGGTTGGCTGGGGTAATTGTAGGCCTGGCAGCCTGACATCGTCAGCAAGATAATGGAGCAGCTGATACACGATTTCATTAATAAAGAATTAAAGGGAACAGGATAATTAATGCCAGTCCAAAGAGACTGGGACTAACTGTCTGAATGAGCCATAAAGCTGAGACAGAAAGGTTTTGCTTATACTTGTGAAAGACTCTTAAATAAATGAGACCCTTCAGGGACGGTGCTCCTTAATACCCGAGGCTGGTTTGGACTTTTACTCTGCATGGAGGGAAACTAAGGCAGGCCTCACTGGCCACACTATGTTCAACTGCAGGGGGCACTGTGGAAGGCCTATCTCATGCTATCACACCCTCTTATCACATTTTTCACCTCTTATCACAGGCTGATTGTAGTGTTGGAGTTTCACAGGAATCAAGTTTCCTTTTTAGCAGTCACTGCAAAGTCTGTATTTTCACCTTTTGTAAATCCCTTGATGTATAAATTCAAAATCCAATAGATTTACGTAAATGACAGACCATGTAGTGCAAGAAAAGATCCTGAATAGGGTTTGAATCAGCCAATCGCTCAAGTTTTACATTATCACTCAGCATACTACTACTACCACCATGCCCATTCATGCAGACTCAGATGTGTTGAATAAAATGAACAAAGTCATCAACACTTCAGGGCTAATTTTTGTTTTAAAAATATGTACATGGAAGCACACACAAAAAAGTGCTCCTGTTTAACAATCTTACACCTATGAATAATGGGTAGAGCTCTTAGGAAAATTCTGTTGTGATTAAAGGGATGGGAAATGGGGAGAAAGAATGCTGTTGTTTTTTTTCTTCTAGCCAGATATCAAGATGGTTGGAAAATTTTATTCTAAACATAACAAAAAGGGGGAAAACCAGGAAGTTGTGTGCATAAACATTTGCCTTCAGCTCTAATAATAGCTATTTTTATGCAAACAAATGGGTGCCTGTGTATTGAGGTATCTATTTGAATCCACAGTCAGCCAGTCTTCATGTACAGATGTTTAAATGTGTACATGTGTATTTTGCAAGTGCAGTTTAGGATCCATCGTTTTAAAATGTAACCCTGTAAATTGTCTTTTGCATCCTCATTACAGGAATGCTCATTAATTTTGATCCCATTCTAAAAATGCCGGGAGACACTGCATGCCTCAATATTTCCCATTTAATAGCTGTAGTGGGCTGAACCATTGATTACATAGTAACTAACAAGATTCCTGTGCTGCCCACCAGATGTGCCTGAGCACTCTTTTGGAGAAGCCACCTACAGAGACAGGAAGGTGGATTAGTCCTTGGCCTCTCTGCTGAGAATGCTATTTGTGAAGGTGGTTTTCATAGGGAGACCTTTCCACTAGGAAACTGATTGACCCTGCTGGCTATGATGCCTCTTTCTGAATATTGTGCCAGATTCTCAACTGTTGTAAGTCATAGCTCCACTGAGGCCAGTGAAGATATGCGAATGGACATCATCTGAGGACCTGACTTATGAGTATCATTTTATCAATATAGCACCACAAGTATACATGTATGTTTACAAAACACGGAGTAAAGCATAGTCCTTTATTTGAGGAGATAGCAGTCTAACTCAAACAAAAACAAAACAATGACCTAGAGGGAAAAGGGTCTCTATCCCTTATACACCTCGTCCCTTTAAAACTTAGATTGGAACAGTACAATGTGACATGAAGGATCAAGTAATTATGAATACTACCCCTATAGAGGCCATGGTGTGTGTTGCCCTGACCACTCCAACATACACAAAGACATGGCCCCTGCCTTATGGAGCTTATTACTACAAAAGCCTTCTAAGCAAAACTTATTACAATTGTGTTGGAAGGTGGATGGTTAAACAGTGTTTCAAAGTTCGTCTTAGGTTGTGAGAGGTCAATAATGACACTAAGATCACAATCTGTAATCCCTCATCATGTAGTGCAATAGCTGATGTGTCACTGCTGATACTTTCCTGTGATAGATATACTTGGAACCAGCCCCTGGAGGCAAAAGGATGATATTCAAGGAGTACATTATCAGTTACGTGCAAATGTCTTCCACCTTACAGAAGAGTATTGGATGAATATAGTCAAATGCTGTAGGGCTCTTTCATTCCTTAGCCCTGGGTCATAATAATGGTGATGCCTTTTTTCATCTCTCTTTCAGAGGAACTGCTGTTGGATTTTAACACTGTATTCTTTTAAAAATAAAAAAATAAACCAGTTATTGTTTCAGCCTCCCGGTTTTGCTTTGTATTTTCCCCAGGGCAAATGTGTTTACCTTGAAGCTACATATTTATATTCCTACATCCCAAACAATAAAAAGTAAACAAACATTTATAGGGGAAAAATAAACAATGTGAGACCCAAACATTGAAAAGTAGCTCTCTTTTGTACCTTCAGGGCAAGACAGCTAGGAATGCAGTAATGTATACTAGTCTTGTGAGCCAAACAAGTGAATAAACATTTCATCACATATTATCTGCTTCATTTAATCCACAATGGCTTTAATAGATAATATTCAGAACATAGTGTGCTTGAATGAGCATGGCATTTGCTGTCCTGGAGCACTTACTTGGACAGACTGGAAACTATATGAAGGCAATTAACATTTATCATAAATCAAACAAGGCTTTTATGGCATTCACAAGAGTACTGTTGGAAATGCCACTTTGCAGACAACCATGAGGATGTGAAGCAATGGAAAGAAAAAAATTAACATAAACCTTTCGGGCAGATAAGTGAAAAATCAATTGGTTACTTCCAGAGCTCTTGACAACCTGAAATGACACTAGATAACACACACACACACACACATACTTTCAACTACCCTGGTTAATCAAAAACAAACAATACAATCTGTCTGTTCAGCATACATTATGAGGTGATGTGGTCTATACAGTTTTTCCCTCTCTCTTAACCACAGATGGTTTCCCCATGAGTGAGTTATGAGGGTTATCCCAAACAAGAATTAATAAAACATCACCAGGCCACCATGTATATGCCACATGTATTACAGGAACTTGATTTTAAATGTGATATCGGAGAGGTCTGGTGAGGAGAAGGATAAAGATGCCAAATACATTGCAAAGTCATATGATAAAGTTGATTTAATATTCACTGTTTGTATTACAATAGCACCTACATGCACCGCACAATAGCAGGGCCTCATTGTGCTTTATGTTGTAAACATACATAAGAGACAGTCCCTGCCCCTAGGAGCTTATAGTCGAATGTGACAAAGGCTTTGTCTACACTACCACTATTGTCATACAACTTTTATCGGTCAAGGGTGTGAAAAAACACACTCCTGGCCAACATAAGTTTTGCCAGCAAAAGTGCTGGTGTGAACAGCGCTATGTCAACAGCCAAAATAGCTAATGACACTTGCTGTGGTGGTTTAATTATGCCGCCGGGAGAGCTCTCTTCTGCCAGCAAAGAGCGGCTACACGGGAGACTTTACAACAATACCTCTGTGCCACTAAGATCCATCGTGTAGATATATTCAAACATTAGACCTGACAGCTATGAGAGATTGGTGGAAGGCAGGCATGCCAACTTTAGAATGGTAGAGGCCTTGTTCTCTATGAGCTGAGAAGAGGTTACCTCAGGAAAACTAGAGACACCTGAGTGCAATGAGGGTTGTCTGACCTTTAAAAAACCCTCTTCTCGTGAGAGGGAGGGAGGAAGAGATGAGAGACAATTTGCAGCAGTGGCAGCAGCGAGAAAAGGCTTTTCCTGGGTTGAAGGTGGATCTCCTCGCTATAAGGGACAACCAAGCTAACTGCTGTGTGGGGAAGGACTGGCACACAGAAGCCAGCATAGTAAGGCAACACACTGGAGAGAGGGCAGGGAAAAGTGTTCCCTTTTCTGTTATGAATTTGTTTCTTTGTTTTGGCTGAGAAGTACTGCTTGGGCCTACTGAGGCCCACTTGGTAAATATAAAAAAATAAACCAGAGTGAAGACTAAAAAGCCTTCAGGGGCAAGACAGATTTACTCCAGGCCCCCAGCACCTGAGGGAGAATCACCGAGGGCAAAGAGGTGAAGGAGGTGCCTTCCCAAAGTAAATAGACAAGACAGCCAAATGGCAGGAGAAAGGAATGGGGAACTGAGGGACACAGGGTAGGATGTTCAAGGGAGCCTGAACTACTTGTAACACAGGGAGCCTGTAGGAGACCTGGGAACTGATCCTAGACTTCCTAAGCCCTATTCCAGTACCTCAACCACAAGGCCAACTCCTCTGCATTCATGGGCTTTTTATTCTGGGTTCGTACAGTGCATAGCACTAGTCCATGACTGGGGATCCTAAGTACCACCACCATACAAACAACAAAACCACCACCGTTGGCCTCCTCACCTGATGTGAGTGGGAGAGGCTGAGTGCTGAGCAGTTTTTAAAATCATAGCTGCCTAATTATATATTTAGAAACCTAGTTTTAAGTATCGGAGGGGTAGCCGTGTTAGTCTGGATCTGTAAAAGCAGCAAAGAGTCTTGTGGCACCTTATAGACTAACAGACGTTTGGGAGCATAAGCTCACTCACGAAAGCTCATGCTCCCAAACATCTGTTAGTCTATAAGGTGCCACAAGACTCTTTGCTGCTTTTACAAACCTAGTTTTAGGCACTTCCCCCCCCCCACCCCAGACACGACACTGATATCATAGCTCCTACTAGAGTGGTGCACTTCAACCCTCCTTGTATACAAAGCTGTGACTTTACTGTCACAGTGTCTAGCCAGTCAGTTCTCTTAGGAAAGTGATTTCTTTTTTAATGTAAAAACTTAGCGAGTAGTTTCTTTCTATACTGCACTAGCATTGTCAGTCTAATGACTAACATGCAGTAGAAGATATTTCTCATTCAGGATATGTCATTCAGTTGCCTTTTGTGCTCCACTGCAGTTGCAGTGAACAGAGCAACCTTATCTTGATGTCAGCTTATTCAGGAATGAAAAGCCTACTTATTTAATGTGTAACAGATATCTATATTCAAATGATACAGAGAAATGAATAGAATACAACCTGTATATAAATCACTCAAAAGCTGATGAATAGATTATTCTCATTGAAGACACCAACGTTAGCTTTCAGAAGCTCAAAAGGAAGGTGAGGGAGTCTCAAGAAAAATATAGTCAGATATTGATTGTGTTCATATTAATATGCACTAGATTCCTTATAACATGTCAAGCACCTAGAGGCCTAAGGTTACCTATTCAGCAGCATAATGGCAAACATACAAGTACCAGTATTTTATTTTTTCAGATTAACTTGCCTTTTTACATTTTCCTCGACAGGGTAAGGGAATGTCAATCATGAATCATGAGGAAATACAGCACATCCCTTTTATTGGCTACCACCCACCATCATACCTACAGTTACTTATTATTTAGTTAGTTGCCCAAGTATGTTAAGTGCTTTAGGGACAGGCCTGAAGACAAACCTCTAAAGAGATAAATATGACACAGATGAATGATTGATAAGCGGTGGGATGGGGAAGGGGGGCAGGAAGTGAACAGCAGGGATGTTGGACCACATGCCTTGTTGATTTCAAGGTTTTTTTTTTATTATTATTTTATTTAGAACAGGATTCACAAAGGAATTTTGTTTATTTGGATTTATATTGGATCTGGATATTAATATTTACTATAACTCTGATTCTTGTTATCTATATCAAGAATGAAAATAATGTCTTGGAACGGATAGAAGTCCTCCCACTGTGGGGCTTAAGCTAAATTTCTAATCCTAACCACAACATTACATGGGAACTTCCCTGGGAGCAGATGATCCCATTAGTACTTAATGCATTATTTCTTGCGCCTTCCTTTAAAGTGACTGGTACTGACCTCAGTTGGAAATAGGATAATCAGTTAGATGAAGCCCTCTATTTTGTTAACATTGATTACATAGAGAGATTAGACAGGAATGGCTCTACGGGTGTGTCTGTGAAGACACATTGTCCCCAGACGGGCTGGGGAGAAGTCAGTGCTATGATCTCAGCAGGGGGAGCAGCTTGCACTATCTAAGAAGATGGTGGTTTAGGAGGAAGACCACATGCTCAATAGCTGAGATATTACAATCCCTGGCTGCCCCCAGTGCAGGGCTGCAGTAACTAAAAGGCACTATGCAATCCTCAGATGTACGTTTTTTACATACAAACACCTACAATTTTTTATCCACTTTGCATCTAGGCAAATGAAGAATAAATAGATTCTAAGTTGTGAGGCTTCATTAAGGTCTGCAGACAATTCTCCTGTAAAACAGGTTAGCATTAACATCCCCATTTTAGAGATTGAGAAGCTGAGGCAGAATAGTAGTTCTAAACACAGAAGTTCTAGAGGAACTAGAGAGGTCTACACAGACCTGAGCGTCCTCACATCAACTTTGGTGAGGCTGTACAGCCTGCATCGGTGTCAATGCAGCCATTTTCTGTAAAAAGCAAAAAGCATATTAGCCCTTTGCTATCCAAGTTCTGAAATGGCCCTTGTCACCACACAGTATTTGAGTGCCTACCAATAATTAAGGGATGCTTTCCTCACACCACCTCTGTGAGGTACAGAATTTCACCATGCGTAAAGAATCAGTCTGATTCAGTCATTGTGTATTGCCTGCCATATGCAGGACTGTGCTTCTTCCCTCTACACTGTCGCATATTTCCATTGACCTGGCAGGATCAGAATGTGTTTCACTTCTCCCAGGTGATCAGTGTGAGAAGAGGGCATCTGTTCTGCTCTAACCTTCTTGCAAGGTTCTAGCATACTGTCACTTTAAAATAGCAATGGATGGTTGTTCTACAGGTAGCTTCAGAGACTATTAACTTTCCATTTGTACAGCAGAACCTTAGAGTTACAGACACCTCAGGAATGGAGGTTGTTCATAACTCTGAAGTGTTAACTCTGAACAAAACATTATGGTTGTTCTTTCAAAAGTTTATAATTGCACATTGACTTAATACAGCTTTGAAACTTTACTGCGCAGAAGAAAAATGCTGCTTTTAACCATTTAATTTAAATGAAACAAGCACAGAAACAGTTTCCTTACCTTGTCCAATCTTTTTTAAACTTTTTTTTTAAGTAGTTTATGTTTAACACAGTACTGTGTTTGCTTTTTTGGGGGTCTCTGCTGGTGATTGAGTACTTCTAGTTCCAAATGAGGTGTGTGGTTGATTGGTCAGTTTGTAACTCTGAGGTTCTACTGTACCTATTAAGCCTTACAGGATACCAATCATTCTGTTATTCCTCCAACCACCTTTAGCTCCCCACATACATTTTAAATATGGCCTAGGCCATCACCTGACAAAGTAACACTTCTGTACGACTTTGTCCTGTTTTGTCACAGGCTTTAAAACTTGAGTAACAATCTTCACAAATCTGCCATCCTCAGTGAGACAATGCATACAGATAATTAGATTATTTTTATGGATCAACAGAGCTCAGATTCAATCAGCAGTTATAGTGAAATAAAAATATCTTATACCTTTTCTTTAAAAAACCCATGATTTTCCCCTTTAGTATGCATACGCTTGAGGGGATTTAAATGCATGTCCTCCATTAATTTGGAATGTTTGAAAACCTTAACCTAGAATCCTCTGCTTATTATTATGGCATAGACTTCCAAGTTCTTTTCTGGACTGCATGAGCAAATGTTCAGTTTTAGGAAGATACGCTGTGTTAGTTTTGTTATGCAAGGTTCTGGGTAGAGGGAATTTTTCAAGCAGCAGGAGAATTTGTTCTCACCCTTGATCTCTGAATGAAGTCAATTCTTGAGGCAGAGTTGTTCCCTGCTATTGTGCTGAGATTCCTGAAAGAAAGATTTGCGTGCATGCTGCTGCACCATTGCTGTTCCAGAACTGATGTATGTGTGCGAATAATACAAGTTACACTTAGAATATTCCCAGCCTCCCCAGCACAGATTTTTCTTTGCCTGGGAAGCTGAAGGTCCCCCATATCAGCTACTGCATGTCAGAGGAGCAACATTATTCTGAATTTATGACTTTTGTCAGTGATACATGCTGTGCAGCATATGAGTTTGTCTACGCAGTGCAGCAATGCATGTGACTGGGATGTAGAGGTGAAAGTAAGCCAGTACGCCCCAGTATACCATACCGGACCGGCTTCCCCAGGTGGCAATTTAAAGGGCCTGGGCTCCCAGCAGCCAGAGCCCCTGGGTAGCAGAGGTGCCTGGGACCCCTGGGGCTCGGGTGGAGACTTAAGGGGTCTGGGACTCCGCTGCGGTAGTGGTGGCTGGGAGCCCCTGACCCTTTAAATCGCCGCAGGAGCCCAGCCGCTGCTACCCCAGGGCTCCAGCAGCAGGGCTCAGGCGGTGATTTAAAGGGCCCGTGGCTCCAGCTGCCGCTACCACCACAGGCCCTTTAAATCTCCGCTAGCTCCATGAGTGGGGCTTGGGTGGCAATTTAAAGGGCCTGGGGCAGTAGCAGCAGCAGGCCTTTGGTGGCAATTGAAAGGGCTCATGGCTCCGGCCACAGCCACCATGGGCCCTTTAAATTGCCGCCCGATCCCTGGGGTAGCAGCAGCAGCCAGAGCCCCAGGGTAGCAGAAGCAGCCGGGAACCCCAGGGCTCCATCGGCAATTTAAAGGGCCCAGGGCTCTGCTGCAATAGCGGTGGCTGGGAGCCCCTGGCCCTTTAAATCACTGCAGGAGCCCCGTCGCTGCTACCCCAGGGCTCCGGCAGCAGGGCTCAGGCAGCGATTTAAAGGGCCCATGGCTCCACTGCAGTAGCAGTGGCCAGAGAACCAGGCCCTTTAAATGCCCCCCGAGCCCTGGGGCTCCCAGCCACCTCTGCAGCTGGTGGCTCTGGCAGTGATTTAAAGGGCCCGGGCTCCCAGCCGCCACTACTGCATCTGGAACCCAGGGCCCTTTAAATGTTGATTTGAAGGGCTCAGGGCTCTAAAGGCCCTGCCTCTTCTGGCTGAGGCCCCACCCCCTGCCCAGGACTCCAGAGTACCAGTAACTCCTTTAAGTTACTTTCACCCCTGCTGGGATGTCAATTGTAATGAGCACCAATGTGTTCCACACGACCTAGCACTGTGTCCACACTTATGGTTATTCTATTATTTCCCTGGCCATGCCTCCCCGAAGCAAATGCTGTAAAAAAGACAGAGAAGAGCTACCCTGCTGGTTCTATGCCACCTAGAATTTTCCTACACCAAGAAAACTTTAGGAGAACATCTGAGATGGCTTTCTTTCCCCTTTTTCTGAGAGAGTGGCACAAAGGAACCATAACAGATAGAGGCTCTGGCCTTATATTTAGCATCTCAAATTAACCATTAAAAACATACTGAACATGAACATTGAAATGACCTGCTCTTGACTTGAAGTTGACTGCTAGACTCAGTTACTTATTGATTAGAAGCCGCTTTGATGTAAAGTATAATTCTTTCCACATGCAAGCTCGAGAGAACAGAATCCCATTTTCCCTGTATCATTCCATCCCTCTAAAAGAAATAAATAGACTCTCTTTTCTATCACATGTTAACATTCTTGGGAATCAGACATGACTAGAGGATTTCTCCTTTGTGGTTTGACAAATCTGTCAATGAACTTGAATAGAGTTTTTGAGCTTGCAAGAGCAAGTTTGGCTTTTGTTAACTTCTTAGTGCTCCTAGACTATGCTTGTATTTGTTAGCAACATTTTTCAAAAGAATATAAAGAATGGATCTAATATGTATCCTATAGCAACAAGGAGATGGACTGGATGATCACTGTAATAGATCATTTCCATCTCCAACTTGTAGGATTTAGATGATATAAGGTGGTCTGTGATGGTGTTTTTCAAGTAACAGAGCTATGCAATAAGTAAATGCAACTGCAGTGTAGTTAGTGCACTTAGCGTGGAATGGATCTCATCCTGTTATACCGTGACCCACACTGCAATAGGAAAAAAACTTCAGGTAATACCTACCCCACATGTTTTGGAAGTACCCTCCAGTCTAGCCAGAAAAGAAAGGGACAGTGGTTGCAGCCACCTGTCACCTTTCATGACAGTGGGAATTGCAACTCCATGGTATGGAACTCATACTCTACCTCAGAAATAATACATATATCGAATAATGAATAAGATTGAGACACGGGCACATGTTAAACTTAATGTTATAGGATTTTATACTGCAAGCTCAGTGGGGCAGGAACCATTTTTGTTCTGTTTGCACAGTGCCTAGCACAATGGGGTCCTGATGCATGACTGGATATCCTGGATGCTATAATACACTGCTACCTCGATATAACACCACCCGATATAACACGAATTTGGATATAACGCGGTAAAGCAGTGCTCTGGAGGGGCGAGGCTGCGCACTCCAGTGGATCAAAGCAAGTTCAATATAATGCGGTTTCACCTATAACGCGGTAAGATTTTTTGGCTCCCAAGGACAGCGTTATATCAAGGTAGAGGTATAGTACAAATAAAGTATACCTAGCAAGGCATTGTAGTATAATGTTGGGGTAATTTCTATACTGTGCACAATATTTCTGTGTGGGACATGAACAAAGAATTCAATACTATTATGTTGGTAAAGGTCATACTTATAAGAATTTCACAGTTTAAAGACCCCTTACAGTATTATTGTAGTAAAATGGTCTCATAATGACATTATTGTAAGTATTCTTATATGGAAAGCTGTACATTGACATCACTAGCACATGTTCAAATTCGTATTGCCTTCCCAGTGTTGATGACTAAATCTGGTCAGAAATTTTTCAATAAAACATTTTTGGTCAGAAAATGCCAATTTGTTGAAATCAAAATTGTTTGTGGGAAAGGATCAGTTCTGATGAATTTCTCACTTAATTTTAAAATGCTGTTTACAATTTTTTCTCTGTCAAAAACATCCTGTTGCAACATTTTCAGAATAAAAAAGTCTACTTGGTTCAAAAAACCTTTTTTTTGAAAGTTAAGCTTATTATAGTAAAATCCCTACGTAATATCTATTATTGGACCAACTTCTGTTGAAGAGAGAGCAACTAGCTTTTGAGCTACACAGAACTCTTATTCAGGGCTTCTTCTGGAAGCTTGCACTGTCCCTTCCTGGTTTGTAACTGTCCTTGGATACAAAGGTTTTCAGACTACAAAGCTATCAAGCCAGCTGCATTTACAAATACTAAACTCTCTTAAGAGAAAGATTTGCATTGTCTGGCAATCCACATAGCTCTCCTTTTGGCAGGTATTTTGGGTTTGCAATGAAAAGCATGTATTTATTGGGCAAACAGTAGTATTTAGCCTCATACTTCTTTGTGAGCCAAATAGGCAGATGGCAGTGAACTTTCAAGATAATGCTCAAGTTTGGAACAATATGTTCACTAGGATCTTGCATATTTGACTGCAGGGCTCCTTTTGAAAAAGACACTTCCTTTTAAGATGTTAAACACAAAAGATGAGCCACATAGATCTAGAGACTTTAAACTCTGCAAATGGAGTACTTTACTTAAATGGATATTGATTGACAAGTTCAGTGAATATTTACAACATTCAAATAGACATTTCTTGAGCTCAGCCCATTGGCAAAAATTGTAACTTCAATTTTATGTATCACCCTTTCTTTTATGGTCCAGGTACATGTTGGATGTGTTTAGTTAATAGCAGAAGCCACATTTTTCCCTTAAGGTTCCAAAACACCATGTGTCAAAGGAAAACAAAGTGAACAGAACTGCACAGCCGGATCCTGGTATCACCTACATTAGAATGAAACCTCTTGGGCTACTTTGGTGTCATTGCACTAGGTTCAAAGGAGTTTCTACTGATTTGCCTTCAGTGAGAAAATTATCAAGCCCATTGCATCTACAGTCAGCAAAAGGAAAGGAAAGGAGAAACAAATATTTATCTTTATGGAAAGCTTCCATAAAACCAGCAATATTGCCTTTTAAAAGCGGTAAACTAATGAAATTCTTACTTTATCTTTCCCTATCGTTTATTTTAAGACTCTATAAGTTTATAAATAGCAGTTTATAATTATATTCTCATTTTAAGGGTTCCCTAATGGAAGAGCCCACTACTAAACTTCTTGAGCCAAATTGATATGTTATCAAAGTGGCTTCAACTCCATTGCAATCAGCAATGTTCCATCCCTTTACCCCAGACTTGAAGTGGACTCCACTACTTCATTCCACTGCATGATATTACTGCATGGAAAGTCCTGCTGAAGACATCATCTAACAATGTGAGACCTTTGCCATGAAGGTAAATTCAGAGCTTTATACTTCATATTGTAGTTAAAATGAAGGCATCAATATAAAAAGTCAGACTTTTTATATTGGGGGACCTTTAGGATGTAAAAAAAAATGTTACTTATTCAGATTCCTCCCTTAAGTTTGGTCACTTAAAAATTGACAACCTTAATTAATACTCAGCGCAGAAGAGCATGTCCATATGTCCAGCCACTAAAATGGGCCCAAGAGATAAGACAGGTCCATGGGTGGAATTCTAGGGTTAGTATAACTCATTTGTTGAAGAAGTGCCTGCTTCAGAACATACTAAGTCAACGGGAGTCTTTCCATTAACTTCAGTGGACTTCGGAACAGGCCTTAAATGAGCATTTATTTATCGTCAGAAAGAACCGAAGTAGCACATAAATGCACCCTAAACTAACTTTCACGCCAAACACTCCTCAGTACCTGCCACCTCCTAATTAATGCCCAATCCAATACTCATTGAATTCAGTGGGAAACTTTCCCTTGACTTCAATAGACATTGGACCAGAACCTCAGGCTGTATATCCCCAGCAATTGGAGCAGGACCTTCAGTAAACTGAAGAATTATTTTGGTGTTCACAACATGAAATTAACAGCTGTCACTGCTTTGCAAATTAATGTTATCACTCACGTGTCCAGACACAAAATCTGTCAGTGCCAGACAAATAGGAATGATGTTAGTAATGTGCAATAGGTCAAAAATCCCGGACTTTGTTGCCCAATTCAGCGTTTGGCTGGATCTGTTGGCAGAACAGAATTAAAAGAAAATATTCTTGGCCCAATTTTATCAATCCATGCTGTTGGAATCTGTCACATTTGAGGATAATAGGGGCTGGGAAGAAAGAACAGTGGAGAAAAAGCTGGATTTTTGTGTGTTTTCACCAAACAGCTTTTGAGAAGCACTGCCGTATAACCTATTTGTACGATGAAATATATACAACGTACCTAAGTCTCAGTTCCACAAGGCTCTTATACACATGTGCATCAGGTACAGTGCAGTAATTATTTAAGTTCTCTCATTAATTGTACGGTTTAACCTAGCATTATTTTCAACTACTGGACAGCTGGGGCAAGGGCAAAGTAGCACACAGGAAATTTTATAGTTCTTTTAATCAGCACTGCCAACCCCAATGCATTTAAAAATGCATGAATCATGGCACCAAGAGTCATGAGATTGGTGGTAAAATCATGAAATTTATTTTCTTTCTTTTATGGTCAACATTTTCAAGCTTTTCTGGCAACTATAACGGCTAAAAACTTCCTTTATTTTAAAGTGGAAGCTGACATCATTATGGAATCACATGACTCCAGGAAGCTGTAGGGGGTGACTTTAGCAAAGCTTTTGATACGGTCTCCGACAGTATTCTTGCCAGCAAGTTAAAAAAGTACAGATTGGATGAATGAACTATAAGGTGGATAGAAAGCTGGCTAGATCGTCAGGTTCAACAGGTAGTGATCAATGGCTCGATGTTTTGGTGGCAGCCAGTATCAAGCAGAGTGCCCCAGGGGCCAGTCCTGGGGCCAGTTTTGTTCAACATCTTCATTAACGATCTGGATGATGGGATTAATTGCACCTTCAGCAAGTTCACAGATGATGCTAAGCTGGGGGGAGCGGTAGATACGCTAGAGGGTAGGGATAGGGACCAGAGTGACCTAGACTAATTGGAGGATTGGGCCAAAATAAATCTGATGAGGTTCAAAAAGGACAAGTGCAGAGTCCTGCACTTAGGAAGAAAGAATCCGATGCACCACTACAGGCTGGGGACCGACTGGCTAAGCAGCACTTCTGCAGAAAAGGACCTGGGGATTACAGTGGATGAGAAGCTGGATACGAGTCAGCAGTGTGCCCTCATTGCCAAGAAGGCCAATAGCATATTGGGCTGTATTAGAAGGAACATTGCCAGCAGATTGAGGGAAGTGATTATTCCCCTCTATTCGACACTGATGAGGCCACACCTGGAGTACAGTGTCCAGTTTTGTCCCCACCCCGCTCCGTTGTCCACTACAGAAGGAATGTGGAAAATTGGAGAGAGTCCAGCGGAGGAAACACAAATGATTAGGGGGCTTGAGCACATGACTTATGAGGAGAGGCTGAGGGAACTGGGGTTATTTAGTCTACAGAAGAGACGAGTGAGGGAGGATTTGATAGCAGCCTTCAACTACCTGAAGGGGGATTCCAAAGAAGATAGAGCTCAGCTGTTCTCAGTGGTGGCAGATGAGAGAACAAGGAACAATGGTCTCAAGTTGCAGTGGAAGAGGTCTAGGTTGGATATTAGGAAACACTATTTCATTAGGAGGGTAGTGGAACCTCCATCCTTAGAGGTTTTTAAGGCCCAGCTTGACAAAGCCCTGGCTGGGATGATTTAGTTGGTGTTCATCCTGCTTTGAGCAGGAGGTTGGACTAGATCACCTCCTGAGGGCTCTTCCAACCCGAATATTCTATGAACATTGATACATAAAGCAGAAATACACCTCGAAGTCTCAATGTTGCAATCTTTAGACACAGATGGGTCCCTCATCACTTGGTGTCTTCTCCATTTCATTTTGTATGTCCCTCATACACACAAGTTATCAGTGTATATTAGAGCGAGGAATGTCACCTAAAATACTTTTAAGCCATGTGGTACATTCTTCTTGCCTAATGATTGTAGACTCAAGGCCTTATTGACTTGGGTGCGTGTAAGCACTTAGGTGAAAACAAATCTGTGTAAATAGATTCCCGTCCAGTAAAGTACTTGACAGAGAATCATGCATATTTAATTTGTTCATGTACATATCAACCATTCATGTAAAATCAGAAACAATTTCCTACTGATTATGCTATTTTATTATTGAGAAACCAAAGAAGTGACATAAGTTTGAGGCACATGACCATGGACACAAATTGTGTGTTTACCCAGACATCAATTCTGAGTACACTAGGACAGAAAAGGGACATGCTTAAATATACTTGATGGTGTATTTTATTTACGTTAAATTATTTAGCTAATTTTTATTAAGTGTTCTGTAAATGTAGAATACATGTTCTAAAGTGCTATTACTAATAATTATGATTAATAATACACACTAATGAATAGTAATTGGTAGAACAGGTTATAGCATTTACTGTAGGATGGGGAAATATGTTAATGAGTGTATTTTCATTGGGTCGACTCTCTGCAAATACATAAAGCTGAGGATTGGGCCCTGAGTGTGTAATGAGGTTATGCTGACCAACTAGAGCTGGGGACCTGGATGCCTCAGCTTTACAGAAAACATTAAAATGTGAAGATTAATATTTTTAAACATTATTGATAGATGTGCATATTTTTATGCCTGGAAACACAGAAATCAGCATATATTTATTTTCCTTCATTAAGATGGACTTTAATAAGGAGAAGAGCAAGAGTATCCATTAGTGGATACTTAATTTTTACAACAATGTTCTGTATTTTAAAATGAGCTGTGGATGGAAGGCTCTCCAGTGGATACATTTCTGAATGATTCACAGAAGCAAAATCTACTTAAGGTGAGACTGCATTTGGTTACATTGGAAAAATGGGTTGATTATTAGCAACCATATTTTTGTATATTGGGCGGCCCGGTTCCATACAAATGCATGGAAGGGAGGAGTAGGGGATTATTTTTGCTTTTTAGTCTTCCTATTTACTGAAATTCATCAGATCAAAGATGGTTATTTAAGTGAGAAAATCCTAGGGTATGACCTTACGAACACTTACTTTCATGAACAGCCCTCTCTCGTGCAAGTAACTGCACTAATGCCAGTGGACCTACTCATAGAACTATTCACTCAGATGAGTTAGAGATGGTTTTACTTGTTTGTTTTTGTCCCCAGGAAGTGTTGGTAGTACTAGGCAAGTCCATCAGGGTAAAAGATCTTTCCAAAGGTAAATTGGAGAGGAGCACAACCACTCCCCATAGCCACCCACAATTCTGGTAGGCTGACTAAACTACCTATTTCCTAGTGACTTCTATCTCCCCTTGCTCTGTGTTGGTTACTAAGGCCTGGTCTACACTAGGACTTTAATTCGAATTTAGCAGCGTTAATTTGAATTAACCGTGCACCCGTCCACACCAGGAAGCCATTTAATTCGACCTAGAGGGCTCTTTAGTTCGAATTCGGTACTCCACCCCGACGAGTGGAGTAGCGCTAAATTCGACATGGCTATGTCGAATTAGGCTAGGTGTGGATGCAAATCGAACTTACTAGCTCCGGGAGCTATCCCACACTGCACCACTCTGTTGATGCTCTGGACAGCAGTCCAAGCTTGGATTCTCTGACCAGCCACACAGGAAACGACCCGGGAAAATTTGAATTCCTTTTCCTGTCTGGCCAGTTTGAATCTCAATTCCTGGTTGGACATCGGGGCGAGCTCAGCAGCACCTGCAACGATGCAGAGCTCTCCAGCAGAGGAGTCCATGCAATCCCAGAATAGAAAGAGGTCCCCAGCATGGACAGACCGGGAAGTCCTGGATCTGATCGCTGTGTGGAGCGATGAGTCTGTGCTTTCGGAGCTGCGCTCCAAAAAACGGAATGCAAAGACCTACGAGAAGGTCTCCAAAGCCATGGCACTCAGAGGATACAGCCGGGATACAACGCAGTGCCGCGTGAAAATCAAGGACCTGAGACAAGGCTACCAAAAAGTCAGAGCGGCAAACGGACGCTCCGGAGCCCAGCCCCAGACATGCCGCTTCTACGAGGCACTGCATGCCATTCTAGGTGGGTCTGCCACCACTGCCCCACCAGTGACCGTGGACTCTGAGGATGGGATAGTGTCGAGGGGCAGTTCCTCGGCGATGTTCGCCGATGGGGAAGATGAGGAAGGGTTTGTGGAGGACGACGCAGGCGACAGCGAACCCACTCCCGCTTTCCCCGACAGCCAGGATATCTTCATCACCCTCACAGAGATCCCCTACCAACCCTCCCCGGCCGTTAACACGGACTCAGAATCAGGGGAAGGATCAGTCGGTAAGTGTTATAAACATGGAAACATTTATTTCTTAAAAAACAGGAATATACACTATATAAAAACTAGCTAAAAAGTTGTCCATATAAAACTATATAAAAAGAAGGTCCACACATATAGGGATGGAAGAGAAATCCTCTTCGGTCACTTCCACGAAGGTCTCACAGAGGTGCTCGAAAAGCCTCCGCAGGAGGTTCCTGGGGAGAGGTGCCTTATTTGGTGCTCCGTGGAAGCACACTCTTCCGCGCCAGGCCATCCTCACATAAAGCGGAACCATTGCCTCCACCAGCATGGCTGCATACGGTCCTGGTCTGTGCAGGGATTCCCGCAGCATCCTCTCTCTTTCTCTCCAAGTGACCCACCTCAGGGTAATGTCGTTCGGCGACTGCTGCATCTAAGTAGGGCAATTAGTGTACTGTTACTATTGTGACTGCTTGACTTTTACTTTGCATAGCAAAGACCTTTGTTCAACAGGCACGTGTTGGAGGCCACAGAGGAAAAGCATACAGTGATCTTTCCCGGGCACAGCCGCGAGGGGCTGGAACAGGGTCGGACTTTATGCTTTCCAGATTGCCTTCTGCGGGAGGGCACAGCTACCCATTAACTGTTAAGCAGCCTATAGTGTAGGGCTTACCAGGCCTGGCTGATAAACGGATTCAGCTGTACCGCCCCGCTTGTCCGATCTCCGGTGCAAGACCGCAGCCACTGAAAGCGTCTTCCGAAATCTCGAACTTGTCCTGAGAGCTCGTGAGACTAGGTTCCCTGTATGGTCTTGTTCACAGAAACTGAGTAGACTGTGTTCACTGTTTGCAAACATGTATCTTTTCAAGGAAATCACTTCCTTTTTCCCATCACACAGCTGCGGCTCTTTCCCGAACTGCCCCGGCATCCCCCTCACAGAGGCTGGCGCAGATTAGGCGGCGAAAGAAAAAGACTAGGGATGACATGTTCTCGGAACTGATGGCCTGCTCCAGAGCCGAGGCGGCCGAGCAGAGACAGTGGAGGGAGACCCTATGTCAGCACCAGCGCTCACACATCGAACGGGAGGACAGGTGGCGGCAGGAAGACCAGCAGGTGACTCAAACGCTGCTTGGGCTAATGAGGGAGCAAACGGACACGCTCCGGCGCCTTGTAGATGTTCTGCAGGACCGCAGGCAGGAGGAGAGAGCCCCCCTGCACTGTATCTGCAACCACCCTCCAACGCCAAGTCGTCCTGTCTCCCCCTCACCCAAAATAACAAGAAGGAGGGGCGCTAGGGGTCGTGAAAACTGGCACAGCACCCCAGCAGAGCGCTCATGTACCACACAGCTCTGATGCCATAAACTTTGAGAAGTGCTTCCCTTCCTGCATCACCCAGTCCCAAATCCAAGTTTCATCCCCCCACTGTGTAGTTGAGTATTAAAAGTAGTTTGTTGTTATTCACTGTTTCCGTCCCGTTTTTCTTGTCAGAAGACTTTGTGTGAAGGGGGGGAGGGGTTTTTTAATCGCATAGGACAGCCTCCATTACCAGGGTACAGACTTGGGGGCAGGATCAACAGCAGACACACACAGACTGCAGTCACTAGGCACCAGGGTCAGTCTGTGAGGTGTATGCTGCCCCGGGTCAGTCTGTGAGGTGTATGCTGCCCCAGGGTCCTAGCGCCTGCCATCCACAAATGGCAAGGCAGGCTGCCCTTACCATGCCCTTCCACCCTAGCCATGAGCCTCTCCGATGCCCTGAGCCCCAGCAAGAGCCCTCATCCACGGACACATACTCACCCTTCCCACACACCCCTCACCCCTTACTACGCCCCAACCCCCAGCCCAGAGCCTGCATCCAAACTCTGTCCCAAAGATGGCACCCCTCACCCCTTCCTGCAAACCCACCCCTTCCTGCACACCCACCCGCAACCGTCCTCCCCCCAGAGACCGCTGTAGGAGCAGGAGCCTGTCATTCCTCTAGTGTAGAAGCGGTCTGTACATCAGTGCACACCGTACCCACCACAGTCTGCGTCCCTGTTTGAACCCTAGAACAGGAATTCATAATTAAAGAAAACTTTGTTAATAATCAGTGTTCAATTAACTTTATTTTAAAACGTGTGTTAGAAGGGGGGAAACCTGGAGAACGGGGTATGTAACCGCAGATCGAAGTCAACAGTCACTGAAACAGGCTCAGGTTCAGCTTCTCTGTAAGTCAAGTGGACAGTCATAGGTTACCCTGCTCTCCGAGGAACCTAGCTTTCAAAGCCTCCCGGTTGCACAGCGCTTCCCGCTGGGATCTTCTATCGGCACGGCTGTCTGGCTGAGCATAATCAGCAGCCAGGCGATTTGCCTCAACCTCCCATCCCGCCATAAAGGTCTCCCCCTTGCTCTCACAGAGATTGTGGAGCACACAGCAAGCTGCAATAACAACGGGGATATTTTTTTCGCTGAGGTCAGAGCGAGGTTCAATGACAACAGTTACCCAA
This sequence comes from Mauremys reevesii, assembly GCF_016161935.1. NCBI lineage: Eukaryota > Metazoa > Chordata > Testudines > Geoemydidae > Mauremys > Mauremys reevesii. Next base: position 112,049,502 of record NC_052628.1, read on the forward strand.
AACCACCCTTGACACATTTTTTTCCCCAGCAGGCATTGGGGGCTCTACCCAGCATTCCAATGGGCAGCGGGGACTGCGGGAACTGTGGGATAGCTTCCCACAGTGCAACGCTTCCAAAGTCGACGCTGGCCCCGTTAGTGTGGATTCAGAAATTCGAATTAGTGTCCTTAGTGTGGATACACAAATTCGACTTCATAAGGTCGATTCCACAAATTCGAATTAAGTTAATTCAAAATAGTCTTGTAGTGTAGACGTACCCTAAGTCTGAAATATTTCAGAGTAGCAGCCGTGTTAATCTGTATCCACAAAAAGAACAGGAGTACTTGTGGTACCTTAGAGACTAACAAATTTATTTGAGCATAAGCTTTTGTGGACTAAAACCCACTTCACTGGATGCATGCAGTGGAAAATACAGTAGCAATATATATATAAACACAGAGAGAACATGAAACAGTGGGTGTTAACCATACACACTATAAGGAGAGTGATCAGTTAAGGTGAGCTATTATCAGCAGGACAGGACAGAAAAAGAACTGTTTGCAGTGGTACCACTCAGGCTGATAACAGCTCACCTTAACTGATCACGCTCCTTATAGTGTGTATGGTAACACCCATTGTTTCATGTTCTCTGTGTGTACAGTAGGATATATATCTTCCTACTGTATTTTCCACTACATGCATCCAATGAAGTGGGGCTGTAGCCCACGAAAGCTTATGCTCAAATAAATTTGTTAGTCTCTAAGGTGCCACAAGTACTTCTATTCTTTAAGTCTGAAATAGTTTTCCTGTACCTAAGGAAAAGAGGCAGATTCTGTAGAAGCCCAGTAGTAAGATGGGGTGCTCAGAGGCATCTTGCCTGACTCGGAAACCACTGATCTTGCCATGTGATTCCAGGGCTTTCTATATCAGCTGACGCGCTGGAGATGACACTTTCTTCATGCATCCAGAAAAACATTGTAGGCATTATAGCTCAAATTCAGACTTGGTGTAAGCGGGCATGTCTCCACTGATTTCACTGGAGTTGTACCTGATTATGTCAGGTCTGAATTTGATCCTATGTCATTAATCTGCACCTCATGGACACTGCAGGTAGTTCAGTCCCACTTCATCTTTAGCACTAAATCTTCTCAGAAAGGAGAAAAAAGCCAAGGGAATTAAATGGCTATTAGGGCTTTGGGGCTATTGCAAAACAGAGACAAATCTCTGCTCCACACTACTGGAATCACTCGTGGATTGTTTTAAGGCAGACCTCCGACTAAAATAAACTTTCACAGTTTGGGCAATTCTTGCCAGCGATTTAAACTCACAATGTATTCTGCTAAAAGCTCTTCCCACTTCTGTTCATGAATTTAACAGCTTTGCTAATATTACTTCTTTGACATCTGGCATTTTATATATTCCTTTGGAGGCTAATTAATGCAGCTTTAATAGAAGCCAGTGCAGAATGCAGCTATGTCGTAAAAATATTACTGAGAAACCTTTTGAAATTGAAGATATTGTCCACCTTTGATCCATTTTACAGTTCTTGTAATTTTCTTTTCTTTTTTTGGAGTGGGCAACTTGTACTTCTTTTTAATGATATAGAGTGGTGAGCATATTTATTAATACCCCGAAATGTTTTTTTTTGTTACATTAGTCATTCAGCATAACATTTTCAAACAGATATTTAAGAATAATGAGCTCTGTGGTGACTATAAGGCACAGCTGTGCTGTGGCTAAGTTACAAAGATTCAGTTGCCAATGAGAAATCTGCAGTGCCTGGAGGAGCAATGCCTCCTGGGACTCCATGCTATGCAGGAAGTGGTAAAGTGTTTCATAAGCTTGGCGGGGAAAAAAACCCAAATACAAAAACACTAAAATCAGTGTTCAGTCATCAACATAATCTGCTGCGACCTGGAAGGACCTATGTTATGGTTGAGAGGATAACTCTATTCTTGGCCACTCTGCTAAGACTACCAACAAGAGTGCCAATTCGTAACAGCTATGAACATTGTTTTGCTCACCTTTCCCAAGGAAGGGGCTGGGATGATCAACTGAACTCGAGTAATACATTTAAAAAATTCCCTACACTATGTTCATACTCCTTCTGTGTCTGCTTTTGCTGAATTTTATGTCAAATGAGCTTTGCTACTGTGAATGCTCAGTTATTCATTGCATTAATAAACAGAGGGAATTTCACATTGGAAGTGTTACACCTGAATGTGAAACATGCAAATGACCTTGCTGTTAGTTACCGAAACAGCAAGCATTTGGAATCTTCACAATGAGGCATTCATACAGGCCCAAGAAGAAATTCAAAAGTAGTTCTCAATAAAATAAATCAATCAATCTGAGAATTCCCCAAACAATTTGTCGGGGGAAGAGGGGCGATGAAATTTGACAACTAAAGGGCAGATTCTTGCTTTGATCTGAATAGGACTCAGACAAGCGAACAGAACAGAACTGGTTGAAAATTTCTAAAATTCCAATTTTTGACAAAAAAGATAAAAATTTAGTAAAAATGCCTCAGTTACAAACTTTTAACAACAAATACTAATGAAACTTCCACTTTCTTTTTGTTTAATATATTTGCCAACCAATCCTAGTACTAAGGTCCTACTTGTCTTATGAATCATTCACCTAGCTTTAGACATTAATTCAGTCACATGTTTTCTTCCAGTTATGGAAGAGTTCACTAATACCATGTACAAATGATAGGAAGATTATACAACCAGGTTCTTTTATCACATACCATATAGCATGTTCATAAACTTTGAGTCAGATTCCCTGTATCTTGCTTAGTCCCATAAACCAATAAAACTTGAGGGAAAAGCAAGCATAAGATGCTACTAAATCTGAATAGTAATGATTTACAGTGGTGTAAATGACTGAACAAGGTCCAGGAGCATGAAGAAATGTGTACCAATATGTTGCCTTTTCTTCGACAGAATAGAAAGTGTAAGCTAGCTAGGAAGCAAACAGGAAAAAAGGCCATTAGATGACTGAGCTCTGGAAGTGATAGGAAGCACAGACCCTGCTTTCCCTTTCATAAAGAAGAATGGATTTGTTATCCTCCTGAATTTAGTTTTCTCTGAAGAGAAGTGCACATTCATGCCCTGAGCTACGTTTGGCGGTGCAGGAAGGATTCAGTTTAAGAAAGGGAAATGCTTCATCTTGTGGCTTGTGAGAAGCAGATGACCCTGAACAAATATGCAAGATGGCAAGGGTGGAGCTGCAAGCTAGGAACTTGGATTGGGAGGAGATAAGTACAGCAATGTGCATAAAAAGGCATTATCTGAACATATTCAGGATAGGATTTCAACAAAGGAGAGTCGAATAAATGGCCCCCTAGCAACATGTGCTGTCTCTGTTTCTAGGAGTACAATATGCCCACCCTAAGATGATAACACAAAACCGCACACACTCTAAACAGTATAGCATTCACCCCCTAGATATTCTTTATTTCAAACAAAAATAAAAATAAAAATTAGCCTTTATTATTCATTTCTGCTGTTTGAAAGGCTGGTGTCCATGAAGTGGTCACCACTGAAAAGCTAATGACCCAGGTTCTCAGCTGGTGTGAAATTGATGTTGTTCCACTGACTCTGTTAAGGGCTTGTCAACACTTACATTGATCGTCGATCCCCCGGTATCAGCAGTCGATTTAGCAGGTCTAGTGAAGACTCGCTAAATCGACCGCAGATTGCTCTCCTGTCCACTGTACTCCACCAGATTGAGAAGACTAGGGGGAGATGACAGGAGAGTGTCTAGCATCAACTTCACGTCGTGTGGAACTTGGGGTAAGTAGATCTAAGCTACTTTGATTTGAGTTACGCTATTCACATAACACAAATTGTGTAGCTTAAATCGAATTTCCCCTGTAGCGTAGACAAGGCCTAAGTTTTACTATTAAAGTGCAGCTCATGAAGAGTGGGAGGTGGGGGATATGGGGGGCTCCACCTAACAGACTGAGGGGAACTCAGGGCTTCTGCCCTGCAGCAATGTGGAGGGGCTACGGGCTTCTGCTCTGCAGGGAGTGGGAGCTTGGGGTTTCAGCCCCACGGGGTGCAGCTGCCCGCGGCTCAGAGTTTCAGCAGGAGTGGGGCCCCAGAAGGTGCCTCCTTAGGGGCTGAAGCCATGAGACCCTGCACCCCACAGAGCAGAAGCCCCTAGCCCCACCACCCTGCTGCCGGGCTGACACCCCTAGCCCCAGCAGGCACACCCCAGCTCTCCAACTTCTGAAGGCTGTTGGAGGGTCAGAAAGTTTGACCACCCCTGAATTATAAGGACATGCTCCAGTACGCCGAGTAAGACATATTGGGATGGTAAGACAGTGAATGCACAGCAGTAACTGGTGGCAAACACTGACTTGGCCTCTGTGGGTTTGAGGCCAGCAATAACGGTTTGTATAGACTGCAGTAAATTAAGAAGATTGTACCCTCTTGTCTCCATTGGTGCAACACACAACAAACGGATTACAGTAGCACCAGACCCTGGTAATGAAGCCACTTGTGTGCAAGGTTCACGAGGTGCAGCTACCAGCAGCTGCTTTACCCAGATTATGGAACAAACTTTCCACAGTGATATCCCCAGAAGCACCCTGAGTTATAGTTTATACTGATAGCAGCAGCGACGGCAGAGAGCAACCTGCTCTGGTCCAGGTGATGTGGATGTCTGACCTGACTGAGGCCAAGCAATCATGGGCATGCAGCAGGGATGACTGAAGAACAGAAGTATAACATGTAACAACATAAAGCATGCACATAAGAACTACCCAAGTCACAAGTGTGATTATGGCAACTTAGCTCTCATTTCCTTCAATTTCAAGGGGTCAGAAGCATCAATTTTAAATCATTGTGTAATGGAGACCTCACAGCAATCAAGGGAAACTGCAGAGCAACCAGAAAAGCAACAGGGATGCAGAGACCTAGGTACATGGGGGCTGTAAGGAAGCTGTATTATTTCAAAGGCCCTCTGTGGATGCTGTATACCTGCATTGTGACATGCCACATAATATAGCCATGGAATCATGTCACAGCCTGGTGAGCATCACACAGACTTTTCTACTGCCCATGTCACAGTGCAGACTTTTCCCTCTATGCTTGGTGAAACCGGACATCTGCCTTGGCAAAATAGGTGGCATGAGATGGAAAGGAAAAGAAAAACCAAGGATAAGGGCTAGGGAGTGGCCATGCCATAACTGCTACTTATTATATTAAACAATTGTATCATTGCTACTTTGTCCTTCCTCTGCCCTGTTTGTTGTTCTCCAGCTGTTTCTCATTTTATGTTCAGATTACAAGCACCTAGCGCAATCTAGTCCCTATCTAGGGTATGGGCACAATACAAGTTGTTATGAATAAAGTATTGGGGTCCCAATATATAACCCTTAGATCTTTCTGGAACACAAAGATTCTTTATGGACAGGATTAGGAGAACTATTCAGAAAATGAGGAAAAAAAGCCCGACCTACACTTTAGTGGCTGAATTGTGTCTTTCAGGCACAGACAAGCTACCCAGCCACTTGGGTAGCCATCTGTCTTAGGCCACGTCTACACTACCCGCCGAATCGGCGGGTAGTAATCAATCTATCAGGGATTGATTTATCGTGTCTCGTCTAGACACAATAAACCAATCCCCCAATCAACGCATGTACTCCACCTCAGCAGGAGGAGTAAGCGGAGTTGACGGGGGAGCAGCGCCAATCGACTCACCACTGTGAGGACGGCCAGGTAAGTTGAACTAAAATACTTGGACTTCAGCTACGTGAATAGCATAGCTGAATTTGCATATCTTAGATCGTTCCTCCCCACCCCCAGGGTAGACCAGCCCTTAGAGAGAAAGGATTTCTCTTTCCCTGAGAGTCAGTCCTGCTCTGTGGGCAGAGGATGGGTGGGGCCAGGTTCTACTTTTCTCCATCCTTTCCTTAGGGCACTGTGAGCCCCCAAAGGGGAAATGGGATGGAGTATCGCATGAGCAGAGTGACTGCAATTCCTTCCCGTCCTTAGGTGGGTAATGCAATGGTGAGGAATAAGCCTACTCAAAGACTTTATATCAAAACTGCGTTCCCAACTAAACGAGTCTATGTGAGAAGTGCCTGATTTCCTCATCAAAAATAGATTTTTTGGTAGAAAAACCAATATATTTCTACTTTGGGAATGCTGACACCGTGCCTCATGGGAGATGTAGTTTGAGTGCCTTACGACCCCATTCTCCTCTATGGGCTGGTCTCCCTGGCCAAAGTACATCTCCCATGATGCACCATGCCCAGGGACTCCCATGATATAAACATGGTTCCTCAAGGGAGTTGTAGTCTGACCACATAGTCTGGCTTATAGAGAACAATGGGAGTATGAGGCACTAGAGCAGTATTTACAAATTGAAATATTTCAGTTTTCAGGAAAAAAAATCAGTATTCATTTCTCAGTGAAAAATCAAACTTTTCTGCAGACAATTTGAAAGAAAATCTTTTTTTGGTTGAAATTTTATTGCAGAACCCTTGTGACACTACAGCTTGGGGGAGCATCTTGTAACCCCCATATTCCTCTTTTATATACAATTGCGATAATGCACATAAAGCAGGCCATGTGAATTATCAGGGGAAAGGTTATGATCTGCTGCTGCTATCAAAGCATATGAAGTTATGAGAACGTGTTGTATGGTTGTCACTAAAATATGCTGTGGGTTTGGGAAGCGTCCAGAAACTGGCTCTCCAGAGATAATGACAAGGAAGGTAACCAACATTGGGGTGGGTGCCGTACAGACATTACCAGCCATTGTCCAGCAGCGGAGTTACAATTCAACAAGTCACTCACGGGAGACACACGAGGGTATTGCTTCACCTTGCACAAAGGTCACTGCGCACAGGTACATTGACTACAAGCCCACCCAGAAGAAAGGGATACGCTCACATGTTTACAGAGCAACTACATGACTGACATGATATTTCTAATAGAAAATAAACTCTTCCATAAGTGCTGGCTTACTTTTCCCCAGATGTGCTCCATCCATCTGCCCCAAGTTCCTGCCCCCCCCACTCTGCCACTCCCCTCCCTGGCTCTGCCCCCTTCCCCAAGGCACCACCCTCACCTCACCCCTACTCCAACCTCTCCTCTAAGGCCCCACATACCCACCACTTGCTGCTCTAGGCCCTTTGTCAAACCCCTCCCCCAGCTGCCAAACAGCTGTGGCTGGTGGGTGCTGAGCACCCACCCTTTTTTTAATGGGTGCTTGAGTCCCAGAGCACCCATGGAGTTGCCGCCTATGAACTCTTCCCAAATATAAACTTCAGAGTTTCATTTTAAACCATAGTCACTGGGTAAAATGTTGCTGTGAATAGGAGCACAAGTGAAAATCGTATGGCAAGCAATGGGAAGTGGATGTTTGTCTTCTCACTTTCAGCTTCTGTGTTCATCTATTTTTCCAGTGAATTTATTAAATTCACTGGTTGTTTCTAAGCAGCAAGCCTTTAATTCAGAAAATGTTATGGGCCAGATCTCAGTTGGCACAGATAGTCAACAGAGCTCTGCTGATGTACACCAGCTAAGTACATGGCCCATGAGGTTTGTTTTCATTGCTGTGGTCCAGTGAACTGCTGAATAGAGCTGCCAAATGGACTGCTCTGAAGGCCTCAACATTTAGCTGCAGAGCAGACACTGTATAGCACAGGTAATTAGAGACAAGGTGGGTGAGGTAATATCTTTTCTACAGAGGTTGGTCTAATAAAATATATTTCCTCACTAACCTTGCCTAATATCCTGGGACCAACATGGCTGCAAGAACACTGCATTGCACAGGTAAATATCCGGCTAAACATCCAACATTCATCTCCTTTGGGCCATAGTAGAACTCCCTCTTCCTTCTATAATGCACAAGGGATCCAAAGGTCTTCCCCTCCGTGGCTGCCCTTCTCCTCACTGTAGGGGCTAAGGCAAGATGTAAGGGGAGGAGGGGGCCACTGGGGAAAAGGCTGAAATCCACCTCCCATGAGGTCCTCATGCAGAACTCATTTCCTCCCGCCCTGTCAAACCTGCCATGAGCCTTGGCACAGAATAAATTAGCCTGGGGCAGGGGGGGAAGTCAGCTGTTCTGTTGAAGTAATGAGCCATGTGAAGATGGGCATGGTTTTGAATTGGCATGAGGTGTGCTGATTGCAGTGTTGTCAGAGATACATACCTGCCCCACACCGGAGGCCCTGTGTTACACACCAACCATAGTGACCTCACTTTCTTTTCCTTGCTAGAACTTACAGTAGTAACTATTCAGCAGTGAGATATCCCTGGCAAGTATAGACAACATTTTTTTGAAACTACATCAGTGTTGGTTTCAAAGATACCAAACACTGATTCACCTAAGTCAAAGCAGCCTAAAAGAACACAAGAAAATATCTGTTGTTTACTCCAGGTTTCAGGAAGATAATGAAGAGCTTTGGCAGCGAGAAAGTAAATTATGCATCTCTGAATGCCTCATCATCTGCAGTTGAGACACACCGTGTCCATGGTGTCAGAAGATTGAACTGCTGAGAGTTTGGGAAAGAGCCTCACAGCAGGGCCTAAAAAATTCAGAGTGAAAAAGCAATTTAGGTCCCTCGGGAAAACTCAGGCCTCCATCATACAAACAGCCCAATTGAAAACCATTTTGATTACACCCTCGTAAACATAAAATTGTACCTGTTTTCGTTAAGCTGGCAGCGATAAAGGAGGAAATAATGTAGAAAACAGTGCTTATGTTTGAGGGTGGATGTGTGTCAATAATTTGTGCTTAAAGTGGCCAGATGTCAAGTCTGCCAGATTTTTCTCTGCCTACTTGATCATCCTGGTTTTGAGTGGAAAATTCTGGAATCATAACAAGTTCTATGCCCGCTGTCCCTCCCTCTGCTCCTCCCCCCACCATTTCCACAGAACAGACCCCAGCACAGGACAGTCACAATTCCAGAGGCCATCAGCAGAAACCACTTCTTCTAAAAGACACACACCAAACATATAACAGACTGAAGGGAGAAAGAGAATGACAAGGAGCTCAGGACAAAAGTCCCATTCCAGCAAAACACTTAGTCAAATGCAGAACTTGTCGCACAAAAGTTGTGCTACTGACTTCAATGGGGCTAGTCACATGCTTAAAATTTTGCACATGCTTAAGTATTTCACTGGGTAAGGGCCACAGTGAGAACCAGAAAAGGGAAAGCCAGGAAGGACATCCCAGTGGGTGGACAGATGGGACTGGAGGAGTAAGAAGAAAAATAAATCTGAGCAGGGGAGAGACAAACAGCAAGAGAAAGTCCTGTGAACATGACATAGTAAATATCATAAAAAAATATAGTCACCCTCTTTCTGGTGAACCTCTGTAGATCACTGTATTGGGACTGCTTGCCTATCTCTTTAGGTAACTGACTTTTCAAAGGGATGGTTAAGTGAGAAAGTTCTGCAGATCTCACACCACCCCGTTAGAAGGGTTCTGCCCCTGGCCATTTCTCTTTGTTTTCCTAAAATCAGGAAGGGTGTTAAAAGCACAATCACTAGGGGAATTGTTCCATATACATTCTAAGTCAATATGGGGCAGCAGCAGCATGAACCAAGAGAGATTAAACTGTTCCTTATCTATTGTGAATCTTCAGCCAGGATGTAGGTTGACCAGATGAGAGATGCCGGCAGAACAAAAAAAAAAGCAAAGAGCCGCTGGAGCATAGGAAAAATTGGTGGGGGGCTGAGCACCCACTGGCAGCACCCCGCCCCCCATTGCATCAGCTCACCTCCACCTCCCCTGAGCAGGCTGCGACGTCCTGCTTCTCCCCCTCCCTTCCAGCGCTTGCTCCGCCATACAGCTGATTTGCGCAACCCTGGGAGGGAGGAGGAGGAATGCGGCATGCTTGGGGAAGAGGCGGGGCCAGGGCGGGGATTTGGGGAGGGATCCAATGGGGCAGGGAAGGGGCAAAGTCGGGGCGGGGCCGGGGCTGAGTTGGGGGCACAAGCCCCCTCCGCCTGTGCGCCAGAGTGCAAAATATCGGGACAATTTGCGTCCTGACCAAACATCGGTCAGGATGCGGGACAAACAAATAAATATCGGGACAGTCCTGATAAAATCGGGATGTCTGGTCACCCTACCAGGATGTCAGTTTCCACAGTCTGGGCAGAAAGCAGCTGTATGTGAGAAATCTGCATTGATCTCTAATACACAATGACACTTTTAGGCTCAGTCTATAATCTCAGTAGATCTATGCTGGCAGATCTACCTGCGATTAGCTCCAGGTGCAGGTTCTCAGACCCAGGCTGTGCATGAAAGCAGCACTGGTGAACTCAATACTTCCAAACACCCTCCCTCCCTCCACCCCAGATACTGGGTTCCCGATGAAGGAATGCCTTGCTTTAAGTTAAAAAAAAAATCTCCAGGGACATTTAAAAATGTGGCCCCTGACCACACTGCTAGCCAGCAACAACTGCCTGGCAGTTAGCTCCTCCCATAGGTCTAGGGCCAGGGAATGGAGCATGGCTGCTTGCAGAGATACACTGTGTGTAGTGTGACAATGCTGAAGCATTTGAGAGAATACTGACCCAATAATCAATACAAAACACCAATCATTGCCACTTGTCATATTTTACATTTATCAGTCTCTCAAGCTCAACAATGAAAAATAGAGAGAAAAAGATAGCTGCAGATTTGAAGCGCCAAATGTTCCAGCACTAAACACTAAGGATCAAGCACTGAAAGGATCAAGCACTGATCGCAGCAGCCCAGGAGCCAGCCAACAGGGCGGCTAACAGGGGAGTTTTGAGTGGGAGTTCCCATTGGAGGAGCCAGGTATCTTGTGTTTGCGTCTGTCTTTGGGGCGCTTGTGTCTCTCTCTGTCGGGGCAGACTGCTGAGCCCTGATTAGGGGGCGGAGCTAGGCGGAGGAGGGGGCCTATAAAAGCGGCCGTCCAGCCAGGCAGCGGCACAGCTGATCGCAGCGGCCCAGGAGCCAGCCAACAGGGCGGCTAACAGGGGAGTTTTGAGTGGGAGTTCCCATTGGAGGAGCCAGGCATCTTGTGTTTGCGTCTGTCTTTGGGGCGCTTGTGTCTCTCTGTCGGGGCAGACTGCTGAGCCCTGATTAGGGGCGGAGCTAGGCGGAGGAGGGGGCCTATAAGCGGCCGCCCAGCCAGGCAGCGGCACAGCTGATCGCAGCGCCCAGGAGCCTGCCAACAGGGCGGCTAACAGGGGAGTTTTGAGTGGGAGTTCCCATTGGAGGAGCCAGGCATCTTGTGTTTGCGTCTGTCTTTGGGGCGCTTGTGTCTCTCTCTGTCGGGGCAGACTGCTGAGCCCTGATTAGGGGGCGGAGCTAGGCGGAGGAGGGGGCCTATAAAAGCGGCCGCCCAGCCAGGCAGCGGCACAGCTGATCGCAGCGGCCCAGGAGCCTGCCAACAGGGCGGCTAACAGGGGAGTTTTGAGTGGGAGTTCCCATTGGAGGAGCCAGGCATCTTGTGTTTGCGTCTGTCTTTGGGGCGCTTGTGTCTCTCTCTGTTGGGGCAGACTGCTGAGCCCTGATTAGGGGGCGGAGCTAGGCGGAGGAGGGGGCCTATAAAAGCGGCCGCCCAGCCAGGCAGCGGCACAGCTGATCGCAGCGGCCCAGGAGCCGGCCAACAGGGCGGCTAACAGGGGAGTTTTGAGTGGGAGTTCCCATTGGAGGAGCCAGGCATCTTGTGTTTGCGTCTGTCTTTGGGGCGCTTGTGTCTCTCTCTGTCGGGACAGACTGCTGAGCCCTGATTAGGGGGCGGAGCTAGGCGGAGGAGGGGGCCTATAAAAGCGGCCGCCCAGCCAGGCAACGGCACAGCTGATCGCAGCGGCCCAGGAGCCGGCCGACAGGGCGGCTAACAGGGGAGTTTTGAGTGGGAGTTTGGAGGGGGAGGTGGAAGGGGGCGGCACCGTGTCCCCTGTGCTCCCCAGGTAAGAACACCAAGCGAGGCCGAGACAGCAGCAGCCAGCAGCCATGAGCCAAGCAGCAGAGGACACACTGAGGATGAGAGCATGCAGCATCTGCGGTATGTACCTGGTCCTAGCGGGGGACCCAGAACAGTACTATGTATGCATGAAGTGCCGCCTAATAGAGCTGCTGGAGGAAAAGATCCAGGGTCTAGAGCTGCAGGTAGAAACCCTGATAGAGAATAGAAGGGGGTTCGAGCAGCTGATGGAGCAATGGCAAGCAGTAACTGAGGGGGAACGCCCAGGAGCACAGGGGGGAGCAGGGGCTGAGGCCACTGAGGGCGGACCACCAGATGAGGAAGATGGGCAGTGGAAGCATGTGACCGTGAGAAGCAGACCAAGGAAAAGGAGAGCCAGTGAGGGGGAAATTGAGCTAAGGAACAGGTTTGAAGGTTTGGAGAAATAGGAAGGGGTAAAGCAGATGGTCACTGACAGTGGGAGGCCAAGAAAAAAGAGACGAGCGGCCAGTCCCATAGAAAAAGGGGAGGTGTCTATGGAAGTAGCACCAAGTTTGGGCCCAGGGAGGATGCAGGATGGCTTAAGGGGAACCACAAGGGATGATAGGAATGGAAGGAGCTTGCAACCAGGGGGGACGGAGGATAGGTTAGAGGACCGCACTGTCCCCAGGCGAAGGCAGGTCTACGTGATTGGGGATTCCATACTGAGAAGGTTGGACAGGCCTGTGACCAGGGCCGATCCGGAGAACAGAAGGGTGTGCTGTCTACCGGGTGCTAAAATACGGGATGTGGACCTGAGGTTGAAAAGGATCCTAAGAGGAGCAGGTAAGAACCCTTTGGTCATCCTTCATGTGGGAACGAATGACACTGCTAGATTCTCGCTAGAAAGGATCAAGGGAGACTATGCTAGGTTGGGTAAGACGCTCAAGGAAATTGAGGCTCAGGTGATCTTCAGTGGGATCCTACCTGTCCCTAGGGAAGGGCGCCAAAGGGGTGACAGGATCGTGACGATTAATAGTTGGCTGAGGGAGTGGTGTTACAAGGAGGGCTTTGGGATGTATGGGCACTGGGAGGCTTTTGGGGACAGACAACTGTTCTCACGGGATGGGCTCCACCTAAGTAGGGAAGGAAGTAGACTTCTAGGAGGGAGGCTGGCTCATCTGATTAAAAGAGCTTTAAACTAGACACTGGGGGGAGATGGTTGGGAGAGGTCCTGGTGCTCTCGCCAAATTTATACATTGGGAGTGAGAACCACAAGATCCCCACAGAGATAGCCCGAGGGGGCCGGTTAGGTGTCAGGAAGCGGGGGGGGGACGGATACTAGATCTACAAGTCATACTGGAAGTACTGTGTCCCTACCGAGTTGGGTGAAAAGAGTGAGAGGAGCCCAACAGGAAAAATTAGGATGTTTGTTCACCAATTCAAGAAGCTTAGGTAACAAAATGGAGGAACTGGAGCTCCTGGTCCGAGAATTGAAACCGGATATCGTAGGAATAACCGAAACATGGTGGAACGCAGTAGCCATGACTGGAGTACAGGTATGGAAGGGTATGTGCTGTTTAGGAAAGACCGATGCAAAGGTAAAGGTGGGGGAGTAGCATTGTATATCAATAATGAGGTGAAATGTAATGAGATAACTAGCAATGCAATGGATAATACAGAGTCTGTCTGGGCAATGGTCACAATGGGGGAAAAAAACTACCAGAGCCTCACCCGGGATAGTGATTGGGGTGTGCTATAGACCGCCGGGATCTAGCTTGGAGACAGATAGAGAGCTCTTTAATGTTTTTAAGGAGGTAAATACTAATAGGAACTGCTTGATCATGGGGGACTTTAACTTCCCGGATATAGATTGGGAAACAAATGCTAGTAATAATAATAGGGCTCAGCTTTTCCTAGACGTGATAGCTAATGAATTCCTTCATCAAGTGGTTGCTGAACCGACGAGGGGGGATGCCATTTTAGATTTGATTTTGGTGAGTAACGAGGACCTTGTTGAGGAAATTGTTGTAGGGGACAACCTTGGCTCGAGTGATCATGAGCTAATTCGTTTCAAAATAAATGGGAGGATAATCAATAGTGCATCTGAGACTAGGGATTACGATTTCAAAAGAGCTAACTTTACTAAATTAAGGCGACTAGTTAGGGAAGTGGACTGGACTAACATATTTAGGGATCTAAAGGCAGATGATGCCTGGGGTTACTTCAGGTTGAAGTTGCAAGAGTTGTCAGAGGCATGTATCCCGAGAAGGGGAAAACGGCTCGTAGGTAGCAGTTTTAGACCGAGCTGGATGAGCAAGCGTCTTAGAGGGATTATTAAGAAAAAACAGAAAGCATACCAGGAGTGGAAAATGGGAGGGATCAGCAAAGAAACCTACCTTATTGAGGTCAGAGGGTGTAGGGAAGCAGTGAGAAAGGCAAAGCGACGGGTGGAGATGGACCTAGCGAAGGGGATTAAAACCAATAGCAAACGGTTTTTTAGCCATATAAATAGGAAGAAAACCAAGAAAGAAGAAGTGGGACCGCTTAAAACTTTAAACGGAGTGGAGATTAGGGATAATCTTGGAATGGCACAATATCTAAACGAATATTTTGCCTCGGTCTTTAATGAGGCTAATGAAGGGCTAAGGAATAGTGATAGAGGACCGATGGGAATGAAGATATGGGGGTAGACATTACGGTATCTGAGGTAGAAGCCAAACTTGAACAACTTAACGGAAGTAAATCGGGGGGCCCGGATAATCTTCATCCTAGAATATTAAGGGAATTGGCGAGTGATATTGCTAGCCCGTTAGCGATAATTTTTAATATGTCTCTAAATTCGGGGGTTGTACCGTTTGACTGGAGATTAGCTAATGTAGTTCCTATATTCAAGAAGGGGAAAAAAAGTGACCCGGGTAACTACAGGCCTGTTAGTTTAACATCTGTAGTATGCAAAGTCATGGAAAAAATCTTAAAAGAGAGAGTGGTTCCGGAGCATGAGGCCGATGGCAACTGGGATAGACTACAGCATGGATTTACGAAAGGTAGATCGTGCCAAACCAACCTGATCTCCTTCTTTGAGAAAGTAACAGATTTTTTAGACAAGGGAAATGCAGTGGATCTAATATATCTGGATTTCAGTAAGGCGTTTGATACGGTACCGCATGAAGAATTACTGGTTAAATTGGAAAAGATGGGGATCGAAATGAAAATCCAGAGGTGGATAAGGAGCTGGTTAAAGGGAGACTTCAGAGGGTAGTATTGAAGGGGAACTGTCAGGTTGGAGGGGTTACCAGTAGAGTTCCTCAAGGTTCGGTTTTGGGTCCGATTTTATTTAATCTATTTATTGCTGACCTGGGAACCAAGAGTAGGAGTGGGCTGATAAAGTTTGCGGATGACACCAAGTTGGGAGGTATTGCCAATTCGGAAAAGGATCGGGATATCCTCCAGGGAGATTTGGATGACCTTGTAAACTGGAGTATTAGTAACAGGATGAAATTCAATAGTGAGAAGTGTAAGGTTATGCATTTAGGGATGACTAACAAGAATTTTAGTTATAAGCTGGGGACGCACCAGTTGGAAGTAACGGAGGAGGAGAAGGACCTAGGAGTCCTGGTTGATCGTAGGATGACTATGAGTAGGCAATGTGATGTGGCTGTTAAAAAGCTAATGCGGTCTTGGGATGCATTAGGCGAGGTATTTCTAGTAGGGATAAGGAGGTGCTAGTCCCGTTATATAAGGCGTTGTTAGTGAGACCTCATTTGGAGTATTGTGTGCAGTTTTGGTCTCCCATGTTTAAGAAGGATGAATTCAAACTGGAACGGGTACAAAGAAGGGCCACTAGAATGATCCGAGGAATGGAAGGCCTGTCGTATGAAAGGAGACTTGAGGAGCTCAGTTTGTTTTCCTTAACCAAAAGAAGGATAAGAGGAGATATGATTGCACTCTTTAAATATATCAGAGGGATAAATACCAGGAAGGAGAGGAATTATTTCAGCTCAGTGCTAATGTGGACACGAGGACAAACGGATATAAATTGTCAGTCAGGAAATTCAGGCTTGAAATTAGACGAAGGTTTCTAACCATCAGGGAGTGCAATACTGGAACAGCCTACCGAGGGAAACAGTGGGGGCGAAGGACCTCCACGACTTTAAGATTAAGCTAGATAAGTTTATGGAGGAGATGGTATGATAGGATAACGGGCTTAGTCAATAGGTCAATTAAGTGCCACACTGGTAAATAGTACAATGGGTCAATGATATGATATAACCTTTTTCCAGAGGGTATGGCTGGAGAGTCTTGCCCGCATGCTCGGGGTTCAGCTGACCGCCATATTTGGGGTCGGGAAGGAATTTTCCTCCAGAGAAGATTGGCAGTGGCCCTGGAGGTTTTTCGCCTTCCTCCGAAGCATGGGGCAGGGGTCGCTTGCTAAAGGAGTGGGTGGATCGGCTTATGTGGCCTGCATCTAGCAGGAGGTCAGACTAGATGATCATAATGGTCCCTTCTGATCTTGAATTCTATGATTCTATGAAAGTGTTATGGACATGCGTAAGCCATACTTTCTTACAGCAGGACATTTATAAACCTGAGTTTTTGCCTGGGGATGCCCATCCCCTTGCACATGTCCCCAGATCCTGGCTCTCTCTTTTCCATATCTAAACATTTAAAAAATAATCAGCCACCTGAAGCATTTTCCATGAATCTAAACATCTGGAGGGACTCAGAAGTATCTTTTTCAGAGCTTACAGCAAATTTAATCTTTCCATTCTACTTAGTGTCACTTTCACTGCTACTTGTGAGTGTGCACATGTATAGCGCATGCTTAGTCAGTCATCTTTGTTCATGCATTTCAGCCTCTAATTATTAAAACAAGACCCTAGAATGTAGTTTAGTTGCTAACCAAGTTATTTTAATATAGGCTTTTGTATGTTAGTTTCAAACATTAAAATATCACTCCATACATTTGAGTTTAGAACACGCAAAAATGATTGTTTGAGGCAAAATGAATGAGAACATTGTGTAAAACATTCCAATGATTTAGGAAAAAATAAAAGTGCATAATGTATGCCTGGGGAAAGCATCAAAGCAACTAAAAGCTATCTGAGTATTTCAGCATTGTCTGATTTATATTAGACATCAAGCTTCAGAAATTTAAATTAAAAAAAAAGACTTTGGAGCCCAAATAATCATAAAATATATGATTTTATTATTGCACAAGTAAAAGGACTTGAGTTTATGAGCAGCAATAGGATTTATATTCCTACGTGGCCTGCAATATATTCTCTATACCAATAGAGTCCAGTATTAGCCACCATGAATAGGAAAACTAAAAATGTATCTCAAATACCAGTGTTTTCATTTTTAGTGTCAAAGTAGAAACTTTAAAAAAAATTAAATGCATAGAATTTAAAGCAGATCTTGACTACAACGTTTTTTATGATACTATACTGGCCTTCAGACTTCTTACTGCAAAATATGAATGAACCCCCCACATCTGTAGACTATGAAATAGAAACTAATCCTATTAGTGGTGTGATTAAAAAAGCTAAATTTCAATTTTAATATGGGCACCCTCCTCCCACAGTGTAATGTGGGGGTGGGGAATAAATCCACAGGAGAAAAAAAAATGTGTGGTGGGGGCTCACAGGAACAGGGGAAATTCCTATGTCAGAAGCTGTACCCCTCCACACAGACACTCTCCTCCTCTTATAACTACCGATGCCCACACTTTAGTGTCACGTTGCTACAGTACATACTGGAGCTAGTACAAATAGTTATTTTTCCAGCAAAAAATGTCACCAAAATTGGGAAACAGAAATATTTGGGCTGAAAATGGGAGTTTTAGTGCCTCATGGGAATTGTAGTTTGCTTATTGTGTCCCCATTCTCACTGGGCCAGCCTCCCCACCTGAAGTATATCTCCCATAATACTTCATGGTCTCCCCTCTTGGTGAGGGGAAGCTGTGTATCATGGAGCCCCTAGCCATAGTGCATTATGGGAAATGTACTCAGAAAAATCCCTGTGGGATATTGTGTCCCTATAATCAGTAACATGAAACTCAACAACTAATGGGAGAAACCCACAATGCATAGGTGTGTTTTTACTATGGCATCAATATAACTATATAAAAATTGTTCAGCTATTACATTTACTACATTTCTCATCTGTCTCTCCCATATAGTCTCCCAAGGAGCAATGACCCGTGCCAGCACACATATTGGTTATGGCCCTATGTGCAGAGTGGACAAGGTCCAAATAAAAGCTGCCTTGGGAACCTTGAACTTGCTCCTTTTTTGCACTGCTTTTGGAGATCATACTGAATAAGACTTTGACTATGCCCCTCTTGGGAAGGCAATGACCACTTTCTGCTCAACAAGTGAAACTGAGCAAGCCAATTAAATATCAGAGAGGGAGCCGTGTTAGTCTGGATCTGTAAAAGCAGCAAAGAGTCCTGTGGCACCTTATAGACTAAAAGACGTTTAGGAGCATGAGCTTTCGTGGGTGAATACCCACTTCGTCGGATGCATGCATCTGACAAAGTGGGTATTCACCCATGAAAGCTCATGCTCCTAAACGTCTGTTAGTCTATAAGGTGCCACAGGACTCTCTGCTACTTTTACAAGCCAATTAAGACTCCCCATCGCTCATTACAGGAGCAAAGGGTAGAATCTTTGGCCTAAAACTTTGTTATAATCCTTTTGTTGAGGGGGTTGGTTACAATTTGAATTCTTTCTTATCGAAGGTGTTGTGTGAGACAAACAGGAAAAAAGGTCCCAGCATTTTCCTTAGGGCAACAAGATCCCAGCACTTAATCAAATGGCTTAATTAACTTCTGTGCTAATGTATACTTGGTACAATCCCATTTACTTTCCAATTTTCTTCCTCAAGTATAGCTGTTTTGGAGTTCTCTTTCCAAGTTACTGTGAATACTAATACTAATGGAGAACACCGGCAGCTTTTAAAATATTAAACAGTGGGATGGCCCATCCATCCATTAGACTAGCCATGAATGGAAGTGACAATCAATCCTAAAAAGCCATTTAAAGAGAGACCAGGTAATACCTTTCATTGGACTAGCGTCTCTTGGTAAGAGAGACTAGCTTTTGAACTACACAGAAGAGCTCCATGTAGCTCAAAAGCTTGTCTCTCACCAATAGAAGTTGGTCCAATGCAAGATATTACTTTGCCCACCTTGTCTCTCTAGTACCCTGGGACCAACGCGGCTACAGCAACACTGCATATATATTACACAAGAAAAGTCAGTTAATCCTTGGACATCCAGCAGACCAACAAAGAGTTAATGGAGTTATAATAGCACCATCGCTACAAAAAACATGCCCATGGGAAATAAAATGAGCAGAAACTATTCTGACCAGTGTTTTAATTTGACCTGATTGGGAATCTCCCTTTGGAATGATTTTCTGAAAGAAAATGCCATTTTTTGCAAAAATGTATTCCCCTCCCCCACCAAATACATGTACCGGTATATATATTCGTCTGTAAAAAAAAAAAAAAATCAAAATGGTGATTTCCTGGCTGCCTGTCTAGAAGGCAGATGACAAGTTGAAAAATTCCATTTTAGTTCTCCCACAATGGAATTTTTTCTGGAAATCTCTTCCAGTGAAAATATTTGCATTTGACTTTTTGTCTCAATCTGGGACAAAAAAAACCCAAACCTGACATTCCTCCCTCCCCCCCGGCCTCCCCGAGAGGGATTTTCATTTTCCAGCTAGCTCTGATTCTAATGCAGGACTGTGAAGACAATAGTACGTGAGGGCGCTCAGCATCTCATAGAATCAGGCCCCAAGTTACAGAAAAGCACTGCTACTTTTACTGGGGGCAGGGGCGGCTCCAGGCCCCAGCACGCCAAGCACGTGCTTGGGGCGGCATGCCACAGGGGGCGCTCTGCCGGTTGCCAGGAGGGTGGCAGGCAGGCAGCCTTCGGCGGCATGCCTGTGGAGGGTCCGCTGGTCCCGCGGCTCTGGTGGACCTCCCACAGGTGTGCTTGGGGCGGCGAAATGTCTAGAGCCGCCCCTGACCGGGGGGAAACAAGGACACAATGCACCATCTGTATGCTTCATATCGTTCCTTTCCGATTCTGTGTGCAGCAGTCTAAATGCATCCATTTTCAACTGCCTTGTGCAGTGCTTTCTTCATCCCACTCTTATGCTTTCTGTCTTTATATCCACGTACATCAAATAAAATGTGATTTCCAACAAGGATTTAAATGGATTTGTCCTTTGTCCTGTTTTTCTTTTATTTACTTACCAGTAATTTGTCAGACAAATTATGTTCAACAAGGACAGCATGGAGCTGCAGTAATCTAAGTGTAATCATTTTAGAAGCAAAACAAGCTTGAGCACAGTTATCAGTTTTAGTAAATCTTTTTACTTCGCAAAAACTGGAAGGCTTTTCCTGCCATCCATATCCATTTTTTTCCTATAACAATTTTTTTTTAAACTTAACTTAAATTTCAGCTTGATTTTACCCTCTATTATGCTGATTGTTCTCTAACCCTCTCTGATCTATTCCCCCTCCTCTCACTCTCATCCCCGATAAAAAGTAAAATTTTCCACTGTGCAGAGGCATTACTTAAATTCAGCACAAGTCCTATGTTGCCTACATATGAAGAGCCAATTTCTGCCCTCAAATACTTCACACATGTAATGTCGACAGACCCTGGTTTTCGGCAGGCGGGATCAAACCTGAAGCTGAGTGTATGAGCCTCTATTGCATGAGCTAAAAGCCACAGGGCTCTTAGCCAAGTCTGTAGCAGACTCATCAATCTCTAGGTGATCAAGATGCCGCTATAAGGGAACAGAGTGCCACATCAACCAGGCATGGGTCAGACACACTCCCAACTCCCACCAACTTTATTGGATGCTGTGCACCTAAGTTCAAGAGTAGAATTTAGCCTGCCAAGCTGTATAACTGGTTCAGACATTTCATGGAAGTTAGGCACATTACAGGGAGAGCCATAATTAAAGTCACTAAAACAAAGTCTTCAAAAAAATTCTGTTTAACTAGCTTCCAGATGTAGAGGTCAAGAGTTCTTTTGACTAATATACACTGGCTAGCATACAGATATATTATGCTGATAATACTACCCACAATATATACTTCAAGCATTTAAGTATACTTAAGCATTAATATAGCAGTTATATAACCCAAATTAGTTTATACCTCTATTATAATCCTGTTTATTTATGCCAAGTATTGCATAACACCTTGCATCAGCTGAAGTAAGATTTTTGGCTTAAGTAGATCAGAAAACTGTCAGTAGCATGACATAATTGTTTCCTGATAGCAACAGAAAGGGAGTTAACCTCACAAACCTGTTTATGGCAGTACAGGCATTGGAGGTGTCTTCACACCACACGGTATCTGGAACACATGCACCCAGAACAAAGATAAGGATGTATCTTGGACTGGAATATGTGGGTTCACAGCAAAAGATAAGGGGTACACTGTGGTACCAGAAACAAAAAGAATAATAAGATGATTAATTTAATCCAGTTTCAGGTAATGTATATAGTACCTTTTACTGGTAAACTAGTAGGATATAAAAGGATGGTTTTAGGGCTATAACTTTGGGGAGAACACCTTCTGCATAAGATCAATGCAACATCCGTGCCTGAGACTGCTCTTTGGAGACTGGTATCGTAAAGAACCTATTTTTCCTGTAAATGTTAATCAACTTGACTGACATTGGTTATTTGGCCTCTTGAGTATATTTCATAACAAATCAAAATGTGGTCAAGCACTGGACTGTACAATTTATCAACAGTTCAATCCCTGATGCTGACAACTCAACCAGCAGCATCACATTACAGAAACGTATAGCAAAAAAGCTATTTGGAATCCTTACGAGAAGTCCGTCAGGCATATGTCGTCTGTAATGACAGCTGTCAGTGATGACACACCATATATCTTTCTTGTTTATTTAAGAATGGGGTTCTCTTTTAACACACAAAAACCAGGCCATTTGTACATAGCGGGGTGTAATAATTCTTAGCTTTCTTTCAAAGAAGTTAGTTTTACCAGATTGCATATTTATTAACCCTTATTTTCACCCCAGAAAAGTGATATCAAAATAAGATTGTTTAAACACTCATGAATTTGAACATACCATTTAAGAAGTAGATATAAAAAATAAAAGTCATATGACCAGAGGAGAATCTGATCTACAATTTTGTTACAAGGTGCAATTCTAGTCAATATTTTTAGACACAATATGATGAATGGAAAAAGGTTTTGCATAAATATTGATGTAGAAGCACTATTCATAGACAACAGTACTAGAAACGAATAGGTCATGTCTTAGGTCAGTTTGTGACTGCAACAAAAGCCTGTTAAATCTCGCAACACCCGACAACTCTGAGTGAGCTACCAAAATGTAAAACCAAGTGGGTGATTAATTTAAACAGACTAAGATGACTACACACTAGAGAGTTGGTAGTGATCAGCCTGAACCAAAACTTTAGATATCAACATTCTGGAATGTTCAAAATCCAGGCTTGATCAGAATTTTGTGACTCATCATTTCTAATGGTAGGTGTGAAATAAGATCCATGGATGTACAGTGCTATACGAGCCTGATCCAACATCAGTGGAAGGACTCCAAATGATTTCATTGGGCTCTAGATCACATTTCATTAGTAATAATAGACGCAGCGGGCATCCTACTACAGATCAGTTCCTACAAATACAACGTATTGTTTTAATGGCTGTGAAATCAAGCCGATTTCCCCAACATTTCTAGAATCAAACGGCACAGCAGGATTCTTAGGAGCATCCTCATTAAGGCATCTTTGCAGGGAGATGAAGAATTTGTTTTGTTCTCGATGCAAAGATAGACATCAAACTGTTTGGCACATGAGTAACTTTACTCATGTGCCTAAGTTCTTGCAGGATCCAAACCTATATTTCTAAGAAGCCTAGTACAAAAATACCACACACCTCCCCACAACCATTTTGCTAATATTTACCTCTGAACTTAAAGAAACACAAATCCTGTATCCTCCTACATAAAGATTTGTAGTAAATGAGTTAAGCCTCGCCTGACAAACCTGCACCGCTTCAGTGGATCTATATTTGTTTAGCCCAGCTGAAGATCAATGAGACTACCCACGTTAACAATGTTTGCGGGAGGGGGGGAAGGAGGGGTTGTGTATGACTGTGCAACACAAACATGAAAAGTTTAAGAAAAGGAGTTCAGTCAGGAAAAACAAGCATTTACTTTACTCCTAATTTTAAAGAACAAGCTACTTGTAAGTTACTGTAGATACACAAAACGCGCATTATTTAACAGTAGTTTGGTCATTTCTATTTGCTTTGCATTATCTTGAATATGACAAAGACAATGCACTGCAGTGCAACTTTGCTTATTTACTTCAGTTATGATAAATAATGTTCCCCTTTGTCAGGATGGAAAAACTATAGCACACACTCAAAACCTGGGTTTATGGGCAGTCCTAAAATATACATTTAAACAGTCTTTCTGTAATGAATTATTCACAAGTCTAATTAAAAAGCCTTCCAGAGAATATCTGAAGTCTTACTAGCAAAACTGTGGCACTTATCTGAATGACAAACACAAAACAGCACAATTTTCTGATCCCCGGATTGTCTCCAACCTGCAAAAGATATGACATCATTTTGGTTGAGTGTTTAGCATAGTTATAAAAAATTGAAGTGTATTTGCAAATTCATTTTTAAAAACATAATGCTAATTTCATTAGAAGGATACTATGAAAAAAAGATTCTATATAATCTCTGTTTGTAACGCTCTTTATAAACTACTTAAAAGTTTAACTTTGAGACAAGGTTAAAGCACTGGACTAAGATTCAATTCCTGGCTCTATCACAGATTTTACGTGTGACCTTGGCAAGTAACTTTCTCTCTCTGTGCCTCAGTTCCCCAGCAGTAAAATAGGGGTAATGATACTTCTTTTGTCCCATCTTCTGTCTGCTTTGTCCATACAGTGACTAGCGCAATAAGGTCTCCGTCCAGTTTGAATTTTTAAGCTCTATTTATAACAATAAAATATCAATTCAAATACCTTTCCCTACAATCAGTGTCATCCTCTTACATGTGGAGAATCTTTAATTTTGTTTTCATGGCCAAAAATTTATAAGCCAACTTGGCTTTGTTTACATCCTGGGATCCTAAGCCTCTGTCCTTCGTATTTTCAGGAAGGTGCACAGTTGTCAAAAGACTCTTTTCTGAACAAATTAGCAGGAACAGCATACAAATAGTTGCTACTATATCACAACTAAATAGTGGATACTACAAAAAAATCCAGAGAAAAGGTATCAAGGTAGATATTTAGAAGATAGAGAAAATTAATTTAAAGTCTGCCAAAAAGTGACTAAAACACAGAACTCAATGAAGAAGCAGCAGCTAGTGCCTGGCTGAGGGATTTCCAAGCTACAGGCCTTCCCATCAGCAGGTGGAGCTGCACCTGAGGGGAGAAAAAAGCTGTTTGAGTTCCCATCTTCCAGTAGGAGAAAGAAGGCAAGTCTGTTCCTCTGCCACATCCCCCCTCTCCTCCAGGAAATACAGAGAGCCTGCAGCCTCCAGCTCTCCCTCACATCCAAGTGAAAAGGAAGACCCTGCCTCTGGCTTCCATCCCTCTGTGGGCATAGAAGGTCATTAGAAACACAAAAGTATGTTCCCTACGTTTCCAGGAGTTCTGCTCCCAGTCTCTAACTCCAGTCTATAACCACACTCCCTCCAGCGATTCTATCATAGATCACCCATGATAATTTCATTAAAGTAATACAACCATTCAAACTCTTGGCAAAAACGATGGCCTATATCTTCAGCTGGTATAATATGGCATAGCTCCACTGACTTCAATGGAGCTACACTGATGTACACCAACAAGGATTTGGACCTATGCTCTTGAATATATTTCATTCATTCCTTCCCTCATTTCTATCAATTTTCCCTCCTGTGTAGCACTTATAACAAATCATACCCCACTAGAATCTTCACTGATATGACCAGGTAAAATATTAAATGTCCTCATCTTTGTTTCCAGCTTTTAAGCCTCTTGTCTGTCACTTTACCCAAGGAGTAAAATAGCAGCAGATTAAAGGCCACATCCTCAACTGTTGTAAATCAATGGCCTTCACTGTAAAAATCACAAATTTTAGTGAGTCTCTGAACTGTGATGTGCAAACACGACCACACAGCATTACTAGGGTTGTGTGTATTTACATTCCTTTTTTGAAATAACAATTGTCCTAAGCACAGCACTGCTAGCAATTTGACCTGTATTACTAATCTTCTAGCACAGTTTTACACTGAACTTTTCTATTTATAGTTCTGACTAGAGGGGTTTTTTTTAATTAAAAGGATTGCAGGCGTTTGTGCAGTTAACTGCAGCATAACTTTACTGCTCTGTGGAGGTTACAGAACAGATGTTAATAATAGTAATGTCAGCCCAGGTATTTTATTAATTATTGTGCTTAATAGGGGGAAAAGACAGCACTAAAACAATTTCCTGTTCTTATCATGCCATTCTTGGGGGGATACTCTTTTTCTCAGTACTCCTGTTAGCAAGTCTCTATTAGCGAGAATGGGAATTGTGTATGATCACTGAAGGGACTTGATACTGCTTTATTGAGTGAGGTACATGATCACTACTTTCTTTACTCATATAAGACCCACTCCTGCAGACTCTGACTTACAAAATAGTCCCACTGATGACCAAGGGCTAGTCACAAGGAGCAAACCTGTATTCTGTAAGCACGATAAAAGCTGACTATTGTTATTAGTTTGCGATGTTAATGGAATGCCATTCACTCTCTCTCTACACACTTCCCATCCTAGCACTTTGCTCAGCCACTCACCAGTAGCCATAATAATACTGACACCGTATTTAGTTATTAATACTAACACTCTGCAATTGAAAAATATATTGAACTTTTAAACAACTTTACAGATACGATCTAATTCATCCTCACAACATTTACCAGGGGGTAATTGTTATTAGCGTCATTATACGAGGCAGAGAGTTCGACTTCCCCAAGGTCACAGAGGGAGTACGCATCAGAGCCAAGGTTAAAGTTTAGGACTGCCTAGTACAGTGTAAATATTCTGCTATCAGGACTTATCTATGTCATAACTATCCTTCACACACTTGCCTCTGTTTAAGTGGCTGAGTCAGATTCACCCCCTACAGCTCAGTGCCAGGTTAGCACTCCAGCAACCTGTAGGATCATTCCCAAACTGGTATTTTCTGTTTCCACACTGAAAATAAATATTTGTTAGACTCCCTAACTCTGAGCTAGTCTACTGCCCTATCTTTATAGAACCCAGAATTTGAGTGATTCACCTGGTTCGGTGCCTTCTGGGTGGCGGGTGCCTAGGACAAGCTCACCAGCTGGTGTAAATCAGTGCGGTTCCATTGAAATCACCTTGGAAACTCATTTACACCTGTATAATGTGAGCAATGTAGTTACCTTCTGATTGACTAGCCCTTTGCAGTGGCTTTGCACCTATGGAAAGGACTTCACAAGATGTAAAGTAGGGGAGAATGATAACCTCATGCTCCCAATAACACTAGCAGTGAAAACACTGTTGGCTTTTTTGAATGATCTAAAGAGAGCAGGTGCTTGCATATTTATTTCATCCTTACATTCTTATTTTCATTTGCATCGAACTTACCAAACTCCAGGCACTGTTGCACAAAAAAATTAGTGTTTACCTTAAAGTGTGAAATGAAAGAACTCAGTTGCATACTAGGGGTCCCGAGAAGGGAGTTCATTCTTTTCCCTAGGATTAATTTAGATGACAGTTTCCTATGCAATAACCTTGGATAATGATTGCCTCAATAAATAGCACAGTTCATTAATATTTCATAGGGAATCTATCTTGGGAAAATGGATTGTGTTTAAAAAGATTTTCAGTAAACCTCCAAGCCATTTTCCTTCCTGGAGATTGTTGACCTCATTGTTCTTCCGATCCATTCCCCCCACAAAGAACAACTGTACACACACTAAGAAACAGCAGTTCTCACAAGTGTAATGTATACCATCACTCATTGCAGTAATTAACTAACACAGAGATTATGTTGCTTAGCATTTGAGTGTTGTTTAATAATTAAAGGTCTTTGGGGCCTAATGATTAAAATGTAGACATGTCTGCTGCTTATAAATTGCACACTTTTTAAATTTAATTCTCTCATGTTTCATTCTTCCTAATAGCCCATTCCCTTTTCTTTTTTTAATTCCAAGATAAAGATATTTGCATGGAATTTTTCTGAATGCACCAACTGAACAATAAGACATGCTTAGCCTTAAGGCTGGATATAAAATGTTGTGTAGTGCTGTGTTTCAGAGGAGGGCTCCTTGTCCTCTTACCGTTATACTGAATATAAATCACTCAATCGGGCTGCAAAAAATAGATCAGAATATAAAATATCTGAATATTTTAAATAACTTGTTACTAAGGGAGGGCTGGATGGCTGAGGGAATTAGCAACTGAAAAGAGCCTTTCAGCTCTAGTTCACCATTGCAAATGAGGCCAAAACTGATCAAAGGTCATTGTTATCTGAACTCAACCACATGGCACAATAGCCACGCCTTTTCTTGCCAACCACCAACAAAAAAACAACTGAAATAGCAGACAAAAGGTGGAAAGTGGTAACAAGCAAGGAATACAGCAAAAGTCAGGCCATTAAAAATCATTAGATTGGCTTTAAAATTCATTAGCTCTTTTATAATAATAAATGTTGGGTTCTTGTTATGTGCTTTCTGGTTTCTAAGACATTTGGGTGCACTTGCTTCACATTTTCAAGCTTTTCTCCACAACCATGAGAGCTAGAAACCTGCTTTTATTTTATTAATTATTATTATTTTGAATGAAAGCAGAAAAGTTCAAGCAATTTCATGATTCCAGCTGCCAGGGCTTTGAGGAAAAATATCAAATATTAGGAATCTTGCAATAAAAATCATAAGAGTTGGCAACATGTCATGTGACTCTACAAACAACCAGACTAAATTCTGGAACAATGTTACAGTCCTGGGGTAACCTTCTGCTCTTAGTGACCCTTTGTGTAAATCCAGAGTAACTGTATGTGTGCTAATTCTCTGTTGCTCTGCTGCCGGTATAGTCACTGTAGTTGGTAAAAACGCTACCAAATCAGAATGGTTTGCCATGGTGTAAAGGACTATAAAAGTTGCAGAACGATGGAGGATCAGGTCCACTGACCTCCGTGGAGTTACACCAGTGCAAGTGACATTAGAATCTGGCCTCTGGTATTTAAATGGAACCAGCATGATTCTGTTTTTTTTTTTTCCATTTCCATAGGAAAGACTATTCCATGTTCCAACACACATGTGATGACTGCAGACTGGCCCTAGGAGGGAGTCTTCTGGTGAGCTCTTGCTATCTAAGTTGCTTTTGTTGCTGTTTCCTTAGTAGACGTGGCTTCCCTGGTACTGCTGCTTCCTGAGAGGGTTCAGCTTGCTGCTGCTAGATCTCATGAGCCTTTTTCCTGCTGCTGAAGTTGCCTGCTGTTTCTTGCTGTCTTGGAAGTGAGTGGATGGTGCTGAAAAGCCAGCAGTATAGGGGAGAGAGGAGAAACCATCAGCAGCGGTGGTGGCAGCTGCATATAGAAGATGTTGCAGAATTTAAAATCTGCGTCAGGCTGCGGAAAGGAGAGAGCGGTTATATCATTTCCCAAGGCCCTGTTTACAACTCAGATGAGCACAATGATAAAGGATGGTGGAAATACTACCAGCATGGAGAATGTCTATGGAGATGACAGCCACAGGAGCAGTGGAGTTGCAAGCCAGCGATTACTTTGGCTGTCTTTAGCACTGGCTTTACAAAGAAAATAAATCTACAAAAAGTGCCAAAGCACCTAACGCCCATTTCAAATAACAGGAGGGAGGTACTTGTTTGCTTTTGAAAATCCTAAGGGGCAACTTTAGGCACCCAAATATCTTGGTTTAAGGTCCACTGACCAGGGGCGGCTCTATATATTTTTCCGCCCCAAGCACGGCAGTCAGGCTGCTTTCGGCGGTATGCCTGCGAGAGGTCCACTGGTAACGCGGACTTGGCGGCATGCCTGCAGGAGGTCCGCCGGTCCCGTACCTGCGGCGTACCTGCTGCCAAATTGCCGCCGAAGCGGCGGGACTGGTGGACCTCCCGCAGGCAAGCCGCCGAAGGCTGCCTGACTGCCGCCCTCACGGCGACCAGCAGGCTGCCCCGCCACGGCTTGCCGCCCCAGGCGCGCGCTTGGTGCGCTGGTGCCTGGAGCCGCCCCTGCCATTGACATTCAATGAGACATAGGTACCTAAGTGCCCATGGGCTTGTTTATATGATCATTTAGATTGCAGCAAGCTGGCGTGTGAATCTACCCTTGCCTGCCAGGGACTAACTGTCTGTTTGGACCCTGCTGATGCACATTAACAGTTTGTTAATGCAACTGGGGCCTCGTCCCACACTAACAAACTGCTAATGCACATCAGCAGGGTCCACAGTCAGTGCATGGCAAGAGAATGCATGGTACATCCACACCCCAGCTTGCCATGAACTAAGTGTTTGTGTAGATGAGCCCTAACTTGTTTTTTTGAAAATGGAACGTAGGCCCTTGTGAAAATATTACCCCTTGTCTCCATCAACTGATGAATCAAGTGAGTAGAATCACTAAATTCTCCTGTGCCTCGCACCCAGGATAACTGATACTGAGCAATATTTGGTAAGTCTTATGTCATATCAAATAGACCTTTTAAAGGTAGAATAACTAATCCGAGGGACTTTTTCTGAAGGATGGATAAAGCAGCAGTGACTCTTGTCACACTAGTAGAAGAGAATAAGTTGACTGGGAGCTGCCTCATCATTGATTTACACAATAAACAGGAAGAAAATTAGGATCTGCTTGACATTTGCACATATTTTGTTGAGGGGAGTGACATGTTGTCTAAGTATTTTATTGATCTTCCTTGTCCTTCTTCCACAGTCGGCTCTTCACTGCCAGATAATATTTCATTCTCCCCATCCCCGAGAAGGAAGGATTTCCAACACTGCTGTCTTAGTCACAGAAGGGGGAAAAAAAGAGAATCAGAAGATTCTTGCCCTCACAGGAAGACTCAGAGAGGTGATGGGAATTCAGAATGTGCTGTGGCCATTTTATGTAAGCTAGCTAAGGTAGCATATGGGCCCCGTTGCCAAAGCATCTGAGCCGCACACAATCTTTAAAGTATTTTTTGTTACAGTACCCCTTTGAGGTAGGACAATACTATTAGAGGGAGAAATGAAGCACAGAGAGGCTCACTGACTTTCCAAGGTCACAGAGGAAGTCTGTGGCAGAGCAGGAACTTGAACTCACATCCTAGGTCAGTGCTCTAACCACTGCACAATCCTCCCTTTTAAAGCTCCAAGTGAGAACATGCCCCATCAAACACTGAACTGGGGATCAGTTAACTCTGTTCCACCTCCATGAAAGTCCTGGCTCAGGGAATGAAACCAGGCTTGGATTGAGAGTAGGCCATAGGATAGAAGTGGCAGGATGGGTGCAGGAGGACATATGCTGGGGCAAACCTACATCCTGTCAATTCTCCTCTGCTGCAATTCTCCTCTGCTGGAAGTCCTGCAGAATTACTAAAGATCTGCACTGGAAACTGGAGAATATCATGGATCAATTATTAAATCTGATTTCCTTTAAGGAAAATAAGTACTGTGAAAAAGACTTGTACATATACAAAATAACTAGACTGGAGAAGACACTGAGAACAACCAAGGATCCCTACGTTACCAAGGAGGGAAATGTAGAGTGTTTCAAGTGTATTTTAGCCTTAGATATTGTAACGATGGTAGTTGGCCAAAGCCTCAGTGAAACTGGTGGGCATAACAGCCACCCTGCATTCAGGATAAACTTTGAAAAACCCACCTAAGTTATTTTATAGACTATATAGCTGAAACAATAGAAGCCACCTCCCAAAACATGGGCCCATATAAGGCTAGATAGAAATCTGAGGTTTGTGGGCAGAGGGGGTTTCACTGGAGACTGATTGTAAATACAGGAGGGCCAGTTACTGTTAGATGGAGGTTGTGTGCATGTGTGCATGAGAGAGAGGCAACAAAGATACCACAGAAGTACACAGAGAAGGCAGCCAGGAAGCTCCAGAGAAGCACATGTAGTGTGAAGCTGAGGAAAAGCTAAGCTTTTGAACGCTGGCTGGAATGAGGCTAGGAATTGTGAGCAAAGAAACTTTCTTGCTGTTGTATTCTTTCTGTGTTCCAGGAAGCAGGACTATATGTATATTCTTTGCAAATAAACAGGATTGCATCAGCAAAATACCAGACTCCATCACCTCTTTCTATCCCTAACAGAAACAACCCACAAGAACCTGAATATTGACTAACTGCTCTGATCAAAAATGCAACAATACCATTGTTGCTACCTACTGCAATGTTATTGTGATTCTCAGGAGCCAGCTCTGAAGTTATGTGATTATGTGAGTACCAGCTTCCATTAAAACAACAAACTAAATATTTAGTCCTCATGAGCAGGAACATCTGGAGAATATGAATTCCCAAGGCTAAAACTTCAGAGGGCAAATAAAAAGAACCCAGAGTTTATTATTTAAAAACAAAATCTTGTAATTTTAAGGCTAATTTCATGGGTTTTTTCGGCCTGCTACATGATTTTTAGATGGTTGGGTTTGGCAGTGCTGAGATATGCACATAGCCACAAAGGTTCCCAATGTTGTATCTACTTTTAGATATCTTTAACACCACATTAAAACAGCGAGTTTCACATTGGCAGTGACTTCAGATGAAGTTAATTGTTCTTATTTAGATCCTATGGGGCATGTTTCTTAATCTATAAGCTAATTAGTGGTTTGCGGCCTCTGTGAGGCAGCAAGCTGCTGTAATACATTTCCTCGATCTCTGCTACATGAGAGATGAGCTTTGACGTGTAATAAGGGGATGGATTTGAACAAAGTGCTTCTCAAAAGAAGGTTTTCTGAATGAAAACTTAAGAAAGGTCTCAGTATGATCTGTACTGAGGGGTGCTTGCACCATTCTAAAAATTGATTTGTTTGTTATTGTACAAAAAACCTTTCCCATATTCACAGGTCTCCACTTTTGCAAGAGGATATTTCAAATTTAAATATATGGGAGTGTGTCTCAGAAAGCAAACAGAAAAAAAAATCCATATAGAAGAGGCTGAGCCATGCGCTTGGGGAAGCTCCCCACCTAGCCAGACACAGACAGTGGTTCCCAATAAGAGTTTATCAAGTTATTATGCACCTGATACAGCAAGTTATTCAGCGCCCTCAGTGCCCATAGAGTATCCTGGTTCTATGGGGGGAGAAAGAGCACAAATGCTGGGTGATTGAACTGGTAAAATCCATCCCTGTCCCCTCAACCAGGGACAGGGCCCGTCGCTGATGTGCAGCCCCCAACAGCTGCTGCCATACCCATTCAGAGCCAGCGGCATGGGGGAAAGGGGCCTGATCTAAATAAGTGCAAATCTATTGCCCCTCCCTAGGTCTGCCACTTAGCCACCTCTGGCTTGGCCATAGAGTGACCTTCTGCAACAGCCACACATAGCACAAAGGAGATGGGCAGGGACAGCTATGCGGCTGCTCGGCTAATTAACCCCCACTGCTGCAAATATGTCGGGCTTAAATGGTGTGGGGGACTTTACCCTGGCCCTTCGAAGAAGGGGTGAGTTTTACCCATTGATAATAATGTTCACCCAGGGATCGACAGCTAACAACTCAAGCAATTGGATTAATATTTGTACTACTAGAAGAACTACAGCAAAAAAGATATTAAACCCAAAGTCATGAAATGCTACCTCTCCTTGTACCCTCTGAGCTAGTGAGAGAGTCAATAACATTCCCATCACACCATAAAATTCCTGGGCCTCATCTGATCCCACAGGAAGCATATAGTGAAAATATAGATTTATGGAGTCCAGCTTTAAACTGACTGTGGAAACTGACTTCTGGGAGGGAAAAGCAGTTATTTCTCTCTCTCTCTTTTAAGACAACAGGAGTATCATAGAACTAACCTTTTACTCTGATCTATATTTCTGGCATGCAGTATGCTAAGCACACCCTTGTTCACCTTAATGTATCACCATCAGAGACTGCAATTTCTCGCCACTATGAAGTTGGGTTTACAGCAAATCATTCTGCAATAGATTACCATTTTGGTGTAGTACACTGAATTGAAAAACATACAGAAGTGAAGCAAAGATGTTATTTATTACCATTATTGAGCTGAGCTCTGCATCTGATTATTGTTCATTCTCTACTTGGTGTGAGGAATGAAGATTGCTGGTTACCCAGATGGGTTATGCTTAGCACCTTTATTATATTCATGAGTAATTATTGTTATTAATTATTATTATTAGGTGAGGTAGGGATACTGTTGGGGTCTAGAAGAAACAGGGTACCTGTTAGCTTTCTTTCAACTAATGATTGGTCTCAAGAGGACTTTTGCCCTTAGAATTGTTATCAATGATTCAGTTCCATGACAATTATTTTGAGATAGGCCCAAACACAAATCCTGGATCCACACACCCTCAAACTGAGCCCAGGCCTCAAAGTTCAGACTGAAATCTGTGTGTGAATTTTCCAAACATTAAGGGTATTTGGAGCCAAGTCTAATTTTGACAAAACAAGTACAATATTTTTCAAAGTTGTTATGAGCAGGTAAAATACCCCAAAGAATTAAATCAATCGTGCCACTTATACGGGACGCATGCTCTAGGAAAATATTAGCCTCCTTGATTCTGAGGGCAAGCCCTGGGCTGAATCAGACCTGCTGCTTGGCTATTCTAAATTATGCCACTGATGCAGCGTTCCTAAATGGAAGGGTGGACAGAATTGCAGGGCTCAGAGCTGGCACAGATGTGCAACAAAGGATTTCTCTGCCATACATTAACAGCTGGATTATGTTCCCTTTGTGCCCCTGTGCGGCGCAAAGGAGCCATAACTTGGCATGAGAACTGGACCCACAATGTTCATTATCCTAATGTAGTGGGTTCAATTAAAAGGGTTAAGATGAGTGGGTAAATGAGGCACCTGGTCTTTGTATCCATGTTCAAATGAAGGAAATTTGGTCTTTAAAACCAACCCCAGTGTGCTCCGTGCTCTTATACAGTTTATAATAAAGCTAGTAAACTAAT
This sequence comes from Mauremys reevesii, assembly GCF_016161935.1. NCBI lineage: Eukaryota > Metazoa > Chordata > Testudines > Geoemydidae > Mauremys > Mauremys reevesii. The sequence goes on from NC_052628.1 coordinate 112,083,537, forward strand.
TGTTCTCTGGTATAACTAGATGAATTTGTTCACACTTTTTGGCTTGACCTTTACAGTACTTTTACTGGCAGCAATAGCATCTCCGAGTATGCACTAAATGCAAAATGAGGGTGTTTTATAGGTACTATAAAAATCTTAGCTGCATGAATTGAGTCTTGGAGGCACACGCTTTCTGCATTTAAAGGAATTCCTTGAGTTGTAGGTTTATCTTAAGTCAGCAGCTTGCATAACTCTGCAAATACCATCTCTACTATAGGAAGTTGCTCTGTGACATATGTGCCACAGAGCTGTCAGGTACCTCTACATACCGCATCACTGTTGACACACTGTGTATTAACAAAACCTACTTGACAGCTTGTCGTATCTTGGGGAGCTCTCATAGCTTCTTTTGGGGGGGAGATTTGGATATGTGAGAATAAATGCCTTTTTTTTTTGTTTAGGGACTTCATATATTATAAAGCTGTGTGAAGGTTTAGTCAAGTGTGCTGAATCTAAGCCACATGGTGTTCCAGGAGCAAAGAGCACAGGAAGATTGTTTTGTTGCTCTGACAGTAGACAAGAAATAGAACATTATTTAATTAGTTTCAGCAGACATATTTATTGACCAATTCTCAGTGGTTGTAGCACCTACAACTGCACACTGTAATCACTCATCTAGGCCAAGGATAACATTTTCAAAAGCATTTCAATTACTTTTATATCCCATTGGCTTTCAGTGAGACTGAGGACTTGTCTACATGGCAAGTCAATGCACGGCAAACCAGGCGGTGAATCTACAGCCCACCAGCTTGCTACACAGTCCCATGTGGTCACTGTTACACCACAGTGAAAGTCCCAGAGTGCAGCGTGGCATATTGCTGCTTCGAAACGTAATGCACTAAGCCACACTCAAGGTTTTTCACTGCGCTCTAGTAGGGTCCATGTGGTGAGTTACTGTGTGGCAAGCTGGAACACTGTAGATTCACAGCTTGGCTTGCAGCACAGTAACTTGCCATGCTGAAAAGCCGTTAGGCTCCTAAAGACCAGGATCTCAGAGGTATTTAGACACCTAACTCCCACTGAAATTAGTATGCATTAGGTGCCTAAATACCTTTGAGGATTTGGGCCCTAAGTATCGAGGTCACTTTTGAAAATGGAATGCAGGCTTCTAAATCACTTAGGTGCTTTTGAAAATGTTACCCTTTATCTCTCTACTGGGACTACCCAAAGTCCCAGATCCCAGAAAATGCAATCTGTGGATCTAGATCCAGATCTGAATTCCTCAGCCAGAGCCCAGAGCTCTAGAAAACGGTTTGAATACAGAAGGGTGCATAAGTTTTGATAAATCTCACATTTTTCCTGGTCATCCCTGTCATAGATACCAGTATGTGAAATGGTAATATTTTCCTTGAAACTGAAGGGCATACTGGATTATCTATTCATTCTTCTCAACTTGAGATATGATTAATGTATTTATTAATTTAGTTTGAATTTTAAATAGTGCAGTGAAGAGTATATTAATTTAGTTTAATTAAAAAGTAATCTTATCTGCTATAATAGTTTCTCCCCCTTTCTATGGCTTACTGAAAAAAACCTCTATGGGGAGATAATGATACTTTAAAACATAAGGGGCCAAATTCTGCTCTCTCTCTTACACCTGCTTACCCCTATTTGATGCAAATGAGGCAGGCATGCATGTGTCTGAGAGCAGAACATGGTCCAATATATATTCATATTGACATTACCATACAAATGTCAGTCTGAGACTGAGATTAGGGGAAATTGCACTGTTTTGCTATGCAAAAAAATCTTTTGTAACTGATTCATTAAGAAGCTCTACCGCCTACTTGCTTTGGAGTGGGTACTTCAAAGTTTGGCTGGGAGGTTTCCTTATATCCGAGCTGTACCTTTTGCTGGCCCTGTGAAAATCCATCTGAAATTGGTTAAGTTACAAGCCTTTGAATAATCAGTAAAAAGTTATTGACATTTAGCAGCTAAATTCTCTCAAGATTCTGTAAAAAGAACAGGAGTACTTGTGCCACCTTAGAGATTAACAAATTTCTTTGAGCATAAGCTTTCGTGGGCTACAGCCCACTTCTTCAGATGCATGGAATGGAACATATATTGAGGAGATATAGATACACATACAGAGAGCATGAAAAGGTGGGAGTTGCCCTACCAATTCTAAGAGTGATAATCAAGATAGCCCAGTACAGACAGTTTGATAAGAAGTGTGAGAATACTTACAAGGGGAGATAGATTCAATGTTTGTAATGGCTCAGCCATTCCCAGTCCCTATTTAAACCTAAGGTGATTGTATCTAGTTTGCACATCCATTCCAGCTCAGCAGTTTCTCCTTGGAGTCTGTGTGTATTGGGCATGCACCAGTCCCAGAGATGCAGAAGTTGCTGTCTCCCTATGCTTTCAATGTTCCCTTTGCAGGCTCCCAAGCAGCATGGAGGAGAAGAAGCTGCCTGTCTTGAATGCAGAGGGGACAAGATCTGTCAGCAAAGATCTGTGAAACCCACTTGCAAAGTAGGTCTCTCATGTTCCTTTAGTGCTGGTCCTCAGAGAGTATGACAACCTACTACCACTACCTCTCTCAGCTCAAATGGCAAGGCTACTTGCAGAGTAAGGTGATGTTCAATTTAAGCAGGAGTGGTAGAATCCAATCCATCCATGTATGGAAAAATTCACAAGAACATGAAAAAGAGACAGATGAATGTAGAGTGAAGCATATTTAAATGTGCAGGCTACTTTTGAAATGGGTAAAGAAAATGTGTTTAGGACACAGTTTCATATTTATTTAATTGATGCCTAATGTAAGAGAGGAACATAAAAATATAGAGTCAGAGTACAAATCAACATAGCTGCATTGACTTTACTGGAGCTACGCTGATTTATACCAGATCAGAACCTGGCAGATTTCAATGAACTCATCTCTTCTCTCTATTTACATTTCACAGGGCTCTCGTTTGCTCCTCTATTTCAGTCATCCTGTTGACACATGAATACTTCTTTTTTTAAATGAGCTTTTTGTTTTAGTCAAATGACATGCAAAGAGTAACTAGGAACACAAGTCATAACAGAAGAGAGGAAAAATAAAGCATCTCGTTTCAGAGGACAGAAGCAAATGCTGACATGATTATTCTATATTAGTAACTTAATACAAATGATTTCATGTACACTAACCAAATGGTGGGAATCAAGATCAGTGAAATAAGACTCATCTCTAATTAATTTAAGGGATGGAATTTGAAGTTTTTGAGGACGTAAGGTGGTCACAAGTATCTGAATGTAGTTGGTGGAAAGACATGGATCTGTAGATACTTGTGTGATTTTGGGCGAGTCACTTTACTGCTTAGTTTCCCCATGTGTAAAATGGGGCTAAAGAGCCTTTCCTTTCCTTTGTAATTTGCTTTGAGATACACAGATGAAACATTACTGTACATGTGTTAAGTAGTATTATCATCATTGAATATTTCAGCTGCATGAGTGTGATAGATACACTGCTGCCCTTTCTCCCCCCACAATGTATTCCCCCAAACTAATGCCTGTATCACATATTTTTAGAGGATGTGCAAGTGCAATAGCTGCTATCTTGGCCAACACAGCACAAATTGAGCTGGAAATCTCCAAATCTAAATGCATGAGCTGCTACAGTTTGAGCTAAGGCTCCCTAGAGCGGTTGGTAACAAACTCAGATCCTCTCCGGCCTGGGCAGAGAGGGAGACCTACAACATACACTCACTGGTGGGATGCACAAGAATCCTTCGTTTCCTCCAGCACAAAATTCTTGTTGATCATCCCCTCCCAATGAGGGGATTCTCACCTCGACTACCTCCTTCCTAAGGACAAAGGAATAATGCCTTTTTTGTATCTCCCACAACAGTCCATCTCATGCAACCACCGTGGGTACATATGTTCTTAGCACTAGTCCTGACCCATTCTGTAATATTTTTACATGGCGGTATTTCCTTTTAATACTTCAGACTGTGTATCTTGTTAGCTCCACAGTTGTTGTGAGAAATTAACAGCATTGCACTGAATGCTATGTCTGGACACCTTGTTCTGAATCTAACTAATATGTGTTGTACATTTTTTAATGGATATTTTACAACCCCATTTATGAGTGTTCTACAATTAAACATTGGTTTACTGTACAGGGTAATAGAGGGAAAAGTATGTGCTTCGGTAGCTGCTGTTATGGTGAATGTCCTTAAACAAGCTAGACACAAGGAAGAATATTTCCAGTGCGTATGTTTTCTCTTTCTTCAAAACTGGGACACTTACTCAAGGCCCCAAATATATCTTTAAAATGATTAATGTCATCACAGGATACATTTTCCCTACTGGGATACAGAATCATATAGGATCACAAAAAGCGATCATGCTCGTAAATCACTCTATCTTCAACTGAACTCTCTCTACCCACTTAGTGCCCAGCCTTATCTCCCTCCCACCATTCACTACCTTCGCATTTTGTGCACTCTAAAGTGCCTTTGGAGAAACTCCTGAAACTATGCCAATAATCTTCATTTTCAGTTCATTTCCCCTTCTCTCAACTTGCTTGTCCTACTCTGCTCAAATTGATCAATGTTTTAGAGGTTGCAGGCGCTCAATATTGCAAGCAATGCCTTTTACTAGAGCCAGTTACTGCAGCTATGCAAAACTCTACATTTTCTGTTCACAGGCATTGAATTCAACCCTTTTTTTGTTTTGATTCATGTCAGTTCATATGCCCCTGAGATTCCCGTTGAGTTTTGGGTTTGAACAAATCCAAAATCTCATGGGAAATATCAGCTGAAACTGCTAATTTTTTCCTGGTTTTCAGTAGATTCAAACCAATGAGTTTTGTGCAACCACCACCAGAAACCACAAAGCCCTTCCCAGTATGAGAAACTCAGCATAGGTTCATTCAAACTGCGACACAAGCTCACTTGAAACTTGGCCCAGGGCCTTGGAAAAGTTCACAAATAGCTCAAGGAATTGTGAAGGGAAGGATGGTCTTATGGTGAAGGCTCTAGCCTGGCATTTGTTTTAAATTTGCAGTTTTCCCATATACTTCATGAGTGACCTGAGGCAACTCATTTAATTTCTCTGTGCCTCAGTTCCCTATATGTAAAATTGAGTTAATACTGTCTTGTCTCGTTAGCTTAGAAGCTCTGTGGAGCAGGGACTGTCTCTTATCACGTACTCACAATGGCTAGCAAAATGGGGCCTTGATCTCATTTGGGGCTCCCAGGTGTTAGCAAAATAGAAATAATAATAGCAAGTATTCAAGCTGTGGTTTTGCCTCCCTTCCACTTTAGAAAGTCAAGCGGAGCTATTTTTTATCCATGGAAACTGGGAGAATGGTATCTTCAACTTTTAAACTAATGAACCAGCATCTGTTATGCAACAATTTGAATGAAAATCTTTTTTTCTGTGCATGCATCTTCTAAGAATTAGATAAATAAATCCTGCTAAGTGAAGGCATCTTTTCCATCAGGAATCCCAGACCACCGTTTAGTCTTTAAAAGCAAATACAAAAGGAGAATGAATCTAAATGGTAGTGCAAATCTCAATCTTCTGCTGTGAAATGTATCCTCAGGGATGCTTCCAAATGATACAAATACTTTCCTTCCATTCCTGTGTACCAAACTGCGGGAAGTGTAGTCTGGATCACTTGCTAAGTGCTAGGTTAGAAATTCCACATCCGTGATTGAAGCTGGGCTGCTGTGAGAGGCATGTAATTTTCAGAGTGAATGATCAAGTCAAAATACCCCTGGAATGACTGATGGAGATATGGACTGGAGAGAGTTGTGCTTTTCAAACAAAAGGACATGTGACCTTCCTCACAGATCAGATGGAGACATCTGCTCTGACTTGAAATGCAATATGCCGCTGTAGCATCACACTTCGAGAGCGAAGGCACAACAGCTAGAGAGAAGGATTAATTTAAATTGCAGTGATTTCTGTCTGTAATTTTCAATTTTACCCTGATATTAATCTTTTTGAGAGTCTCCCTGATTGTAACCAAGCAGGCATGTGTCCAAATGCCTCTCAAATCAGAGAGCTTGAATCGCTAGTCTGTAACAGTGACCCTGGGGCAACAGATAATAAGTTGTTCTGTTGCTTTCATTTTATATCACACCAAAACTTAAGCTTCAAAAGTCTCTCATTCGAGATGGTGAACTTTTATTTCCTCCCAGAAATCTATTAGTGCAGGGAAATATTGAGGTGCTGACACCCCGCTATTAAAGAAACTAGAATGATTGTGTCAGACTGATTTAATTCTAATGGCTTTCTGACAGCTCTCTCTATGTTCAGGCAGTACTCACACAGGAGAACATGACAGTCATTTTGGCATCTCCCTTATAATGTGTGTTATTAATAGAGCTTCAGTTTATTGATTTCTCCAGCTAGATAATCATTCTTGAGCAGATGCATAATGCTGCTTGAGCTGAAGAGTTGATAGCCCTGAGAATTACTGGGCAGGTTATGACAAGCCAGAGGATGTGGCAAAACAGGCCCTGTCTGATGAAATATAAATGTAGTCAGCAGAGGCCAAAGCTGTCAAACCAGGAATATCAGATGATTAATTACTCTATTACTGTTTGTAAGCACAAAGGAGAGAGAGAAAAAGTAAAAGAGAAAGGGGTAATAAAGAAAGATAGAGGGAGGTATACAGCACAAAGCCATTTATACAGTGTCTTCCACCCCTCTAGAATCACACCTAGCACAAATCTGAAAGATGATTTCATTAAAGCTGAGTATTAAAGTATTATTTTAAAGTCTGATATACTAGGCAAACTCCCCAGCTGTAGTAAATTGGTGCAGCCTCATTGATTTCAAAGGAGCTATGCTGATTTACACCCGCTGATGATCTGACAAGCTGCTGTTAAACTTTGTTCCTTCCCAAGGGGTTCCAGTACCATGAGTATTGTCATTCCCAGAATCAGCACCTCCAGCAATGACATTTCAAGGAATAACACCAAATCTGACCAATGATATCGTCTGCAGAAGTGCGCTGCCATCTGAAGAGGGAGTACCTAGAAGAATATTACACTCTAGTGAGAGAGTATCTAGGGGCAATAGGTTACACTCCATTTGTTAGGCAACTGTGCAAGTAAGAATGGTACTGGGAGACTATTCATTGGCACTGAAAGGAACAAAGACATCTGATTTTTATTGTGGACTGGTTTATATAGGGTTAGATTCTGCCAACTTTACTCTGAGTAGTACATGACTCCTTGAGAAACCCTGTGGATTTCAGTGGTACTACTAGCAGAGTAAGCAATCATTCAGAGTGAGTAAGGATGTCAGATCCTGGCCAACTGTGTCCCTCACAAGCACAAAGACATTTTATAGCATTTCATCTTAGAAATCCCCTCACTTACTGCTATAGCACAGCCACCTATGAGGTGAGGCATGGTGGCCATTTTGTGGCACCAACGCTACACAAGAGTTGTGGCTTTCCTGTGGTTTATAGCAATTAAATTGATAGAAATAGTCTAGCAATTAAATTGATAGAAATTGGACAGTTGCTTGTCCTATGGGCAGATCAATTCTTCTCCACTGTTTACTTCACTTTCCTGAAAACATAATGAAATGATGAGTCAGTGTAAAGTTACCAATTTGCCTCTAGACGCTCTTACTGAGCCTGGCCAATTCTCCACAAATCAAGGCAATCAATCTGAATGACACTCCATCTTCCCCAAGCCTACTGGCGGGAGTGGGAGGAGGGAGAGCTTATTAAGGCACAGAGCTCTTGTATTAAACAGTTAACATTATTTTTATTAAAACATAATATAACATAGCAGCAAGAGCCCACTCTAAGCCTCAAGCAGCTATGGTCTATTTTTGCCCTCTGTAGTATAGAATCCTGACTTCCAAAATGTAGGATGACCTTTCGTCTATGCCACCACAACCCATTTCCACCTTGCTTAACAATAGCAGCTACTTCACATCCCCATAGTCCAAATCTTAAATAAAAATTTCCTATCACAAACATTTTGAAATTAAGAACATTACTGCTAACACAAGGAAGAGCTTATTAAGCAGCCTGAGAATGCAAACTAGCTAAGCGCTCACCTCTTTTCACCTATAGTTCCTCCAACAATAGAAAATCTTTCAATATAGGAATAATGGGCCCCTTGCATTTGCTTAAGAATAGCTCCAGTCTCTGGCTATTAGTTTTTTTGGGGGAAATCAATGCAAATTAAGTTTTGTTCAGATGCAAATGTTCTTGGAAGGTGAATTTTTGGTCTGCCACTGAAATTCCTATGTTCATGAAAGAAACAAACAAACAAAACAAAAAAACGTCTAGGCTCCTCATCCTGACACAGTTGTTTGTGGACAATCTTCAAACAGCATACAAGGCCAAGTTGTCAAATAAATAGGGTGTTGTGAATCATTTGCTGAGCTCTGTTCATAAACCGTAGTATTTTACACTGAATTCATTAATATTAAAATAACCTCTATCCAAACAATAGTAACAAACAGGTGGTTTCACCACATTGGAGACCTACTGCAACACAAATCATGTTTTCCAACTTCTACCACACGTGCTACCATCAAATCTGAAGCTTGTTACCAAGTTCTGTTGGTGAATCTCACAAGTTCATGCAATGTGGCAATGTGTACACTTTGAATATTTATATACACATACCATGATAAGGAACTTGTCAGTCCACCAGAAGTATAAGTACTAGTAAAAAGGTCATTGGGGAAAAAAAATGAGCCTTGCAGAATACCATTCAGAATACACTTCTGTAGAATAAGAAGACCACAACTCCAATTATTAATTCCTTGTAGAGACAACAGGAGAACACGGAAGACCATAAATACAACATAAGGATGACTTAGGATTTTTGTTATGGCCACAATAAACATGCCATGGGAGGGGGGAAATGACCTTGATAATAAATGTGAGCTTGGTTATGATTACTATATTGACAAAATTATTCAAAAACCATTGAATCAAGCAAAAATGCCCTAAAATTAGGGAAATGTGATCTGAAGGCTTAGTTATAGGCTATTGACATTTTTATCTCTAATGTTTGAATCCAGACCAGGTCAGTAGTACTTAAAAATTGCTACCTTTGATAGCTATTTGGTGGCTCATTAAATGAATTGTTGCTCCCAGTCCCGTTCCTAGACACACATCCACCTCACAGAAAATACCCTCATTAGCACTTCTGTTGTTGCCAGTCTTCACAAATGGCCCAATCTTCACCTCATGTAAATTGGTAGAACTCCACTGAAGTCAATAGAACTACACCAGTGGTGGCTCATGACATTTCTGACAGGTGAGGCAGAAAGCACAAAATAGTTATAGCTACTAAAAGCTTATCTTATTGATAGTGAAGCAGCAGCAGGCAGGCATCACCACCACCGCTACCCACACTGGCATGGGGGACAGAGCATGAAGTAGGCTCGGCAGCAGCTCCCATGCACATGCATGGGATCCACCCAGTGTGTGAGGGGGCCAAGGAGGCACAGGTCCCATCCCCACTCCCTAACACCCACTGCAGCCCAGGCTTAACTGCTACAATCTTGCCGTGGCCTCACCAAGCAGCGGTTACCACAGCAATATCCTGTGGTAAATTGCCATGGTAAAAAGGCAGCTTCTCAAGGCACTATTAGTGAGACCAAAATTTGAGCCTCTCGCAGCACCACATTCTTCTTATCGTTGTGTTTCACCACTGGAGAGTGAGGTCTGACATTTAACTCCAATCAGATTTTGTCTTTAAACCTATATTTACCTATCAATTAAATAAAAAAGAATATGCAAAATGAAAGTTCTGTAGCTTTCTGTAATTCTTGATTAGGCTGTGCCTCACTTGCCTGGGCAGACAAACCACTCCTGAACTACACCCATTTACACTTGCTGAGGATCTGGGCCAGGCCCAGAGCCGGCTCCAGACCCCAGCGCGCCAAGCGCGCACGTGGGGCGGCATTTTAACGGGAGGGCGGCAGGAGGGTCCGGCGGACCTTCCGCAGTCACGCCTGCGGGAGGTCCAACGGAGCCGCGGGACGACCGGACCTCCCACAGGCATGACTGCGGCGGGTGCGCTGGTCCCACGGCTCATGTGGACCTCTCGCAGGCATGCCTGCGGAAGCTCCACCGTAGGCGCGGGACCAGCGGCACGTCTCCGGGAGGTCCCGCGAAGGCGCGGGACCGGCGCCCGGCAGCGCGAGTGGCACAGCGCGCCACCCTGCTTGGGGCGGCGGAATTCGTAGAGCCGCCCCTGGCCAGGCCATGCCTACATTACAAAATTATGTCGACCTAACATCCATCATCATACAGCCACCGCAGTTATTAAATCACTTGTGTGTGTGCATGCTTGGCTCCCTCTGTGGGCAATGCACGTCCACCCCAGGAGATCTTGTATTGTCAGTGCGGGGCATAGTGCGACAGCTCCTGCAGGCCAGTAACAGTCAACATAAGCAACGCAGTGTCTACACTGACAGTGTGCCAACCTAATTACATCAACCATGACTCTTCACCTCTTGGGGAAGTGGTGTTACTAAACTGGCATAGAGATAGAGCCCAGCGCAGATACAAATTTATATCCGTGGATGTGGATATCCACAGATATAAATCGGCATCCGAGGAACCGCAGGGCTCTCCCAGGAACCACAGTGGCAAAAGGAGGAGAATGTGAGGCCACCGCTCCCAGGAGCCAGTGCCCACCACTGGCAGCTCCTCCGGCGCATCTCAATCGCCCTCGGCTCTGCCCCAGTGGCTGTCTGCGTCTCCTGTCTGGAGGCATGCATACCGCTTGAACACAAGAGTATGACCAGGGACAGCAGCTGGTAACCCCAGTGGGCAGGGCTGTGGGTGGTACAGCTGCACCGGAGGAGCTGCCGGCATAGAGCACTGGCTCTTGGGACTGGCGGCCCCACATTCTGTTTCTTCCACTGCTGCGGTTCCTGGGAGAGCCCTCCAGTTCCATGGATACCAATTTAAAACCACGGATATCCGCATCCGCAGATATAAATTGGTATCCGCACAGGGCTGTACATAGAGAGGCACTTACATTGGCGGGAGCCCAATTTAAGTGAAGACACTTCCTCAGCTAAGTCAATGCAAGGCAGCTTACGGCAACCTAACGTGTAACATAGACCAGGCCCCAGGGAGCCCAAAGATCAATGGGAAATGAACGAATGTCTTACCCCAGGGTAGTCCTTGCAGGGTAGGGTGGAGGTGGCACACTGATGAGGAAGTGTGTATTGCTGTCCGTTGTGTACCTTGGTCTTCAGATAAAGTCTCCAGATTTGTTATCCAGCACTTTTCATGATGTCTGGTTAGGGGAGAAAAGTCAACTGTGAGCCAGAAACTCAACTGATATATATCGACATAGCTGCATTGACTTCTATGGGCCTGGGTTGATTTACACCAGCTGAGGATCTGCCCCAGTTACTCAAAACTGCATAAAACGAATCTAAGGAAAATATTGCTGTACCTGGTAAGAGTACACTTGCTGTCTGAATAAATAATAAGTCTTAAGATAGTGTGGCTCTCAATAAGAGTTAAAAATAATTGTTGTTTTTTTCATAGCTCCCAGCAACAGCTCTAAGATTTTTAGTTTTCAATGATGCTAGTCTCAGTGAGAGTTCTCCCAGGGCTCTGTAAGTGCCAGCTCTGCACCTGAGTCCCGTTAGTTACCCTGCCTGGGGTCTATTCTGACTTCTACGCATCCAACTTGTCATAAAATATGCAGTCTTGTATTCAAGAATCAAAGTCATTCATTCATTCCTTCCTGTTTCTCCCTTTTAGCCTTTGAGATGCAAGTGTCCCATTGTACACTGAGTTTAAATATAAAGAAGTACTGATTTCATGCAGTTTGCATATCCATGCGTAAATGTCATGTAACCACTGTGGGACTAGAGATCTCAAATTAGAGAGGACCTTAGGCTATAATACCTTTTCATAGTCAGCTGAAGCCTTAGTTTAGCTCCAAAGCCTTTCCTCTAACTTTATTTTCTACCTCAACCGTATGTTGATATAGGCTTATGTTCTGAAGCCCTTCTCTCTAACAGCTCCTTATTAATTTGAAATGATCTCTCTCAGGTGGAAATAAGTCTACCAAAAGGCTGCCATTCCCCAAAATTTACTTCACTGCATAATCAGAAAGAGTACAATAGAAGTGCAGTATATTCTTTTATAAAAATAACGGAGATGTTATTCAGTAATTCTACAATTAAGTAATAAACAATATTTGATCCCAATCCTGCGTTCTTTGCACAGCCAAAATATCAGCTGGTGGAAATCTGCTTAATTCCAGTGAAATCTATGGGACAAATCGGATTTACATCAACGGAGGGTCTGTCCCAAATGGATATTTTGGATGTGCAAGGGATGCATGAATGGGCTTTTATAAAATGTGCCATTCTGGACCAGGTAGTGGTGAGATGCTTCACAACCTTGGGTGCCTCTGTAAGTCCACAATCTGGCTCTTCATAATGGTACTAAAATAAGACACTAATCTTTGCACACTTTATGAGCTGGATTCTCATTTACACTAGGATTCCTTCACACCGCTGCAAATAAGAACCAGGTCCTCTGTTTTACACCATAAGTTGCTGACATCTGTATATAAAATAAACCAAAAAACCAAAAGTTTTTTATTTAAACAGTTCTGCTTAGCCATCTTCACAAACAACTTCCACAGCTCTGGCTAAGCGGATAGTGTGGTAGAGTGTGTATAAAAATGCAAGGCTCAAAATGAAGTGATTGCTTCTGCTGTTTGGAGACGGCAGCCCGGTCTCAAAGAAAATTGAAAAGATTGCTATTTGTCACGTCATTAGTCCTTGTGCCCTTGCAGTTACTAGCATCAGGTACCTTTACAGATTTCCCTTGTTCACCTCTGTTTAAGCATGAACTCCACTGGAGTGTGAAGATGAGTTGTGAGACTACCAAAGACCTGTCTGCAGCAACTGGGAATAACTTCTTATTGGCACTTAATGTTCTGCTGATTATTCATGACATTCCTGGAAATAGGCAATTTTGTCAATTTAAAAAGCATAGATTTTTTTTCTACTACACCCCCATTCCCCGGTCCCTATTCTCTTTTCCTGTCATTAGAGGAGTGCACGTAGCTCAAGATGCACAAAACACCCTTCTGTAGGGCAAACTGACAGATTTTTGGGCTCCATTTACATTTGAAAAGAGGCACTAAAAGCTGGATTTGAAGGAAGTGAGACTTGTAAATACTGAGTTGCTAAAGCCTCTTATCTGTTTTTATCCTTGCTTATAATATTGTCTGGATTATCTGTTTCAGTTCTATGTAAAACTGAAAAAAATTCCAACCAGAGAATCTGATTAGAAAACAAAAGGACATTTACTTTTCTTTGGCATAAGTTTATAGGTCCTTGTCCCACTTCCACTGGGCTAGATTGTGCCTTCAAACAAAGCCCTGAGCAGAGGAAAGCTCACAAGCTGCACCACCCCATGAGTAGACCAAGGAGCCACTGTGACTCAGTGACACACCTTGGGGTCACAATTCCTCTGCTTCCTCCTTGCTCACAGTGATTACAAATAATTTAGGGCAGACTTATACCAGTAGCAAAATATAGCTATTTCAGGTGTGATGGTCAGCAAGTAGGGGGTGAAAGTAAGGCTCTGCCCATTCCCCACCCACCTACCGTGGGATGAAGTTATCAGATGCATGGACATGCTTACTCCTGCATCCGCTGACCCAAGATCCAGTAGCTCATGTGGGGGCGCAAGAAGGTTAAAACTCTACTCCACCATGTATATATAATGTCCCCACCAAACAAAATACAAGGTGTGATAAAACTGCCTACCCTTTTAATTTTGTGGACAGCTCATCTCTTTTCATCCTATATTTTGCTCTGCACTGAAAATAAATACATCCATTTAGTGTGACAGGGATGCAGGTAAACTTTACATATGAAACACTGGATTGAAATGATATTTAAAGGTCAGGTTAAAATACACACACACACACACAATGGGATACACTGGACTTGTGCTCCTTCATATACCTCATACACACTTCTTCTTGATGGATAAAGAAGGCCTAAAATATTACTTAAGAAAACTGAAAAAACACACATGGTTTGTGTGTGTGTGTGTGTGTGTGTGTGTGTGTGTGTGTGTGTGTGTGTGTGTGTGTGTGTGTGTGTGTGTGTGTGTGTGTGTGAGAACAACATTAGAAATGAAGACCCTGTCTCGAAATCCTGGATATATGCAAACAGACAAATCCCAAGGGCTGCCAGTTTTCAAGGCAGACATTTGTGATAAAAGGTTCAAACACATTTAAGTGAATTATAAGCCTAAATACCATTTACAAAAGTGCTTTGGCCCTGGTCTATACTAGAGCTAGGTCGATGCAAGGCTGCTTATGTCGACCTAACTATGTAAGTGTCTACACTAAAATTTCGATGCCGCCGACATACTACACCAACTTAATAACTCCACCTCCAAGAGAGGGGTAGTGTCAATGTCGATGTAGTTAGGTTGATGCAGTGTCAACCTAGACACTGTATTACTTACATCGATTTTTGGTGACTTTCAAAAACTGTCCCACAATGCCCCACACTGACAGTTCAATCGGTGCAAGTGCTCTTGGTGAGGACACACAACACCAACACAAGGAGCAAAGCGTAGACATGCACAAGCAATGTAATTACTGTGGTAGCTGCATGCCAGTGTAGGTCAAGTCAACTTAATTTTGTAGTGTAGACGTGCCCTTAATAGGAACTCAGGAGCCTAAATCCTGTATACTTTCAATGGGACTTAGACTCCTAAGTCACTTATGAAGATGGGACATAGGCCCTAAGAATTTTCAAAGATCTTTAGGTGCCTAGAGATGCAGACAGGAACCTAGTGAGTTTTTTTTCAAAAGCACCTAGCTGGGAGAAATCCCATTAAGTGCTTATATTCATTTTTTAGGTACCTAAATGCCTCTAAAAAACTGGCCATAAGTCAGTCAATTGCTTTGGAAATGTTGCCCTTTATCCCTATCTCATGCTGCTTTGAAAAGAACGGAAATAAAAATGTCGAAGAAGGAAAATTGGTGCAAGTTAAACTCCAATGTACACAAGTTAAATGCCCTGGAGTTTGTTGGTTTAATGTTGTTGTTGTTGTTGTTTATTTGTATTACGGTAATGCTTTTAAACTCCAGTCAAAACTAAAACTGCACTGTCCTAACACACTCTAAGAGAATTCCCCTGTCCTAAAGCAGTGGTTTTCAACCAGGGCATGCGTACCCCTAAGTGTACTCAAAGGGGATACAACTCATCTAGAAATTTGCCTAGTTTTACAACAGGCTACATAAAAAGCACTAGCAAAGTCACTACAAACTAAAATTCCATGCAATTTTAAGCAGTTGTTTATACTGCTCTATATACTATACACTGAAATGTAAGTAGAATAGTTATATTCTAATTGCTTTATTTTATAATTATATAGTAAAAATGAGAAAGTGAGCAATTTTTCAGTAATAGTGGGCTCTGACACTTCTGTATTTTTATGTCTGCTTTGTAAGCAAGTAGTTTTTCAGTGAGGTATAACTTGAGGGTACGCAAGACAAATCAGATTCCTGAAAGGGATACAGTAGTCTGGAAAGGTTGAGTGCCACTGTCCTAAAGGGCTTACAGTTTAAATGGACAAGACGGACAAAGAGTTGGACAACGGCAGTATTATTGTCCCCATGTTACAGATGGGGAAATAAGCATGGCAAGACTAAGGACTTCCCTACGGTGATGTAAGGAGTCTGTCATGGACGTGGGGATGGAAGCCAGAACTTCTGACCAGTGCCTTAACCACATGTCTATCCTCTCTCTCCTACTGCTAAATGGTGTATGGGGAAAGCATGGCTATAGCCCAACCAGACACGCCCTGATGCAGCGTTCTTCCTACAGTGCTAGTTCAGCCAGACCCTTTCATTCGGGGAGCAACGATGCTTTAAGTTACACTGTGTAAAACTGTCAAGTATCAGAGGGGTAGCCGTGTTAGTCTGGTTCTGTAGAAGCAGCAAAGAATCCTGTGGCACTAGACTAAGAACAGTTTTTTGCATGCATGAGCTTGAATTGAATACCCACTTCTATCAGTGTAAAACTGAAGAGCATGAGAGAAGAATTTGGTCCAATGTGTGCAAGAGGTCAAAGGATGGCTGCATTTGGAACACAAGCACTGGGGAGGGAAGCAGTTCCCTGGGTGCCCTTCCAGCTGAAACAAGCAGAATCATCATAATTTGTTCCTAAGTGTAAAAATAAGATAAAAGGATGGGAAAATACTATTTTATAAGGAAAATGTAGGCAATTTATCTTTTTTCTCTTAATTTTTTTCCTTTGCAGGTGTGATTCCCTCCACCCCCAGGAGATGAAAATCAAATCTTCAAGTGATTTGCAAAGCTCTAACTCCATTTCATCGATGGGAACATTCGTATTCCATTCATTCAGGCATTTAAAAAGACATTGACAAAATTATACAGTCCATTATAAAACCAGACGGCAGGTGTCTATTTCATTTCACTTTCATGGACGTTGCAATGAAAATGTCAAGTTACAAATGAACAGAATCCATTTGCTGTGAGCACATTTCAGATACCCTGAAACAATAGGTTGTTTGAAACCTGAAAGCGTTTTGCTACTGATACCCTTACTTCAGAAGAAAAACACATTGTTACTTCAGGGTCACCATGTATTTCACACTCCCCACTCTCCCCTACCTCACACACATCGACTCCCACCTGTATAAAGATTATAAACAGTGAAGGGCCCATCACTTTAGTATACAGGGAGTGTATAGGGTTAAAAGCCTGTGTTGTGCTCTGGGGACAGTCCATTTACCTTTCCCCATCTCCCACTTTAATAGTGGGCTGGTACCTTCAAGAGCCCTACTTCCTCTTTCTTCTTTATGACTCCTTTGGGGAATGCTTTAGCTTGGAGATGGGACTTACAGTGGTGTGGTTCCAGAACCTACTCCCAGCATAGAGAGGTCTCTGCATCCCTCACTCTTACATTTGTATCTGGGCTCTGTGAAACTTAAGACTATATCCTGGCCTCCATTGGCCCTGCTTTACACTGGACTGCTGCACTTTGCAACTAGTTGGGAGTTTTCACAGGGTACAGTTTCATTCCTAGATAGACAATGGTGCAGTAATTGCATGTGCAGGTCACAATGCAGATCTGCCTTCCGTAAGACAGGCTGAAGTCTTTTGCCCAACTGCAAATGGGAGGGGACCATTTTTGCAGTTGTGGCTATTTAAGCATCCAAACTCATGGAGTAGCCCAACAGGACCTCTTACTTGCCAGCTCTTCTCTTGTTCTGGGAAGGGAATAGGAACCTTTACCCTGTCCAGATTCACCTTACTCCTCTTTGTAAGCTTAGCTAGCAACTGTGGCCAATGAGATGGGGAATGGAGGAAGATGGAGCGCTTCCTGCTCTCCCCACCTGCCCATCCTAGCCCATTTGTTTGCAATGGGCAATATCAGGTAAGTAGCCCATGGCCTCCCCACATGGCTGGAGTCACAATGTGGGCAAGGCTGAGCACGGTAGTGAAGTCGGGGTGGGCCTATTACCCCGCCCAACTGAGGCAGGGCCATGACAATCTAGCCCTATCTGAAAACATCCTATGGAAGAATCTCAGCAGTGACACTGGTAATTAAATACCACCCATGCACTGCTGGGTCAGCTGAATTCAGTTTAAAAAGTTTCTGCTGATTTCTGCAACATCATCTATTTTTCATTCAACTTATTTGAAAATCAAGTGGAAATGTGTCTGGATGTATTATGCAAAATGTCGTCATTCTCTGAAAGAAGGAATGGGATAGAGTTGTCCAGACTGCAACATACAATTAAGTTAAAGCTTCACAAATCATTTGAAAATTACCTTTTCTTCCCTTGAAAGTCTGCAGTAGAAAATCTTGGTTTTAAGTTGGATACCACATGGTTGGCACTCTACATTCAGTATTATTGCATAGAGATACCTTTTTACATGTAAGTTAATTTTAGTGCTTTTCGCAATCCATGGCCCTTGAAACTACCCACACGGGTGTAGCAGAAGCACTGGCCCTGCAAACCTACTCATCCTACCCTGCCAATGTGGCAGATATTGACTTGAGGAGGATTGGGAATCAAGAGGTCAGGTTCAGTCCATGCCCACTCAAACTCTGGCTTTGCTGCTGAATTCCCAGGAATAGTGCCCAGCTGCAACAGGGGTTTTTGTGATGTGGATTCCTTCCAGTTTCAGAATCTACTGAGACCACAAGTCATTTTGCATAGGATGCTGTGCTGAATAAGCATAAAAAAATAATGACTTCTGGCCACTTTCGACCTGGTTTTTACCTAAATCTTGATCCAAAGAACAGTTTTCAGACTATATTACTTTTCCCCATACCTACTGCAGGAGGATGTTCCCCCTCTAAGAAGGATCCAGGGTCCAGCTCTTGGCTATAGAAGTTTGTTAGTATGGCTCCAGTGGAGCTGCATTGACAGGGAACAAAAGGCGGCCGCAGAGACCAGACCTGACACAGAATCATAGTGCTGCTGTATGGATACCACTGGGCTCCTGTAGATCTTCATTGATCCCTGGGTCTGGACCTAGCTGTTCTGGAGAGGGGAAGCTAATCCTGCCCTTTCTTCCCACCCTTACCAGAGCATTTTGAGATGACATTTCATGAGGGGAAGTTCTTAAGGAGATTTCCTACCTCTCAATTCCCTTCCCATAAATTTTCCCTTTGGAAGGACTGATCTGGCCCTGAGATTAAGATCTAGTCTCCCAAATGGAAAGTAATATATTGATGAGTAGAAGATATAACTTAAAGCCTATGGGAAATATAACATATGCACTGTGGCCAGGAAGCCTTTATAGGAAAGCATGAGAAGAGAATATGCACACAGTTTAAAATGTTACCGGGAGTTAAAGTAGGCTGAAACGCACCACAACACAGCTGCACCTCCTACTGAGAATGAATGGGTAGCACTCCACACACTGATTGAGCCTTAGGGAGGACAATATTTGCATTGCAAACATCACCACTTCATGATGCCAGAGGCAAACACCTTGACATTGTAACACAAACTTCACAGCACCCAAAATCTGTACAAAACCCTATCACATTAGCAGTGCAGATGTTTATTATAATTATTTTTAGGCTGTAAGGTCTTTGGGGTGGAATTGTCATTTGTTATGTATCTGTACAGTGTCTTGCGCAATAGGGCCCAACCTTGCTGTGGCCTGTAGGTGCCACTCCAATATAAAGGTTAAATAATATAATTCCTTTTGCATGAGGTCAAATATACTTACAAAGGTCACATATGTTGGAATTACTAATAATACTTGAAATGATTAATATGAATATGGGAAACCAAACACTAATTTAACTATAAACTCCTTAATTAAATCCAGAGGACAAATGGTAATGATACAATTGTTTTAAACTTGCCCCAAAATAAGAAGTTTACTGCATCCAAACAGTAACAAAACATTTAAAAGCATTTGATCAAGATACTTACAAATGGACTAAACAGAGGGGCACTTAGACCCATACTGGTTGGCTCCAATGTGGTCAGGCAGGTATTGGCAATGAACTCTTTAAGAGTTTACTTGTTTATCCCCTTTAACAAACAAGTGCCGTACACTGTGAAGTACTGACTGGAGCTAAAAACCAATTAGAGATTGTTCACCCTTATTTCCAGTCTTAATCCAGACAAAATGTAAACTCTCCTTCCTTCCCAAGGCCTTTCCTTATCTCCTTCTTCCTCCCAACAGTTTTCCCATTGCATCTACGTTCACACAGGCTTTAACGCTGGTGTGAATGTTGGGGAAGGGCCATGCTGGATCATTTTAAATCAGATTCTCTTTGTTCTATTTAAAACCATTTTCAGTCACCCCTATCAGTCACAGGCCTTTTTAGAAACTTTCCCTTATCACATTAGTTATTCTTTGAACCAGACAGCCTCCCTACTTTATTCCTTCCGGATTTATAACTTATTACTGTCAAGGCCTTCTACTTGCTAGTCAGGGCCTTTCTTTACAAAACATACATTTTCTTAACCAAATCTAAACTAACTCTAATTCTTTAATTTCATATTTATCCCACAACATAGGAAGCTGTCAGCAGACTAGTATGTAACTGATTTGTTATGTTTTAAAATGGCTATCATGAATTCTTGAATACTCTACAAAAATGGCCAGAGAAATATAAACAATCACCCTTCACCTACGATCCAATTCTTCCACTTGTTACCCACTGAAATTGCTAATGAATTAAATTCTTACTCATTGGGAGCAGAGCTGTGGCACTAACCAATTTTTTGGTTCAGTGGCCTAACAGAAAGAATCCCAAAATGAATTTTTTTTTCTAATTTTTCACCAAACTAAAATAACATTTTTTTCTTTTTTTTCAATACAATTGAGGTAAAATTCAAAACAAAAAGTGGTTTTGAATTGAAAAGTTGTAACAGTCATTCAAAAAAAGTTGAAATGAAACAACTTCTTTAGATTTTGCTGTTGGGTTTTTTTCAACTGGAAACAATTCAGTGAATTTGACAGGAGCCTGCAATATGTTTTATTTGACACAAATCTTCATTTTTTGGATACTAAAAAAGAATTAAAAGATGTCAGCATTAAAAGGAAATGTGATATCTCCAGATGTTTTCTAAAAAAGCAAAATGAAGTTATTTCAGGGTCTTATTGAAGCATTTCACAAAATCAGTTGGTTTACAGGAGCAGAGATAAGAGAAAGTGAATTTTACATTAACCAGTTTTCAAAATTATACTAAGGAGGTAGGTTAGAACATAAATGGTGTTTTTATTTTTTAATGCATGATGAAAACTGCAAGCTCTGTAGAGGTTAAGAAAATTGAAAGAAGAAATTATTGTGTCAGTCAGAGATATTAAAGTATTTATCAGGCTGAGAGGGATCATAAAATTTCTCGTAATGGATATTTTGCTACAGAAATTTAAAAAAAAGATGGAATATATTAACAGCCAAGTAGGTAGAGTAGCATTAGCTGTAATCAACTGCCCCAACTTTTCAGAGGCACTTGCTATACAACTATGATTTAAATAAGAATTGATGGTGCTGTGTTGCCAAAGACTTCCATGTGGTATTTTATGGTCCCGTTACTAAAATCAGGTAGCAGTCTGCTTAATCCTTGACTGCCTCATCCAATGAATAATCTCATTGATTTTGACTGAACTGAATTCCTTCAGTGACTTCACTGGGATTACACATAAGTAAAGCAAGTGGGATTTGTCACCTAAATCTCTAAGGCCCCGATCCTGCTTTGCATGAGTGGACACCTGCAATTCTGGTGTCCCCAGGAAGTCAGTGGGACTCCATGCCGGACAAGGATCTGTTTATGTGGACATCATTGTGGGATTGGAGCGTCAGTCATTGTATTGGATCTATGAATGAAACTCACTCCAGTCCAGAAGGCCAGCCCAAAGCCTAAGTAGCATTTATCCCACTCAGAATTGGAGGCCCTGAAGGGGACTTATAGGGAGTCTAGTGTCTGTGATGGCTTTTGTGTGGAAATAGGACAGGAGAAGAAATGTATCCTATATAAAAAGAAGTAATTCACAAATAATTGAATATTTAACTCTTCATAAGTATATACACAACAAATGAATATAATGTGTTTATACAAAATAATGAATACTAGAATAAGGCTATTTTCTGCCTCAAGAGCCTTTCTGGGCCTGGGATAAAAGGATAATTCATCCGGGGTTTATTTTCAAAATATTGATTTTTGGACATTTCATATAACATATATTGTTTCTCTCCATGTCACTCTTGTACAAATGTTCAATCAATATAAATGATTCAAAAAAAGGTTTGTTTGACTTTGGATCAGCATAATTCTGAAATTTTTAACCGATTAGAAGCCCGGAGAGTTTCTACAGCTTCTGAGGTAAAACAATACGGTCTCTTCTGGCAATGCTTGCGGTTCAATCCTGTCCCCACTGAAGTCAAAATTTTGCTAAGCTTACTTGGAACAGAAGCAGGTCTTTTGTCATACTCTTCCTGAGGCTCTTGTGCTGTTGTACATTGTGAACCTGGCATGACAAATGCAGTATTTGTACATAAGAAGTATGATCTTGTTCTAAAGGTACTAGATCAGGACCCAGGGAATCTGAATTCAGTTCCTAGCTATGCCAGAGACTCCCTGTGTGACCTTGGAAAATCAGTTAGGCCCCATTTCAGCACAGGACTTACGCAATCATACTTAAGCTTTATGCTTAAAGTTAAGCATGTGCTACAATAGAGCTAATAATAGGGCCTTGGTCTCTCAGTGCCTCAGCTCCTCACTTGTAAAATGGGGAATATAATCAATCCTTTCTCCCACTCCCTTGTCTGGTTCGATTTTCAAACCCTTTATGATGGAGATTGGTTTTTGATATGCGTATGCATGATATCTAGCAGAATGACTTGCTGGTACTAGCTTGGGTTTCTAGGTGCTCCTGCACTATAAAAAAAGAATTATTATATCGGTGTGTGTTGGCCAAACTAGACATAGAGAACACAAATCAAAGCTGAATTAAAGACAGGGTGCTGCTGAAACAGAATTCAGGAGGGAGAAAAAAAATCTTTTCCACTCTTGTCTAGATCCAGTAGAGATGGATCCATCTGGAAGATAGCAAACCAAATACATTATATGAAGAGTGAACTGCTTTTTAAAAAAAAAATAGAATTAAATTCAATTAACTATAAAACAGATGAGATCAGAGATAACTTACATTTGGAAGATAGGTTTCAGTGGTAGCTGTGTTAGTGCCTGTAGGAAATTCTTACTTTGCAGGGATGGGAAAGAAAACAATCAAAGCTTCTGGGGGCAAATTTATCCATTGTGGAACTCTACTGATATCTGTGGAGTAACACAGGAATAATCTGGCCTTCGGTCTGCCAACAGAATATATGTACTTTCCTATGTTAGAGGAGAGCAAGGCACAGTGTGTAGCATCTGTAGCTTTGTGATTTACAGGAATGAGGCAAGAGTCCCTATAACAAACCATTCTCGTTTCTCTGACATGAAATTTTATACATTTTGTTGAAATAAGAAACGTTTAAATTGGGGATATTTGCACTGGTGTTGCTACATCTGTTCAAACCCCTAGAGTAGGTGTGTTACAATAGAGCTAAAAAGGACATGCCAGTGCAAGTCATTTTTTA
The DNA here is from genome assembly GCF_016161935.1 of Mauremys reevesii. NCBI lineage: Eukaryota > Metazoa > Chordata > Testudines > Geoemydidae > Mauremys > Mauremys reevesii. The sequence goes on from NC_052628.1 coordinate 112,106,655, forward strand.
ACACGGGTGAAGGGCATTTATCTACACTAAGGGTTGATATCAAGGCAACATCAGTGTGGCTACGTAAGTGGAAAAGACCCTCAATTGAAACAAGCCCCAGGTTCCTGTCACCCTGTATTCAGTGTTCTCAAGGTCAGCTGAAAGCAACAGACTCCAGCTCCTCTGTATAGAAGAGTCTGAAATACTATTCAGATCTTCTCGGTAATTCTGTAACAAAGACAGTATGGAATCATTTGTTAAATAAATATTAAGGGTGAGATTTTCAAAAGAACCTAAGGGATTTAGGCTTCAAAACCCACCTAAAATTCAACTGGATTCAAGCACCTAACTTCCTTAGGTAACATTGATAATCCTAGCCTAAACGTATATTTTCTCTTATTCAACTAGAGCTGGGTGAATTTGTCTAATTTCACACCCCAGCCTCCATAGCATATGCACAATGAAGCACCCAAAAACTCAACAATCCATTTTGATGTAAAAATCAACAGGTGCTGTTTTAGAAAAAACAGCTAGAGGAGGAGGTATTGCTCTCAAGTTACACGTATTTCTGTGGTCTGTTCCTGTCTGTGACGTTTACTAGCTTTAATATTGCCTGGCGCTTCACAACATTTCTTTGGTAGGTAAAAATCATTTCATACATACTTCTTAAATGGGGAAAGCAAGGCTCAGAGCAGTTCAGTTAGACGAGAGTGAAAATATCCAGCACATCAGGGTCAGACGCAGTGTCAGCAAATACGCAGTGAATATTTCATTTTAAAGCTGCCCAAGAGGGTTTCAAATTGCTGTGCCACAACACATGCAAATGCAGTTACTTTTGGTGCAAGCATAGATCACTGTTTCTTGGGGCAGTGTAGATCTGCAGGTAGGGTGACCAGATGTCCCGATTTTATAGGGACAATCCCGATTTTTGGGTCTTTTTTCTTATATAAGCACTTATTACCCCTCACCCCCGTCCTGATTTTTCACACTTGCTGTCTGGTCACCCTATCTGCAGGTGGTAAACAGAAAATGTGACATACTGGTGGTAAGCATGTTGCCATATGATGTATCCTGTACGCACTGTGATATGTGCCCTTCAGTGTTCAGGTTTACATTACTGATTGTGGGGCAATGGTCTGACACATGTTTGACCCTGGCTGAGTATGTAGGCTGCCGAGATGGATATGATCTCTGTTCCCTTTGTTGTGCTCCCTGACCCTGTGTATAACTATAAATGACATTTCCTAAATCACTGTCACGTAGACGAGATGAGAAAACAGAGAAATGTTTCACATTTTTTTAAAATTTCATTTCTATTTTGGATCAAAAATTTCAACCTAGTGTTCACATCGGTGGGTGAAATTCACCCTTGTGCTTCTGTCCCAAGCCCCAGTTTGACCCTCTTTTGAAGGCTTTCATGACATTTACAAGGTGCAAAGGCCTCCTGCTGGCCCCTTTGAACTAGGTGGTATTTTACCCAATATAAAACAGAACACTGTCTCAGAGTTTCCAGGCAGGCACAGGTATAGTAGGAAAACTATTTGGCATTATATATAGCAGTTACATCGCATAGCAGAAGTTTCTATACCTGATTCCATTTTCACATAAGCCAGTTTACAGCTCTAACTCCACTGACTTAAAAGCTCAGTGTCTGATGCTCTCCTTCCTTTAGGCTGATGGTAATACCCTAGAATTTGAAATTCCTGCATGTACTTCAGAATCTGATAGTACTGAAGTCAGCAGTTTTGTCTGATCAGCCACTGCCAGCTGAAACACAAATATCACCTAGCTAGGAAGATCTTAGGCCCTGAGAGGCAAAGCCAAATGACTGCATGTTTGCAGTTTTGTTATTGGAATGGGAGGCTGGGACAATAAGTGAAGGTTCCCTGTAAATAGAAAGAATGTCTGGACAACAGTCTTGGTTTTAGGTGCATCTAATGCAGGGGTGGCCAACTTGTGGCTCCGGAGCCATATGCGGTTCTTCAGAAGTTAATATGCAGCTCCTTGTATAGGCACCGACTCTGGGGCTGGAGCTACAGGAGCCAACTTTCCAGTGTGCTGGGGGGTGCCCACTGCTCAACCTCTGGCTCTGCCATAGGCCCTGCCCCCACTCTGCCCCCTCCCGAGCCTGCCATGTCCTCGCTCCTCCACCTCCCCCCCACCCCCCAGAGCCTCCTGCATGCCACAAAACAGCTGATCAGGAGGTGCAGGGAGGGAGGGGGAGATGCTGATCAGTGGGGCTGCTGGTGGGTGGGAGGTGCTGGGAGGAGGTGGGGAGCTGATGGGGAGCTTCTGAAATATTACTGTGGCTCTTTGACAATGTACATTGGTAAATTCTGGCTCCTTCTTAGGCTCAGGTTGGCCACCCCTGCTCTAATGTGTCAGTTTTATTGTTGTCATGACTAGAAATGGTTTGATGATAAGAAGAATAATGAATTGTTATTGGCTGTTGCTAGGGAAATTGTTAGCCAATAGGCTAGATAGTAAGAGGCTATTATGAGTTATGTGCTTTGTTTGGAGAAAAATTATAAAAAGTTTAGATAGAAAGCATGCTTTGGGGCTGTCCAAGGAAGCTTTCCTCTGGGCATGGATTTGACACCTAAGTTCCCCAGCAGTTAGATAGAAGGCAGGGCCCTCCCCCTCGAGAAGCCTGGCTGCTGATTCCTCTAAACCACTTCAGACTTTTTAGGTAACTATAAATGTTTGGAATGCTCTGAACCTACTGCTACAGCATATGTGTGGGTGTGCTTGAGACCTAATAAAAAGTAGTTTTCGGTAAAAGCACTTTTGTGTGTGCCAATTATATATTAGACGGATGAGCTGTGCCCCATTGATTTATTCCTTTCACTGCCTGGAAAGAAACAATGAAGTTACCACTTCTTTGGGTTCTGAAAACCCTAGGTAACAATGGAACAGAGCAAACCCTTGTAAGCAAATAAACAGGGTTGTGAAAGATGGAGTAACAGTTCCCCAACACAAGCAACGCTGCTCAGTGGGAATAAATAGAGTGCTCCCTTGCAGTTGCAACATGGGGTCAAAGCACTGTAGGTCAGGACAGAGTGTGCAAAATCTGAAGGATCAACGACCCTCCACAGCATGGTCCTCTGGGTTCCTAATTGGAAAACAGCGTGAGAGTTAATGCTGCTCCAAACTACATTAACTCCTCTTCTACATGTGCTAACTCCCTCCAGAAGAGATCGGGTGTAGGTACGAGAGGTCACCCAAGGGTAGCATGGATTTTAAAGCCAAGAAAGAATTACCTAGAGGAAAACTCCCTGTACAGATATCTCTTGATCCACAAGGACAGACCCTAGTTCACCTCGAGTTCCACAGGGTTTCTAGGCTGAAATGTCTGTGCCCTCCAAGTTTGATTGTATTGCCATTTTGGAGAGGAAGCAGAGGAAAATTTGTGAAAAGAACTTAGTGGAGTTCCTAGTTACATCAGGAGAATAAGCACCGGGGAGGGAGAAGAGCTATTTGAGCTAAAGGACAATGTTGGCATAAGAACAAATGGGTATAAACTGACTATGAATAAATCTAGTCTGGAAATTAGAAGACCGTTTCTAAGCATCAGAGGGGGAAGGTTCTAGAACAACCTCCCTAAGGTATAGTGGAGGCACAACCTAGCTAGTTTTAAGATGGACCTTGTAGCCTGATCTATAGATTATGTATTAATTATATTGATTACGTAAGAACTCCCAGTTATCACTTTGAGGGGAAAGGTTCTTGTCCCAAGATCAGGACCAGTATTATTAAAATTACTAGATAGTTGGGAACACCGATGTGCATGGTTACAACACTCACACTATAGGAACTCTTCTCTATTTACAATAATTTATTAACACATTTAGCAAAGTCACTAACACTCCCATCAATAAGGTAAATAGAAATAATACAGAAAGTACATCTAAACATCCATACTCACATCATCCCTTGCAGAACAACCTGAAATGTTACCCATTATCTTCCTCATCACCATCAACTTCCTCCTCCTCATCAGTGGCCATCATTCTGGCACCTCCCAAGGGTTACATCCCTCTCTCCTACTGCGCATGGGCTGGGATGTAACTTTTATAATGTGTTACACTGATGCTACTATGTCAAATGCATATTCAGTAGGGGTTCCTCCCCTCTTCCTTATTTGTACTTCCTTATTTGTATTAATGTTGAGGTGCCCTTCTCCTATAAATTAGTATATCAGTGATCTCAACTTATTATCATATATGTCAGTTCATTGTCGTCACACTTTTGTGGTTGGATGTTCTTTCCAAAACTTTTCAAAAGCTGGAGTTAGTTCATGTTTCTGTGGTTGGCTGATGTCATTATGGGCAAAATTCCCCATTACATGCTACTTCCAGTTCCCCAAAACTTAGCAGTTACCATTGGACCATTTATGTGCGCCAAAGTTCATAGGCCTCAAGCCTCAGGCTAACTGCTGAAGCCAATGTCTGATATTATTCAGGTTGTAGGTTCCTTGCATTGTTGCTGAATATAATAAAGGCAGAATATAACGAAGGCAAGCTAGCCCTATGGACTACAAGCTCGATAAATATATGAATGGGATGATATGATGGGATTGCCTGAGATAGCAGGGGACTGGGTTCAATGACCCAGGAAGTCCCTTCCAGTCCAATGTCCTACATTCCTAGTTATTTTATATCTATCTTGCAGTAGCTCCCAGAGGTCCCAATCAGGAATCAGAGCCCCATTATGTTAAACAGTGTACACACATATAACAAAAAGACAGCTCAGGCCTCAAAGAGTTTGTGATCTAATTAATTTGAGTGGTTTTGTTCCTCTCCTGTGGGCTTTTATCACCCTTAGAAAAGTAGAGTTACCAAAAAATGAACGTGGTATTTCAGAAACAAAAAGGAAAAAGTAACAAACAAATTCAGTACCACTCCCCAGAGTGTAATTCTGCCCCAAGACATCAAGACATTGTCACACTGTGTTAATACATTTAATATGCAGTACAAGTATTTGATAGATATTTAGTGTTGGCAGTTGATTTTTTTGCATGGAAAACATCAGGGTGTTTGAGTTAAATCCTCAAAGCCTTTTCCTTGTCAGAGAAGCCCATTGTGTCTATCACAGACTTGCCAAAGCAGATGACATGTTATTTAGGCCAAGAGTGCCTCCAAGCAGTGCAAAATGCCAAAAGCATTGGTGTCAGTTAATCTAAATAGTTTTCTGGTTGATGAACGTCAAGATGTCAAGGGTCAATTTATATTAGTGATCAAAAGGACTGACTGGGTTTTTTTTTATTCTTCTAATATACAGAATATCAATATTGTTTGGTCATCACTGGGAAGATCAAGTGCTTCCAACTTCTCAGGGAGCTAGCTGATTGATACTTTTAAATCCTGTAAAGAATGAAATATTTGCTCCAGCACAGCCAGTGCAGCAGAGACAAGACAGCACTTCAACATCTTGTTCTATGCCTCAGGGGACCCAGTTACATGGGTCTGGAGAGGGAAGGGCTTGAGATGTGGGAACATATTACAGCAAATGAGAAATTCAGCCTTTGGGGAGAAGAGCATTGTTAGCATGGTGTGGTTGTGCCCTTTTTATTGGGAAGCCCATGGGATAGAGGAGAAGACTGATATTTAGCTACCTTCGGATTACAAAGGAACACAAAAAAAGATGTGGGGTAGGCAACAGAGCATGACAGCAAGTGTTGGAAATGCTCGTCAGCCAAACAAAACCAGCATAGATATGGAGCAGGAAGCAATAGCCAGGATATGGTACAGGCCATAAAAGAGTGTGATATTTGCATTAAAAGAACATACTTATGCAGCATCCTGATTAGCACTAGCTGAATTTATAAGGCTAAATGCAGTCCTATTCTCAAAAATGTTATATAAAATGTAACATCTATATTCAGCAATGCTAATGAACATTCAGAGATATCCAGTATGTGACTAAGATCATCCTAAGAGACATTGTTGCCCTGCAGGAATGTAACATTCTCTTGCCCACCTCCCTTCCAGTTACCCGTATCTCCCCATTCTTCTCCTCCAGATACCCCAGTAAGTTCCCTACTGGTGTTGTTTCCTTCCCAAGATGGGTGTTTTACTTCTCTTCAGCTATTTGAAAACCCAACAACAGAACCTTTAACATCAGCAGTGGTGTAAGAAGCAAAGGAGGTACTGTGGCAACAAACATGAAATCTTCAAAGGGTGTGTGAGGGACACAGAAGGCTCCACACTGCACACTGCTGAGCAGAAATAGATGCTCTATGAACAAATACTCCACAGGTGGAGAACAGACAACAGAGACTGGCCTACTGGGGCCTAATCCAAAGCCTATTGGAGTGAATGGCTAAACTCCCAATGACCTGAGTGTTCTTTAGACGACTATGCTGGCATCCCCTGAGATATGGCACTGCTTAGCCTATGCCTGAGGTCTCCCCTGTATATGCCTTACTAAAATTTCTACAGAATCCTCCCTAATATCTTTTTAACTAAATGACAAATGATGAATTAAACCATTGATTCACCTCAAAATGTGTGAGGATACACAGCTACCTCCCAGTCCATGCATATTTTGAAATGATTTCACTTCCCAGGCATTGGTAATGTGGTTTAGCCTAGTGTGGTGGGGTTTACAAACCACACACTAAGGCAGAGGCAAGAGAAGAGTTGGAGAGATACTGGGCCCAGAAAGCTCCAGCTCTCAGGCACTTCTGAGCATGCTCCTGAGCAAAGGACGAGCATAAAAAGAGCTCCAGCAGCCCAGGGAGGTCAGAAGCCATTTTCTGGAGAAGCACTATCCTGCAACAGTAGGAGAAGAAACCCTTAATGAGGACGGCTTCCCCCACACCCTTTTAGACGTTACCGATGAGGTAGGGAGAACCGCACACAGGGTCACCAAACTGAACCCAGGCCTTCCCACACTATATCACATTCTCAGGGCCCTGAGCCAGGACCTAGTGGAGCGGGAAGGCCATACCCACCTCAGACTCCCCAATGCCTTGCCCTAGAATGGGAAGGTCACGGAGTTAATGGTAAAGAAGCCAGCCTAATTGAATGCCATCCAAGAGGTTTAGGACACATTGCACTGAAAGAGACTGGAGTTGTAGGCCCTGACCACTAGACCTGCTGACTGAACAAATGCCCCTGCTACACAAAGTTTTACGAAAGATCCACTCCACTTATGCCTCCTAAACTGTTCATTACGAACATGCCAACCTACCCTTGTTGCATCACCTCATAGTCCCTTGTTGTTTTCCCTCTTTTCATGAGCCTTATAGTGGAAAGGGGAGATAAAGGAAAGGACTCCTTGCTTCACTCAACAGCTGTTGAATGAAAAATCAAAGGGATAAAATAGGAGTAAAAATGCAATCAACAAACACGTCTCTCCTTTCCTCTTTAAACCAGATAGCAACAACAGATATTAGCAACTGTCCATGGAACCTGAGGTATTCTAAATGACAGCTACTCTCCCCACACCCATCACAGAGAAATTATTATTCTTTCATCTCTTCACCATTAAAACTGAGACTTTAAAACAAACCAAGCTGAACAACAAATCCAAACATGCCTTTGGCAACAGACAGATATTTAGGTTTTGTTGCTCATGGAGGTTTTTTAACTTCCCATGTCCCTGGTCACTGGTGGATGAACAGAATAAAATGACTAAGTAAATTATATTTGTGGAATAATATATTAATTAGTAAGAGCAGAAATGTCCCAATAGTCACCTTCTGCAGCGCTATCACTGAAACTCCTTTATGGGATTGTCTTTTTGTTTAACAAGTATGTGAAACTACTTAGATCAGGGACAGACACAGCAGAGATAGGATATGGTAGGTAAAGGATATCTATCTCTCAGCAATGGGCTAATGAGATGAAGGACTCACTCTGCATTAGCTCTGGGCTGGTTACACTGGTTGAGGATTAAATTCTGCAGTAGCTTCAGGGTAGGCTCCTGGTGCAAAAAGCATTTCAGGATCTTTATACTGTGTACTGAAGATTCTAAATTTAAAGATACAGGCCAAGATATTTTGTAACAGGCTCCTGTATCCATATTTAGCCAGCTAAATATGTGGCCTGATTTTAAGAGCACTGAGCAGTCAGCAGTTCCCATTGATTATCTTGGCCAGAGAAAACTAAACTTAGACCTATTTTTCAAAGCTGTTGTGTAGTAGTGTAAGCCTATTCCTTTTTTAGCTTGACTTCACTTGCGCTGGATTTCCAGTTTCTGAAGGATATCTGATTAATTCAAATAACCTCTTGATTTTTACCGTTTAACCGTGTTTTTCTTTCTCTTCCCTTTTTTGTTTAGATCGATGTGTGCCTTCTGCAAGTATTACAATGGACAAGATTTTCAAACAGTGGGTGCCTAAAGTTAGGAGTCTAAATAAGGATTTATTAGCCTAAATAAGAGTCCAGATTTTCAAACTACTACAATCCCAGCAGTTCCCACTGATATTCAATGGGACCAGCTGAGAGCTTAGCAGGTTTGAAACTCAGGCCATTTAGGTGCATAAATATGGATTTACAGGCTTCATTTCAGGCACCCATTTATGTAAATCTTGGCTTGGCCAGTTTGCTTACGTAGCCTCCAGACTGAGCCTAAAGATTTTAAATTCATTGATTGACGTTTCTGGAAATGGACCACATTTTCAAATGCTCTCCACTAAGAATTGGAACTAGATTTTCGAAAGAGCCCAACACCCACACCAGTCCTGGAAAATCCAGCCAGCCCCAATTGTGGGAGTTGAGCTCTTGTGAAAAATATGGCCTGATTTTCCCAATGTGTTTTTGTTTGTTTGTTTTTTAAAACTGCTGCTTCTAAAGTTTAGTGTCACTGGGCTAATTTTTGGTACAATCCCTCCCCTGAGAATGTTAGACTTCATTATATTGTGGTCACTGTTACTGTTACCTTAGTGGCTCAATCACAGCTATTACTTAGAATCATAGAATTCAAGATCAGAAGGGACCATTATGATCATCTATTACTTGACCAACTCCTGTATGTTAGTCAGGACTCAGGTGAGACTGGCCTCTTTCTTTTGTGCTCTAGTGCTAGCTAGTGTTAAACTGATTTTTGTCATTCCATACATTTCAGAAATGTCTATTATGTCAAGGTCTTTTTCCACTCCTAGGCTCTATGACAAGGACTTGGATCAGCCAAAGACGATTTCTGGGAAGGTCTATAATATAAGCATATTTTCTCTGTATCTTTAACTACCAGATACGAGAAAATACGCTTATATTACAGACCTCTGCAGAAGAGGTCTCTGGCTGACCCAAGTCCTTCTCAATACCTGTTGGCTTTCCACCATACACCAATTTAGATAATTCCCCCCAAACTCATCAGTTTTCAGTGCCATCCATATGGCTCCGCTTGGTTTTGGTGAAAACCATACCTTCTATCTATGCTCTCATTTCTCCAAGAAGTTCTCCAGTGCCTAATAAATTCAACCCCTCCTCTCTATGCCTCCTAAGGGCTATTCAAGGGTGAAGTAAGTAATTTTGCAGAGTTATTGCACTTGTGATAGGCCCCATTTACTATAGAATACTAGTTGTAAAATCTGGTATTTGGTATCATAAATGATAACAGCTTGACGAGTCTATAGCAACATTCTCAAATGAAGTGCAGGTTTGGAGAGCTAAATATCATCGACTTATTCCTGTCAATTTATTGCATGGGCTACAATGTAGAGAGAGAAAAAGACAGCTAATCCATGACTCTGCACCTTGTACAATCATTTACACCACTGCATGAGTGCAAAGTAGGTGAAAATCATTACTAAAGCAGAGCAGTAGTGATTTACATCCTCTGAGCAGGTGAGGATAACTGTACCATACACAAGGTAACAGAGAATCAGGACTAGAGGGAGGGATAGGGATACAGGAGAAAAAAGGCAGAACATCCCGTATAAGGTCCTAGGAGAAATGGTCTCCATTATATCTTTGTGACATTCTGGGGTGCAACCCAGACCAGTGTGGGGCTGTTTCGCCCCTGCCCTGCAACCTTAGGTGCCTCACAACAAATTGCCACAGTAGCTCCTACCTGAGGTGCTCACAAACAGCCGTCCAGGATGTAAGCCACACCCTGAGTGTCTGTATGTAACTGCAGCCTGCTAGACGCTTGGGTTACACTCTGGCTTTTCCGACCTTGGTTACTTCTGCAGGGTGACCCCAACACACTCCCAGTCCTGGATTTTCCTCCAAAAATGTATATTCTGTACTGTCCAGCCCTCCCCTGAACAGTCCAGAGATAAGATCCATTGTCCCTTTAAGAGCACAATACACAACAACTTGCCACTTGAAATGGAGTTACCCAGACAATTTAACTTAAACACACTGTATTAGTGTGTTTATTTAGAATAAAACATGTTTATTTATCTACAAAGAGATTTTAAGGGAGTACAAGTAATGAGTCATAAACATTATTAATGGTTACAAGAAAAATAAAAATAGAGTGCTCCCTACACCCTAACTTAAACTATAGTTGATTTAAAGTAAAGTCCTTACACATTCCTCTAACAGTATTACGAACCAAACTTTTCAGGTCAGGACCACTACCACCTCAAATCCAGCAGCTGTTTCTTTTGTTTTCTCAGGTACTGAGCGGAAGATGGACAGGAAGGGAGATACTGTGGGGTGTTTACTCCTCACTTTTATAGCTCAGTCCCCCTCATAAAGTTCTATCCAGCTGAGCAGGAGGCGGCATAGGGTCTAGTGAGGAAAGATGCTTCCTGATGGTTTATTTCACCTGTATATGCTGAGATGCAGATTTTCTTTGTTTCCTTTCTTTTCTCTCTCACTGTTGGAGGACTCTGTTTACTGCTTATATGCAGAGTGAGGTAACCACAGATCCCTTTAAGACCTGCTTGACCAGTTGTACCTAACTGGGGCTACATGAGTTTGAACAGGTCCCTTTAACACCATTCAGGGGGGATTTCATAACTTTACACACAGTGGTGCTACATAATTTCACCATGATAATACTGTGAGTTATTAGTTTTCAAATGATACAGCAAAAGGCATATTTTGTACAAAGATTATTACAGTAGTGTGTAGGGTGTGAATACAGGGGTGCATTCGGTCACAGCCTGATGCTAGCATTCAAATAAGAAGTGGAAAATATCTATTAGGTCATCTTGTCCATGGTAGTTGGGGTCTAGTAGATTTACTCAGAATGCTGATAGGCTTCGTAACAGTAATTCACAAATCCAAAGCCGTAAAGATGAGGACTCAATGATGTTTGACTTTTTCTATACTTGGCACATGGCAAAATAGTTTGTTTTGGGGGATATTTGTTTCATGATGAGTAGAGATAGATCCTTGAAAGTCCCACGTCTTTTAGATAAGGCCAACTGTACAGTCTCCCCCCACCGTGCGCACACACACAGTGGTAAGGAATTAATATTGTATTAAATCCTCGTGTGTGCTGCTTGTGCAAAGTGAGCTACCTGTCCCTGTCTGACACTCAACGTTTGTACTTAGGGGAGATAGTCTGCAGATTTTTTTCAGGGGGGAGGGAGCACCTCACTTTAGAAAGCAATTTTGCTGCCATTTATGTCACGCTTCTGGGATATTTCAGCAATAGCAGTTCAGATTGTCTTCACTGAATCTGAGGAATTATTTAGTACAAGTTCTGGGATTAGCGAGGGTTTGTTCAAGCTAATAGGAAGAAAGATTGGTGAGAGTATTTATCTGGACTCCCAGATGAACTCTGCCCAACCGTCCTCACAAATGCAATGTAGCTCCCAACAATTACATCATTGCCATCAAGGGCACAAGGAGGAAAGTAGCAATCATTACCTTAGGGAGCCTTTCATTCCTGTTTCACATTGTCATTTGAGGTCAGGGACATTATTACAGACATCATCTTCAGAGACTTTGTCAGAAATAAAGCAGCAGGGACATGAAACGTATCTATTTGATGTCATGGGAGAAATCAATAAAAAGGCAAAATATCACAGCTCTTCAAACATAGATTTATCATAGACCTATCCAGATTTATGAACGTTTCATGGCATCTTTGAAAAGCCCAGGGCACTTTTCCTTAATCCACAATATTGCTCAGTTGTGGTTCTATTATTGCTCTCTCCCAGAGAATGTGCACCATGTAGAAGCAGGACGGGGGGGGGGAATAAACTATTTAGAGGTTATATTTTGTGGGTGAAATGGTATCTTGACAGGCAGAGAAAATAAAAAGAACTTGAGACTGAGGACATTAAAATGGCTCTTTGGAGACACTTGATGTTGCTGAGGTGTCTAGTATTGAAATGACGGATTTCCTTATGATTGTGGCTGAAATTACCGTCAATAACCAGACTGTCAGTCAGAATGGAATGGCAGGGGCACGATTTTCCTCTCACCTACACTGGTTTAAATCAGGAGTAAGTCCTATGAAGTGTATGGGGCAGATTATCTCCTGTGCTAAAGCTCTGCTCAGTGCAAAAGGGGAGTGAGTTGGTTCTGGCCCTGCATCTCTTCTGGCCCCGTTGATGCTTTGCAGCTCTAATTTCCTCCAGTGGTTTAGGGTCCTTAGTGGACCCTGCAGCAATGGAGATTGTTGTAGTGAGAAAAGCCACACCTCCTTTCTGTTCCCAATCTACTCCCTATGCTGGGTGGAGTAGGGGAGGGCAGAAGTGTTGGGGCTAGATTGCAGAAGAGATGTACCAGCAAGGAATTCCCCACCAACAGGGGGATTCTCTGTTGAGCCTTTGTGGTCAGATTACAGTCTCTGCCCCACCTGTAACCCATCTTCAGAAACTGCCCCTGGGAGATGACACCAGTATTAGCCAGCGGAAAAGCAGAATCATGTGTGGATTCCCTTGCAGGACTAGGGCATTTTACAGCATTTGCTCTTCTCCATCCTGTATGGTTTTTGCAGTGATAGAAGCTCCCCTTTTCTCTATCCTTCTGCTAATGAGGGGTTTAATCACCTTAAATCTCACTGATGCGTAATTTTGATCCCAGCCTATTGCTCTGAGAAATTCTTGACTTTCACTGAAGTAGCAGTTTGTGGATAAAATGAGTTTTTCCCATTGCAGTCGATGTAACTTGTGGTAATCTATCATTGAGAAGAATCAGACTTGGATTTTCCCACCTCCCCCTCACCTCCTCTTTTCTAGCATAAAAAATGCATATATCAGCCTGGTATGACTTAAATCAGTGGCTCCCAGCTTTGCAAGGAACGGTGCCAGTTTATTAAACGACGACACTGGATGTAACACCCACTGCCTACCACATCCCATTCCCATTCAGGTGTGTATGTTCTGCCCCATGCTGGAGCTAACTTAGATTGATTTGAAGCCTAGCATTGGGGCAGCTCAAATTCCAGTGCAGGTTAAAGAGGCAGCAAGTAGTGGCAGTACAAAGAGCACAGGACAGGGAGTTATCATCCAAAATCCTGAAGTACCAATACAGTTGCCTTATAAACATGGGTCATATAGACACCTTTCCCCTGCACCACCCCCCTTAGAGACCTCTGACTTCTTATTGGGTTAATAAGTTATTTTGGTATAGGGGTAGCAGGCACCGGGGTTGGACTTGTGTGATAAACTACAATGTCTAGCACCTGAAATGAAGCTTATTGAGGTTGCAGGCACCACTGGTGATTGCTGAGATCTTAATTCAACTTGTGAGAACTGTCTGGAGCCAGACGACCTGAGAGCAGAAGGAAATAATAAGAAACTCCACTGTGCATTTAAAAGAGATGATGAAATAGACAAGTTCACATGACTAAAGAATCAGTGAAAGTTTCAGGACAAGCGGACCAATGGTCTGTGTAATCCAGCATCTCAAACACTTACAGAATGAAGTAACAGATGCTTGAGAGGAAGCTACAAGAAACCCAAAAGTGGATAGTAATTGAATAACCTGCCCATAGGGGAAATTTCTTACCCAACCTCATCAGTTAGCGATTGGCTTATGCCCTGAAACAAAAGGGCTCATTACCCTTTTACTATATTTGATATCTTATCTAATGTACCTGAGGATGTTTTCATTATCTATCTAACTGTGTAATCCTTTATGGAATCTTACAACTTTCTTGGTCTCAATCAATTCAAAAGAACCATGTCTATTTTTAGGAAGAAATTGGCTTTGTTCTTTCACCTATGAATGTAAGGTACGGTGATTCTTTTTCTCCTGAGTAGTGGCAGAGAAGGAAATATATGTTTTGAAAACACTTTCTTCAATAGTATCCAGGTTTACAGTGCAGAAGTATATATGCAGACTCATAACACTAGTGTTTCAAAAGATGTATTTGTCCCTGCACAGATTTTTGGTTAATTCACGTAGAAGCTGTTAAGAATTAATTTAACACAATTAAGGAGGGAAAACAAAAATGCTGATGCTGCCAGCACACAAATAGAATATGTAACATGAGATCACCTTGGCACAAAAAGTGGGTGTATGCTAATAAAATGTGTGGATGACACTAAGTTGGGAGGTATTGCCAATACAGAGCAGGGCCAGAATATCATACACGAAGATTTGGACAATCTTGAAAGCTGGAGTAACAGAAATGGGATGAAATTTAATAATGCAAAGTGAAAGAGACTAACAAGAATTTCTGGGGCCATATCAGTTGGAAGTGACAGAGGAGGAGAAAGACCTGGGTGTTTTGGCCAATCACAGGATGACTATGAGCCACCAGTGTGATGCAGCCGTGAAACAGGCTAATGCAGTCCTAGGATGCACCTCGTGAGGTATTTCAGTGGGGACAAGGAAGTGTTATTGCCATTATACAAGGCACTAGTGAGACCTCATCTGGAATATTGTGTACAATTCTGGTCTCTCATGTTTAAGAAAGATTAATTCAAACTGGAACAGGTGTAGAGAAGGGCTACTAGCATGATGAAAGGAATGGAAAACCTATTTTACAAGAGGAGGCTTAAGGAGTTTGGCTTGTTTAGCCTAACCAAACAGGATGAGGGGAGATATGATTGATCTCTACAAATACATCAGAGAAAAAACACCAGGAAAGAAGAGGAGTTATTTAAGTTAAAGGCCAATGTTGACACAAGAATAAATGGATACACATTGGCCAAAAATAAGTTTAGGTTTTAAATTAGATGAAGGTTTCTAACCATCAAAGGAGTGAAGTTCTGGAACAGCCTTTCAAGGGGAGTAATGGGAGCAAAATCCTTATTTGTGAGAAAACCGAGCTTGATAAATGTATGGAGGGAAAGGTATGATTGTCTGTGTTGCTAGTGTGCTGTTTCTGGAGCTCCAGAGATTGTTGATGCACCAGACCTCAATGTTAATCATAAAGAAATACCACAGGCTCCAAGGCAAAGGCTCTCCCAAGTTTATTGTCAACAAAGCAAGGACTTCATCCCCCACACAACAGGTTACAAGTACACTAACACATGTATGTCCATGACAAGGTATTAGCTCAGTCAACATAATGTTGTCCCCTAGGCCAATACAAAGCTAGCCATCCTACTACTCTCCTTTTATACGTTGATACAAACAAGTTACGTATTACATTCCAGATGTTATTAGTTCGCTACCTTGTACCGGATAGTTTGAACAAACCATCCTTATTCTTTATCCTGTCATTCCATCCTTATCTTACAAGGGGTCCTGTACCATCCTCTTAGGAATGTATTTACGTGGTTAGCTGTACCTAATGCGACTGTCCTAACAAGACCTACCCTGGTTCATATCTTACATTGGTTCATACTTTAAGCCATGTGCAGGGCTCCAGCCAGGCCTACAAATAGCTCCAAGAGCTGGAGATGGGAAACTAGAGGGGGGAGGGCTCTGAGGTACTACAGAGAATTCTTTCCCATGTGTCTGACTGCTGGGTCTTGCACCATTTTCTTAGATTGTCAGCTCTTTAGAGCAGGCATTGTCGTTATTTTCAGGTAGATTTTCCTCACGTAGTTCAGCCCATCCCTCTGCCCCTGGTCAGATCGAGACTCCGGCCACAAGAGGGGCTACTCGTTTGAGACTCCTCTCTGTCAGCAAGTGGGTAGGAAGGTGGCGGAAAGTTGAAGGAGTCTTCGCTTTGCTCTACTTACTGCAGCCAGAGTAGCTGGCCAGGCACACAGGGCTTAGCCACAAGAACAGGTGAAGTAACTTTTCCCCCAGGGAAAAAAGGGTGAAGCAGAGAGGTTGTCTGAGTCATAGTGCCTCCTAAGGCTACTCCTGGGATGGTGCAGCTGACATGCCACCTCTTGCTGAAGGCACAGCCTGAAGTCACAGTCTAACCTGTTATGTCTCATGCAGCACCAATCATGTTGCAAATGCTTAACAGACATCAGTAAAATGAATGAGTTAGATCAGGTCGTTATGAGCTAGCCAAGGCTACATGGCCATGCATTGCTGAGGAGTCACCATCTCCCTCCCAGCCACCCACTGCTCTGGAAGGGAAGGAACCTGCAACAGGTATACTTTATGATGTACCAATGTAGCTACACAATGAGGCGTATTGCCAGGGTGGAATAAGGGCTCCACCCACCCTTATCTACCTGTGTGAGAGGGAATGTAGTGGCTCTAGATAGCCAGCTAAACCCCATGTCACTGGAAGCAGTTTATGCCCCTTACTCCTTTGCTTTGGTGCAGAAGACATGACACAATCTGGCCCAATATTAGTAATCTTGCAATTGTTCTAATAATATTGCAAAACATTGGTTTAATCCAGTGGTTTTCAACCTGTGGTCCGCAGACCCTTGGGGGTCTGCAAACAATGTCTAAGATTTCCAAATGGGTCTGCACCTCCTTTTGAAATGTTTTAGGTTCCAGAAATGAATCAAAGTTTAATGAATGGTTTCATCAATGATCTGCTCTGTCAACATTTAAGGTAAAGCAAACTCAAATCATGTAATTCTACTTCTCGTGTCACATTATTTTCTGAATTTTTGTCTTTGTCTACGAAAACTAACTAAAGGTGAAGTAGAAGTCTTTCAGAATTTACGATAGTGACTACAGATAAAAATCCCATATGTGAGTAATGGCAGTCTCTGGCCATTTTAAACCTTTCACAAATCTTCCGTCTGTCTATCAAAGTGTGATGCTCCCCAGGGGTACCAGGATTGTGATGCAACTCACCAACATCTGCCTTTACCATGAGGAAGCTTCATGGATCAGCTCCCTACTACCACCAGCCTCTGGCAGCACAAGCAGTGTCTTCCAGGCCTCGAGAGGCCTTTCTCTCTCTGTACTAATAGTGACAGACACACACCAACCTTGCATTCCCTCCAGCATCCAGCCCCTTATCCACTGAACACTCACAGAATTGCTAGGCCAGCTGTTCCCACCAGAAGAGGACATACCAGACTGAAAGGTTTAGGGCAGGTCCAGCACTTTGCTTAACTTCTCAGCACTTAGAAATCTTTATAGTGAAAACAAAAATAAGTTTATCAAAGAAGAGAGATTCAAGTGATACTGAGTAGGAATATTGGAAACAAATGGTTACGTACACAACAAAACCATAGCGCACATTCTAGAGACTATACGTAACTAAAAAGTTATCATCTTGTCTAAACAAGCTTATCTCACCCAAATTTGTCTCCAGAGATTTTAACCAAGCCTGGTTGAGATCCCACTTTCTAAAAGAAATTTGCTGTTCATTTACTTCCTAGGTGAGGGATCCCAGAGCCTTCTTTGCCCCCAGAATACGGTAAAGCAAACGGCTGGAGTGCATCTCAATGTAGGGTTCTTCTCCCACATGCCCTGCTGGTTTTGTCTTCCTGTTAGTTTCTTTTGTATTCAGTTCAGACAGGTGATAGGACACCCATTGAAAACAATACTCAATTTACATGTAAACAGATAGATAGATAGATAAACATCTCTTGTCTGACAGAACCTGTTTTTCACCGATGCTAGTGACCAGTACCTAGACACAGACTTTAAGAACATAGTTTCAGTGTGTGTGTATATATTTGTAACTTTTTACATAGAGCTGTACGTACAATTCACAATGATAGTGGTGAGCAGAGTAACACAGGCTTTTATTTGAGACTTCACTCTTTGGTGAACTAAAATGTACATGCCAGAACTAAAGGATCCTTGTAACCCTGCTGCACTCCCTTGCAAGATGGCATTAAAAGGTTCTTGGGTCACAATATCTGTTTGGCATAATATTGTCATGGAGCAACGAAAGGGTTAATTTAGTTCTGCAGTGTAGCACCTGGCTTTGTTAAAAGATCATGCACCTCCAGCATTCCCTTTTGGCCAGACTGCCTAGGATTGAAAGGTGAAAGTTGTTTACTTAGGCCTGGTCTACACTGGGTGGGAGGGGTTCGATCTAAGGTACGCAACTTCAGCTACGCGAATAGCGTAGCAGAAGTCGAAGTACCTTAGTTCGAATTACTTACCCATCCTCACGGCGCGGGATCGACGTCCGCAGCTCCCCCGTCGACTCCGCCACCGCCGTTCGCGGTGGTGGAGTTCCGGAGTCGACGGGAGCACGTTCGGAGTTCAATATATCGCGTCTAGATGAGACGCGATATATCGAACTCCGAGAAATCGATTGCTACCTGCCGATATGGCGGGTAGTGAAGACGTACCCTTAGTTTGTCCCATCAAAACTTGTAAAACTCAGTGAGTGTTTGATAAAATAATATGTAGAGGTAACCCAGAGAACAGTTTATCTGAGCAGTAGAGATCCAGCATCAAGAAGCTAGAGAGACTGGTTGTTTTGATCTATAACTCATCAGGTGGAATTCACTCCTGTGCAGAGAGCCAGCATAAAGCTTATACACCACTGAAATCCCACTTAAATGCCTGGTGCTGGCTCTTGGAACAAGTGTGCCTTTTCATCATATGTATTTAATAAAAGTTAAGCCTGGTTATAGAAAATGCAAGTGGGTTCTTTGTGATTTCTCAACAGACAACCAAATCCAAGCATCAAATTCTCTTCTTTGATCCATACTGCGAGTCTTTATTATTTATTCTGTGCAAATGATTGCAGAAGACACTGGGAGTTCTGCACATGGAACAAGAGCAGAAGATGCAATAGAGAGTGACAGTGAAGCGTACAGAGACCTGACAGGGAGTAGCAAGCATTTCTGGATGGACCAGAAAACAAGCCAGCACTGCCAATATTTGACAGCCATTACAGAATCTCTCTGGTTGCAGTAATAATCTAAGGAAAAGATTATTGTACTCAGATTTAACAGGACTCTTTAATGTAATGCCCAGCTCTCCAGAATGCATGTGTGGATGGAATAAAGATGACTTACATTTTCTCACGTCCAAATGGTATTGGCCTGGACTCTTCAGATTTGAGTAGAAGGGAAAGTAGTTTACAGTTGAATTGGAAATGGTTTGCTCATCTCAACCTCCTTATGTCTCAGTTAGATCTAAGAGACAAGACTATTTAGAGATAAGAAAGAAAAATTATCCACGTGCCATGTTTTATCAGGTTTAGAATCAAATTCTTAAATCCAGGTATCAGCTCAAGTACATTTTTTAGGATTGAGGATGTAAAGTTTGCTGAAGAAAAAAAATGCTGTAGTTGAGAGAGACAACTTCATTCTTAAAGAAAACAGTCCCAGAAAAAAAAAGTAAAAAGGGACAATATTGCTATAAAACTGCTTTAAAGTCTTTGCTTGCTCCACCAGGAAAAGCCACGATTGGATGAAGTGATTGACAGCAGAAGCAGCAAATGCTAGCTGGCACAGAGCCTGATAGACTTCCTTTGGAAACCTGCCTGTTTTTTGTCGAAATTGCCATATTCCCACAGAACACTTCTGCTTCGACTATTTGGCATTTTCCATCAGAAGAATGTTCTGCAATACAATGACTAGAGAGCGCTAGTAATCTACAGAAGGTGGTGATGGTGGGAAGTTTGCTCGGTCCAGGAATCTCATTTGCCATTTTGAGTTAGGGCATGGATCACTTGATGATAACCTGTCTGTTCATTCCCTTTGGGGGACCTGCCATTGGCCACCATCAGAGGACAGGATACTGGGCTTGATGGACCTTTGGCCTGACCCAGTATGGCTGTTCTTATATTCTTACGAGTTGCTCCTGAACAAAAAAAAATCTCAAGCATAATCAGCCAGGAGTGCACAAAAATTCAGACCAACGGCACCAAGAGACTTTTTCATTCAATATAGCCACAGTTCATAGGATGGGGTTTATAATCCAGGCTGTCTTGGACAGTGCTTTAATGCTAGTAGATGGATACGATAGATAGCTATGCATGTGTGCTTGCTGAACTTTGAATACCAGCTCAGTACATTAGTTAGCAGCATTCAGTTAAATCCAAACAAGAACAGATTAGTAGCTGCATGTTTAATTTATTTTCCCCTCCTTGGAATCCATCTTGGATTGCATATGGTAGGGAAGGGAAATGAAGAGGGACCAAAAGAAATGGAATGGCCTCCGCCCTCAATTGAAGCAAAGGCAGCCCCAGAGTACATAAATCCCCTAACACAATAATTGCACTGGTTATAAATAAAGCTATGACTTAGTCACCGAGGTCGTGGAAGTCATGGAATCTGAGACTTCCAGCGACCTCCATGACTTCAGTGGTGGGGAGCTGCAGGGTGGGGAACAGAGGAACCCCCAAGTTCATGGGGGAGGAGGAGGAAACCCCGAGCTCCCAGCTGCTGTGGGTCTCCAGAGCTGCGGGTGGTGGGAGTAACCTGCAGCTTCCAGCTGACACAGGAGCTGGGGCACCCTACAGCTCCTGACCCCCACGGGCAGTGGGGGACCCCTGGAACTACAGGCAGCAGGGCTACCCTGAAGCCCCCAGCTGCTGCAGGTGGCTCCTACCCCCTGTGCAGCTGCCCTCCTCTTCAGGTGTTGTGGGGATCCACAGATCCCCATTTTGTCCCAGATATTTTTAGTAAAAGTCATGGACAGGTCACAGCTTCTGTGAATTTTTCTTTCTTGCCCGTGACCTGTCCGTGACTTTTACTAAAAATACCTGGGACAAAATCTTAGCCTTAATCATAAACGGGCAAAACTTATACTGCACTTATTAACTGCACTTATACTTCAATTTCCCCCCTAACAATAACAAAGATGGCAGTGGCCTCTTTCCCTGCCGAGGCACCAGCTCCAATGCTGCATACGTAGTCTGCTCCTGGAGACTTTCCCCTTACAGATCCATAGACTCTGGCCTGAGGACATCACTCAGTCATGCTACCTGCATGTTTTTTTTCCAGGATCTAGTCCAGCGCCACCGTTCCACTTCAAAAGTCCATCAAGCATGGCACTGGGCACTGGCGGGGCAGTGCCGAGAACCCAGACAAACTCCACCTTTTGGTCATTTAATGTTTATTGATTTCTAGACATGTCTTTGTATAGTCCCCTTAGGCTTTCAGGTTCACAACCTTGCGTTTGGTCAGCTATGGAACTACTAGAGACAGATGGACAGGAAAGGGAAAGCAGCATTGTCAAGTGGCTGCTGACTGGGCTGGGAATCAGGAGACGTCGGTTCTAACCCAGCTCTGTAACTGACCTACTCTCTGACTTTGGGCAAATCACATTGCCTCTTTCTGCTCCAAGGCTTTGTTTTTGTCTTGTCTAGACTGCAAGCTCTTCAGGGCAGGGACGGTCTCTTGTGTTTGTACGCTGGCTAGCACAGTGGGGTCCTGATCTCGCTATGCTATTTTAATCTAAATCAATAAGCCTGATTTTGTAAAGGTTTTTGCAAAGCCTCTCTTTGGCCTGGCTTTCACAAAAAAGAAACAAGGGATTGTTCAGAACCTTGTCTCATTCTACTTGAACCCCCAACTTTCAGACTGGAATAAACATTACCAGATTGGGCCCGTCTCTGTTTCTAGTGAGTGCTTTGATCCTTCTGAAGATGTTAAATGAGCCACTTTTATTCTTCATTCATCAGACTGGCAAGAGTGAAATTATTCATATTGTTCATCTGTTTTTTTGAAGATGTCATGTTTTCAGTGCTATGATAAACATTCCTGGCTTGAGAGGAGAGTTCAAGGACATGTCTACACTAGAGCCAGTAAAACAACGCTAATGTTAGCCAAAATGCCTGCTACTTATGAGGCATTCCACACTGGAGAATAATAGACTAGTACATCTTAAGCCTTGTTTACACTACGGACTCAGTGGCTGCACTTGAACCAATGCTGAACACAGTTTGTTCTTCACATGATGCAGTGCTGGCTCACTAAGTATGGAACACAGTTTGCCTTTGTTTAAGCTTGCAGCTAAACCAATTTCAGCACCAGTTCAGCTTCATTCAAGTTCAAGTGGGGGTTATTGTTTGTTTGGTTTTTTGGGGTAATGTAAAAGTTGTACTGAAGAAATTTTTACGAAGCAAATGACTGGAAGCAACCAAGTGCTGGAACTTCCCAGGGTGTCTTAATTGACTCCAATTGTGCACCACACTGGATGTAAATTCTGTAGCAAAGGTCCTTGATTTCTGAAGACAAGTGCTAAATTCTGCAAACTTAAAATTTTGCAGCAATGATAAATTATTTGAATTTTTTCCAGCATACCTGATTTTTATCTAATTTAATCCAACAGCAGAGCAGACAATCTATACACAAGTTTCAGAACTATACCTCACTGTTTTAAAGCCCTGTATCATTATCCCCACTTTACAGATGGGAAAACTGAGTTACAGAGAGGCCAAGTGACTTGCCCATGAGCACCCAGAACCAAGAACTGAACCCAGGCCTCCTGAGTTACAGTCTAGTGCCCCGTCCATGCTGACTTGACACTTTGAAGATATCAAACACAGTCATATTTCCAAATCTTTTCAGGTTGTCAGTGTGGCAAGAGGAATACCACCTGGAATGCACGGGCTGGAAAAAGCTGTCATTGTTATCACTGAGCTAAGAATGGAACTTGCAACTAATAATTGACTCAACAAATGTAGTATCTTTCTCTGCTGGTAAAGTGTCTGGAAGCAAATCCCAATTCCTTCAATTTACTCATGAGTTGACATTACTTGTTTATAAAAATAATGACCTCTGGGCTGATGGCCACCAGTTCAAGGTAGCTGTCAAATTAGGTCTTAGATGATGCACAGATGTTGTGTCTCTACATAGGCAGGGGAAAGTGACTATTTCAACAAACTGTAATATTTTGATTCAGTTTTCCTGACAGAAAAAAAAAATCAAAAGCAAAGGATTTGCCATAGAAACTGAAAATGATTTTGATGGAAAATTCCCAACCAGTTAATAAAACAATCCTATAACAACTCTCCCTCCTTGTTCCATAGGGAAGAATTAGAGATACTTGAAGCCAAGGCATCCTGGTTTGGTTTGGTTTTCCCCCCACTACCTAAGCTACATTGGCAGTAGTGGTCTCAAGCAGCAAGAACATCCACAACCCACTCCCTCCATCTCCCACAAACCTCACAACATACTAAGTACACAAGACAGAAATAAACGTGAGATGTGCTTGATATATCTGGCACATTACAAGAACTGCTATCATTCTGCTTGGAGGAAACAGGTGAAAGGCTTTTTCAAAGAGCCAAACACGGATTACTAGAACTGGTCAGAATATTGTTAGTTTCTTTGTTTTGCCCATGGAAAAATTGTTGTTGTTGTTTTTAATAAACTGAAAAAAACAAACTTTTTTTTCCACTTTTCAGCCAAAACTCTTCAGATTTCTGACACACATTCAAAAACATTGATTAGTCAAAAAACATTTTTGATTGGAATTTTTTTTTTGAAGGAACATTTTCAACTAGCCCTACTTGTCACATTAAATCAATTGGAAAACAATAAAATCTATATACCAAAATTTTCATCAGTGCAATATCTTTCACAGCTCAACAAAGCTAATACATGCACAGGTTCCTCCCGCTTCCAAGATTGACATTTTCCAACCCTAAACAGCACATTTATAAAAGCTCCTCTGGTTCTTGTATGATCTTTCTTAGTATGGATCATGCTGACTTTGTTGACAAGGCTACTCTTTCATCTCTGTAGGAGTGGAGCACTAATTTTCAAACAACTAAGATTCAAGCTTGTTAGTATTTAAAGCAAGAAATACTTGGCACCCTTTGACTTTGGCTGGTTGAAAGAGATTCTGATACTGGATCAGAACTAGTTTGTTCTCTTTTTTTTAAAACAAATAACAGTGTTGCCATACAAAAGGGAATACCTCCTTTCATTTTGCCCATGATCTTCTCTTCTAATTCAAATGACCATCTTTAATAATACCTTAGCCAACACCAAAAAGGGAAATGAGCCAATTGGCATCCAACCATTCTGCCAATATTCTACACACATACACAAAACACTCTCTGAGTGAGCGTGTGTATATTCTGATCACTTGAAACCAGGGCTGGCTCTGGCTTTTTTGCCGCCTCAAGCGAGGGGGGCGGGGAGGGGGGACGCGGCCAGAGTGACAAAGCAGGGGGAAAACAAAAACAAAAAACGGCGTGGCTGGAGCAGCACCGGGGCGGGGGGCGAACGGCGCAGCCAGCAAAGTAGGGGAAGAAAAACAAAATGAAAAAACACTACGGAGTGGCCAAGGCCAGGGGGACTCCCTGTGCTGCAGAGTGCGCGCCCGGTCTAATGGGGGGAGGGGGAGGGAGCAGGGGGGGAGAGAAGGGGGGCATCCAGGGCTTCAGTGGGGCACTCGCCCCACAGCCCGACTGCTGTGCCACCTGCCGGGAGGGCTCTGCGCCGCTCCGGTCAGCTGGGAGGGAAAGACGCGGGCTGCCCTGCCGAGTTTAATGCAGGGCGCTCCCCTCCTCCGCCCTCTACAGGGTGGCCGGATCAGGGAACCAAAAATAAAAGCACCTGCTGTGCCGCCCTAGGTTTGAGCGGAATGCCGCCCCAAGCACAACCTCGCTCGGCTGGTGCCTGGAGCCGGCCCTGCTTGAAACACATCTTGTTTCTCCTTCAGATAGGATTACTAAATTTAGAGTTGGAATAAATATGCGAGTGGAATGTTTATCTTTTTGTCCAATGTATTGTATTATTCATGAAGAAGATTTTTAATTTGTTCCAAAAAATTATCCCATATTATAGATTTTTAATTAATTCATGGCAACTTAATCAAAAAAGGGGAAAAAAGGAATCTCAAAAAGCATGTAGGCTTTAAAAAATTATACTTAAATGTAGGTGGTACCTTTGCATATTTGTATCGGAAGCCCTTGACTAATGGGGTACAAAATCAGAATACTTTCTGAAAGAAAAGTGAGAGGAAAAATAGTCTTGTAGTTAAGGCACTGCCCAGGGACTCGGGAGATCTAGGTCCAATTCCTAGCCCTGCCACGGACTCTCTGTGTGATCTTGGCAAAGTTAATATCTCTTTCCCTTACTTCCCCCTCAGTCAAATATGGATCAAAGCTATTTAGAGTAGGTGTTAGTGGAATATAAATAATAATACACTTATATTTTTCAATCCTAGGATCAACCTGCCCTCCATGGAAGCCCTCCAGGGAAGCGTTTCCAACTTCTTCACATATAAATCAAATAAAAGGTTTGCGAGAATAATCGTTTTTGTTTAACATTAGCTCTAAAGTGATTCTGGGACTTTGAATATGTGACATAAGAATGTAAGACTGGCCATATGAGGTCAGACCAATGGTCCATCTAGCCCAGTATCCTGTCTTCTGACAGGAGCCAGTGCCCGATATTTCAGAGACAATGAAAAGAACAGAGCAGGAAAAAGATCTTGGAGTCATCGTGGACAGTTCTCTGAAGATGTCCAAGCAGTGTGCAGAGGTGGTCAAAAAAGCAAACAGGATGTTAGGAATCATTAAAAAGGGGATAGAGAATAAGACTGAGAATATATTATTGCCCCTATATAAATCCATGGTACGCCCACATCTCGAATACTGTGTACAGATGTGGTCTCCTCACCTCAAAAAAGATATTCTAGCACTAGAAAAGGTTCAGAAAAGGGCAACTAAAATGATTAGGGGGTTAAAGAGGGTCCCATACGAGGAAAGATTAAAGAGGCTAGGACTCTTCAGCTTGGAAAAGAGAAGACTAAGGGGGGATATGATAGAGGTATATAAAATCATGAGTGATGTTGAGAAAGTGGATAAGGAAAAGTTATTTACTTATTCCCATAATACAAGAACTAGGGGTCACCAAATGAAATTAATAGGCAGCAGGTTTAAAACAAATAAAAGGAAGTTCTTCTTCACGCAGCGCACAGTCAACTTGTGGAACTCCTTACCTGAGGAGGTTGTGAAGGCTAGGACTATAGCAATGTTTAAAAGGGGACTGGATAAATTCATGGTGGCTAAGTCCATAAATGGCTATTAGGCAGGATGGGTAAGAATGGTGTCCCTAGCCTCTGTTCATCAGAGGATGGAGATGGATGGCAGGAGAGAGATCACTTGATCATTGCCTGTTAGGTTCACTCCCTCTGGGGCACCTGGCATTGGCCACTGTTGGTAGACAGATACTGGGCTAGATGGACCTTTGGTCTGACCCGGTAAGGCCATTCTTATGTTCTTAGCAATGTATCAAGTGATCCATTCCCTGTCATTTAGTCGCAGTTTCTAGCAGTCGGATGTTAACGGAAACACAGAGCATTGGGTTGTGTCCCTACCATTTTGGCTAATAGCTACTGATGGACCTATCCTCCATGAATTCTAATTTTGCTGAACCCAGTTATACTCATGCACTCCACAAGTTTCATAGGTTGACTGTGCATTGTGGGATTAGCTATTTCCTTATGTTTGTTTTAAACCTGCTGCCTATTAATTTCATTGTGTGGCCTTTGGTTCACATGTTATGTAAAGCAGTAAATATGTACGTATAACTGAGTCAAAAAAAGAATTAGATAATTTCATGGAGGATAGGTTCATCAATGGCTAATAGCCAAGATGGTCAGGGATGCAACCCCATGTTCTGATTGTCCCTAAGCCTCTGATTGCCAGATGCTGGGACTGGATGACAGCGGATGGATCACTCAGTAATTAACCTGGTCTGTTCATTCCTTCTGAAGCACCTGGCAGTGGTCACTGTCTGAAGGCAGGATACTGAGCTAGATGGACCATTGGTTTTACCCTCTGTGGCCTTTCTTATGTTCTTAAAATTTTCCTGTTTACTCTCTTCACAACCATTCAAGATTTTATAGATCTTTATCATATCCCCCCCTTAGTCATCTCTTTTCTAAGTTGAACAGTACCAGTTTTTTAATCTCTCCTCATACAGAAGTTCTTCCATACACCTAATCATTTTCATTTCCCTCTTTTGTATTATTCCAATTCTAATACTGTATGTCTGTTCTGAGATGGGGTGACCAAAACTGCATGAAGTATTCAAGGTGTGGGCTACCAAAGTTATATAGTGTCATTATGACATTTTCTGTTTGACCTTTCCTTAGGGTTCCCAACATTGCTAGCTTTGTTGACTACCATTGCACATTAAGCGGATGTATTCAGAGAACTATACACGATTCCAAGATCTCTTTCTTGAGAGATAACAGCTCATTTAGAACCAGCATTTTGTATGTATACTTGGGATCATGCTTTCTGATGCGCATTACTTTGCATTTATCAGTGTTGAATTTCATCTGCCATTTTGCTGCCAAGTCATCCGGTTTTGTGAGATGCCTTTGTAACTCTTCGCAGTCTGCTTTGGACTTAACTGTCTTGAGTAATTTAGTATCACCAGCAAACTCTGCCACCTTATCCCCTTTTCCAGATCAATTATGAGTATGCTGAACAGCCCTGATCCCAGTATAGATCCTTGGGGAAACCCGCTATTTATCTCTCTCCACTGTGAACATTGACCATTTAGTCCTACCCTTTGTGTCCTGTGTTTTAACCAGTTACAGATCCATGAGAGGACCTTCCCTCTTATCCCACGACTGCCTACTTGCTAAAGAACCTTTGGTGAGAGACCTTATCAAAAGGCATTCTGAAAGTTCAAGCACACCCATATCCACTGGATCACCCTTGTCCATGTGTATGTTGGCCTCACCCAAAAGAAGTCTGATAGATTTGAGGCATGATTTCCCTTTACAAAAGCTGGGCTGGCTCTTCCCCAGCATAGTGTGCTAATCTATGTCTGATTGTTCTGTTCTTCACTATAGTTTCAACCAATTTTTCTGGTACTGAAGTTAGGTTTACTGGCCTGGAATTGCTAGAACTGCCTCTGGGCCTTTTTAAAAAAAAAAAATCAGCGTTACATTAGCTATCTGCCAGTCATCTGGAACAGAGGCTGATTTCTATGATAGAACTACTGAATGTGGTACATAACCTGCAATTTCATATTTGAGTTCCTTCAGAACTCTTGGGTGAATACCACGTGGTCCTGGTGAGTTATTACTGTTTAATTTATTGATTTCTTGCAAAACCTCTTCTCCTGACACCTCAGTGTGGGACAGTTCCTCAGTCTTGACACCTAAAAAGAATGGCTGAGGCGTGGGAATCCACCTCACAGTCTCTGCAGTGAAGATTAATAAAAAGAATTAATTTAGCTTCTCCAAAGCCTTCTCTTTTTTTGAGTGCTCCTTTGGCACCTTGATCTTCCAGTGGCCCCACTGATTGCTTGGCAGGCTTCCTGCATCTGATCGACATATGATTTTTCTTTTTTTGCCATTAGTTGTTGTGTCTTTTGCTAGTTGCTCTTCAAATTCTTTTTTGGCCTACCTAATTATACTTGACTTGCCAGAGTTTGTGTTCCTTTCTATTTTTATCAGTAGGATTTGACTTCCAATTTTTAAAATATGTCTTACCATCTCTAACCACCTCTTATTTTGGGGGGGTTGGGGAGGAAGGGAGATGTACATAGTTTGAACTTATATTATGGCATTTTTAAAAAGTTTATATCCTGCTTCCAGCCATTTCCCTGTTCTGACTGTTCCTTTTAATTTCCATTTAACCAGTTTCCTCATTTTTGTGTAGCTCCCCTTTTTGAAGTCAAATGCTACTGTGGTGGGTTTCTTTGGTAGTTTTACCCCTACATGGATGTTAAATTTAATTAGATTATGGTTGTTATTACTGAATGTTATATTCACCTCATGGACCAGATTCTGAGCCCACTTAGGACTGAATAACAAGAAGGGTTTCTTCAGGTATGTTAACAACAAGAAGAAAGTCAAGGAAAGTGTGGGCCCCTTGCTGAATGAGGGAGGGAACCTAGTGACAGAGGAAGTGGAGAAAGCTAGTGTACTCAATGCTTTTTTTGCCTCTGTCTTCACAGACAAGGTCAGCTCCCAGACAGCTGCACTCTGCAGCACGGTATGGGGAGGAGGTGACCAGCTCTCTGTGGGGAAAGAAGTAGTTTGGGACTATTTAGAAAAGCTGGACGAGCACAAGTCCATGGGGCCGGATGCGCTGCATCCGAGGGTGCTAAAGGAGTTGGCCGATGAGATTGCAGAGCCATTGGCCATTATCTTTGAAAAATCATGGCGATCGGGGGAGGTCCCGGATGACTGGAAAAAGGCTAATGTAGTACCCATCTTTAAAAAAGGGAAGAAGGAAGATCCAGGGAACTACAGGCCAGTCAGTCTCACCTCAGTCCCTGGAAAAATCATGGAACAAGTCCTCAAGGAATCAATTCTGAACCACTTAAAGGAGGGGAAAGTGATCAGGAACAGTCAGCATGGATTCACCAAGGGCAAGTCATGCCTGACTAACCTAACTGCCTTCTATGATGAGATAACCGGCTCTGTGGATGAGGGGAAAGCAGTGGATGTGCTATTTCTGGACTTTAGCAAAGCTTTTGATACAGTTTCCCACAGTATTCTTGCCAGCAAGTTAAAGAAGTATGGGCTGGATGAATGGACGGTAAGGTGGATAGAAAACTGGCTAGACGGTCGGGCTCAACGGGTAGTGATCAATGGTTCCATGTCTAGTTGGCAGCCGGTATCAAGTGGAATGCCCCAAGGGTCGGTGCTGGGGCCGGTTTTGTTCAATATCTTCATTAACGATCTGGAGGATGGTATGGACTGCACCCTTAGCAAGTTTGCAGATGACACTAAACTGGGAGGAGTGGTTGATACGCTGGAGGGTAGGGATAGGATACAGAGGGACCTAGACAAATTAGAGGATTGGGCCAAAAGAAATATGATGAGGTTCAACAAGGACAAGTGCAGAGTCCTGCACTTAGGATGGAAGAATCCCATGCACTGCTACAGACTAGGGACCGAATGGCTGGGCAGCAGTTCTGCAGAAAAGGACCTAGGGGTTACGGTGGACGAAAAGCTGAATGTGAGTCAACAGTGTGCCCTTGTTGCCAAGAAGGCTAATGGCATTTTGGGTTGTATAAGTAGGGGCATTTCCAGCAGATCGAAGGTTGTGATCATTCCCCTCTACTCAGCACTGGTGAGGCCTCATTTGGAGTACTGTGTCCAGTTTTGGGCCCCACACTACAAGAAGGATGTGGATAAATTGGAGAGAGTCCAGTGGAGGGCAACAAAAATGATTAGGGGGCTGGAGCACATGACTTATGAGGAGAGGCTGAGGGAACTGGGATTGTTTAGTCTGCAGAAGAGAAGAATGAGGGGGGATTTGATAGCTGCTTTCAACTACCTGAAAGGGGGTTCCAAAGAGGATGGATCTAGACTGTTCTCAGTGGTAGAAGATGACAGAACAAGGAGTAATGGTCTCAAGTTGCAGAGGGGGAGGTTTAGGTTGGATATTAGGAAAAACATTTTCACTAGTAGGGTGGTGAAGAACTGGAATGGGTTACCTAGGGAGGTGGTGGAATCTCCTTCCTTAGAGGTTTTTAAGGTCAGGCTTGACAAAGCCCTGGCTGGGATGATTTAGTTGGGTTTGGTCCTGCTTTGAGCAGGGGGTTGGACTAGATGACCTCCTGAGGTCCCTTCCAACCCTGAGATTCTATGATTCTATGAATCAAGAATTACCTGCCCCCTAGTGGGGTCCAGGAGTAGCTTCTCCAAGAAGCCGTCATTAATGATGACTAGAAAATGTATCTTTGCATCTCATCTGAGGTGACATGTACCCAGTCAATAGGGGGATAATTGAAATCCCCCATTACTATTCGGGTGCTTTTTTGGGGTAGTCTCTCTAATCTCCCTGAGCTTTTCACAATCACCGTCACCATCCTGTTCAGATGGTCAGTAGTATATTCCTACTGCTACACTTTTATTATTCAGGCATGGAATTTCCATCCATAGCGATTATATGGTACTGTTTGATTCGTTTAAGATTTATACTATATTTGAGTATATCATGCCACTCCCCCACCAGTGTGTCCTACTCTGTCATTCTAATATATTTTGTATCCTGGTATTACCATGTCCCATTGATTATCATCAATCCACCAAGTTTCTGTGGTGCATATCCTCACCTAATATAGGCACTCAAGTTAACCCATGTTAGCATTTAATTTTTTTTTGCATTTGCATTTGCATACAAGGACTTATAAAATGTATCAATATTTAGTTATCTACCTTCATGTGATGTAACTGAATGGGAATCTTTTTTGTTTGATTGTTTCTCTTCAGCTCCACTCCTCTTTACTAGGATATAGAGTATCTCCTTTAATAAATCCTCTCCTAAGGGATTTCTCTGTTTGAACTGTGTGCTCCCCCTAACCTGTCAGCTTTCCCCAAGCCCTTACTTTAAAGACTCCTCTAAGACCTTTTTAATCCAAATGCCAGCAACCTGGTTCTGTTTTGGTTTAGGTTGATTCCATCTTTCCTGTATAGGCTTCTCTTTTCCCAGAAGGTTCCCTAGTTCCTAATAAATCTAAATCCATCGTGCCAACACCATCATCTCATCCATACATCGAGACCCTGCAGTTCTGTCTGTCTAACTGGCTCTGCATATGGAACTGAAAGCATTTCAGAAAATGCTACCATGGAGGTCCTGGACTTTAATCTCTTACCTAGGAGACTAAATACACAGAGTACTGCTGTGACAGGTGTTACCGAGTGGTGCTGGTACATGTATTTCCCCAATTTTTTTATTTTCATGTGTGAGCAATTGTTCAGTCTTGGGAAGACATTATTAATTAGAAAGTGTGAGGTAGAGGAAGCGGTTCTGGGAGAGGGAGCTTTGCAAGGAAGAAGAGAAAGTTGGCTCTTTGCCATGTTCTCTGATTAGAGACATTTCTTGAGGTACAGTTACTCTCTGGGATGCAGGCATTAATGCTGAACTACTATTCCAAAAAGAGAAAGGTTGCCTGCATGCTGCTTGACCACCTCTATTTCAGGACATGTATACATTCATGTACGCATGTCTGTGTAAATCAATAAGACAAGTTACACTTAGAATACATTCAGACTCCATATGACTGATTTCTCTTCCATTGGGAAACCAACCTACAAGGCATTAAAATTCACTACAACTCAGCAGAAGGGGTGACACTAAGCAAAAGATTTTGACAATCAGACAAGGCAAGAACTTAGGGACATTTCTATTAATATTTAATTTGAATTTTTAAATGAAATCACTTAGCATATGAGTTGCCACATGCAGTTAGGGTTTGCTTTCCATGAACATTCATATGATTTCACTGGCACAAATATTGACAGAAAGAATTTGAACATCGTAGTGTAAATCTAAATGGAAACTGAATTTTACAGTCCTATTGGTAAGTACTTGAATTAGAGGTGCTTGCAAACTTATTCAATCAGGGGAAAAAAGAAATACCATACGACTTTTCTGGATGGTCACAAATAACTAATAGAGCTCAGATATCAGATACTTGCAGAAAAATGTCTAATCAATTGATAGTGTCAAATAAATCTGATGAAACTGAGACCTGTTCATGCAATTTTTGTGAGCAGCAAAGACAGACTAAATTTATCTACTAAATCATTCATTGTGAATTATTACCTCAGCTCTACTTGCAACTTAATGACTTAATCCAAGTGTAAAGATTCGGGCTGTCGATTAATTGCAGTTAACTCACATAATTAACTCAAAAAAATTAATCGCGATTAAAAAAATAATCATGATTAATCGCACTGTTAATAAAATACCAATTGAAATTTATCAAATATTTTTGGATGTTTTTCTATGTATTCTGTGTTGTAATTGAAATAAATATATTTGAAAATGTAGAATATAAAATATTTAAATAAATTGTATTCTATTATTGTTTAACAGTGCGATTAATTGTGATTAGTTTTTTTAATCGCTTGACAACCCTACTAAAGATCAATCAAAGCTTTACAGAACAGATAGGAAGAGTACAGTCAGGACTCTGTATATGTGAATTAAAACATATAAAGTAAGCAGAATTATGCATAGGCTTGTACAATAAACACTTAAAGCTAGTCTGCTGTTTACCTGGAAGCCAAATATTGAATTCCTCAGCTTAATTGTGACATGCTAATTTAATATAAGCACTAGAGATCTTCCTATAAGCCCAGTTCTGTACAGTGGTTGCACTTAAAATTTTGTGATTTTTAAATCCCTTCTGACTTTTTGCTGTATCTGGACACAAATGAAAAAGTGATGCTATATTATGTTTGTGATTTTCCTGTCTAGATTTTTTTCCCTGCTGTCCTATAACCAAATGCCACCATTACATTCAAAGCATGCATTAACTCTTACATATGATTTCACTGAAAGGATCTCTTAATTTCATAGGATTATTATTTTGTCAGCCTCCTTTCCCCAACACACACATTACAATATTATCTATGGCATTAGAATAGTAAACATATCTCAGTGGACTCCAGCCCAAATCCACTGCTTTGGTCCAGGAACCAGTCTATTTGTTACTAACCAACCCATGTGCCAGTTTGCAGAACAGCAGGGGTGCTGGAACTAGAGGTGCAGGGGGTATGGCTGCATGCCCTGGCTTGAAGTGGTTTCCCTCCTATAAAGGGTTTACAGTTTTGTTCAATGGCTTTCAGCACTCCCACTATAAAAATTGTTCCAGCACCCCTGCAGAACACCCTCACATCAACAGCTTGCTATGAGAGATAACAGATTAAAACACTCACTCAAATGTCTACACTTCTGATTCTGAGATTAGAGTTCAGACATGAACATGAGTGTACTAGCTCTTTAAATTGTTAGCAGGATGGGGCTCAGTTAGGTTCTAGGCAGCAGCTCTACAGCAAAGCATAGGGAGAGACAGAGGAGCTCTATGGATGCTGCTGCTTTCTTTATTCTAATAAACTGCCTGTGGAGGGATGGAAGAAATTGAATATTTTTGTGATTTTTTTATCATTTAAATGTGGCAGAGGGTGAGGATCTCTCTCAGCCAGATACTTTCCCTGACCCCTGCCATGGATGCAGCAGCATAAATCAGTGATTCAGTAATGGCTGCATTGGTCCTGGGGCAGATTCCTGGAAGATATAACAATACTTATAGGTATAATGGAAAGGCTTGAGATCCTGGAGTCCAATATTCTGTTCCTGTTTCTGCTACTGACTTACTATGAAGCACTGGTCAAGTTATTTAACCTCTCTGGTTTCAGGCCTTGTCTACAGACAAATTGAACTTGTTTATTTAACATTGATTTAGAAATTAATTGAATTAAACCACTGTAAATCCCTACATAGATGTTCTTATATCATTTAAAAACTGATATACCATCAGTATAAGCCAGTTTTAAGTCAAATTAAGTATTCCTACAGAGGGGTTTGCCCTGGGGTTTTTGGTCTCTGTTAAAACTATTTTTTTGCTTTTGTCTTTTAGATCTCTGGGGCTGACCAAAGGGGGCAGATTGAGGGAGGAATGGCTCTGTATAAAAAGCAAATGCAAACAAAGCCCCCCAAATCTGCCATCCTCAGAACAAACACAAAAGAAAAAAAGAGCTCCAAAAATTTAAACTCCACACCTCGTTTATTCATATATCTGAACCAAAACTCTTTCTCCTTTTTTAACAATTGTTTGTTTTTTTAAAAAAGGGGAAAATATTTGTGAACAAAAAAAAAAGTAAAGCGAAATCAGTGTTTATGTTCATTTTCCACCCTCTCCCCCGCCCCCCCGCAGAGATATATAAATTGCTTTGTTCTTTTAGGGCTGGTGAAAGAGAGGTTTCAAAACACGGGGAGAACTGCTGAAAGGTAGTACAAACCTCACCTCATAAGCCCTGGTAAAATGCAGTGCCAAACATGGCATTTTAATTGCTCAAAACTAGTCAGCAAGACGCTAATGCTGCACTTTAAATGTCTCTGAATTTATGCTGGTTTTGCAATCATAAAACAGAGGCACGAGTGAGTCGCAGAGTGTAGGCAGGAAGAGAAAGCACAATGGTGAGAATTTTGATGAGGAAAACACATTGTTCAGGTGGACAAAGCATACGTTACCAGAGGTGCTGAGTGGCCCCCTGTAGACATAAAAATCAACTGATCTTGTTTTTGCCACGGGAAAGGCAGATTTTACTGCCACGGATGCCTGGTTTAGACAGACGATCACAAGAAACAACTTCATTTTTAAAAAGCCATGATGCAGAAGCTAATGCAGACACATCTGTCTTGTCCTCTCTGCTGCTGCTACTGCCATGACTCATCAGCATTTTATTGCCAAGTTGGCTGGAAAAAGGCATTGCTTCTGCAAGACCTATATAGATTCTTCTTGCATTGTCCATAAACAAGACATTGCCAATCTCTTGTTAACCTTTACCTGGAAAGTCAAATAATCACTAGGTTTATGGCTTCTTTTTCTTCCTTATAGTGCACAAGGAATGCCCGGAAGGAGTGTAGATTGAGTGTGGGGAGTAGGCGGAGGGGGGGGGGTAAAGTTATTTACAATAAAAATATCAAGTATTTTCTTTCCTGATTTTTCTCAAAGACCAAGTGAGTGTTGAGAGTTTTCTGATCCCTTCACTGGGCAGGGAGGATACCGAAGCTTTAACAAAAAAAGTGTAAATGTTGGATCCTGGACTTAAATAGGTGTTAAAATTTTTTTTAAAAGCAGAGTTGGAAGTAGTCTGATATTAGAACATCCTTCCCCTCACAACTGTTCAACTCTCAGGTCTGGTCTACACTACAAACCTATATTGGTATAACTACATCACTCAGAGTGTGAAAAAAAAAACAGCCCTGAGCGATGTAGCGACACTGACTTAACCTGCATACACAAGCTACATTGGCAGGAGAAACTACCACCTCTCAGGGAGGTGGATTAACTATGCAGACAGGAGAGCATTCTTCCCCTCCCAATTACAAAATAATCCATGTCCAGAGTCCAAACTCTTTTTGCTCAAAATTCGGAGGGGACACCTACCTAGCCTGTCTTGCTTCTTGGTTGCTGTCACTAGCTGTTTCTATCCTAGCATGTTAATCAGCATGTCCACAAGCACTCAGTGATGCTGCTTCTATTCCGTGGCAGAGGAAACTGACAGTCCACAACAGATTTGTCAGAACTGACAGACTTTTTAAAAGTTCTGAAGCCTGTTCTTGTCGACTTTTCTATATTTAAGGGTATTTTACAGGCAGTTTTTGGATGACAAACCCACAACCAGGTTTTAACCTCTTGAAAAACCAAACAAAAATAGTGGTTTTGTTATTAAATTACCTAGGCAATTTTTATCTGTCTCTTCACAAGGGCTAAAAGGACACCAGGCATGTAACCCTTATCTAAAGCTACTATTTAGGCCCAGATTAGAGTTTTTAGAAGCCATGGATTTCTGCTCAAACAATGCCCACAATCCAAGAGAATTGAGTATTTCCGCCGAAATGACCACCAGTTCGATAGTTATGGCTGTTTAAACTACGATCACTAGACTTCAGAATCACCACCTCATACCTCTGTAATAGTTACTGGGCAGAATCTTGGTTCTGAACTCAACGGCAACATTCCCATTGACTTCAATGGGACCAGAATTTGGCTCATTCTTTTACTCTTTCCACAGACATAACAAAACAGACTGGGACTAAATCATGTTCAGATGATTCGCTTTGCAACCCCCGTTTTTAAAAATGAAAGTTTCAATTAATCAGAAACCTGCTGGTGCCAGCGCAATACCACAAGAACAGCGTTTTACTGAATACCAGCTCAATCCAACCCCGTTCTCCTCTTGACTTCAGTACCACTGAAACTGTGGGTCCTAAGGCCAGGTCTACACTACAGACCTGTGATGGTAGAGCTACGTCGCTCAGGCGTGTGATAAATCCACACAGCATTTTGATTCTTTTGCAGATTGTTCATTCTCAGTCTTGACTCTATTTGAAAATAAGTCTAATGTATTATATGCAACAACCTGAGATTTCTTAGGATATACATTTGAGCATTTCACTGTGAGAGCTCTGATTCATATTAAATGTCAGCATTTCTAATGTGTGTTTCTGTTTTTCAATAACACTGTCATCGCTACCAGATGATTTCAATTTAAAGCTATTTGTGTGTCTTCAAAGTCTCAAAATTAAGTAGAAAAATGAAGTTCTCACTATTCGTATGCAGATATGCATGAATTACAATGAAATAAAAAAGCCATTCCCATATTTTGCTGTGACAGGAGAAAAATGAAAGAGCCATAATCAGTTGTGACCAAATGTATAAAAACAAGGACATGATCGTAGATGAGATGTGCAAGGCCATAATTCTAACTAACCATCCCAAGAAATGAATGAGAAAAGCATTACAAATCTGAACATTACAAATTAATTCGTCCAAAAAACAATTTATTCAAAATGCTTAACAATTGCAAAAAGCTGCTTCTATAAAAAGAAAATAAGCCAATGCTTAATATTTTTAAAAGACTCCAAGCATTCAGAAATCACTGTGATAGCAAATTCCATTCTGTGGTGATGATTATATTTCCATCTGAAATGGAGTTACACAGCTGATTAGTGGAACAACTTTATTTCATCATAATTACGGCGTATTGAATAGCCAATGTTTGAATAGCCAAACATCTTTTGGCTATGGCTGGTGGGTTAGAGGTCATCAAGTCCATCACAGAATTTGAAATTCTCTAATAGTCTGTGATATAATAGGGAAAATACCATATGAAACTCAAGACTTGGAGCAGTTAAAACAAGGAGAAGAAAATGTTTTAATATTTTCCTCCACGTATAAATTCTATAATAGTTTCCTTTGCCTTTATCACTTTAAAAGACATGGACTGAATTCTGTATAAGTAAATTTGGAAGCTTACTTCCTCCCAGGAACAAACTTGCACATAGGTGCTGCCAATTACTCTGGCTGGATTGCAAGGTGCCAATTCAGCCCTCAGTGAACAGGCATTTAGGTAAATTCATAGCTTATATTTAACTTTCATCTGATATAAAATGACCGATCAAAGGCTACAACATATGGCTATGAATATATCTTGATAGCTAGCATGCCAAAAAGTTTTGTTTTGTTTTTTAATTTTCCTACCTATCATTATTTTAAGAGTGTGGCAATGAAATCCCCTACCCAATAACCAGATCCTCCATTAATTGCTAAAGCAGACAACTGTGTTGGTACCTAAACTAGAATAAAATGAACTAGGAATAAGCCCAGCAATTCAGCCTTATTGGAGGTAAAATTATCCTCTCAAATGTGCACTCTGGATCCCTATTGCATAGTATGGACACCATCTTTGCTTCCAACTCCTCCAAGCACCACTAGGAGTTCCAAATAAACAATCAGTGCACAATATACCATAGAGGTCTTCAGCATATGTTAGAAATGACAATTGTACCATAAATCACCAATCGATTCCACTTCTCTTCACAACTTGCTCCTTATTTAACGGCAAACTGCCAGATATAGCTGTTTGAACTATTAATTGTTAATAATCCTAATGAATTCAGCCCCATTTTTGGCTAGTGAATTGTTTGTGACCCAATCCTGATTTCTACTAATACATTTGTTACTCATCAGCTCTCACCAATAACTGGGTCAAATAATTTTCAGGCTGCTGGTTCTACTCAATCTGTTCACCTCAACAATTCATTATTCATACTGTAGGACTAGCCACTTAAGTCACATGGTAATCTTTCTACTGCCTGATTGGGTGATTGAAACTTTTTAAAAAAACAGGAGCATAAGGAATAATAAATGGTGTCTAGTCACAATTACTCAGGTTCCGTGTTGAATATGTAATATGGTCACATATGAACATGGGTATTTGCTTGAAGGATTTTTGTGCAAACAAAACACCTGTGTACAGGAATATTCACAGATAACAATGGATGTTAACATGGTTGAACAAAACAGCCATTAGTGGATAATGTTTTTTTTCAGTATTCATCCAGGGCTACCTAGAATGCTCTGCTAGCTCCCAGCTCTTCCTGGCAATTCTGATGTTGGAGCTCTGGGAAGCAAAAATGCTTGAACATGCATTTAGGGGCACTTGGTTCTTTTTCCCATGAACTGTGAGGCAGAATTATTGAAGTCTTTCCCATATTTAACCTCTCTATCTCTGTGTATGTTTTTTTGCAGTGGTGGTGGTGATTTTGCTGGCAGACAGTTATATAGATGGATTAACACTTAACATGCTGGGACTTTTCTGCAACCAAGGGTCAGTGTGAAGCTATAAGTTAGCAAAGAAAAATCCCAACTGTCAATACCCTGGGTTTAATCAATCACTCACCTAGCAGACACAACTAAGTTTCTCCAATCTACCTTCAGTGTAACTGCATGTGCATATGGATACTGAGAACAGAGAGAGATTCTAACAGCACTATGAATATCTGCAATATTCCCCTTTTCTCATCTATATTTTATATGTTTCATCACCAGTCTTGCCAACTACTTCAGGGCTCCTTACGTGGCTAATACTGATGAGGCTGAACTAGTCTGAGAAATGGTGTAATGTAAACAAAGTTTATCGCTGTGGCTGGATTTTCTGACAGGGTACTGTCATTTGTGAGCCCAAGGTACAGTAGCGCTTACTGTATTGTTAGCCGCTAACACCTCGCAGCCACTCCAGTGCTGTAAATCAAGTACAAATTTTTGCACTGTAGGCAAGACCCATCTTCTTTCTATAATGGCTGTTGAAACCAGTCTTTCCTTATCTACAGCCCACCCACCTTGTCTCTCTAATATCCTGGGACCGACACAGCTACAACGACCCTGCACACAACCTACGTACACTAGCAATTAATCCATTTCCAATACTAGGGAGGCCTGTTGCTGACAGCCATTGTCTGCAATGGGCCATTTTCCTAGTCTAGACAGGGCCAGAATGGCAGGAATCAAACTGGGAAATTAGAAATCAGACAAAGCACTTTTCATCTCTCTAAGCTCCCAAGTGACAGTTTCCACCACCTTCCCTGGAAGAATATCCTGCAGTCTAACAGATCTCTCTCTTTCTGCTATTCAGCAGAATTTCCCTTTCTTTATTTCATCTCACTGCTCCTAAATATAACCCCTTGTACCATCCTAAAGATACTAATATAGACAGTCAGGTGTGAATCAGGAGGAAATGCAAGCAGTAGTAATTTGATATTCAAGACTGGATGCTATCAAAGAGATATACTTTGGTTCAACAAGAAATTATTGGACATAGTCAAGAATTCCCAGGTGAGGTTCAATGGCCTGTGTTATGCAGGTCAAATTAGATGATCATTACAGTCCCTTTTGTACTAAAATCTAGGAGTAGACCAGAGAAGAGGGGTTTAGAATAGGATTAGCATTCATTTTACCGCATTCATTTCACTTTGTTGTTTTCGTCCATATCTCTAACTTTTCTAAATCCCTTAGTAGTATTTTTCTGACCTCCCTGGGGTTTGCAGCACTTCCTTGTTGAATATCTTGAAATATCATTAGCATAATGTTTATCTACTTTTCCAGTTCATTAATGAAGATGCTCAATCTAATAGAACCTAACCACCAATCCCTGCAATCCTTCACAATTCAGTGCATTTCTGTTTATATCATTACCCTCAGTTTTTGGAGTCTCGCAAACCAAACACAAGTCTTCTCAGGCTGATGAAGGATGTAATTATCAAGGAAGGAATATTTGTTAGGTATTCATAGGGCCTCAACATCTTTAATGTATTTATCTTCACTACACACCTATGAGACAGTGCTATTGTCCCTATTTTACACACAAGGAACCGAGATAGAGAAGCTAAGTGACTTGCCCAAGATCTCACAGGGAGTCTGTGGCAGACCAAGAACGTGAACCATGGTCTTCCAAGTCCTAGGCCAGTGCCCTAACCACTGGACCTCTCCCCTCCACCCCATTCAGAATGCAGCAGCTGGAATCACATTCATCACCAATGCAGGGACTCCGACACGCCTTTCTTTGTCTCTCTGCACTGACTTTCAAGTTCCTGCTTTAAAACTCTTTTCTCCCAGGAAATCCACAAATGCTAATCCAATCAACTAAAAGTAACATTACAAACCACTGTCCAGACGTAGGGTTGCCAACTGTCTAATCACACAAACCCAAACACCCTTGCCCCACCCCCATCCCCATCCCTGCTCCTACCTCTTCTCCAAGGCCCCGCCCCACTCACTCATCCCCCCTCCCTCCGCCACTCGTTCTTCCTCACCCTCACTCTCACTTTCACTGGGCTGGGGCTGGGGCTGGTTTATAGGAGGGGACTCCGGTCTGGGGTGCGTGAGGGGGTGTGGGCTCCAGGAAGGGGCTCAGGGCTGGGGCAGGGGATTGGGATGCAGGAGGGGGTGAGTGGTGTGGGCTCCAGCCGGGTGGCACTTACCTCGGGCAGCTCCCAGTCGGTAAAGCAGGTTCCCTACTTGCTCTGGACCTATGCTGTTCCCAGAAGTGGCCGGCACGTTCCTGCAGCCCCAGGGGGTGAGTCAGGGGGCTCTGCAAGCCGCCCCTGATTCCAGGCACCACCCCCACAGTTTCCATTGGCCGCAGTTCCCAGCCAATGGGAGCTGCAGAGTTGATGCTCAGGAGGGGGTCAGCATGTGGAGACCCTCTGCCCCCCTCCGCCCCCCAGGGGCTGCAGGCATGTGCAGGCCACTTCCAGGAGTGCTGTGGGACTAGGGCAGGCAGGGAGCTGCACAGTTAGGTCTGGTCTACGCTACCAGTTTAGGTCGAATTTACCAGCACCCAGCCACACAACAAAGCCATTTTTGTCGACATAAAGGGCTCTTAAAATCGATTTCTGTACTCTTCCCGACGAGGGGAGTAGCGCTGAAATCGACATTGCCAGTTCGAATTAGGGTTAGTGTGGATGCAATTCAAAGGTATTGGCCTCCGGGAGCTATCCCACAGTGCATCATTGTGACCGCTCTGGACAGCAATCTGAACTCACATGCACTGGCCAGGTAGACAGGAAAAGCCCCGCGAACTTTTGAATTTCATTTCCTGTTTGCCCAGCATGGAGAGCTGATCAGCACAGGTGACCATGCAGTCCCAGAACTGAAAAAGAGCTCCAGCATGGACTGTACAGGAGGTACTGGATCTGATCGCTGTATGGGGAGATGAATCCGTGTTATCAGAACTCCGTTCCAATAGACAAAATGCCAAAACATTTGAAAAAATCTCCAAGGCCATGATGGACAGAGGCCACAACAGGGACTCAACACAGTGCCGTGTAAAACTTAAGGCGCTGAGACAATCGTACTAGAAAACCAAAAAATCAAACAGATGCTCCGGGACAGAGCCGCAGACATGCCACTTCTTCGCTGAGCTGCAGGCAATTCAAGGGGGGGGCCGCCACCACTACCCCACCACTGTCCGTGGACTCCGATGATGGGGTACTCTCAGTCATCATGCCTGAGGATTTTGCAGAGGGGGAAGATGAGGAGGATGACGACGATGAGGTTGAGGAGAGTACACAGCACACCATTCTCCCTGACAGCCAGGATCTTTTTCTCACCCTGACTGAAATACCCTCCCAACTCTCCCAAGGCGGTATCCCGGACCATGAAGCCATAGAAGGGACTTCTGGTGAGTGTACCTTTGTAAATGTAAACATGGCTTAAAAGCAGGTGCTTTTTAATGATTAATTTGCCCTGAGGACTTGGGATGCATTCGGGGCCAGTACAGCTACTGGAAAAGTCTGTTAACGTGTCTGGGGATGGAGCGGAAATCCTCCAGGGACATCTCCATGAAGCTCTCCTGGAGGTACTCCAAAAGCCTTTGCAGAAGGTTTCTGGGGAGAGCAGCCTTATTTCGTCCTCCATGGTAGGACGCTTTACCACACCATGCTAGTAGCAAGTAATCTGGTATCATTGCATGACAAAGCCTGGCAGCATATGGTCCCGGTGTTTGCTGGCATTCAAGCAACATCCGTTCTTTATCTCTCTGTGTTATCCTCAGCAGAGCGATATCGTTCATGGTAACCTGGTTGAAATATGGGAATTTAATTAAGGGGACATTCATAGGTGGCCGTTCCTACTGGGCTGTTTGCCTGTGGCTGAAAAGAAATCCTCCCCGCTATTAGCCAAGCGGTGGGAGGGGGGGCATTGGCGCTGAGCTGTTCACGTTTGGCTAGCAGGGAACTTTCCTGATACCAGCCACGTGGTGCGGGGTGGGGGGAAAGGTTAAAGCAGTCATCCCAGAGAAAAGTATGGGGGGAGGGGGTTCGTTTGGTTTCTGCTGCTGCACGTTAACACGAAAACCACAGCCCTAAATGGACAACTCAATAGGCTTTGCTTGATATGGGAAAGGAGGGTGCTGCTGTTATGATTGTTGCAGAAGCCGAAAGACTATGGCTGCCTGCAAGCCAAATTCTGTTGCCCGGTGTGTTTGATCTCTAACACCAAAGCCGCAAGCACTCAATATAAGATGCAAAAAATGACCTTGTACTGAAATCACATGTGCTATGTAATGTGAATAGCGTTGTTCACCGTGAAAGAGTATACATTTTACAGAACAATGGGTATCTTTTTAAATACTTCTCTCCCTTTTTTTCCTCCGCAGCTGCAAATGTTTCAAGCCTTCCTCCTCTATCCCAAAGGGTATCTCAGATCAGGCGGCAACAAAAAGAAAAACGCACGCGCGATGAAATGTTCTCTGAGCTCATGCAGGCGTCCCGCACTGAAAGAGCTCAGCAGAAAGTGTGGAGGGACACAATAGCACAGGACAGGAAAGCGGCCAGTGAATGTGAGGAGAGGTGGCGGCAGAAAGATCAGAGGAGGCAGGATGTAATGCTGGGGCTACTGCGGGAACAAACGGACATGATCCGGTGTCTGGTGGAGGTGCAGGAACGTCAGCTGGAGAGACTGCCGCTGCAGCCCGTTTAACCGCCCTCTCCCCTCCTCAAGTTCCATAGCCGCCTCCTCACCCAGACGCCCAAGAACGTGGGGGGGAAGGAGGCTCCGGGCACCCAACAACTCCACCCCAGTGGACAAAAGGCACACATTCAACAAGTTTTGAAATGGCCTTTTCCTTCCCTCCTCTCACACCCCACCCGGGCTACCTTGTGAGTTATCTCCCTATTTTTATAATAAATTAATAAAGAATACATGGTTTTTAAATGATAGTGACTTTATTTTCAAGCTGTGATCGAAGAGGGGAGGGTGGTTGGCTTACAGGGAATTAGAGTCAACTAAGGGGGTGGGTTTTCGTCATGGAGAGACAAATAGAACTGTCACATGGACCCTGGCTAGTCATGAAACTGGTTTTCAAAGCTTCTCTGATGCACAGCGCTTCCTGATGCGCTCTTCTAATCGCCCTGGTGTCTGGCTACGTGTAATCAGCGGCCAGGTGATTTGCCTCAACCTCCCACCCCCCCATAAACGTCTCCCCCTTACTCTCACAGAGATTGTGGAGGACACAGCAAGCAGCAATAACAATGGGAATATTGGTTTTGCTGAGGTCTGAGCGAGTCAGTAAACTGCGCCAGTGACCCTTCAAACATCCGAATGCACACCCTACCACCATTCTGCACTTGCTCAGCCTATAGTTGAACAGCTCCTTACTACTGTCCAGGCTGCCTGTGTATGGCTTCATGAGCCAA
The DNA here is from genome assembly GCF_016161935.1 of Mauremys reevesii. Taxonomy (NCBI): domain Eukaryota; kingdom Metazoa; phylum Chordata; order Testudines; family Geoemydidae; genus Mauremys; species Mauremys reevesii. The sequence continues at coordinate 112,151,217 of NC_052628.1, forward strand.
GGCATTAAGGGTAGGCTGCATCCCCAAGGATAACTATAGGTATTTGAACATCCCCAATGGTTATATTCTGGTCTGGGAAGTGAATCCCTTGCTGCAGCCATTTAAACAGACCAGAGTTCCTGAAGACGCGAGTGTCATGAACCTTTCCCGGCCATCCCACGTTGATGTTGGTGAAACGTACCTTGTGATCCACCAGTGCTTGCAGCACCATTGAAAAGTACCCCTTGTGGTTTATGTACTGGCTGCCTTTGTGGTCCGGTCCCAAGATAGGGATATGTGTTCCGTCGATGGCCCCACCACAGTTAGGGAATCTCATTGCAGCAAAGCCATCTGCGATGACCTACACATTTCCCAGAGTTGCTACCTTTGATAGCACCAGCTCAGTGATTGCGTGGGCTACTTGCATAACAGCAATCCCCACAATAGGTTTGCCCACTCCAAATTGATTCCCGACTGACCGGTCGCTGTCTGGTGTTGCAAACTTCCAGAGGGCTATCGCCACTCGCTTGTGAACTGTGAGGGCTGTTCTCATCTTGGTATTCTTGTGGTCCAGGGCAGGGTAAAGCAAGTCATAAAGTTCCATGAAAGTGCCCTTATGCATGCGAAAGTTTCGGAGCCACTGGGAATCATCCCAGACCTGCAATGCGGTCCCACCAGTCTGTGCTTGTTTCTCGGGCCCAGAATCGGCATTCCATGGCATGAACCTGCCCCATTAATACCATGATGTCCACACTGCCGGGGCCCACACTTTGAGAGAAGTCTGTGTCCATGTCCTCATCACTCTCATCACCGCGCTGCCGTCGCCTTCTTGCCTGGTTTTTCAGCTTCTGGTTCTGCATAAACTGCACAATAATGCGCGAGGTGTTTACAATGCTCGTAACTGCTGCAGTGAGCTGAACGGGCTCCATGATTGCCATGCTATGGCATCTGCTTGGGCAATCCAGGGAAAAGGGCGTGAAATGATTGTCTGCCGTTGCTTTCACGGAGGGAGGGTTGATTGACGACATTTACCCATAACCGTTTTGGCCCCATCAGGTATTGGGAGCTCAACCCAGAATTCCAATGGACAGCGAGGACTGCGGGAACTGTGGGATAGCTATGGGATAGCTACCCACAGTGCACCGCTCGGAATGTCGACGCTTGCCACGCTACTATGGATGCACATCACCGACTTAATGTGCTTAGTGTGGACACATGCACTCGACTTTATACAATCTGTTCCCAAAAATCGACTTCTGTAAAATCAGAGTAATTTTGTAGTGCAGACATACCCACAGTGACCTAAAATCTCCCAGTTTGGCTTCAGAAGCCTCCAGGTGACAGAACCTGATTCTGGGAGACTCTCAGCGAAACAGGGAGAGTTGGCAACCCTATCCAGATGATGCTCTAAAATAGGAACTTCTGCTGTGTTTTGTATTTTCTGTGTACTTAATGTGGAAGCTCCTGAGGGGAATGTTTGTATTTTTCGCTAGATCTCATACCAGTGGTGCCAGAACAGGGGATGCCAGGGGGCCACGGCCCTCCTACTTTTTGAAAGTGGACGGGGCTGGCCTGGCCACTTTTCACAAGGGTGAACACCACTGCCTGTCTCTCCTCTTCCTCCTGAGGCCCAACCCCATGGCCAGGCCAGCATGGAGCCTGGCCAGGGAGGGGAGCCCAGGCAACTGTGGGAGCTACATGCACGGACCCTCCACTGCAGTGTGGGGTCACTGAGAGCAGTCCTCATCCCCTGGCCTCCCCGCCCTGCCCAGGGCAGGTGGAGGCGGAGGGTCCGCGCCATCTCCCCACAGCTGCCCACATGGCTCTCCCTGACCCAGCCGGGGGGGCCCTTGGAACCGCAGCCTGGCCTGGTAAGAGTGTGTGGGCAGCTGTGTGGAACCACAAAGGCTCTGGGATCTGGGGACATGGGCCGGGGGCTGCTCTCCTCAGGACCCCGCATCGCGGGCAGCTGAGGGGTCTGACATAGCTCTTATCATGGCCAGGCTGCGGGGCTGCTTTTGGCCCACCCCAGGCAGGGAGGGGGCCGGGATCCCCACCCCGCTCCAGCTTCCGGCGTGGCCAGAGGCAGGACCTTGGGTGGGGGGGAAGAGGGAGAGAAGAGGCCGGGGCAGGGCCCTGCCCCCCATCCCCCTACTTTTGGGAAGGCTCTGATGCCCTTGTCTCGTACAGCACTGAATACACTGGTAACACTTAAAACAATTATGAAAATACAGTTAACCTAACATCCTGGCCCACATACTAGAATGAAAACTATGGGAGGAGATGAAGCCCTGACTCATTACTATCTTCCAGACACCCTATACTTCTCAAGCCTAAAATCTGAACACTTGAACTTTACACGGGGGATGGGAACTTCACCACAATAGGGTACACATAGGGTCTCGATCTTGCAAAATACAGAGCACAAATTGTCAAATGGCCTTGAACTCTCTACAGCAGGGGTGGGCAAACTTTTTGGCCTGAGGCCCACCTCTGAGTATGGAAATTGTATGGCGGGCATGAATACTCGTGAAATTGGGGATTGGGGTGCAGGAGGGGGTGAGGGCTCCAGCTGGGAGTGTGGGCTCTGTGGTGGGGCCAGAAATGAGGAGTTCAGTGTGGGGGAGGGGGCTCCGGCCACGGGCAGGGAGCTGGGGTGTGTGGGGGTGAAGGCTTCAGCTGGGGGTGTGGGCTCTGGCTCATGGCTGGGAATAGGGTTTGGGGTGCAGGAGGTTGCTCCGGGCTGGGACCAAGGAGTTTGGAGGGCAGGAGGGGGATCAGTCCTGGGACAGGAGGTTGGGGCATGGGAGGGGGTCAGGGCATGGAAAAGGGTCAGGGGTGCAGTCTCCGGACAGTGCTTACCTCAAGCAGCTATGTGGAGGTGCAGCCAGGTAGCTCTGCATGCTGTCCTGTCCTCAGGCATTGCCTCTGCAGCTCTCGGCCAATGGGAGCTGTGGGGGCAGCGTGTGGAGCCCCTTGGCTGCCCCTATGCATAGGAGCTGGAGGGAGGACATGCTACTGCTTCCAGGAGCTGCACAGCACCACGGTACACACAGAGGGGAGCAAGCCCCCGACCTTGCATCCCAGCTGGAGCACGAGGGACAGATTAAAAAGTCTGAAGGGCCAGATGTGGCCACCAGGCCTTAGTTTGCCCACCCCTGGGCTAGATCCTTAACTGGTTTAAATTGATGGAGCTCCACTGAAGTATATGGTGTCACTGGAGTCAATGAAGGTACATCTATAGCAGTCAGTGCAGGATATGGTCCATAATGTAAGTGTCTATTGTAAAAAGTTAAGTACTAAATAAAGAGAGGAAAAGTTAAAGTTCATCCCCTTTGTTTATTTATCTGCCACTTTTATTGTAAGAGTGAGGAAATAGCTCTTTACCACAGTCATAATATATCAAACTGTAATTCTCCTCCATGTAATCCCCCTAATGTTCACTAACTTCTGAACAGTATGGATGGCCTAAAATCTGTTCTCTTAAATGTAAGCGCCTTTCTTCCCTGAATGCTAGAGGCAATAAATATAATCAATACTTAAAAATTAGTTGAACTTGCTCTGACAGTGTCTTGGTCTTTTGCCGCCTGACAAGCCATTTAACCATTTCCAGAACAAACCTAGAAAGAAATAAGTGGTGGCACATAGCCTGTTCTTGGCACATTTATTTCTCTTGCTTTAATTTTGTTACAGCTCAAAATCAATATTTGTTCAGATCAGTTGTTAGGAGATTTCATTTGTTGTTTTCTTTCTCCTTTTCATTCCCTATCACCTATCCAGGGCTCTCTCATTATTTTCTAGTGAAGCTTTTGTTAAATTTTAAACTCTTGCTCTAAAGTGCAGGAAAAAAAGACAAAATGAACTAATAATAATTTTGTTTTGAAAGTGAATTTAGTTTTCATGGAAGGCGCTGGGCTGAGGACATAAAGACAGATGCAAGGGGACACGTACAAGTAACCCAGGCACAGTCCATTCAAAGCTGCGGGGAAATGTTACCGTGAGCAGGTGGTTTAAGAGTAAATGGATAATGTAGCTATCATCATAATTAATCAACCCTTGCCATTCTGCAGGAGTCATGCACCTGTTAGCTCTCCTGGCTGCTCCTCACCTACCCTCAGGGTAGAACTTCAGGCACCAGAAAAGAACAGCAAGCAAGAAAATGCTACTTGGGTCACCATGTTCTCACTTACTCACTCCCCACAGGTCCTACTTCACCTGGAACGATCCATTGAAAAATGTGTTGGCTACTTATGCTAAACAATCTGTTTCACCTTGTATTTAGCTGTGACACTCCAATTAGGTTTCCCAGACCTAAAGAATAGCTCTGGGTAAGCTCGAAAGCTTGTCTCTCTCTCAGCAACAGAAGATGATCCAGTAAAAGATCTCAGAAAGAGGAAGCGTCCACCATGCAGTCCCTTCCTCACCCCTAGAGCTGATACATGTGCAGCAACTCCTGAGGGGCTTCTGCAGGGTCAGGAGAAGTAGAATGATGCTAGGTAGAGAGACCATCCCAGATCAACCCGGGCTGTGATTTTAGAAAGTGCTGCCTTTTGAAAATCAAGCCCCTTTAAGGGATCTCAATTTGGGTGCCCAAGAACGAAAAGTCAAAATCATGAATCACTTTTGCAAATTTAGGCCCTGGTGTCTGGATGTCCCTTTAAGATGTCTACACTTGGAAACAGGGCCACAACGAAATAAGGCGATTACTGTAATTCAGCTTCAACACAACATACACCTGCAGTTTATGCATCATATATTAAGACCTTATTCTTTCAAATGTTTTTTTGGTTTAAACCCTTACACAGTTTGGAATTATTACCTAAACTACTGGACTGTGTATAGTCTGTACTAATTGCTTCCTAGGTATTCTCCTAAAGATCAATAACATTGTAGGTGCACAGATTTAAATTAAATGTTTATTTCCTAGAATCCAACCTTTCCAGCAGGAAACAAGCAGCAAATCCATTCAATTTCTTAACAAAATTATGCCCCATGGCTGTATTTGTAATATATTAAACTGAATGTGCAGAGCATGCCCTAACATAGGCTGTATCCCTGCGTTGGAAACAAATAATGAATTTGTCGTTTATTACAAAGTGCTCTCCTCATCACTTAATAAATTACATGTTGTTAGGTTTCACTCTTTTAAAATTATGTATTCTATAGACAGTAATGGTTCCATAATTGTATACTGTGACACACATGCTACTGGCCTTCTCTCCCACCCTGAGGGCAGTAGGCCCATTTGTCAGTAGAATTAGTACAGGTCAGGGGCGGCTCTAGCAATTTCGCCGCCCCAAGCACGGCGGCACGCCACGGGGGGCGCTCTGGCGGTCGCCGGTCCCGCGGCTCTGGTGGACCTCCTGCAGACGTGCCTGTGGAGGGTCCGCTGGTCCCGCGGCTCCGGTGGAGCATCTGCAGGCACGCCTGCGGGAGGTCCACTGGAGCCGCCTGCCGCCCTCCCGGCCACCGGCGGAGTGCCCCCCGCGGCATGCCGCCCCAAGCACGCGCTTGGCATGCTGGGGCCTGGAGCCGGCCCTGGTACAGGTGCTACTGTATGGATGGTGCAGGACACAAGGAGACCTATGGCCCTGCTTCCTGAAGAGAGCTGTGCTCCTCAGGGACTCCTCCTACGATACTACACAGCAGGATTATGAGTCTGGGCTGTGGATGTGAATCCATGACTATGCACCTCCACCAAACAGACTGCTGCACAGAGGTGTAGAGTTGTGATCTGGATGTTAGAGCAGAAGCTCTCTTGGTTCTAAACTCTAACACATCCTAATGGCTCAATCAAGTCTCTTTGCCTGAGGTATCTATCTGTAAAATGGGTAGCGGTAATAACACTTGCTAGTACGTACTTCCCGCTTACACCTGCATTTCATGTCAGAATTAGAGATCTGATAGTACAGGACCTCTCCTTGACAAAGGGCAATCTAAAGGTGGCAATTAGACTGCACCCTTCCTGTAGCTCTGTCAGGCTACTTTTGTGGAACTGCAACAGGAGCATTCACAGATCAAAGGGATTCAGTGTGCTTGTTGTTACTGTGACCCTTTAATCTAGCCGCTGCTTCTTCCCATGAGATCGCCTGCTCCTCTCTAACCCTTGCCTACAAACTCTTCTTCTAATCCTGTCCTGGTAACCTCACTAGCTCTTCTGTCCATGTTTCTGTCCCCACCCCTTCCCCTTTAGTTACTTAATTATTAGAGCTGTTCTATTGATTGAAATAATACAACAAAGAGAAATCAGGGGAGGGGACTGCATTACTATTTTCAACAGTAAAACAACAAGTGGGGTAAACTAAACTAAACAGGAGCCAAATCTCAGCCATGAAGTGCTTAAAACCTAGGTACAGGATTAGATGCAGTGAAATTAATGAACAGGGCATTGCATCATATCATCTTTGTTTAAAACTTACAAGGGAAAATTAAGTGATAACTGGCATGGTGGAATATTGTGTGTGGTTGGTAGAAAAGTTGTCATTGGAATGTCAACCTTTTTGCCAAAATGACCTTTTTGCCAAAATGCGGGAGGGTTTTTTTCTGTTTTGATGAAAAACTGGAAATTGAAACCAAATATTTTTCTGTTTAAAACCTTTGGCTTGTGAGTAAATATATATGTTTCTGGTTTTCTGAACCAGAATTTGTATTTGTATTTATTTATTTACAGAAACTGAATATATATATTACCAAAATATAATTTAAACATGTTCAGTTTTCAAGGTTTAACAAAACTGTAGATTTAAGAATCAAAATTTCCAGTGAAAAACTGCCAGTTTTCTACCAGCAATAGTAGCATGGTCCATGTTCAATATGGCTGAAATTCAGACCTGCACAAGGCTCTATGCACCATTAAGTTTCATTGTCCAAATTTTGCTCTAACTTACACCCATACAACCCCATAAAAATCATTGAGGCTGCACACACATACAATGGGGCTCATTCAGCCTCTCTCATTAGGTCATGATTTTTGCAGTACTGCTGCCACTGATCCATTATTAAACATGCTCAAAGTCTTTCATCTGGTGCACAAAGCTTGTAAAATTTGGAAGGTCATGAAATAATTAAATCTTCAATCACACATGGAAATCATCATCTTTGTTGGGCCATGAAGCTTTCTTGTTATTGAATGAGCTATCTGTGCAGGTGTGAGCAGGTAATTAGATCAGTTCAAATGTCTCTCCAGGTTACTGATCAAGATGGTCACTCCTCTCAAGAGAGATAAACTAGAGGATATGATTGAGGTCTATAAAATCATGACTGCTGTGGAAAAAGTGAAAAGGGAAGTGTTATTTACCCCTTCACATAACACAAGAACCAGAGGGTCACCCAATGAAATTAACAGGTAGCAGGTTTAAAACAAACAAAAGGAAGTATTTCTTCACACAACGCATGGGCAATCCGTGGTACTCATTGCTGGGGGATGTTGTGAAGGCCAAAAGTAGAACTGGGTTCACAAAAAAAAATTTGATAAGTTTATGGAGGATAGGTGCATCAATAGCTATTTGGCAAGATGGTGAGGGATGCAACCCCATGCTTTGGGTGTTCCTAAACCTCTGACTGCCAGAAGCTGAGACTGGATGACAGGGGATGGATCACTTGAAATTTCCCTGTTCTGTTCATTCCCTGTGAAACATTTGGCACTGGCCACTGTCAGAAGGCAGGCTACTGCACTAGATGAACCATTGGTCTGACCAAGTATGGCCATTCTTATGTTATAACGTGTATTTTCATGTTCCTAAGCACGCCATTACATTTTTAGCTATAGACAGTGAAAAAAATTATCCTATTAGTCAAACTTATAACTTCTTCTTCAATGCTTAGCCAGATAGTCGGCTATAGTGATTGTTCGCCATTTGGTCTGTTTCTGCACAACCCCAAAGGCTTGACGGCCTCAACATCAGAACAGACTTGATGAACCCATGTAATAGGGGGTCTGCCTCTGGGCTGGTGGAAGTTCTAACTGCCCATTCTTTTTAGGCACTTTGTGTGTTTTTCAGCACTTTAACTTTGCCTAGCAGGGATAAAACTCACTAATTAGCAAACTACCATATTATGAAAGGGAATGAATGAAGCCCCTGTATGCTGTTGAAACTAAAGAATGTTCTCCTGGGTACTCATATAGGGTAATTCAGTTGTGTGCCAAGATTTTTTGGTAGAGAAGTATTTGTTAGTAGATTACAAGGTCAAACAAGGAATAAGTCAAACGACTTTCATGGCATCTCCTAGCTGTCTGAATCCACTATGCATGGAAATTCAGAGTTGGTGTAGTATTATTTATCCTGTTCCGTACATATAACAAGAGGTAATATGAAAGCAGCTCAGCATATTTTCCCTGATAAATGTAATACACAAAAGAAGAGTTAATATAAGTCACAACAGATGAGAGTAAAATCCATCAGAGACTCCCCAACCAGCCCTCATAGCTCTCACAACCAACCAGCCATTATTGCTCTCATGAGACAGGATTGATGGTACAAAAAAAAATATTCTTGAAGACACATGTAAGTGTTCTTTTATCTATCAACAAACACATTTCAGTAAACAAACCAAAATAGAAAATGTCATGCCTTTGGTGGGAAGGCTGTTAACTTCCTAAAGAAATCAGTGGCCTTATCTCATAGGCAGTTTAAATTACTGTTAGAAGATGTTGTCTCTGTTTTCTGAGTACTATAGTGGCAATTTACCATTCAGAAGTGAGATGACAGCCTTGGATTTGTTTTACAGAGATCTGTGCAATTACAGCACTTGCTGTAGTGGAAAAGATTCCAAGAATGTTATTTCTCAAATTCAGAATATGGAAGTTCAGCTTTTTTGAAACACATCACAAGAGACCTGAAAGAGCTAAGCGCACACCTGTAAGGCTCATGTAACCTAACAGATATGACATTTACAGTCTACAGGCAAAGAAAGAAACAAACAAACCCCTACAACACTTTCCATTGTTGTTGTGTCTCCTCCTGTGTGTGCACAGGATCCCCAAGCCTAAAATTAGAAGTATGCTAAAAGAAAATAACGGCTCCAGCTGCAAATTCAGACCACCTTCACCTCAGGGAAGGGGCTTTTAGAACAAGGGTTTTGCTTCAGTCCATTACAGAAGAAAAGGCCACCCAGAAAAGTCAGATATGGGATTGGATTCCAACTATCATCCTGCAGTGTTCAGTGATATTCATAGCCAAGGTTCTGGATGAGATATGTCTTTCTCCAACACCAGAACAGTTTATTTGATAAATTACACTCAGATTCAAACTGTCCCTTGGTTTCATCTTAGGAAATCAAAATTTAACTAATGAAGCTTTGCAGAAACAAAATCACTATCTGGGACCCAGATTCTGAGACCACCTGTAATATTAAACAGATGTGAAAGGAATAATATAGCTACTTTCACTTTGGGGTTAGCCTACAACTCTCTACTATAAGTCATTTGACTAGGGGAACCACAGAAGCATAAATGCTAGAGATGGAAAAGAGCTACTAGAAACCACAGTTCTCAGATAAAGGGTGTATCATGAATCAGACTGATCAGAACAGATTTTAAAAAATTATTAAAGCTAACGTTAAAAAAATTGTACATCTGGGTACAGTGCTTAGATTATCCACAAATTTTGTTTTTAAAAGTCATATGATACATAGAGTACATAATCAGCAATAACCCAAATTTAGGTGAATAGATTTAATAATACAATTTAGATATTAGAATCTGAATCTCATGAAAAGTTGTACAGAGATTTGGTTGTGGCAAGCAAATCAATGAGTGGAGATTGTCCCTCAGTAATTGAGAATTAGGTAGGTTGTCCTTTTAGAAAATACAATCCATGAGGAAATTACTTTCCTGACCGCGCTTCTCATCAGCACTCCAGCTCATCCCTCCTGGTATTGCCAATGTCCAGTGATGTGTTCTATGTTCTTGATCTTAGCTAAAAGGCCTAGTTATCATCACCTTGGGAAGCAGGGGAAAAACATTGTCCAGATTCCATTCTAGTGAGTTTTTTACTTTCTACAAATTGCAAACTCACCACCATACCTGTGAAATTTTAAGGATGCCTACCTGCATACAAGCATTCCTCTGCTGCTCAATTCTTGCCATCTTCCTCAAAATCATTCTGAAATATTGTACTTCTGGGAATAATACTGCAGGAACATGAACACAGATTTGTTGTGCAGAGGGGGCGCTGGAGGGACTGATAATGCAGTACACGGGTACCTACAGATACGGACAAGGCAGCATTTTAGTATCTGCCAATATCCAATGTAGAAAACAAGAGTTCAGAACATATTAAAAATGCCTCAAGTATTTGTGTTTATAGGCCTTTTATCATCACCCTTTGAAAACTGGCACTTGCTTTTCAAGTCAAGTAGAGTATTATTAAAATCCCAAAATAATTTAGAATAGCGAAGCTAGTTTCTTTGTATTTATCTCTTTTGCCCTCACTGTATCCAAAAATCTAATATGCAACAACATACTGTTAATATTTTGTTCCTAAGATAAATTAATTAGGGTTCTGTTTCCCTGCTGTTGGTTAAACCTGATTAACAAAGATTTTCCTTGCTTACCTTTCCATAATTCAAACACTTGTTGCTGTTAATCTTCTACAATGTGCTGGCAATAATATGCACTTGTTCTTTTTCCCTCCTAATAATACCCTTCCTGTATGTCGGATTAAATCTTTTGGGCATAACATTATGAGATTTAGGCTTATACTAACTGAAGCATGTTTTACCTAAAGGATTATACTTCCTGTTTAGTTTTATTCATTGAAAAAAAGTTATATTAAATAGCTGCTTAAGGCCTGATCCCACAAAGTACTTACGCATGTGAGTATCCCCCATTGACTTCAGAAGGATTACTCAAGTACTTTAAGGATTCAGAGTAGCAGCCGTGTTAGTCTGTATCCACAAAAAAGAACAGGAGTACTTGTGGCACCTTAGAGACTAACAAATTTATTTCAGCATGAGCTTTCATGGGCTACAGCTCAGTTCTTCAGATGCATAGAATGGAATACACAGAGACAAAAGATATTTATACATACAGAGAACATGAAAAGGTGGAAGTACGCATACCAACTGTAAGAGTCCAATCAATTGAGATGAGCTGTCATCAGCAGGAGGAAAAAAAACAAAGCCTTTGAAGTGATAATCAAGATGACCCATAGACAGGGGCGGCTCTAGGCACCAGCAAACCAAGCTGTTGCCTGGGGCGGCCAAATCTAGGGGCGGGCGCTGGGCGGTGGACCTGCCGCAGTCATGCCTGCGGGAGGAGACCACGGCCGCCGACGGACGACCGCGGCGCGCGCATGATGACGGAGGCGGCGGCGCCGGCGGGCTGGCCTCCCCTCCCGGCATGCGCAGGCTGCAGCAGCGCGGCGCCCCGGCGCGCGCGCCGCGCGCGCGCGCCGCGCCCGCCGCTGCCGCCGCTCCGCCCTCGGCTCCTCCGCCCGCGGCGCATGCCGCCCCGCCGCGTGTCCCTGCCACCCCGGCTCCTCCGGACTCAAGGCCAGAGGAGCGGCGGAGCGGGGGGAAGAGACCTGCCGGGACGACCGAGGGCGCGGCAGCCTGCCACGCGCTGCCTGGGGCAGCCTATTTTCTAGAGCCGCCCCTGCCCATAGAAGGTGTGAGGAGAACTTAACATAGGAAAAGCATGTGTTCTCATTAAGCTCTGAGGATAGGCCAAGAAGCAATGCACTTAAATTGCAGCAAGGTGGTTTAGGTTGCACATTAGGTAAAACTTCTTAACTGTCAGGGTGGTTAAGCACTGGAATAAATTGCCTAGGGAGGTTGTGGAATCTCCACCACTGGAGATTGTTTAAGAGCAGGTTAGACAAACACCTGTCAGGGATGGTCTAGATAATACTTAGTCCTGACATGAGTCCTGTCACCTCACTTAAAAACTGCTCGCTTACCAAAATCAGACATATAAATACAAAAGTGTCTCAGCACATTATTACTGAAACATTGCTTACCTTCTCATTCTATATGTAGGAAATTTTAGTTTGTACTGACTTTGTTCATGCTTTTTATGTAGTCTGTTGTAAAATTATGCAAATATCTAGATGAGTTGATATACCACCTGGCAGACCTCTGCGTACCCCCAAAGGTACGCATACCCCGATTGAGAACCACAGGACTAGATGACCACTCAAGGTCCTTTCCAGGCCTATGATTCTATGACCATGTCTACACCTGAGGTGGCACGTAAAGTATGCATAGCTACACGCAGCAGTGAAAAGCAGATTGTATCCACACACACTGAGGCATGCACACAGCCGTGAAAGGCTCCAACGGGGGGAGCAGCATGGAGCCTTTCCCTCCTGCCAGAGTCTTTCTCTATGTCAGGGAAAGGCTCTGGCAGTTCCCCTCTGCTGGAGCCTTTCACTGCAGTGGGGAGCTGCCAGAGCCTTTCTCCACAACATTGAAAGTTTCTGACATCAAGGAAAGACTCCACCAGCTGGGAGACAGTGGGACTCTTCCCTGCTAAAACCAGCAGTGTAGATATAGGAGGCACTGCTTGGGCGTGTAGAGAACCCATGTAGAGTATGTACCTAGAATTTAGGAGTGTAAGGGGCTCCACTCTCCTCACTTAAGACATGCCTTATGGTCTACACTGATATTTATATCCCTGCTAGCTGAGTGTGCAGTGCCTACACTCTGCACACCACCATAAACACAGACCTAAGCTCAGTGGTGCCAGTGGAATCCATTTCTTACCATGCTGGGGGTAGCATGGTGGGCACGTGACCTCCTCATGTGACCCTCCACATGACTCCTCTCCGCCCCGCCCCCAGACTGGGGCCCCCATGCTCTCCCCATCCCCTCCCCGTGATCCACCCCCCTCACCTGGGGAAGAGGGGGGCTCTGTCCTCCTCCCACTGCGCTAGAGAAGCGGAACGTGAGGCCGCTGGGTGGCCCCATGCCCGCAGCTCCTCCTGCGCAGCTGTACTGCCCCCAGCCCCTCCACGCAGGGTCTCCTCCATCTGTTGTGTACAGCAGCCAGCCCCACCAAAGGACAGGACTGGGGGCAGCACCAGAGGAGCAGCAGGCATGGGGCCGCCCAGTAGCCCCACATTCTGCTCCTTTACCCGCTGCAGTTCCTGGGAGAGCTCTGTAGTTCAGGGCTCTCCCAGGAATCATAGCAGAACACTGGCAGCTCCTACAGCGGCTGTACCACTCCCATCCCCGCCTCCCACCCCAGCCCTGTCCTCCAGCATGGCTGCTGGAGGAGAGAGAGCTCTGAGGAAGGGCAGGGCTTTCCCAGGAACCACAGCGGAGAAAGGAGCAGAACGTGGGACTACCGGGCAGCCCCATTCCCACAGCTCCTCCACCGTGACTGCTGTACAGATGGAGGAGAGCCTGCATGGAAGGGCTGAAGGCAGTAAAGCTGTCCTGGAGGAGCTGTGGATGTGGGGATGCCCAGTGGCGCCACCTCCTGCTGCTCCTGTTTCTGGTACGCTATCCAGCATATCTTGCTGGTACGGTGTACCCGATCGTACCACCCTACTTGCATTGCTGCCTATGCTACAGTGTCTACTGTAACAAAACAATGACTCTCCTGCTCTCAAGTACTGAGATATACTCCAGGAGATAGAAGAGGGGAGTGCATCAGGGACCATGTTATGCCTCCCTGACATCTCATGTTGCATCAACATTAATCCCAACCCGTCAGCCTGTGGCTTTGGGGATACTCACATCAACCTGTTAATGTCTCTCCCGGACCACACATCAGTTGTACAATTGTGCTCTGCCAATTCACTTTGCCCCATCTCAAACACAGCCCTTATGCCTGAGTTTGGAGGGGGTTTGGTTTAAGACTAGCAGAGAGATTCGCTACATTTTTAAGGGCCACATAGGGCACAATGTGTGGCACAAGATGGCTGATTCAAGTGTAGAGAATCTGGGCTGATGATAATAGTATTCATCTTGATAATAGCAAAAGAGTTAGCTGGTTTGGACGTGCAGTTTGCTCTCACAAGTTATTAGCATTGGATTAATAAACAGCATTATGCCCTGAATCCTTCAGTCATATTTGACCAACAGTAATATTTTCACATTAGCAGTAAGGGGGAGAAATCATGCAAGGGTTTCCTGTATTTTTGATTAAACCAGAGTTCAACTATAGCTAAAAGGCGCACACAGGTTAGTGTTTTGCACCCAGATTCTCCACTGTGTTGGGTAGTCATTTACAGCTGTACAAAGCTGGTGTGAAACTGTCATTCCAACTGATAGCAATTTACATCTTTTGCCTCAGTGTGAATGGCCACACAAGGTGCAGAATCAGATCCAACATGTCTCATAACCGTGTAATGACTGATAGAACTTAATCCTGATCATTGTATGCCCACTAGAAGATCCATGACTTTAGTGGGATCATTTGTCTGAATAGGTGGAATTAGGCCCAAGGTGTTCTGGTTTCTAAGAGAGCTTGTTGACATTTCGCATAATTGTAAAATTGTACTTGAATTGCACTAGACAAATTAGACAACATTGGGGAAAAAATGTCGATTCTCCAACCAACTCTCGTTTCTAGGCTTAGGTCTCACTGTCCTATTCTTATTTTGTCACAGTGCTGGAAGGCTCTCTGGCTCTGTATTTTATGCTTCTGTGCCTCACCATCTGAATTAGAAAATAGTAGCCTAACTTTTAAAAAGGGTTTCAAATTGGATGTCTCCATTTTTGGATACCCCTTTGATGTACCCTACAGGGACATAATTTTTTTAAAAGTCCTGAGCACTTGCTCTCTGAATTGCCCCAGGTTGAGCAGCCAAAAACAGAAGCATTCAAAATGGCTAGAGTCACTTCTGAAAATGTAGGCCATTGTACTTCGGGTGAAGCCCCATAACACAAACTCCCACAAAGGAACCAACCAAAACTAGCGGAAAAATCCTTAGCACGTACAACAAAATAACAATAGGAGAATGAAATTCTTTCTTTATCTATTCCCAGTTTGAAACAGCCATGTGGTTACTACAATGGAGCACCCAGAAAGCCAAGCTCAACAAGTTTGAGTATATTAACAAATATTCTTCCTGAGGTTACTTTGATTCATTTGCAAAACAAACACAGAACTACCAAGGGTAAGATCCACAATATTTGACAAGTAGATCTTAGAGTACTTGTTCCTTTTGGGATTGACTGTGCTATTTACTT
This sequence comes from Mauremys reevesii, assembly GCF_016161935.1. Classification (NCBI taxonomy): domain Eukaryota; kingdom Metazoa; phylum Chordata; order Testudines; family Geoemydidae; genus Mauremys; species Mauremys reevesii. Next base: position 112,166,337 of record NC_052628.1, read on the forward strand.
TAAGTATTCATATTTCATCTACTGTATTTTTCATGGTTTTCTGAAGAGAATAGAAATAACAGTGGAATTCTTGCTCCAAAAGGATCAGCACGCTCTAATTCATTATTTATTTGTTTTTAGAATAAAGCCCATGTTGATAGCAATGTGGGAAAAGGGCCATAAAGCAAATATAAGAATGCATGATTGGTAATTCAAAGACTGTTATGTGAAATGATTCATGTTTACCAAAGTACCACAGTTGAAATAAGACGATGGTGTAATTATTTCCTGTAGACTCTCTTAAAAATAATAATGTAAAAGCATTTTCAGAAGAGAATTGTATTTGTCCATTGCTTTTGTTTCTTCACCAGCATCTTTGCAATAATCACGTCCTCATAAATTAAAAAAAAAAGTCTGAAAAATTAAGGCCCACAATTAGTCTCACTGACCTCAGTGAGGAAATTCAACAAAGCACTTAAGAACATGATTACTTTTAGACATGCATGTAAGTTCCAATGGGACTTAACCATATTCTTAAAGTGTTGTGCTAAACAGGAATGCTTTGCTGAATCTGGGCCTACTCACATAAATATGTGGCCAAAATCAGATGCCTGGTTTGAAATCAACAGGCCTTGGTTCAGCAAAGTATTTAAGCCTTTCTGAATCAGGGCCTTAGAAAAGAGGGAGGATTGAAAAATTAAAATTGTTGTAAAAAAGTATAATTTTATTATCAACAAAATTTAGAGAAATGCAGGTCAAATCAAATCATTTTCAATATAACTAACAACATGTCCCAATTCTTTACCAAAATATTTAAAGAGAAACCTTGGCCTTATGGAATTTATAATACAGACCTGACTGATAAACCAGGGTTTTGCTTGAGAATGTCTGTCTTGATACATCTTCGGAGGGAATGTGTGCCAGCCACTAATGAAAAAAAGAAAAAAAAAAAACCAATACGTTGGACTATAATGTAAATGGCAAAACTATCTACTTTTATTAACTCAAAGCTGGTAATATCTTTATCTAAACCAGGTTTCAAACAACTTAATTACATTCAGCACACCATCTGCCAAGATATCAGATTAAGCAGTATAAGAGAACAATGTAATGTAAGCAGAGCTGTAATGAAGTTGTGAATGGTGGGTAAAAACAGAATATTTTGTTCATTACATGATTCCTATATGCCGAATTTGAGCCTCTATGTCTTATTTGTTGCATGGTCTATCATCACCCTGGTGACAATAATAAACACTTAAGTAGCAGTATTGTTATCCAGCCCAGTCAGAACACCAGTAACCCATATTATACTGAACAGATTTTCCATATTTTATAGGCTACTACTAGACTACTTCTCAAACTCTCACTCCATCATGAGCCAAAGTGCACATATTTCGCTTGTTTAGAGGAGGAAGCCTTTAAAAAAAAATGGAAAATCACACCAGATGGCCAAAAGAATATATAGCTATGACAGCCATTAGATTGCGTAACTCCATACTCAAACCAAAATAATTGTTCCATTACCTCTTTCTAAACACAACAATATTATTTTAATCTATTAGTATGCATCAGGATAGCTATGTGAAATGTTCATAATATAATAAAACCAGACAATCACCACAAGATACATTTATTACCAGGTCTGCTCAACCTAGCACTCTCATATGTGATTAATTATGCAACAGTTTTAATAAGGAACTTACGGGTGCAGGATGCATTTTATAACACTGTATACAATATATGAGATTAGCATAGAGACCAGACTTGAAGATCTGGCGGTCACAGTGGACCACAAGCGAAATATGAGTCAACAGTGTAACACTGTTGCAAAAAAAGCAGACACCATTCTGGGATGTATTAGCAGGAGTGTTGTAAGCAAGACACGAGAAGTAATTCTTCCACCGTACCTCGCACGGTTTAAGCCTCACCTGGAGTATTGTCCCCCATTCTGGGTGCCACATTTTAGGAAAGATGTGGACAAATTGGAAAAAGTCCATGGAAGAGCAACAAAAACGATTAAAGGTCTAGAAAACATGACCTACGAAGGAAGATTGAAAAAAACTAGGTTTGTTTAGTCTGGAAAAGAAAAGACTGAGAGGGGACATGATAACACTTTTCAAGTACATAAAAGGTTGTTACAAGGAGGAGGGAAAAATTATTCTTAACCTCTGAGGATAGGTCAAGAAGCAATGGGTTTAAATTGCAACAAGGGAGGTTTAGGTTGGACATTAGGAACAACTTCCTAACTGTCGGGTGGTTAAGCACTGGAATAAATTGCTAAGGGAGGTTGTGGAATCTCCATCATTGGGGATTTTTAAGAGCAGGTTAGACAAACACCTGTCAGGGATGGTCTAGATAATGCTGAGTCCTGCCGTGAGTGCAGGGAACTGGACTAGATGACCTCTCGAGGTCCCTTCCAGTCCTGTGATTCTATCACATAAGAAAAAGAGGGAAAGAATAAAATATGGCACATGAAATGCAAAGTTTTTTTCCTGAAAGCATGAGAAAGTGCATATATACAGAAAATCCAACAGTTGTTTTATTTTCAGAAAATGGAAGGAGTCCAAAACAGATTAAAAAAGAAACAGACAAAGGCATTCAAGAAGTGCTTTGTTAATAGATACTTGGTGCAAAATCAAAAATTAGGCCCTGATTTATGACACCCAAATTTGAGGTTGCTCAAGTTGAGACACCTTTCTGAGGTACACAGAATCAGTGGAAACATTCGAAAATGTTGGCCTTAGCTTCAAATGTTCCTCTTGTCCCCAGCAATAATGCATAGAAGGGAACACTTAACCCTGTATTGTCAACCCTCATGATTTTCAGCAAGTCTTAGTGTATTTGGTGTTTTTCTTAAATTCCCTGTCCCTGGAGTCTTGGCATTGCATGAAAAATTGCAGTTTTTGTTGGGTTTATTTTTGGGGGGGAGGAGGGTGTTTTTGTTTTGTTTTTAAGTTTATAGCCCTCATGGTTGTAGAGAAAAGCTTGAAAGTATGAGCCTCAAAAGAGCTCAGAAATCAAAGCAAATAAAATGAACCCCCCACAATTTTTTTCAATAATCTCATGATTATAATAATCTCAATTATTTATTATAATTATTCAATAATCTCATGAGAAGTCTGATTAATTACTTGACTGCTTGGAGTTAGCAATACTGGTATGCTGAAAAGATATGAGTTCTGAGAAACTATATTGCTCTGCATCCTCCCATGGCTCATGCAGGACCATGGACTGAGTGGATGATGCAGGAAACACAACCAGCAGAGCGTGTGCAGCCTTAAGAGCTGCAGATCTCAGGTGAGTGTATACTGCACATTTGGATGGCCCCGAGGTCCTTCCCAGCACTGGCAACAATATTACCTCTATCACTGGTTAGTGGGCACACAGAGTGGGGTCACAGAGAATAAGAGAGATCATTGCTTGGACCATTATAAACATGCACAGCTTCTTCCAACCTGATTCACACCTTTTTGTGAGTGATTTTGAGCTAAGGCCCCAATTCAGCAAGGTACGTCAGCACGTGCCTGACTTTAAGCACGTGAACAGTCTCTGTAAAGTTATCATAGAATCTCAGGGTTGGAAGGGACCTCAGGAGGTCATCTAGTCCCGCCCCCAAGTTAATGAGACAACTCGTGCTTAAGTCACATGCTCAACGACCTTGCTGAATCAGGGCCTACATGAAGGAGCTGGAAAAGGATAATGACTGAACCTTGCAATGTCACACTCTTGACCAGAGCACAAACCAAACTCCCAGATGTGAACATCCCCAGACTTTGAGACCCAAACTGGATTCCAGGCCTAAACATCAAGATTGGGACCTTTCTCGGTTGTGAGCTGAACCAGTCCCCGTCCCCTCTCTGGTTATTTAAAAAAAAGGTTAAAATATATTTAGGGTTCAATCATGAGCCACTTTACATGCGCATGGAAGAGAAGAAGGATGTGTAAAAGTTCCTGTACTCCCTATGGTGGGCTATCTGTATCACAGGTAGCAGTAGCTGTGGCACAAAAACAGCCTCCAAAGGCCATTAATCCACCTGCCATCCATATGGGTATAGCATTGGCTCCCACCCGCAATGAGCTGGTCAGAACTGCTGAGCCGGCGAGTCAAGGGACATAAACTGCACTAAGTACTGGGCTGGTGCAGATTAATCCTCCACCCCAGAGCCAAGGGGGGACCAGATTGTGACTGAAGGGTCACAATCTAATTCCTGGTCTGCTCTTTGGCCAGAGCAACTACATGCTGCCCCTTGCTAACGTCTTGCGGCAGAGCCACAACTGAGCTCTCTCAGAACAGAAGCAGAATGTTTCTATATGAATAAAAGGCTAGAAAGTTGAGCTGAGTCAGACTGGAGATGGAATCAGAAGAACCAGAGCACAGTTACCCTCACATATCAGAGCCAGTATCCTAAGAGTTGTGCAGCCAGTTCTCCCAGACCTACTGTCACTCTGTCTGCAGTAAAGAACATATGCCAGTTAATTCACTTTAAACAGATAAGGAGGGGAGACATTACTAAGAAACACAGGAGTTAAGAAATATGTTTTTCTTGCTGACCTTCTTTACCTCTATAATTCTTCATTGATTCTAATTTGTCCCTGCCCATGGAATCGTGAACCTGGCAAACATCTTTTTTAAAGCAATCTGGTTTGTGAAGCTGGTTCTTTCAAGTCCGCTAAGCTCCAAGGTTTAAAGAGTAATTTGATTTCATGAAAGAAACTGATCTGTAACTGTTAGTCCACGTTCTCCCTAATCACAGGTCTACAGAGAATGAGCAGATGGTACTAAAATATGTTGAATGAAAGCCAATACACAAATCTGATTTCCGCCTAAGCTAAATGAATAATATATTGAAATATACAGTGCATGATCCTGTAATTCTTATACATGGGAACAGTCCCATTTCTTTATTAAGCCAGAACCATAGCTCTGCAAAGGCTGTTGAATGCCATTCTGGCAGCACAATGTAGCCTTAAACTTGACTCAACTGTCTAGTTCAGGATTCCTCTGGTGCAGGGAACACCTTTGATCGTATAGGGCCGCTACACCCTACTATGCCTCTTCTGGCCCCCAGCATTCGGAGAATGTCCAGGGAAGGGGAAGTGGCCAAGGTGACCCTGTGTCCAAGCAATCCCTGGCTGCCAGAACAGATCTTAGGGACCATAAATGGCCTGGCATGAGACAGCTCTGTGTCCGTCCTCAGCTACACTAAGAACTAGCTCATCTTCAGTAAGCATAGTTTGAAAGATTTAGGCTTAATCTACCCTTTACAATTTTGCTGGTATGGCTATGTTAGGTAGGAGTGCGGGGGGGAAAAATCACATTCTCTAGCCAACATAGTTATGCTGGCAAACCCCTCAAATTAGATGCAAGTGTGTCAAAGAAGAGTGATTCTGTCGGCATAGCTAAGGTTGTTTGGGAGCTAGTTTAGCAGTGTTGGCAGAAGAACACTTGCTCGCTATTCAGGGGCTCAGCCAATACAGCATATACAATGTAGACAAGACCTGAGTTCATATTTTGCGAAGTTGTTCTTCCAGCAAATGCCAATGGAAACATAGGATTGATTCCCAATGATATAACATAAGCTTTTGTGCCAAACAATACATTATCCAAACAAACTTTTTCTTAAAATAACCTGAGGAGCAGTTTGAAGTTCAGATACATCAGAAACAGGTTTTAAAGAGTTTTAGGGTACATTTTAGAAAGGAACTTAGCTGACCCAGATCACAGAGCTCCACAAAATTTAGGAGATGGAGGCAATTCGGTCTTTTGGATGGGGACCTTTTGTAGCAAGAATAATTGCAGTAACCAATACATTCAAAAATCCAGATTCTCATCTGGTGTAATCTGACTTTGGTGTAACTACATTGGGTTATACCAGCAGGGGCATCAACCCCTAATGTCCAAAGCATATTTTAAAACTCCTATTCTGAAATCACTATTACCAAGACCTTCATACCAGAAAATGTCATTTTAATTTATTAAACATTAACTTTGAAATTAGTTTCTATACTCTACAGGTCTTGGCTAGGAAGGTAACATGAGAGGTTTTTTCCAAGCCGATTGAGGTAAATTAGAAAACATCACTTTTTCCCTTCTGTGGCAGAGTAATCTAGTAAAGGTTACAAGAATTTAAAATTTAATTTGTTTAACATAAAAACTAGTCAGCGTGTGATTGACTTGAGATGTGGAGAGGTAGCAGAGCCCAAAAAGCCTTACAGAGTCCTTGATTAAACAAGACAGGAAGCACAGGGTTGATTAATACACTGTAATGCCACAAAGACCGGTTTTCACTTGTCAATATTGCAACTGGCAGGGAAAGGATGTGGAGGGTTACCAAGGATCAGGCTTTTGACCCCAGCATCACTGGGCAGGAATTTCATTTTCTTTGAGTTACTGCCTTCTATAATATGTAAATATGTTTCATTGAGGAAGGTCTACTCGCTTACACAGGAGGTGGTCCATATTTATACAGCCAGGGGACAGAAGTCCCACACCTGTGAATGTTAGGGAGCAGCCTACTACAGCCTCATTTGCAAAGGTTGGAGAAGTCTGTAAAGGGAAAGAGACTATTCTCCACCCCTCATTTGCTATAATGCTACATGTAGCTCTCATCACTGAAACCTTAAAAATATCTGAGCTGCGGGTGGCTGCTTCCCATAACTGTTATTTTCCTCTCCAAGCTGGATCAACCCCTCCTTCAGCAAAATAATGGAAAAGTGGGATGAGGGCTGGATAATCTACAAGGAAACTCTTTGCTGAGTTCCTCCTGATTTGCTCTTTTGGTTGGAGGGGTGCATTCTGTGTTTGCCACCTTCCCCCAGCAAAATGATGCATGAAGCTCATCTTCAAACTCATAGGTTCCCAGAGATCTAGTCAGCCTCTAGGGGATTCACAGGAGAAGAAAGCTTTTGCCTGTTGTAACTCTGTGCTTTATAAAGTTGATACCTGCCCACTAGGAACTGGATTCACACATGCCATAGTTCATCAAACACCATCAGCTGGTAATGACATTTAAACCATGGCAGAATCTACTCAGTAACCTAAAGAAGAAATGAAAAGCTCCTTAAGACTTGCAGTTCACTCTGCCCAGATTATTCACTCCTAGTGATTTACCACCAGCCAGATGTACCCTCATCCTAAACACTTCTTTCATGTCAGTGCCTGCTTCGAGTGCCCACCTCTTTTCTTCTTATGAGAAGATCCAGAGATGTCACAGTGAGCATTTTCTCCCAAGGACTACCAGCGTGTCAAAAAATCCATGACAGGAGGTGAACAACAGAATAAACCTAAAATGGTCACAATGTGCCTTTGAGGGCTCATTCATCAAAATTCACATCTCCCGGGCACAGAAGTAGGAATACACTTCAATCTGTAGTACTAGCTGTGTTAATTGACAATGGTACTCAATAATATGAAAATGTGATTCTAGTGGTGAGAAATAATTCTTTAGGCTGGAGGCAGTTGGGAAGGAAGTCTCATGAATAAAGCTGCAGCACATACTTGTATAACAATCTGGCAAGATTTAATTTTTATACATAATGTTTTGATGCCAATGCTTGCATGCTGCCTCCCATTTAGCATATTTGCAGATAAACAGTCTATCAAATATTTCTGTTTTATAAATAAGGCGATCACATGCAGAGTTTTGCCTTAAAAGTTTTGATGCATTTGTTTAACTTCATTAATCTCTCCACTCAATCACATCAGAGAGGAGAGTCCTTGAAAAGGCTTTTAACTTTGTGACTAGGTCCCTGGGAGGCAACTCTTGGGAAAAACGACAACAACTTGGATTGATTTTCCTATCATGATTTGAAATAGCATTAATATTGATTGCTGGTGGAAGATAGCATTTAAAAAAAAAGTAACAGAACAGCAGACAGGAAAAAATATAAATAAATAAAATAAAATAAATCCCTGGTGATATTAACTAAGTCATTCCACCACAGAAGCAGAGTAATTTGAAGTCACTACAAAAAACCCAGGACCTGCTTTGGTTCATTGTGTGTTTGGAGGTGGGGGAAATCAGATTTCTTACATATTGAAAATGTGATTGAGCCATTATGATTTTTTATAACACGTAAATAGAACATGTGTATTGTATTTTTAAAATTCTGGTAATTTTAGTGGTTTCATGTATTTGTCTCAGTGCAATACAATCTCTCTTTTCCCTTACAAAACCTATCAAAAAAGAATTAGTCAAACTCCTTTCCTCGCCAAAACCCTCCCCCCAGATTGCAAAAAATGGGGATTTCAAAGGTACATAAAAGGAATTAGAAATAAATAGTTTTCATTATGTTAAACATGACTGGAGTTAGTTTGCTAGTCTTTGTTTAAATGCATTTATATCCAATATACACCTGACAGCCAAGGCCATCTCCTGATTTATCATCTCTATTGCAGTAATACCTAGGAGCTCCAGCTGTGTTCCAGGTCCTCACTGTGCTAGGTGCTGTACAAACACAGAACAAAAAGATAGACCTTGCCCCAAACTGCTTCTGAGAATTCTTCAGTGCAATCTGAGCAGATGCAAGGCTCCTCTTTTGTGGATCTAAATGTGAGCTCAGGGCCTTAGCTTCTGATTTTAAAAAAGCACATAAGCACATGCTTAAGTGCTTTCCTGAACAGGGGATGGTTTTCTGAATCAGGCTTTAAGCAAGCTACATAAACATATGTCTAACTTCAATGTATGTGAGTAATCCTATTAACTTCAGTACAACTAGTTACAAGTAGAGCTGGTCAGAAAGTAGATTTTCTGTCCTACAAACAATTTTGTTTTTGTTGAAATGGCATTTCCTGGTACAAAACTGTTTAAAATCAGCTTTACCCACATGCTTAGGTTAGGCTGAACTGGGGTCTTAGTTCTGAGAGTATGCAGCACAAACCTAATTTCTCAATAGGCATTATAGGGAAAAAAATCTAGTAGTTTTCAAAATTTTGAAATTTTCAACCATAACAAAAATAATTAGAATTTCAAATGCTGATGGAAAATGGGAAATTTGCAACATATTTTTCATGAAGTTCACCCCTCTATTTTTCAACTAACCACACAGCCAACATTAATTTTGGAATGTCAAAAACATTTAAAAGTTCAAAATATGGACCAGAAAACATGTGCAGATAAACCAATCTACTCCCTACATCCCGCACCAGTTTCAGCTCTTGGCCTCTCTGCATATGAGAAAGGGAACTTCCTTCTCCACACTGCCTGGGCCCAACAAGGGAGGGGAAGGGAGAACACTGAGAGCACAAGAGACAGGAGTCAGGTGCCCAGACCCAAACTGGGAACACCACTCAGCAGTCCGGAGCTGCAACAACAGGGAAGGTCCCACTCATTCTCAGCATGGACAGAATCTTCAGGGAATTTAGCTGATACAAATCTAAAAAGGTTCTACTGAGCATGTGTGAACTGCAATTTTTCAAAGGCTCATCACTTGGCTAAACGTGAGTGGGTATTCACAGGGACAGAAGACGACACATCCCTCTGAAAAATTACAGGATTCCTGCTCAAAGCATGGTGGCATTACAGCTTCCCAAAGAAAAGGTCACCAGAATTGTTAAAAATGTGAAAAACAGTGTAATTTCCCTCAGCTTCACTCTCAAAAACAACCAAACTATTTTGGATGAAATTCCCCACTCCTCCAAAAAAATCTGAGGCAGACACCTGGCATGGAAAATGCAGCGCAAATAGTTAAAGGGAGTCAAAGTTAGAAGCAGCTGAAAACAAGAGCTAATAATGTGAAACACTGAGTAGGCGGTACTACCATTTCCACCTATTATAATTAGCTCTTGCATAGAACTTTTTATCCATAAACCTCAGAGCACTCGGCTAGGGGCACTTACACATAATTTAATAAAACCATATTGTGACATTACGCCCCATATTCTTCACTGAAATATTGTTATGGTATGAATATGGTATAACATAGATATGTTTTATGCAGTATGGGTCATGTGAGGTATCATTGGAAAGGTTGTGATTTACTGAATGTGATTATCCAATTTGTAGCCATGTATCATGTCTGGATCTGAAGTTAGGAATATTGACTATGTAACAATTACAACTGTGTGTGTACTTGGGGAATGCCCACCAGATAGTAGGCCGTCAGCCTGGATGGGCCATTAGTAAGGACAATAGGACTTTAAATATACTAATCTCCCTCCTTCCTGACAAGTTTCCTATGATGCTGCTTTGACACTACAGGGTCATGTGATCATGTCACCTGGTACAGGATACCATCTTGAAATGCTGGTACTTTTCCACGGGAAGGGGTTGGGGGTCAAAACTGGGAAACAAATGATTCCTGCCATATGCAAATGCTATTTACGGCTGGGCAGTGAGTTAATCTGGGGTCTTCGCCACTGCCTCCCTGCCCCAGAAGGAAGACTGCTGAAAACACCTGAAGAAACAAAGGAACTAAGCTGGGGGAGGCAGGGGCTGAGCCCAGGCGAGAAAGGTCAGCCTGTGACGGGAATACCTGGAGATTTAAACTGAAAGCACTGCAGTTTACTTTCAAGAAACTCTGCAACCTCCATAAAATAATATTTAGGGCGAGAAATTACTATTTGTAGCCAATTTATTTAATGTATTCAGCCTAGTTTGCATGTTTTATTTGCTCAGTGACCTGCTTTGTTCTGTTTGCTATCCCTTATAATCACTTAAAATTTACCTCTTGTAGTTAATAAACTTGATTTTTTGTTTACTATAAAACCCAGTTGGTGCAATTCAGAACTGGATGGGGGGTGGGGGGAAGCTGTGTGCATCTTCCTCCACATTGAGGGAGGGGGTGAATTTCATGAGCTTATGCTGTATGGCTCTCTATACAACGTAAGACAATATAATTTTGGGTTTACACTCCAGAGGGTGTGTGCACAGGAGTGCTGGACAATTCCCCGAACGGAGTCCTCCCGTACAGAGCTGATCGCAGACTGTGTATGATTCTACAGTTGGGTGTGTCCCTACCTGAGTGTGTGTGCTGGAAGGGGGCTTTAGAGCCTGTCACAGCAGCACAGAGTAAGGGGAACCCAGGCTGGTAGGATAGGCAGGCTCAATGGGACCCCAGCATATGAGGTGGCACCCCAGAAGAGCGGGTCCAACCCATCACATATATAATCTTGCATCTTGTAAGGATCAAAACAACCGCTAGGAACAAACAATCCTGATTGAAATCAATGCGCCAATTGCTTGCCCAATACTATTCATATGGAAGTTGCCTTTCATCAGTAACTCCCATTCCAAGCACTCAGATATCACAGTGATGGTGCAGAATAAGTACCTGAATAGAATAAACTAAGTCAGCCACTTCCATGGTACTTCCTCACTCTTATATCCTGACACTGCAACAAACTTTGTGCAGATAGCTCTCTACATCCGTGCAGAGCAGATGTCCAGCCACTCACCACGACCACCATCCACGTAGCTCTGGGTGTGTATATGGACGCACCTGAGTAAAGTCAGTTGCTGAATAGGTGCCTTATTTGGCGATAGTGCCTGCTAGTAATCCTGGTGGTATTTTGCCCTCCTTAGTGATTTTGAAGGGTTTGCTAGATCATGGGATTGGGCCCCCGAGGGACAATTTAAGAGGAATTTTTGACACTCTTGGTGCTGCCTCTCATCACTGATGCCCAAACACACATTGCATGATGATGATGATAAAGAAGGCGGCTCTCTCCTCTACTTCTGCCAGGCTGCTGCTCACACATGTTTTCTAAGTAGATGGAGCAAGATTATGATGTCTGATGGTGGTACCCAGTTTTTTGGGGGGGGCTAGTTCCACGCACAGCTGTCTGTAAGTGACACACAGTATTTGGCAAAGAGAGGACCCCTGAATTCACGGGGGAAAAATACCACCCTCCCCATCAGCAACATTAGTAGAATCAAGCCCTTTCTATTTTTTTGATAACCTAGAAAATTCTTTACTCCTTCTCTCCCATACCTCTCAAGCAAAATGTATCATGGTGTCCCTAGCCTCTGTTTGTCAGAGGGTGGAGATGGATGGCAGGAGAGAGATCACTTGATCATTACCTGTTAGGTTCACTCCCTCTGGGACACCTGGCATTGGTCACTGTTGGTAGACAGGACACTGGGCTGGATGGACCTTTGGTCTGACCCAGTATGGCCATTCTTATGACATCCAAACAAATAGGCAATAAATAAAACAACAGCATAGTGACAACTTTACCATAAAAGACAGAAAATCACATTGGAAAATCTGTTTAAAAAAACAACACTTAGAAAGTCACACTTCTAATTAACACACAGCAAAACTTTTGAAAATTCATTCCAGTTTTACTTTTTGCTTTTAAATAAGAATTTCCTCCAAGCGGCATCAGCAACATGTTTTAAAAAATACACAAAAAATATTAATTTAAAATGGACTCAACTTCTCAGCCGTTTAAAAACACAATGTAATCAACATGCTAAATTTAAATACTTATGCTTCTTTTGTTCATCAAAAGCCTTCATTTGAGGTGCAAAGACAAAAAGTGACCATGAAAATAATGTTCACTAGTCAATTAAAAGAAACACTTATGAAAAGCTGGCAAACATCACAATAGTCATAGCAGCAAAATATGCTGTTTGTAAACAATGGGCCTCATCCTTCTTCTACTGAAGGCAGTAGCCAAGATCCCATTGATATCAGTGGGAACAGGATCAGGCCCAGATTATGCACAAACAAATAGAAAACAGGCCCACAACAGTAATTCTAAAAATCAATCCAATCCAAGACTGCCAAAAGGTTGAACACACTCACCGCATCCCTAGCCCATAACATGAAAAGAGAACGAGGTAACAATTAAACAGACAACATACATTGATGGCTGCACTATCCTCCTCATTACCAATGCTTGGAAATTGGGTGCCCATTCTTGCAAAGTAACTTTATTGACATACGTAGCCCCATTCATGTCAGGAAAGTTCCTCATGTGCATAAGTATTTGCAGGATGGTGTCCTACTTGCTGTCTTCAGCTGAGGAAAGGCTCCAGGATAACCTCAGTAGTGGAGGCGGTAGAGTAAGATTGTGTTCTAAAATTTGAGAAATGTTCAACCCCTTCTTATTTTATTGGATGACCAATGTTTTGCTTTGCTTTCTCCACTTAATTTCTCTGAGACATCTTTGTACTTATCTAGCACCTTGCAGCCACTGGCCTCTGTGTGGTTTGCAATCAATTAAGCATCACAATGACTTGTGATGAACATCCATTTTTACACTCATTTTGCAGATTGGTAAACTGAGGAACAAAGAGTTTAACTTGCTTACTCAAGATTGTCCAGGCTCTGCACCATTCAACACAATGGCAGTTTGCCACTGACTTCAATGGGAGCAGGACTGGACCATCCATCAATAACAGAGCTGAGACTATAACCCAGAAATGCTGAGCTCATCTGTTTCCTTTGCTTGAATCACTTGACCATAAACCAGGTCACTGGCAATTCCTCACATAGACTGAGGGCTGCATCTCTTTCTTTATGTCTCCCTTTCTGTACTTACTGTAGTGTTACCAACTCTGATGTAGGGGAAAAAAGGATATCAAGGATGATTCCACGCACATAAAACCTGACAGTGTGTACTGAACACCCTTACAGATTTCCTAGCCCAGATAGCTCAAAAAAGGCACAAAGTTGGGAAAACCAGGGTTCACACTCAGAGGGAATCATTGAAATTTGTTTGGGTTGCAACATCCTTTGTATTCCTGTTATTTTACTTTCCCCACTCTTGCATTATTTGCATGAGCCTGGCTCTGTGCCAGCTGGCAAAGGATTCACTACTCTGTGTCAACAACTCTGAACAAGCCTGACAAACTCATTACAGCTAACAACTCTTTTATGGTATTTATCCATAAATTGTGTTTTGTAAGGTATCAGGTGAAAGCTAGTGTCACACTGGTCATTAACATTGTTGTGAAAGGTATGTACAGATTATATTTTGAAAGATATGTGTATACCCTGAAAATATATCCTGAGAGTATGTATCAAAGTATGAGACTCCAGCAAAGACGTGTTTTCTGCCAAAGCCTGTATATTCACCTGTCCCTGTCTCTGTTGTAAATTAACTGCCGTAAGCCAATCACAATGGGAGTTATATTTGCCTTCCAAGTCAACATGGAGCCATCACACCAGGAAGGGAACCACAGGGGATCATTCTGATTCTGGGGACAAAACAATGAGTTTTGGGAAATATAAGGAGAAGCCAAAACCTAGTTTGGTGTCTATTAATTAAAAAAAAAACCTTCAAAGAACACAGGGTAGGTATTCTTGAAAACTTGGATCCCAGTTCTGAAAACCAGCAACTGTGTCAAAGACTGAATCTTTGGGGGGAAAATCCACCTCATTACATAGGAAATGTAACCATTAATAAGTGTAGATTTAGAATTGTGTTTTATGTGTGCATCATTTCTGTTTCCATCATCTTTTCTCAGGCTCTCTGAACTTTTTAGCTTCGATAATAAACATACAATTGTCTCACTGTAAGTATGCTTCAGTGCTGTAATGTTCATCTTATGTGGTAATTTCTGAGAGTGCCCAGTGGCTAAGAGCTGGATAATACAGGGGTATCCTTTCAGAGGGGCTCAGACAGTGGGGTGCACCTATTGTTAACCTGCCAGCTGAAGTTAAGGCTGGCATAACCTAGAGGAGAGTGCATGGATAGCTGAAAGGCTGGCAGTGTCAGGGAGCTGACACCAGGGCTGGATCCATGTGCCAGCAGAGGAAGCATGTGCCTGGGGTGGCACATGCTAAGCGGCAGCATTCCATCCATTCTTGTGATGGCACAGACTGGGCGGCTTTTTTTTGTTTTGTTTGTTTTTTTGCTTGGGGTGGCAAAAATGTAGAGCCAGTCCTGGCTAACACCAAGCTACCCTCTTTCTGGAGGCAGGGGGTAACATGGTGACTCTCAGCCCTGGGCACCCTGAGATAGTGTCACAGACTGTCAAGCCTGTCTGTTCATGGTTAAAAGGTAATAATTGGAGATATACCAATCTCCTAGAACTAGAAGGGACCTTGAAAGGTCATTGAGTCCAGCCCCCTGCCTTCACTAGCAGGCCCAATTTTTGCCCCAGATCCCTAAGTGGCCTCCTCAAGGATTGAACCCTGGGTTTAGCAGGCCAATGCTCAAACAACTGAGCTATCCCTCCCCCCTTTGAGAAAATGATCTATTTGTATGGCATGGTGGTAATTCCAGTTGGAGAGCTATCTGGGTAATTATTAATGGTAATGAAAATCAGCTTGAGCAGATAGAAAAAGACTTTGTGGCATGTACATGCACAGCTTCATTTGTGCATTGGCATAATTCCATTAACTTATGAGCCTTTTAATTAGCAAACAGGAGTTACTTATTTATCAGGGATAAAAACTAACATCTGAAACATTAAGTAAGGGGTTCAATCAGTTCCAGTAACCTCAGAACCATGTCATGCTCGCCAAGTAGTGCAGAAGGTACAAAAAGAATTAAAATCCCATTTCAATAGCACCAGAACTCTACCAGGGAGTAGAGAGTTTATCCCTTGATCTCCCTATAAGCCCAATCAAATTGACACCATGTGGCTGGGGCTCTGTGCCTAGGTGGAGACAGATGATCGGGGGCACAGCATGTCAAGCTATTTTGATAGATCCTGATATGACCTAAGGAAGGCCAATAGCTGAGACCTTGAATCAGTCCTTCAGAGCTGCAGTCTGCATGGATTCTGAAATCATCCGAGACAACAAGCTTCAGTGACTTCAGCGTCAAAGAACACAGTGCAGCACAATGGAATAGCCTATACAGTATAGCTGTGCAGGGGGGGTTTAAGTCAGGAATAACTATAGTGATCAGCATTCACATGTGGGGGACTGCAGAAACTGCATAATGTCTCTCTCCCATGTAACATCGGCTGCTTTATTAGAGAAAGGGGGACTTTTATTAGAAAATTTAACTATTATTATATTTCAAAACATCACATTTTGGAAAGGGCATCAGCATTTCAACCAGCGCCAGAATCCATTTAAAAATGAAACATTTTTAAATACTAGCTTGCTGTAAAGTGCTGACATTATCTCCCTGTCCCATCTGTGCCCCCTAGAGGGAGAGCTCATTTTAACAGTCACGTTAATCCCTGGCTAAAAATGCCTGTGGTCTTATTTCTCTGCACAAAACGTGCACCGTATAGCAGCATCCTCACCTCTAAGGGAGCCGCTTGTACCCGGTGTTGCAGGGGACTTTCCCTCTCGTATGCTCCTCTGCCCCCGTTGGCTACTTCCTTGGCCACAGTGACCAGTCCTGGGCAGTGTCTTCGTCTCCCGACTCTGTGACTGAGTTTTCTGTGGCTTGGCCCCCCAGCCAAGTCACATAGCAGTTCCCTCCCCTTCCGGGGTAACAAAAGGGTCCAACTGAAAATCCAATCAAATGTCCTGACTAATAATTCTTCTTCCCCTCTCAGGCTCCACTGAAATCTTTTGCTTCCTGGCCCCTTCTCCTGGTCCCTGCAGAGCTTCTCTTATCTTGCTTCTTTCCCTGAAAGATTCCCCTACTTCTTCCCTTCACCAAGGACTCCTGCAGTTTACCTCAGGGCTTGGCTACACTGGAGAGTTGCAGCGCTGGTGGAGGCTTTCCAGCGCTGCAACTTAGTAACTGTCCACACCTGCAAGGCACATCCAGCGCTGCAACTCCCTGGCTGCAGCGCTGGCTGTACACCTGGTCTGCTTGGGGTATAACGAGTGCAGCGCTGGTGATGCAGCGCTGCTCGTCAGGTGTGGCCACACACCAGCGCTGTTATTGGCCTCCAGGGTATTAGGAGATATCCCAGAATGCTTTTAACTAAATTACTCTCTTTGTTTTGTTATGCTG